>NC_138775.1:69653875-70253875 GCF_965119305.1 Pelophylax lessonae
AACATTTTAGGCCAATTTGTTTTCTGCTACATCTTTTTGGTAAAAAAAAAATCGCAATAAGCGTATTTTGATTGGTTTGCGCAAAAGTTATTGCATCTACTAACGACGGGAAAGATTTATGTCATTTTTATTTATTTATTTACTAGTAATGGCGGCGATCTGCGATTTTTTGCAGGACTGCGGTGGACAGATCGGACCCCTAACTGACATTTTTGACACTTTTGGGGGTACCAGTGACATTACTACAGTAATCAGTGCTAAAAATATGCACTGTTACTGTAATAATGCCATTGGCAGGGAACGGGTTAATACTGTTGGTGATCAAGGGGTTAAATGTAAGCCTAGGGGAGTGATTCTAATTGTGGGGTGGTTGGGCTTGTGAGATGATCATAGAGACATGCAATCCTATATAGCAGGATCACATAGTCTCTGTGATCATTGCAGGGAGAAGGACGGCTGTGTTTACATCATGCGTCATGACCCGGCGTTCTTCCTAATTCACAACGGGCACGCGGTGAATTAGGAAGAACGCCAGGTCATGATGCTCCACCTTTGTTTTAATGTAAGTCTTAATATGAGCCAAATAAATTTGTAATCGCTGCTTCACTGAGTGGCGCCTTCTCTTTTACTCATTTTTTCTCATCTAGCTTTATTTCAATTGTATAGGCTCACATAGAGTGCATTTATATTTACGCTTAGCATCACAATTTTTTGGTCAGAACTTTATGTATGATATAGCAATCATATTATTTTTTTTTTAGCACTAACGGGATCACTTGAGTCCCGGTTCACATTTGTGCGATGCGGGAACGCTGCGAATACGCAGCGTGTTCCTGCATCCGCACCCCTGGCAGTTCACACTGCCATATGTGATACGCAGGGGGTGTCAATTAAAAGTTAACGACACCCCCAGCTGAGATCGCATATCGCAGTGCGATCTGCAAGTTCACACAGAATCGGATCGCACTAGTGTGAACCACCATGCGATCCGATTCTGCTGCGGAATAAAAAAGGGTCATGTGCGTGTTTAGTGCAATCGCAGTGCAAATTCAGCCATACAAACTGTATGGCTGAAATTTGCACCGCACAGAGATCGCATGTAATTTAGAAGCAGTGCACTCCGAATTACATGCGATCTCTGTGATCGCACTAATGTGACCTGGCACTGAGAGAGATCAATTTATTTTCACTGCGCTGTTTTTTTTCTGTTTCTTCTATTTGATCACATGCTGATGAACAGCTGCATCAGTGTAATATTATTATTACCATAGCGCAGGGAGAACGTTTGGTCCTTTGTTCTTTCATATCTATAACTATTCATACCCATTTTATATTATATACACCTAGGAAAGAATCCAGGCCTTTTTTAAAAGCAATACCAATTAAATCATAGTTCTCCTCGTGCACCAGAGTTTCCAACTCCCCTATTTTGCTTGGAAAACTTCTGGCATTGGTGAACAAACACTTAAATTCATTGTCACCTTCGCCCCCCTCCCTGTCCTCACTTACCCCCCTATTCCCCCCATCCTGTCCTCACTCACCCCCTTATTCCCCCACCCTGTCCTCACTTATCTCCTCCACCCTATCCTCACTTACCTCCTTATCCCCCCCACCTTTGTCCTCACTCACCCCCTTATTACCCCCCACCCTGTCCTCACTTATCTCCTCCACCCTATCCTCACTTACCTCCTTATCCCCCCCCCACCTTGTCCTCACTTACCCCCTTATTCCCCACCCTGTCCTTACTTACCCCCTTATTCCCCCACCCTGTCCTTACTTACCCCCTTATTCCCTCTACCCTGTCTCACTTATCCCCCCCCCTCACTTACCCCCTTATTCCCCTCTACCCTGTCCTCACTTACCCCCTTATTCCCCTCTACCCTGTCCTCACTTACCCCCCTTATTCCCCTCTACCCTGTCCTCACTTATCCCTATTCCCCCCCCCGTCCTCACTTACGCCCTTATCCCCCCACCCTGCCCTCACTTATCCCCCCCCACCCTGTCCTCACTTACCCCCTTATTCCCCCCCCAACCTGTCCTCACACCCCCGACCCCATCCTGCCCTCGCTTCCCCCTCTCTCTTTCTCTGATCCTTCTCAAACCTTTTCTTCTAATTTGTCTAGACATCCATTCTTCCCTTTCTGCCTCTCCTCATGCAATCTGCTGTCATTGCACATAATTTGTACAGAAATCCTCTCTTCCTCTTTACTTCCTTCTCCTCCTCCCCCCTTTCCTTCCCTTTCTCCACACTTCTCTCCCAATCTGCTTCTCTTGTCTTTAATTTTGCTCTCATTTCTCCTCTCTCCTTTTCCTTCCCTTCCTCATTTTTCCTCCTTTGCTCCCTTCTTCTCTGTGTCTCCTCATCTCTTATCCTCTCCTCCTTCACAGCCATTTCCTTCAATTGTCTGATGAATGCTACATTCTCCTCTTTTCTCCTTTGCTCCTGAATCTGTCTTTCCCTCTCCTCCTCTGCTGTCTGCTCTCTTATATAATTTATGTAGACAGCATTCTCTTCTTTCCTCCTCTGCTCCTTTTCTCTTTTCCTCTCCTCTGCCATCTCCTTTATATGTATGAGGTAGACAGCATTCTCTTCTTTCCTCCTCTGCTCCTTTTCTCTTTTCCTCTCCTCCTCCTCTGCCATCTCCTTTATATGTATGAGGTAGGCAGCATTATCCTCTCTTCTACATTGCTCTCTCCTCTGCCTGTCTCTCTCCTCCTCTGCTCTCAGGCCCATCAGAGATACAAGGTAGGCAGCATTCTCCTCTCTCACACATTGCTCCTTCCTCTGCTCCTCTGCTCTCAGGCCCATCAGAGATATGAGGTAGGCAGCATTCGCCTTTCTCACACGTTGCTCCTTCCTCTGCATGTTCCTCTCCTCCTCTGCTGCCATGGCAGTCAGATAATTGATGTCGGCAGCAATCGCCTCTCTCACATATTGCTCCTCCCTCTGCATGTCTCTCTCCTCCTCTGCTGCCTGGCGCCTCAGAGAACGGATCAGGGCAGCATTCTCCTCTCTCACACATTGCTCCTTCCTCTGCTCCTCTGCTCTCAGGTCCCTCAGAGATATGAGGTAGGCAGTATTCGCCTTTCTCACACATTGCTCCTTCCTCTGCATGTTCCTCTCCTCCTCTGCTGCCATGGCAGTCAGATAATTGATGTCAGCAGTAATGGCCTCTCTCACATATTGCTCCTCCCTCTGCATTTCTCTCTCCTCCTCTGCTGCCTGGCGCCTCAGAGAACGGATCAGGGCAGCATTCTCCTCTCTCACACATTTCTGCATTCTGATTTGCTCGGCTATCTCCTCCCTCACACACTGGATGAATTCTCTGTTCTCCATTCTTCTATATTCCATTTTTGCAATTGTTAGCAAAACGTCAATATTTTAAAATAAAACTTATTTTAGTCTTGGATGTAGTTTTTCCTTGTCAGATGACACTAATATATAAGGCTATCAGTGCTATTATGTTCCGCCAAAGAAAACACAACAGCTCTCTACTAAGTCTAGAGATATCAGACGTCTAGCCAACGGTCGGCGCTTCTTTTATACCCACTTACTGGTGTGACGTCACCCAATCACGTGACATGTAGCCAATGAAATGTGACAAATAGGTGTCTAAGGCGTGACTTGTGTATGACCGTTGACCGAGCGACTGACTTGGGTGAGTGTAGTCCGGAGGCAGGACTGTGCTGCGATTGGAGGCAGGACTGTGCTGCAATTGGCTCCTAATGCCTTCTCCCTGCTAGAGCCCGCCCTGCTGGCTTCTGTGTGCGCTGAGAGCTCCTCGCTAGAGGAGGGATGGCACACCTTCCTGGATTCCTATTGGCTGGCGGTCTAGGGGGGCTGAGCCTCCTCCAGTCCATCTCTGCTGCTGACTGACTTTTCTGTTTTCCTGATGTCCCCCAGAACCTGCGCCAAGGTATGTTACAGAGGACACTCCGCCATTGTGTGTGTCTATAATCACCAGCAGGACTGACTGGGTGTTCCTTCCTTCTTTCCCAGTGTCCTTCTAGCAGGTGTTATTCCCCAGTATAGTGAGGGCCACTCAGTGTACAGATATCAGTGTTATATATAGGGAATAGCACTTAATGAGTTATTCCCTATATATATATATATCTCTGATATGTGTACACTAAGTACTTTTCCCTAACACTGACACCTGTACACTTCTGCTGGAAGAATGTCTGTTAGTCCCGGGTCACATATATGCGATGCAGGAACCCTGCAAATCCACTGTGGGTTCCCACATCGCATTCAACTCGCAGGAAGCTCACACTGCCATATGCAAATTGCTGGGGGTGTCAATACAACGTTACCGACACCCCCAGATCAGTTCACATATCGCAGTGTGAACTGTCAGTTCAGACATGAATCGGATCACATAGGTGTGAATCATGTGATCCGATTCTGCTGTGCACCCAAAAAAAGGTCCTCTGCGAGTTGTGACCAAATGCGATGCAAATTTAGCCATACAATCTGTATAGCTGAATTCGCATCGCACAGACATCACATGATTTTCAGATCACTGCGCTCCGAATCACATGCAATGTCTGTCATCGCACATATGTGAACCGGGACTAACATTGCTGGTCAAGTAGGGGGTATTGAAAATAATCGTATAATGGATGCATTGCGATTCAGCCTTAAAAAATTGTCCATCAATGCAGGGAACATCTGAATCACTATTGAATCAATGACGTCATTCTGGAGTGCTCCCCTCCCCCCTCCTCTCCTTGTGTATGTCACACAGAGCAGCGATCTCCCGCTGTGTCACAGAACTTGGATCTGAATTGTTCCGCGGTGCTGTAACAAAGTCCTGCCTCCTAGAACGGCTCCTATGATAGACGGCACACTGATCCAATGCTGAGAAATGGAATCAGTGTGACCTGTATCATAGGAGGCCGGACTTTGTTGACAGCATTTGATGGGCACTGATAAGCTGCATTTGATGAGCACTGGTGAGGCTGCCTTGATGGTCACCGATAAGCAGCATTTATTGGACACTTATAAGGCTGAATTTGATGGGCACTGATAAACTTCATTTGATGGGCACAGTGAGGCTGCATTTGATGGCCACTGATAGGCTGCATTTGATGGGCGCTGGTGAGGTTGCATTGATGGGCACAGTGAGGCTGCATTTGATGGGCACTGGTGAGGTTGAATTGATGGGCACAAATAAGCTGAATTTGATGGGCACTGGAGAGGCTGCATTTGATGGGCACTGGAGAGGCTGCATTGATGGGCACTAATCTGCTGCATTTGATGGGCACTGGTGAGGTTGCATTGATGGGCACTAATCTGCTGCATTTGATGGGCTCTGGTGAGGTTGCATTGATGGGCACTAATCTGCTGCATTTGATGGGCTCTGGTGAGGTTGCATTTGGTTGCATTGATGGGCACTAATCTGCTGCATTTTATGGGCACTGGTGAGGCTGCATTTGATGGGCACTAATCTGCTGCATTTGATGGGCACTGGTGAGGTTGCATTGATGGGCACTAATCTGCTGCATTTGATGGGCTCTGGTGAGGTTGCATTGATGGGCACTAATCTGCTGCATTTGATGGGCACTGGTGAGGTTGCATTGATGGGCACTAATCTGCTGCATTTGATGGGCTCTGGTGAGGTTGCATTTGGTTGCATTGATGGGCACTAATCGGCTGCATTTGATGGGCACTGGTGAGGTTGCATTTGATGGACACAGTGAGGCTGCATTTGATGGACACAGTGAGGCTGCATATGATGGGCACAGTGAGGCTGCATTTGATGGGCACTAATAAGGCTGCATTTAATGGGCACAGTGGGGGCTGCATTTGATGGGCATTGGTGAGGCTGCATTGTTGGGAATTGATAAGCTGCTTGAGCGTGGTCCGGGATACATGGACGGGGTCACAGGGGGCCCCATGATCCCCTAGTGTCCAGGGGCCCCATGAGTTATCAGTCCACCCCTGGGTGCAGCCTTTTTACAGGACATCAGAGCGGCCCAGGGGGCAATTGCCCCCCTGCCCCCTGGCCCAGTCCTCCCCTGGTCAGGGATCTGGCAGCCTCATAGGACAATTGAGGGAGAATAAAAACTCCTCCTACAAGCTTTAACCAGACACTGATAAAAGTCACAAGACTGCTATATACTGCTAATGAGAAAAGGTATTTAGCAGTTTATATTTACTAAAACTATTGCATTTCCATGTTCTGTGTACTGTGGGAGATCAGATAAAATGAATGCAGGCTCTGGGTTTAGTAACACTATAATTACAAACCGGTCGTGGTGAGTAAAATTAGGGCCATCATATCCGTATTAGTCTAAACTTGAGCAATAATATGAAAAATTGACTTTTAAGGTACCCAAGGGTCACACATTGCTAGCTAAAATGTATACCATTTTATTGAAAAGTATAATAAAAGATAACTTATGTGTTTCACAATACATTTAAAAACATCTCTCCACTGTGACATTTCCCTTGTTAACCGAGGAACCTTACATATGGTCTTAAATAAACTTTTGGTTGTATATTAGATGGGGAGAACCATTCCTTGAGATGGCACATAGTTCTTGCTTGCCTCAACACGTTTCTTAGGGTACAAGCCTGCTTCCTCAGGAGACATTTTTGGTAAAATACTATATTTGCATGATTGTGCAAAGAAGCAAGAGCCCTATAGGAGCCTTACTTTGAGATATAGTGAATACCTGTGTTAAATATGTATGTTTAAATGACCATATGTACATATAGAAAGTGTTATAGAATCAATATTCATTGTTTTCTTTGTACAATCATTCAGGCCTCTTTCTCAGATACCCCGTCTGATGCCTAAGATCATTTAACCAGCAACCCCTGAACCCAAACTGTCCTGGTAAAGCCACAGTCTGTGCCTGGGCTGTAAAACAAGAAGCAGCACAGACATAGGCTTCATTCGTCTCCTCCTATCCGCATGCTTCTTGTCTGGCTCCTTGTTCTGCATTTTCCACTCACACTCTTACTCTAATGTATTAAATATTACAGAGCTGCATTACTTTGTTATTTTTATTTCAGCTTAGAGTTCAGCTTTAAAGCAGTTGTAAACCTGAAAAAAAAAAAAAACCTGCAAAAAAGGCATAATGAGCTAGTATGCATCGCATACTAGCTCATTATGAATTACTTACCTTAGAACGAAGCCCCAACACGGACCCCCGGACACCGCTGTGGGAGCTGACATTGTCCCTCGGCGTCTCTTCTGGGTTCGGCGGCTCCGGCGCTGTGATTGGCCGAAGCCGCAATGAAGTCACTCCCGCGCATGCACGCGGGAGTCATTTTCCGGCAAGCTCCCGGCAAGGAAAGCTGAAGGTCCGCCGGTTTAGGAGATATTAATTGTACCTACAGGTAAGCCTTATTATAGGCTTACCTGTAGTTAAAAGTGTCAAAAAGCGTTATACTACCGCTTTAAAGTGTTACTAAACCCAGAACCTGGATTCACTATATCTAGTCTCCCACAGTACCCATAACATTGAAATGCAATTGTTTTAGTAAATATAAACAGATAAATACCTTTTCTCTTTCCTTCATTGGCGGACACAGCTCCTGATCTTCTTAACCACTTTAAGACCGGAAGGATTTGCCCCCTTCCTGACCAGGCCCTATTTTGCGATTCGGCACTGCGTTACCTTAACGGACAATTGTTCAGTCGTGCTGTTACGCTCAGCGCTCCGGGCCCCCTGCTGGCCTCGAAGCGCTCACAGCGCACCGGGACTCTTAGATCTAAAGGACCAGCGCACAGGTGATTGGTACCTGGCCCAGACTGGTTATTAAGGGTTAAGGTTTGTGAAAGGCAGTGCTGACTTAATTAGGCTTCACCTGTGCACTGCTCATTAATACCTTCTCCTCACACAGCTTCCTGCCGGATCTTTGTGCCTTGTGCCTCTGTGAAAGCGTTCCCTTCTGTGTTTGTTTGCTTTGCCTGTTGCCGAATCCTTGCTACCGACATCTCGCCTTTGAACCTCTGCCGCCTGCCCTGACCTCTGCTACGTCCGACTACGCTCTTGCCTACTCCCTGTGTACCACGCCATATCAGCTGCCAGAGAGATCGAGTTGTTACTGGGGGACACGACCTGGTAGTTACCGCCGCAGCAAATCCATCCCGCCTTGCGGCGGGCTCTGGTGAAGACCAGTAACTGCTTAGAACCGGTCCTCTAGTACAACCCGCGCCATCGTCTCTCTGGTCCAGAGGATCCACTACCAGTCCTGCCGGTTCGTGACGGTAAGATCCGGCCATGGATCCCGCTGATGTTCCGTTGCCAAGCCTAGCGGACCTCACCACCGTTGTGGCCCAGCAAGGTCAACAGTTGGCTCAGCTGACCGCTATGTTTCAGCAGTTCCTGCCAACTCAGCAACAGCCAGCTCCTCCGTCAGCATCTGCTGCACCTCCCACACAAGCAGTTGCCACCAGGTCCAGAATCTGCTTGTCTCTGCCGGACAAGTACGACGGAGATCCTAAATTATGCCGAGGGTTCCTGTCTCAGTGCTCTCTTCACCTCGAGCTACTGTCTGACCAGTTTCCGTCTGAGCGAGCCAAGGTAGCCTTCATCCTCAGTCTGCTTTCCGGGAGGGCCCTGGCCTGGGCTACACCATTTTGGGACCGCGCTGATCCAGTCACCGCATCTGTCCAGAATTTTTGTCAGGAGTTTCGTAACGTATTCTAGGAACCTGCCCGAGTTACCTCCGCAGAGACTGCCTTGCTAAACTTGTCCCAAGGAACTTCTACCGTGGGTGATTATGCCATCCAGTTCCGTACCCTTGCCTCCGAGCTGAACTGGAACAATGAAGCTCTTTGTGCCACTTTTAAGAAGGGACTCAATAGTGACATTAAGGACGTCCTTGCTGCACGTGACCTGCCTACTACACTGAGTAACCTCATCTTGCTGGCCACCAGGATCGATAAACGTTTCTCCGAGAGACAAGAGGAACTCCATCTTGAAAAGGAAAGAGCTCGTCCTAAACGCTACCCTCGTCTGGCCCCTGTGTTCCAGCGTCCACCTCAACCTGTCTCTGGGTCTTCCATTGTGGAGGCCATGCAGGTGGACCGGTCTCGCCTGACCCCGCAAGAACGAAGCCGTCGTAGAGACGAGAACCTGTGTTTATACTGCGCTAGTACCGAGCACTTCCTTAAGGACTGTCCTCTTCGTCCCCAACGTTCGGGAAACGCTCGCACCTAGTGAATGTGGGAGAGGCATTACTAGGTGTGGATTCTTCCTCTCCACGTCTCATCATACCCGTGCAGTTGTTCCTGTCATCCAAGTCTTTTTTTTCTGCTGCAGCCTTCTTGGACTCCGGCTCAGCCGGCAACTTCATTCACGCCTCCTTGGTCGACAAGTACCGAATTCCTATAATTCGTCTTCCCAAGCCGATCCTCAATTCTACGGTCAACGGGGAGAGACTCTCTGCTACGGTACAATACCGCACCCAGCCTCTGCGGATGGACATTGGGGTGTTTCACACAGAGACTCTGGAATTTTTTGTTCTTCCCTTTTGCTCTTCCGAACTCCTGCTGGGTCTACCGTGGTTGCAACGCCATTGTCCTGTCCTGAATTGGTCCACCGGTGAGATTTTGCGTTGGGGTTCCTCCTGCTCTGACCGGTGTCTCAAGCCTGCTCCTATCAAACGGGACCCACTAATTCCTCCGCCACCAGGTCTCCCCAAGACTTACCACCGTTTTGCGGATGTCTTCTGTAAAAAGCAAGCTGAGACTCTTCCTCCTCACAGGCCTTATGATTGTCCTATTGACCTATTACCTGGCTCTACTCCACCTCGAGGCAGAATTTATCCTCTCTCACCTCCAGAGACTCAGGCCATGTCAGATTATGTACGTGAGAACTTACAGAGAGGGTTTTTTAGGAAGTCTTCTTCCCCTGCTGGAGCCGGTTTTTTCTTTGTGTCTAAAAAGGATGGTTCGCTCCGCCCCTGCATTGACTATAGAGGACTCAATAAAATTACCATTAAAAAACGTTACCCACTGCCTCTAATCTCTGAGTTGTTTGACCGTCTCCGAGGAGCCAAGATTTTTACCAAGCTGGATCTCCGCGGGGCCTACAACCTGATCCGCATTCGAAAGGGAGACGAGTGGAAGACTGCTTTTAACACCAGGGACGGTCATTTTGAATACTTAGTGATGCCCTTTGGGCTCTGTAACGCCCCTGCAGTCTTCGAGGAGTTCGTGAACGACATCTTCCGGGACCTTCTTTACACTTGTGTAGTAGTATACCTGGATGACATCCTTATTTTTTCCTCTAATTTGGAGCAACACCGAGTCCATGTCCAACAAGTTCTCACCCGTCTCAGGAGTAATCGCCTCTATGCCAAGATTGAGAAGTGTCTGTTTGAGCGTTCCTCCTTGCCCTTCCTGGGATATATCATCTCTGCCCAAGGACTTCAAATGGATCCTGCCAAGCTCTCAGCGGTTCTGGACTGGCCACGCCCCTCTGGCCTCCGAGCCATACAGAGGTTCCTGGGTTTCGCCAACTACTACAGACAATTTATTCCTCATTATTCCACCCTGGTGGCCCCCATCGTGGCCTTGACTAGAAAAGGTGCAAATCCCAAAACCTGGCCTCCTCACGCTGAAGAGGCCTTCCAGTCCCTGAAAGCCGCCTTTGCTTCGGCACCTGTTCTGTCCCGGCCAGATTCTTCCAAGCCATTCTATCTGGAAGTGGATGCATCCTCAGTGGGAGCCGGAGCTGTGCTAACTCAGAAGTCATCCAGAGGCAAGACCATAACTTGTGGCTTCTTCTCTAAAACCTTTTCCTCCGCCGAGAAGAATTACTCTATTGGGGACAGAGAACTGCTGGCAATTAAATTAGCCTTGGAGGAATGGAGACATCTTCTCGAGGGTGCTCCTCACCCTGTGATCATCTTTACGGACCACAAGAACCTAGCCTACCTCCAGTCAGCTCAAAGACTAAATCCCCGCCAAGCCCGTTGGTCCATCTTCTTCGCCCGCTTCAATTTCCAGATTCATTTCTGCCCAGCTGCTAAGAACATCAGGGCGGATGCCCTTTCTCGCTCTTCAGATGTGGTGGGTGACATACCCACTCCTCAACACATTATCCCTCCAGAATGTCTCATCTCGGTTGCTCCTGTGGACCTGCGTCTTCTTCCTCCCGGCAAGACCTACGTTCCTCCTCGTCAGCGGTTACAGATTCTCAAGTGGGGCCACGCTTCCCTTTTTGCCGGTCATCCTGGAATTAAAAAATCTCTTCAATTAATTTCCCAAAGATATTGGTGGCCCACTCTGGAGAGAGACGTCACAGAATTCGTCCAATCCTGTGTGATCTGCGCTCGTGACAAAACTCCTCGTCAGAAACCTGCGGGTCTTCTTCTGCCTCTTCCTGTTCCTGAGACCCCTTGGTCGCACATCGCCATGGACTTTATCACTGATCTTCCCTCCTCCCATGGTAAGACGGTCATCTGGGTCGTGGTGGACCGATTTTCAAAGATGGCTCACTTTGTGTCCCTGCCTGGTCTCCCGTCCGCGCCTCAGTTGGCCAAACAGTTTTTTCTACACATCTTCCGCCTCCACGGCCTTCCCAGACACATCGTCTCGGACCGTGGGGTGCAGTTTGTTTCCAGATTTTGGAGGGCTCTCTGTGGTCAGCTCGGAGTCAAGTTGGACTTTTCTTCCTCGTATCACCCTCAGTCCAATGGCCAAGTGGAACGGGTGAACCAGATTCTGGGAGATTATCTACGCCATTTTGTGTCCTCCCGTCAAGATGATTGGTCGGATTTACTCCCTTGGGCAGAGTTTTCTTACAATTTCAAGCAATCTTCTGCCTCCAATAAATCCCCATTTTTTGTGGTCTATGGTCGTCATCCTCTGCCACCTCTGCCTCGGACCTCTGCTCCCTCTTCTGTACCAGCTGTAGAGGACCTCCTTCAGGACTTCTCTTCTATTTGGCGAGAGACCCACTCAGCCCTCCTCAAGGCCTCGGCCCATATGAAGTTCCAGGCCGATAAAAGTCGCAGAGCTCCTCCGGAATTCAGTCCCGGTGACAAAGTGTGGCTCTCCTCGAAATTCATCAGATTTAAGGTCCCAAGTTACAAGTTGGGCCCTCGTTACTTGGGTCCCTTTAAAATCAAGAGCCGCATTAACCAGGTGTCCTACCAGCGCCATCTTCCACCCTCTCTCCGAATCCATAACTCTTTCCATGTCTCCCTTCTCAAACCTGCTATCTTTAACCGCTTCTCTCCTAAACTTCTTTCTCCCACCCCTGTCGCTGGTACCTCTGATATTTTTTCGGTCAAAGAAGTCCTAGCGACCAAAGTCATCCGGGGGAAAAGATTTTTTTTGGTCGATTGGGAGGGCTGCGGCCCTGAGGAGAGATCTTGGGAGCCGGAGGAGAACATCCTGGACCGCAGCCTCATCCGCAAGTTCTTGGGTTCCAAAAAGAGGGGGAGACCAAAGGGGGGGTACTGTTACGCTCAGCGCTCCGGGCCCCCTGCTGGCCTCGAAGCGCTCACAGCGCACCGGGACTCTTAGATCTAAAGGACCAGCGCACAGGTGATTGGTACCTGGCCCAGACTGGTTATTAAGGGTTAAGGTTTGTGAAAGGCAGTGCTGACTTAATTAGGCTTCACCTGTGCACTGCTCATTAATACCTTCTCCTCACACAGCTTCCTGCCGGATCTTTGTGCCTTGTGCCTCTGTGAAAGCGTTCCCTTCTGTGTTTGTTTGCTTTGCCTGTTGCCGAATCCTTGCTACCGACATCTCGCCTTTGAACCTCTGCCGCCTGCCCTGACCTCTGCTACGTCCGACTACGCTCTTGCCTACTCCCTGTGTACCACGCCATATCAGCTGCCAGAGAGATCGAGTTGTTACTGGGGGACACGACCTGGTAGTTACCGCCGCAGCAAATCTATCCCGCCTTGCGCGGGCTCTGGTGAAGACCAGTAACTGCTTAGAACCGGTCCTCTAGTACAACCCGCGCCATCGTCTCTCTGGTCCAGAGGATCCACTACCAGTCCTGCCGGTTCGTGACACGTGCGATGCTGTACCCAAATAAAATTGATGTCCTTTTTTCCCAAAAATAGAGCTTTCTTTTGGTGGTAATTGATCACCTGTGCAATTTTTATTTTTCGCGCTCTAAATAAAAATATAGCGACAATTTTGAAAAAAAAAAACAATGTTTTTCACATTCTGCTATATGACATTCTCAAAAAAAAAATTTAAAAATCAAAATTTTTTAACATTTTAGGCCAATTTGTTTTCTGCTACATATTTTTTGTTAAAATAAATCGCAATAAGGGTATTTTAAATGGTTTGCACAAAAGTTATTGCGTCTACTAACTACGGGAAAGATTTATGTCATTTTTATTGTTTGTTTCTTTTTACTAGTAATGGCGGCGATCTGCGATTTTGTGCGGGACTGCAACATTGCGGTGGACAGATCAGACCCCTGACTGACATTTTTGACACTTTTGGGGGGACCAGTGACATTACTACAGTAATCAGTGCTAAAAATATGCACTGTTACTGTAATAATGACACTGGCAGGGAAGGGGTTAACATTGTGGGTGATAAATGGGTTAAATGGGAGTGATTCTAACTGTGGGGGGCGTGACTTCCGAAATGACCATAGAGACATGTGATCCTATATAGAAGGATCACATGGGCTCTATGATCATTCCAGAGAGAAGAACGATCAGTTGTGTTTGCAACAACTGACCGTTCTTCTCTCTCAGCGGGGAATGATCACGGGTGTCAGGCGGCAATGGAGGCCGCCTGCCCGCTGCATCTGCTTCCTGCTGAAGGCGCGCGCTCGCTCCCTAGCCTCATGTACGCAAGCGACATACAGCTACGGCAATTTGCCTGGGAGCGGCTGCCTGCTGCTGTATAACTGCGACGGGCAGTCGGGAACAGGTTAACCATCGGGTTATACTACCCCCTACAGAAGTGGGACACTAGGCAGAAAAAAAGTCTGGCTACGCCTATGGGCAGTCACAGGGGGTATACTCCCTCTCTGCTATAGGTACTCCAGTTTTTTTTCTGCTGCCTAGTCAGGAGTAAGGACCTAGTTCCTTGCTGAGATCCCCGGTCCTGGCTATTTTTTCTTTAGATATATTTTCTTCTCCTGGTTTTTCTCCTGTGAGATCTACAATCAACTGCCGGACTGGGCGACGGGCTGGATAATCTAGATCCAGTGATCACCCCAGTCTGGCCAGCGAGTGCGCGCAGACCTCAGCTCCGTGCTAGGTTGGCTGCGACATAGCCCCACCGGACAGGGGTGCACAGCCGGCGACCGGCTGTGGGGGGGAACTGTACCTGGTGGGGGCTCCTGCTAGGGCTCCCCCTTCCTGTCTGTGCCATTTTCTGAGGCCCCAGGATCCCTCCTGGGTCCCTGGGAGTTTTGTGGTGCTGCGCAGGGCTGCCATTTTCTTGTAGCCTGAGTGTTCAATGCACAGTGGCCATGTTTGTGTAGTCTGGTGGCCATTTTGCCATGGTTTGGCATTGAAAATAGCGGTGGCCATGACAGTGGAGCCCTCTGGGCGGCAATTTCGGCAGTGGGAGCCCCTCCTCATCCCCTGGTGCTTACTCCTGGATCTTTTCATTTCCTGATCGCCGCAAGTGCAATGCAGATTCTCCTGGTGTCTGCGGTGCCTGGTTTCTGCTGGGTGGTGGGTCTGGTGGGGTCCTCTCACACTGAGGATCAATTGGGTGCTCTGTTACTGGCGACCAGGGGGTGCTGCCAGAGTGGTGGGGGTTGTCCCGCAGCTGCGACGGAGGAGCTGGTTCCCTTTGGCATTCACAAGCCACCCAGAGCGGCAAAGGTTCCCCTCCTATTTTGACAGAATTGTCACTAAAGAGTGGGGACGACCAAAGCATCCCCTTGGGGTCCCTAAGTGAGTTGCTAGGTGATATCCCTATGAAGAGTCCCTTCTTAAGAAGTGGACTGTTCCACCGGTGGTGGACCCTCCAGTTTCCAGATTAAACAAGGCAACCATGATTCCAGGTGAAGAGTCGCCGGCCTTTAAAGAGGAAGTAAACCCTCCTCTGTAACTTGTACCTATAGGTAAGCCTATGATAAGGCTTACCTATAGGTACTGTAAATATCTCCTAAACATGTACCGTTTAGGAGATATTTACCTTACATGCAGCCAGTGACGTCACTGGCGCATGCGCTCTGAAGGAACGGCCGCTGGTGCCGTTCCTTCAAAGTCCCGTGACCGCCGGCTCCGGCGCGCGTGTGCGGGAGTGACGTCACCGCGGCTCCTGCCAATCAGATGGCCGGATGCCGCGATCCCGGAAGACGGGCGACTGAACATGTCGCCCGTCATAGAGGTGAGCGAACGGCACGGCGGGGGCTCGTTCTAAGGTAAGTATTGCATAATGAGCTAGTATGCGATGCATACTAGCTCATTATGTGTTTCTCTTTCAGGGTGAAAACGAAAAAAAAAAAAAATTTAGTTTACAAACTCTTTAAGGACCCGGCTGACAGGAAGGTGGAGGCTGTGGCCCGCAATATGTGCAACCGGGCTAGTTCGGCACTGAGGCCGATATTCACCATTTTCCTGGTGTTGCAGATTTTGACTGAGATGGCTAAGCTTTTGCGCCGTGACTTGGAGGGGGAGTATTTCCCCCCTGCCTTTGCTGAGCTGGCTGAACAGCGGGTCCACTGTCCCCGGTCCGCTTACAGGCTCTTTTAGGGGCGGCGCAAGACCTTTTACTTTAAAGGGTGATGGTCCGGGGTCTGACTTTATAATGTTTTCAGTCCACAAAGCTGGACTATCTGGGTCTGACTCTTGACTGGGCCTTAGCCAGAGTGCTCATTTCTCTGGACAAACTCCAGAAACTGCAGGCTTTAATTCGTCTCCTGCTGACCATCTGGTCCTCCTTCCGGACTTGCATGCGGGTGTTGGGCCTGATGGTGTCTACCTTTGAGGCACTTCCGTCTGCACAGTTCCAAAATGAGGTGGATCTGTTGGCGTTTCGGCTCAACAGAAAGGTGCAGAGGTTTGTGGCTTGGTCACAGGATCCTCTGGCAGACGCCTCAGATGCGCTGGTGGTCCTGTGGGGTCAGTATTATCTCATTTACGCCTTCCCTCCTCTGAAGCTTCTGCCAAGACTTCTATGCAGGAGCGAGGCAGAAGGGATTCCGGTCATGTGGCCCTGGAGTGGCCTTGCCGGGCTTGGTACGCCGATCTGGTGCAGCTGGTCGCCGACGTTCGTTGGCTTTGACGGCTTGGCTGTTGAATGTCAGGTGCTGATAGATAGAGGTTTGTCTGAGTCGGTGCTTCCAACGCTGTTAAAAGTTAGGAAGATCTACCATTATACATGGAAGACATACATTGCGTGGTGTGAGTCTCTTGGGGTTCATCCTCTTTTTCGGTGGCTCAGATCTTGACCTTCCTTCAATGGGGGGTTGAGCAGAAACTGGCCTTGAGTACTATCAAGGGTCAGGTGTCGGCCTTAGCGGTCTTCTTTCAATGGCCCTTGGCCACATACTCCCTGGTACGTACTTTTCTTAAGGGAGTTAGGCACTTGACCCCTCCAGTGCGGTCTCTGTTGCTGCCTTGGGACCTCAATTTGGTGCTCTCAGTCTTCCAGAAGCCTCCTTATGAGAATCTTCGGGAGACTCCCCTGCTTACGCTGTCCCAGAAGGTACTTTTTTGGGGGCTATCACCTCTGTGCACAGGGTGTCGGAATTGGCGGCATTATCCTGTCATTCACCTTGGTGGTTTACAGAGATAAGGTTGTTCTTTGCCTCTGTCTGTCGTTCCTTCCTCAGGTTGACTCAGATTTCCATTTGAATAAAGATATTGTGTTGCCTTCCCTGTGTCCCAGGCCAAAACATCATAAGGAAATTGCTTTGCATGCCTTAGATGTGGTCTGGGCAATTAGGGTGTACCTGGCAGCTACGGAGTTCTTTAGGAAGTCAGCACTATTTGTGCTCACAGATGGGCCTCTGAAAGGGTTTTCTGCTTCCTCTGGGACCATTTCCAGATGGATCAGACAGCCAGGGGTTCAGGTCTATTCCATTAAGGGTCAGGTTCCTCTTTTTCCTGTCAAGGCGCATTCTACACTGTCTTCAGGTGTCAGTGACACAGTGTTTCAAGGCGGCTACCTGGTCGTCGGTGCACACTTTCACAAAGCTCTATAAAGTGAATGTGTTGGTATCTGCTGATGCTTCCTTTGGGCACAAGGTTTTGAAGGTTTCTGTTTAGAGGTCCTCTTTCAGGGTGTATAGTTTTTCAGGTGAGCTCCAGTTGTTATGGTTGAGCTCCTGTTTACCTGTTTGGCTATAGTTAGCCTTGGGAATTTCTTTCTCGCTGTTCCCACCCCTCATGTTTAACACTGCTCTGGGATGTCCCAATGGTTAAGAAGATCAGGAGCTGTGTCCATCAATGAACCAAAGAGAAAGTGGGAATTTTGACTTACTGTAAAATCCATTTCTCTGATGTTTGATGGACACAGCACCCACCCCTCTGTGGAGTTGTAATTCTTCTGACACTGCTTGTAACAAAGCAGAATACCTATAGCAGAGAAAGGGAGTATACCCCCTGGGACTGCCCATAGGCATAGCCAGATTTTTTTTCTGCCTAGTGTCCTACTCCTGTATGGGGGAGGGGGGGCAGTATAACTCAATGGTTAAGAAGATCAGGAGCTGTGTCCATCAATGATCATCAGAGAAAAGGATTTTACGGTAAGTCAAGAAACCCATTTTATCATCAGCAGTATATAGCAGCCTTGTGACTTGTGTCAGTTCCTAGTAAAGCTTGTAGGAGGAGTTTTCATTCTCCCCTGATCCTCTGTCTTGACATGTCTGGATAGTAATGATTGACCCTGTGCTGATCACATGCACTCTCCCAAGAAAAAAAGAAACTCTGCAGCAATACACACCAAACTGAGCCTGTCCTCTCTGTAAATATCCGGTTATTTCTTGGAGACAGTGAAAGAGGAGGATCAGAGAAGACAGGATCAAACAGCCTTTATACACAATGTAGAGGGTTAACCTCTTAGGTTCCACAGTGAGCATAACAAGCATGCTTTACTGCATATACAGACTGATTTTACAGTTGTGTGTTTAATAACACTTTTAATTAGTGTGGGGAAAAGCTGGAACCCATGTCAGGCTTTTATTGCGGTGTCAACACTGAAGCATTTTCCACCTCAACCACTGATGTGACAGGAATGGTAAAAATCTCACTCAAAAAGGGTTCAGAAGTTGCTTTCCTTTCCCTCTCCTCCCTCCATTCTCATTTACCTTCCTCCCCTTCTTGCCTCATTTCTTTTTTTCCTCTCTTTTAATGTATCCTTCTATTATGTTTTATTCATCTGTCTGCCAACAGTTATATTGCAAATATATATGATCATTATACTGTCCTTAATTCACTAGTTGAATTGTTTTCTTTCATTGCTTGGACATGGATGCTTACAACTTGTTTATCTGTTGCATTGCCCTTTTTGTTTTATGACAGATCTGGATCTGCACTATGTTTTCATATTGTTGGTTTCTTTCTAATAAAAACTTATTGAAAAAAAAAAGGGTTCAGAAGTAAAAAGCATGCCAGAATTTCTAACCTTCCCCATGCTACTGAAAAAGGCGTTTTATTGCCATTACAGGGATAAACAGTATATTTATTTTCCCATTGAAATCTAAAAAATATGCTCTGTACATATATTTGTCCACTAGATGGCAGAAAAGTCCCCAATATATCAACGCTAAACAGACTGACAGCTAGCACTAGGCCTTATTTACTAAATTTTCTGAAATAGAAAAATTAATTGTATGGCCCAGCAACCAGATTTTAACTTTTATTCTACGGTTGTTATTTTCCAGTTCCATTGCTTTGCGGAAATATACATAATTCTTATGTCACACACTGTGGTCATTTTTTTTCTATATGACTTTTGATCTACTATAAGTGAATAAACTTTGGTGCAGAGAAAATTTGGGATATTCTCTTGTTAACAATATCTGGAACAAGGAGCGATTGGAAAAGAATATAAATTACATCCTCACCTTTACCATACAGTATATATATAGACATGAAACCCTTTACAGGTTTTCTGATTACAGTATACAGGCGGTCCCCGGGTTACAAACAAGATAGGGACTGTAGGTTTGTTTTTAACCGGTTGCCGACCGCCGCAAGTACTTATACTGTGGCGGTCAGCCCCGGCCAGGCAAAGTGACGTACTGGTACGTCTCTAGCCTGTGAGCCAATAGGGGGAGAGTGTGCGCCGCCGGAGGCGCGCCCCCGCTCGTTCACGGACACCTCCGCGCGAGTGACCGGCAGACCCGATGTCCGCCGGTCACTCACGATCGTCCGCTGTGAAGGGAGAAAGGCAGGCGGCTAATGTAAACAAAGCCGCCTGTCATTCTTCCCTGTGTAACAGCAGAGATCTAACGGTCCTGCTATGTAGGATCGTAGATCTCTGCTGTTACATGTAAAGCCACATCCCTGCACAGTTAGAAACACGCCCCTAGGGACACACTTAACCCCTCCTTCCCCAATAAAGTTAACACCTTCCCTGCCAGTATCATTTTTACAGTAACAGTGCATATGTATAGCACTGATTACTGTAGTAATGTCACTGGTAACCCCAAAAGTGTAAAAAATGTCAGTCAAAGGTCCGATCTGTCCGCCGCAATGTTGCAGTCCTGCAAAAAAAAATCGCAGATCGCCGCCATTACTCGATAAAAAAAAAAAACAACAAAAATTACAAAAACCTTTCCCTTAGTTAGTAAACGCAATAACTTTTGTGCAAACCAATCAAAATACGCTTATTGTGATTTTTTACCAAACATAGGTAGCAGAAAACAAATTGGCCAAAAATGTTAAAAAATTTTGATTTTTAAATTTTTTTGGGGAATTTCATATAAAAAAATGTAAAAAATATTGTTATTTTTGCAAAATTGTTGCAAATACCACCAAAAGAAAGCTCTGTTTGTGGGAAAAAAAGGATGTCAAATTCGTTTAGGTACAGCGCCGCACGACCGCGCAATTGTCCGTTAAAGTCACGCAGTGCCGAATCGCAAAATAGGGCCTGGTCAGGAAGGGGGTAAAATCTTCCGGGGCTTAAGTGGTTAAGTCAAATTTGTTTGTAAGTCAAAACAGGTACATTTTTTAAGTTCAGCTTCAGCCAAAAGAATAATTTTTAAGTTTTTTGGATAGCATAGGGAAGGGTTAACACCCCTGTACCATTTGTTTTGCTGTCTGTACCCCTGTTCAGAATATTTCCCCTCACTTTCTGTTCCTATGACAACTGGATTTTGAAAATTTTGGGCTGTTGCGGAAACAAGGATTAAAGATAAAGCTTCAGTGGAGACCCCTTTTTCCCATAATGACTCTCACAGGAGTGAATTTCCCTTCCTAGGGCTGGATTTCTCCTCACTTCCTGTTGTTTCCCTCCGTTTGTAGGTAGGAGTCATTTGTAAGTGCTAAAAGAAACATTGTGAATGTATCTTTCTTGAAGTTAGTTCTTCTCTAAGGAACCAGCCTGGAAGTATTCTGCAGATATGAGCTCTGACTTCCATTGATGCATGCATGTTCCAGGCCAATAGAAATGTAATTGGAGTTTGGGGTGGAGGAACTTGACTGGCCTGCACAAAGTCCTGACCTCAACCCGATAAAACACCTTTGGGCTGAATTAGAGGGGAGACTGTCAGCCAGGCCTTCTCGTCCGACATCAGTGCCTGACCTTACAAATGCGCTTCTGGAAGAATGGTCAAACATTCTCTAAGACACACTCCTAATCCCCATGGACAGCCTTTCCAGAAGAGTTGAAGCTGTTATAGCTGCAAAGGGTGGGCCAACTCAGTTATTGAACCCTACGGAGTAAGACTGGGATGCCATAAAAGTTCATGTGTGTGTAAAGGCAGGCGTCCCAATACTTTTTGTAATATAGTGTATATAATACTGTGCAAAAGTTTTAGACCGGTGTGAAGAAATGCTGTGAAGTAAGAATGCTTTCAAAATTAAATATTTGTGTTTATTTTTTATCAATTTATAAAATGCAAATCACTATTTGGTGTGACTACCCTTTTGGCTTTCAAACCAGCATCATTTCTTCTAGGTATACTTGTACACAGTTTTTGAAGAAACTCAGTAGCAGTGTTAATTTCGTCGACTAAAACGTTTTCGTCGACTAAATTAACACAATTTTAGTCGACTAAAATACGACTAAAACTAAAACAATTCAGATGACTAAAATACAACTAAAACTAAAATGGCATTTTAGTCAAAAGACTATAACTAAAACTAAATAGAAATTTGCTGCCAAAATTAACACTGGTGCATGCTCAAAGCTTAATATCATAAATAATAACATATTAGATTTTTCACTCCAGGACCAGCAGTAGTATATAATGAGTTTGGAAATTGTAGAGAAATGCTTAAATAATGCATTACAAATTACAATTGAACTACACCCATTCGATTATAGATGACTAAAATGAGTTTTAGTCGACTAAAATGTAGGACGTTTTAGTAGACTAAATACGACTAAAACTAAAACACTTGCAGAAGACTAAAATGGGACTAAAACTAAAATGCCATTTTAGTCCTAAGACTAAAACTAAATTGAAATTTGCTGCCAAAATTAACACTGCTCAGTAGGTAGGTTGTTCCAAACATCTTGGAAAACTAACCACAGATCTGGCTGCTTAAAATTCTGCTGCGTCTTCATATAATTCAAGACAGACTCAATGTTGAGATCAGGGCTCTGTGGGAGCCAAACTATTCCTTCCAGGACTCACGCTAAAGATAGTTCTTAAAGTGGTTCTAAAAGGCTGAAGGTTTTTTACCTTCATGCATTCTATGGGGAGGAGGTGAGCCACAGCTCTGTGTCTTATGGACACAATGCCCCCCAGGGTAAGCGGCTTTCTCTGAGGGGCATAGCTTGAGGGGGAGGAGCCAGGAACATCGGTAAAGGGACCAGAAAAAAAAGAGGATCGGAGCTGCTCTGTGCAAAACCACTGCATGTAGCAGGTAATTAGAACGTGTTTGCTATTTAAAACAAAACTTTAATTCTACTTTAATACCATTGGCTGTATGTACCTGCCTGTATTTCTCAGCATTGAGGACACCAATAATCAGGCAATGTTGAGGACCATAGACTCAGTGGTTGGCCAAGGAAACTTAATGTAGACGATGAAAGGCATCATGCTTATTTCCTTTAGACTGCGGAAGATGTCCAGTAATGCCATTAGCACAGAACTGGTGAAAATCAGTGGGACACAGGTACTCACATCTACTGTCCGAAGAAGTCTGGCCAGAAGTGGTCTTCATAGAAGAATTGTGGCCAAAAGCCATTCCTCTGATGTGGAAACAAGGCTAAGCGACTCAACTATATATTAAAACAGGAACTGAGGTGAAGAAAAATGGCAGCAGGTGCTCTGAACTGATGAGTCAAAATGTAAAATATTTGGCTGTAGCAGGAGGCAGTCTTGTGAAGGGCTGGAGAGCGCTGCAATAATGAGTGTCTGCAGGAACAGTGAAGCATGGTGGAGGTTTCTTGCAAGTTTGGGGCTGTATTTCTGCAAATGGGGTTGGAGATTTGATCAGGATCAATGGTGTCCTCAATGCTGAGGAATACAGGCAGATACTTATCCATCGTGCCATACCATCAGGGAGGCGTGTGATTGGCCCCAAAATGTATTCTGCAGCAGGACAACAACCCCAAACATACAGCCAATGTCATTAAGAACTATCTTCAGTGTAAAGAAGAACGAGTCCTGGAAGTGATGGTTTGGCCCCCACAGAGCTCAGATCTCAACATCATTAAGTCTTTCTCGGATTACATGAAGAGACAGAAGGATTTAAGGCAGACTACATCCACAGAGGATCTGCGGTTCTCCAAGATGTTTGGAACAACCTACCTGCCGAATGCATGAGCAATAAAGAAGTGGTCATTTCGTCTTAACTATAAAAATATTGGGACAAAATGCTAACATGGTTAATCCAAAGGATAGAAATAGCTCTGGAGGGTGGAGAGCTGAGAGAGAGAATCGGAGAATTCCCTCCGACTCCCCCCTCCCCCCTTTAGTCCCACCTTCTCTTGTATGCTCATTTTTAGTTAACTTCTAAACAATGTACTTTTAGCCCGCCTTTATGGAACAAAAAAAAGAAAAGGTGGCTGCCTTCCCAAATAGGGTTCCGAAGCATAGCCCATCATGTATCACCCTCTTACTAGGGCCATCATGTTACCTAAATGCTTGTAATGTGACTTTGAACTCTCAAGTTGCATGACAAGTCACGGCAGTGTAAGCCGGGGGTCAATAACATTCAAGCAATTATTAGCTATTCAAGGGTGCCAAATGTCAATCCTAGAATTTCCTGCTACACTGTATTACAAAAGGTTTTGGGACGCCTGCCTTTACACGCACATGAACTTTAATGACAAGTCAAGTTCCTCCACCCCAAAACTCGCTCATCCATGTCTTTATGGACCTTGCTTCGTGCACTTGTCCAAATCGTTTGGTGGAGGGGGGGGGGGATTATGGTGTGGGGTTGTTTTTCAGGGATTGGGCTTGGCCCCTTTGTTCCAGTGGAGGGAACTCTTAAGAAGTCAGCACACCAAGACATTTGGACAATTCCTTTTTTTTTATATATATATTCTCTTTTTTATTGCTTTCATATTCATTAAACACAGAGAAAAAAAAACTCTTGCATATAATAGTCATCAATACAAAACCTTTCACATTACAAATATAAACCCCTAACCCCCCCCCCCCTCCCAAAAAGAAAAAAAAGAGGGAAAAAATCCTACCCCATATTATCTCTCTCCTTCTAGCTCTCCTCCTCCACAAGACCATGTCTATCAGCCACCTTAAACCTCCATCATAATCAAATACCCCGAAGATGTATTAAACTCCAACCACTTCTCCCAGATAGTGTGGTATCTCCCTAGAGAATCCTCTACTATATGTATTGTTTCTTCGATAGCTCTCAACCAGTCAACCTTTCCAACCCATTCTCTCATACTTGGGACTTCTGGTCTTCGAATCTCGGTGTCAAACTTTTAGCCGCATTCAATAAATGTAGCACTAGAGTTTTCTTATACTGGGATACCGATTTTTCCGTTCCATGAAACACGCATCTTTAGGGTTCTACAATCTATTCTATATGTTCTCCTGTAATCTGATTAATTGCCTTGATAATTCCTACCCAGTACGGCTGTATTTTTATGCATTCCCACCACAGGTGCATGAGGGTCCCCGAGGCGTCGCACCCCCTCCAGCATTTTGGGGGGGGGTAGTTCGCTCTGATCCTCCACGCCCTTTGCGTGGTCATATACCACAACACCAAGAGCTTGTAGCCCATCTCTATTGTCTTAGCGTCTATTGATGAGCTACAAGCTAATCTCAAGAACTTCCTCTTACTTTCCTCATCTTGAATGGCTCCCAACTCCTTCTCCCATTTCCCCAGATATGGCGGGTGTTCAGGCTCCGCTTCAAGAGGAAGTAAACTCCTCAAAATGTTTTTCTTCCCTGCAAAGTAAATGCATAATGTGCTATTATGCATTGCATACTAGCACATTATGTGACACTTACCTCCAACGAAGCCCACGATGTCCAGGCTGCTGGCCGCATCCATGTTCACCCGTCTTCTTCCGGGTCTACGGACTCCGGCAGTATTACTGTCCGGAGCCGCGTGATGGGAGCTGTCATTTACGGCACTGGGCTCTGAAGAAACAGCACGGGCGGCCGTTTCTTCAGAGCGCATGCGCCGGTGACGTCATCGGCTGCATGCACAGCAAATATCTCCTAAACGGTGCAAGTTTAGGAGATATTTACAGCACCTATAGGTAAGCCTTAATATAGGCTTACCTATAGCTAAAAGTAATTAAATTTGGTTTGCAACCACTTTTATTGACTAAAATTTTATATACTTTAGATATACTTCGCTTTATACACAGAGGGGAGCTAAACAGTTTCTCTATTGATCTCAAATTGTCTTTCCCCCGCAGCGGTTGTGGTAGTGATTGTGAGAAGTGTTGTAATTGTGTGTACCGTATTTTCACGACTATAAGGCGCACCGGATTATAAGGCGCAGTATCAGTTAATGGTAAATTTTCAAACTATTTTCATATATAAGGCGCACTTTTTTTTTGGAGCGTTGATCCGCGTGAGGTTTACTGGCAGGTGCTCATCGCGAACCTCGGATGACAGTTCTGGCGTATTACTTTATGCCAGGCATCCACTATCCACTGGCACACAGTGGCATAACTGGCCCGACGTTGCCTCCCAGTCTTCGTGAAGGAGTGCTCTCCTTCCATCATCCAGTTTTCCCACGTGATTCGCAGTTTCGCCTTGAAGGAACGATTGACACTTATGTCCAGTGGTTGCACCCCTTTGGTCAAACCATCCAGTTAACGGTAAATTTTCTAATTATTTTCATATATAAGGCGCACCGGATTATAAGGCGCACTGCCAGTTTTTGATCAAATTTTAGGATTTTCAGTGCGCCTTATAGTCCGAAAAATACGGTACTTCCATCTATCTAGTGGCATGCTGCCCTATTTTTGTCTTATTTCAGAGAACGTGCATAATTTATTTCCCCTCATTACATCTTACTGTATTCCCTCTTTTTTTGCCCATCTAACAAAATATAAGTGATCCTCTTTTCCTTGTTTAAAACAATTTGTGTCTAATAATGAAATTAAAGGTGCATTGTATTCCCAATGGTATTGTCTACACAGACTGTACCATACCCTAAAAGTGTTCCTAGTCAGTGGATTTGTGTCCTTAGCTAGTTCTAGGTGTCGTCGTGGAATCCATAACATTTTACCTAAATCAGCCCTACTTTGTGCCAGTTCCATCCCTCCCCAGCTTTTATCTACCTTATTGTGCATCCAATCCATGATTCGTGCAGTAACAATTGCCTGGTAATACTTTTTGAAGTCAGGTGCTGCTTAACCCCCCATCCTTTTTCTCCTTCGTCAATACAGCATAGGAGATTCTAGGACGTTTATGTGCCCATATGTAATTTAATACGATAGATCGTAGTTTCCTAAAATATTTGTGGGGTAAGCTAATTGGGGTCTTTTGAAATACATACAGTATCTCACAAAAGTGAGTACACCCCTCACATTTTTGTAAATATTTTCCTATATCTTTACATGTGACAACACTGAAGAAATGACACTTTGCTACAATGTAAAGTCGTGAGTGTACAGCTTGTATAACAGTGTAAATTTTCTGTCCCCTCAAAATAACTCAACACACATTAATGTCTAAACCACTGGCAACAAAAGTGAGTGCACCCCTAAGTGAAAATGTCCAAATTGGGCCCAATGAGCCATTTTCCCTCCCCAGTGTCATGTGACTCATTTGTTTTACAAGGTCTCAGGTGTGATTGGGGAGCAGGTGTGTTAAATTTGGTGTTATCACTCTCACTCTTTCATACTGGCACCTCATGGCAAAGAACTCTCTGAGGATCTGAAACTGTGGGGCATCCTCAAACGAAAGGTGGAGGAGCGCAAGGTTTCTATCATCCACCAGCTCTGTGATGTCATCATGGAGGAGTGGAAGAGGACTCCAGTGGCAACTCTGGTGAACTCCATGCCAAGGAGGGTTAAAAGCAGTGCTGGAAAATAATGGTGGCCACACAAAATATTGACACTTTAGGCCCAATTTTGACATTTTCACTTAGGGGTGTACTCACTTTTGTTGCCAGCGGTTTAGACATCAATGGCTGTGTGTTGAGTTATTTTGGGGTTATACAAGCTGTACACTTACTACGTTACATTGTAGCAAAGTGTAATTTCTTCAGTGTTGTCACATGAAAAGATATAATAAAATATTTACAAAAATGTGAGAGGTGTACTCACTTTTGTGGGCTACTGTATATTAGCTTAGGCAGAATAATAATTTTTAATGCGTTAATTCTGCCCAACCAAGAGAGGGGTCTGTATCTCAGGTGATTCAACTACTCCTTAAACTTGTTAAGAATTGGGATATAGTTGGCCTTATACAGGGTTGTTTGAGATACCATGAGCTTTACTCCTGGGTATCCCAGTTCCTCTCTGCACCAAATAAAGGGAAATTTTGGTTGTATCCCCAACTGTTCTTCCTTTGGGGTTGTTATATTCAGTATCTCCGACTTGGGCATATTGATTTTAGCAGGATCCATAAAGAAATGATTGAGCGAGTTTGCGGTGGAGGAACTTGACTGGCCTGCACAGAGTCCTGACCTCAACCTGATAGAACACCTTTGGGATGAATTAGAGCGAAGACTGCGAGCCAGACCTTCTCGTCCAACATCAGTGCCTGACCTCACAAATGAGCTTCTGGAAGAATGGTCAAACATTCCCATAGACACACTCCTAAACCTTGTGGACAGCCTTCCCAGAAGAGTTGAAGCTGTTATAGCTGCGAAGGGTGGGCCAACTTAATTTTGGAAGCCCCAAAAGTTCTGCAGCAGCTTTATATAGAGCAACACTGGATTTCCATCTATTTATCACCTATTTACTATATATAAACATGGTAACTACATCCTCTCAAGATAGTAAAACTTTCCAAAGTGATATTTTTTTGCTATGTTGCACTTTTTCAAAACCAATTCAGTGTTTCTCTACAACATTTAAATGTAAAAAATGAGGATCTGCCTAAGACACTCACAGTCATTTTAGCAGAGTAAAACCTCCTCGTCTGTATATGGGTCACATTGAGTGACAGCTCGTGCAAAGCTCATATCTCATAGAATAGAAGTTAATTAAACTCATTATTCTTGTCTGCCTGTTCCTTATTAGGTAATTCATATTCTCCTTCCTGTGCTAAGGATAGGCTGTCTTGACAGTGCAGGTTTACTGGAAGGATTTAGGGGGACTCGCAGGAGAATTGAAAGTTAAAATGTAGTGCTGACAGAATCTTCTACCTCCCTATCAGGATTACCCCCGGAGGCCTGCATACAGAAAAGGTAAACTAGTAATAATGAGGTCAGAGCCTGTCAGCGCAGGAACTATCTTGGGCTAATGAGAGTGGCGCTGCAGAGGATTCTGGGAAAAAGATGACTCTTGCTCGATGTTAGAAGACTCAGAATAATAAAAATAATTACATACACGTCTGCTGTATAACTTGGACCATCAAGGACTAACCTGATGTTCACATACACTATATTACCAAAAGTATTGGGACACCTGCCTTTACACAGACATGAACTTTAATAGAATCCCAGTCTTAGTCTGTAGGGTTCAATATGGAGTTGGCCCACCCTTTGCAGCTATAACAGCTTCAACTCTTCTGGGAAGGCTGTCCACAAGGTTTAGGAGTGTGTATGGGAATGTTTGACCATTCTTCCAGAAGCCGATTTGTAAGGTCAGGCACTGATGTTGGACGAGAAGGCCTGTCTCGCAGTCTCCGCACGAATTAATCTCAAAGGTGTTCTATCGAGTTGAGATCAGGACTCTGTGCAGGCCAGTCAAGTTCCTCTGCCCCAAACTTGCTCATCCATGTCTTTATTGACCTTGCTTTGTGCACTGGTGCGCAGTCATGTTGGAACAAGAAGAGGCCACCCCCAAACTGTTCCCACAAAGTTGGAAGCATTAAATTGTCCAAAATGTCTTGGTATGCCGACGCCTTAAGAGTTCCCTTCACTGGAACTAAGGGGCCAAGCACAACCCCTGAAAAACAACCCCACACCCTAATCCCCCCTTCACCAAAGGATTTGGACCAGTGCACAAAGCAAGGTCCATAAAGAAATGGATGAGCGCGTTTGTGGTGGAGGAAGTTGACTGGCCTGCACAGAGTCCTGACCTCAACCCGATAGAACACCTTTTGGATGAATTAGAGCAAGGACTGTGAGCCAGGCCTTCTCTTCCAAAATCAATGTCTGACCTCGTAAAAGCGCTTCTGGAAGAATGGTCAAACATTCCCATAGACACACTCCTAAACCTTGTGGACAGCCTTCCCAGAAGAGTTGAAGCTGTTATAGCTGCAAAGGGTGGGCCAACCCAATATTGAACCCTACAGACTAAGACTGAGATGCCTTTAAAGTTCATGTGTGTGTAAAGGCAGGCAAATACTTTGGTTAATATACTGTAGTGTTAGAGTCCATTCACAC
Source organism: Pelophylax lessonae (assembly GCF_965119305.1). Classification (NCBI taxonomy): domain Eukaryota; kingdom Metazoa; phylum Chordata; class Amphibia; order Anura; family Ranidae; genus Pelophylax; species Pelophylax lessonae. The sequence goes on from NC_138775.1 coordinate 69,682,899, forward strand.
TAATACGACTTGTTAGACTGACAAGTCGCGGACCGTTGTGTGGTACAGGAACGGTTCTAATAGGAGCGACACAAGACGAAAAAGGTTCCTGTACTACTTCGGGGCGACCTGGAGCGACTTGCATAGACATTCATTTTATGAAGTCCGTGCAAGTCGCGCCAAAGTCACGCTGCACGCGACTTCACAGGTCGCCCCTGAAGTCGTGACGCTTCAGTGTGAATGCAGTGTTAGATTCTTATATAACAATAAATTCTTTGTTTCCACATAAATTATTTGTTTATGCATAAGCAGAAAGCATTGATAAGCCATTGGCTGGAAGCGCTGATTGGATGCTGGTTTTCCAGCATGCCCATTCGATAAAAGCCAGTCATTAGACCATCTTCCGTTGGACAGGCTGCTGTACACACGGCCGAATGTCTGTCGGTTTCTCTTGAATCGGCCAATATGCTGTCCGTGTGTAGCAGCCTTTTATACCCCCTTGTGTTTTTGTCAATGATTGTTAGGCTTTGTTTGGAATAGGTAAATCTTGTGATGTCATCCACATCTCCTCTCCACCTCAACCAATCAGAGCTTGTTTAGTATTCATTGACAAAAATACAAGGTGGTTCCACAGTGGTGGAGGGACATGAGTACCCAACGCTCTTGTTTTCAGCAGCAAAGGGAAGACACTTCTACCTATGCAGAAAGATATGGCTTACTGTATGAAGCAAATGCTACAATGGCAGCCTTGTGGATGATCAGATTTACCAAGCTTGCCCACAATAAATCTGTTGTAGCAAATTATTCCTGAAGTTCAGCTTAAACTGAGAACTCTGGAATACGTGCGTTATCAGCCTTTATTGTGAGAAAGCAAGCAAACAAGAACACAACTTACAGTGTATGTACAGTCCATTTTTATTTATTTTTAGAAACAGTAGGAAAGTTGTTTTTTTTTTTTTTTTGCTGCCTGTGTCCCACTGGGGAGATTTCCCTTACTTCCTGCCATGGAGATGCAACAGGAAATGGTGGGAATGTGGGAAGTGAGGGCAACTCCCATCTTGGATAGTTGTCTTAGAAACAGGTGTCCCAGCTGGCAGAATTCACCTCACCTCTTGTTCTGGTGCCAACGCAAAAATGTTGATTTCACATCACTTTTTGTCTAAGTGACAGATAGGGGGGTGAATCTTCTCCCATACAAGCCAAAATAAAAACCTGACAGGGGTCTTTAGATTTACTTTAATCACTTGCCCATGGGGCACTTTCACCCTCTTCCTGCCCAGACCAATTTTCAGCTTTCAGCGCTCTCGCACTTTGAATGCCAATTGCGCAGTCATGCAACACTGTACCCAAACAAAATTATCATTTTTTTTACACAAATAGAGCTTTTTTTTGGTGGTGTTTAATCACCACTTGGTTTTTTATTTTTTACTAAATAAACTAACAAAGCCTGAAATCTCTGAAAAAAAAAAATAAGTTTCCATAGTTTGTTATAAAATTTTGCAAACAGGTAATTTTTCTCCTTCACTGATGTGCGCTGAAGAGGCAGCACTGATAGGTTGCACTGATGGTCACTGATAAGGTGACACTGATGAGGCAGCATTGATGGGCATTGATAGGCTGCGCTGATGAGGCGGCACTGGTGGGCACTGATGAAGAGGCACTGATAGGCTGCACTGATGGTCACTGATAAGGTGACACTGATGAGGCAGCATTGATGGGCATTGATAAGCTGCGCTGATGAGGTGGCACTGATGGGCACTGATAGGTTGCACTGATGGGCAATGGTAGGCAACACTGATGGGCACTGGTAGGCAGCACTGGTAGGTGACATGGATGAGGAGACACTGGTGAGCACTGATTGGCAGCAGTGGTGGGCACTGATTGGCAGCAGTAAGCACTAATTGGCAGCAGTGGTGGGCACAGATTTCAGAAGCCGATTATCGTCTCTTTTCTCCTCTCCTCCACATGCTGACAGCGTGAGAAGGAGCAGTAAAGAGAGCCATTACCGGCTTCTGTAACAGCTGGACACAACTGATCACGCGGTAAAGAGCTGCTCATTGGCTCTTCACCTCAATCTGAGTTCGGTATTGTCCGGAGGACACTGTGAACACAGAGCACACCGCCCATGCCCATTAGCAGGCGCACGGTGGGCGCGATCACGGGAGGCCATCATATGACGGCCTCCCAGAGCTGGATGACAGCGTTGTAGCGGTCATTCGGCTATAGCGCGGTCGGGAAGTGGTTAATACACCAGGAAATACAAAGTCTACTAGGGATGCTATGTACAAACTATATAAAATATAAGCAGGGTAAAACCGAATGGGAATAGGAAGAGAGTCAAATAGGCCTGGGTAAGTATGGAAACAAAATAATCGCTCTTGTCAGTGCTGCAGGTAAGAAAGGCCCTCAAGGCAGTGGGTCCAAATGTAGGTCCCAGAGCTCCTGCTCAATCTTGTCAAACAGGGAAATAGACAATGGCCATTGGAAACCTCAATGTCACACAGGCCTTGCTGCCCACTCCAGATTGAAGAGGACCAAATCTGAAATGCACGCAAAAAAAAGAAGGTGCAGGGGCTTAGTGCATTATACATAAAATCCTTTATTACATAAAACCAAATTCCAATGTACCCACAAAAGTACACAGTACTCAACTCATGTTTATCCACAAGGGTGTAGCTTACACCTTTCAAACGTGATGCCCTCTTCATCGCAGCCCTGGGCACTCTACTGTGTACCTTTGTGAGTATATTGGAATTCGTTTTTTTGTAAGGCCCCTTTCACACAGGTGGACTTCGTTTTTCTCAGCAGGGGATCGATCCGCCGTCAGGTCCCCATTCTTCTCTATGGGGGAATCGGATGAGAACGGACCGTCCGGATCGGATTGGATGTCAGTGGACATGTCTCCGCTGACATCCGATGCCCCATACAGATGCAAAAACGGAAAGACGGATCTGATCAGTTAGTGTCAGATTGGCTGCTGCACTATCACAATCCCATTATAAGTCACGGACTGCTGCCATTAGTAGTATAAAATAAAATAAAAAAAAATTTCCAATACATATACCATAGTTTGTAGGCGCAATAACTGTCATTAAAATTAATCAATATACACTTATTGGGATTTTTTTTTATCAAACACATGTAGCAAAATACAATTCTGAAGAAATTAGATTTTTTTTAATTCTTTTTATTGGATAGGTTTGATAGCAGAAAGTAAAAAACACTGCTTTTTTCACAATTTTCGGTCTTTTTTTTTTGTTTATATAAAAAGAAATAAAGAACTCAGTGGTGATTAAATACCACCAAGAGAAAGCTCTATTTATGTGAAAAAAATGATATAAATTTTGTTTGGGTACAGCGTTGCACGATCGATCAATTACCAGTTAAAGTAGCGCAGTGCTAAATAGCAAGAAATGGCCTGGTCCACTTCAGGTAAAATCTTCCGGATCTGAAGTGGATACATTGAACTGTTTGAAATTCAGCAATAAAGAATAACTATACTTTTGTATGGTTAGCATTTAAAAAATATGCAGACTGTAGAATTTTAATCGGGTTTCATACTTTGCAAGTTTTAAATATATTCTTTTTTCTTTACAGAGTTTCAGCTCAATATCTCTCCCAACTCAGAAGAGGAAGAATCCCTCCGTCAGGACACATCACACCACTGAAATGCGGACATTAATGAGGATAATGATGGCAAAGTGCACTAGATTGCCCCCAGCCCGAGTACGCTTTGAACTGGTGAGCAGAATGGATGACTTAGCAGGAAATAGTGACTGTCTAATTCCATGGGACACTGAGAAATAAATTGCCATTCAGTGACAGTATGGTCTAGCGTGCTAAAAATAAACAAGGAATTCTGTGATCTAAAGTCATTTCCTGATTGACATTAAAAGCTCTTGTCTGGGCTTTATAATTTGGCTACTAAATTTTGCTTCATCAGACCGCTATTGTGAAATTTGACATTGACATATAAATCATAAACTGTAATTCAAGGAAATCTTCTGAACATGAGCCTGATGAGGAGGTGTGCTCAATACCAATTAACTTGAACTATTTTTAATCCTTATGCTGCTAGCCTTAGTAAATAGGTAGGAAGTTATTCACTTGCTGGCCAGGCCTTTCTCTGACTCTTGTTGTTTACAAGTTTAAATCAGTATGTTTTGCTTGCTAGAAAATTTATTAGAACCCCCAAACATTATTTATATTTTTAAACAGAGACCCTAGAGAATAAAATGGAGGTTGTTGTCGTTTCTTTTTTTTTTATGTAACACGTTTTTTGTCCAGCGGTTTTTCAAGCACAATTTTTTTTTTTTAGAAAATACAATTTAACTACCTCAATACTGGGCACTTAAACCCCCTTCCTTCCCAGACCAATTTTCAGCTTTTAGCGCTGTTGCATTTTGAATGACAATTGCGCGGTCATGCAACACTGTACCTAAACCAAATTTATGTCATTTTTTCCCCACAAATAGAGCTTTCTTTTGGTGGTATTTGATCACCGCCAGGTTTTTTCTTTTTTGGTGCACAAATAAAAAAAAAACGAAAAGTTTGAAAAAAAAAAAAGTTTTTTTGTTTAGGTTATAAAATTTTGTAAATAGATACGTTTTTTCCTGCACTGATGAGCACTGATGGCGCCGCACTGACAGGCACTGATGAGGAGACACTGATGGGGTGGCACTGATGGGGTGGCACTGATATGCAGCACTGATGGGCACTGATAGGTAGCACTGATATGCAGCACTGATGGGCACTGATATGTGGCACTGATAGATAGCACTGATATGCAGCATTGGTGGGCACTGATTGGCAGCGCTGATGGGCACTGATTGGCAGCACTGATGGGGACTGATTGGCGGCACTGATGGGCACTGATAGCTGGCACTGATGGGCGGCACTGATCGGCACTGATGGGGGGCACTGATCAGCACTGATGGGGGGCACTGATGGGCACTGATAGGCAGCACTGGTGGGCAATAATGGGCACTGGTGGGCGGCACTGATAGATGGCAATAATGGGCACTGGTGGGCAGCACTGATAGATGGCATTGGTGGGCAGCACTGATAGGGGGGCACCACTGGCAGGCTCTCTGAGCCCTGTTTGCCATCCCTGGTGGCCATGGTGGGCATCCCTGGTGGTCATGGGTGGGCATCCCTGGTGGCTCTAGTGGCACCCCCTCCCCCCAGGGCTGCACTGTGATCAGTGAGTACTTAGAAATACTCACTGATCCCCCCGGCTGCAGCACCGATCGTCTCCTCACTGACAGGAACTGTCAGGAGGAGAAGAGATCGAAACCGTTACAACGGCTGTGTTGACAATACATGACGGCTGTGATTGGACACAGCCGTCATGTGATCAGGAGGGCCAATCACAGGGCCCTCCTGATGCATCTTGTTGCTCTGTGTCCTTGGGACACAGACACATCGAGATCGCGCCGCTGCGTGTGCCCGCGGCGGCGCAATCTCTCTCCTTCTGAAGGACGTTCCGGAACGTCCGATCAGAAGGACGAGACTCCCACCCGGCCGTATATGTACAATGGCCCGGGTGGGAGGTGGTTAATTAACTAAAAAAAAAAAACATAATATTTACCCCCATTTTTTTTTTTTTTTGTATAATATGAAAGATGATTTTACGCTGAGTATATAGATACCTAATATGTCATGCTTTAAATTTGCACGCGCTCGTGGAATGGCGCAAAACTACAGTACAGTAAAACCTTGGTTTGAGAGTAACTTGGTTTAAGAGCGCTTTGCAAGACAAGCAAAAATTTCAAATAAATTTTGACTTGATATACAAGCGATGTCTTGATATACAAGTAGCGTCATGTCACAGCTGAGTATAAAAGAGAAGAGAGGCGCCTCTAAATGTAGCACTATGGTTAAATTTAATGAAGGTACAACATTTAGCAACTCACATGGCTGATGATGGGAACAGGCACATCTAAGGATGCAGGCATCAGGGGTAAAGCTGTCCACATAGACCATCCTCCGCACCGTCATCTACGTCATCCTTTCCATGCTACCCCTCGCTTTCAGATCGCTTTACTGCAGGGTGGTCTTCCTGGTCAGTATTACAGACTGGCAGCCGGCAGTGCAGAAGATGGTCTATGTGGACAGCTTTACCCCGGATGCCTACATACTTAGATGTGCCTGTTTTATTCATCAACCATGTGAGTTGCTAAATGTTGAACCTTCATTAAATGGAACCATATTGCTACACTTAGAGGCGCCTCTCTTCTCTTTGATACCCTGTAGCTCCTGCTGGATTTTGCTTCCAATCCCCTTGTGGAAGCGGCTATTTGTGGATGGACATTTTATGGTTACACCACCTATCGCAATGCTATAATCTTTTTATATGGACTATAAATTGAAGGATTTATGAATAAATAGTTTTGAAACGAATCATCTGAGTTTCCATTATTTCTTATGGGGAAATTCGCTTTGATATAAGAGTGCTTTGGATTACAAGCATGCTTCCGGAACGAATTATGCTCGCAATCCAAGGTTTTACTGTATTTCAAAATCTTCATAGGCAACGCCTTAAAGATTTCTACAGGTTACCAGTTTAGTTACAGAGAAGGGTTAGTGCTAGAATTATTGCTCTCGCTCTGATGTTCACGGTAATACCTCACATGTGTGGTTTGAACACCGTTTACATATGTGGGCATGACCAGTATGCATTCACCACTGCGCACAAGCAGATAGAGATGGGGGTGCTTTAAAAACATTTTTTTTAATTATTATTTATTTACTTTTTTATTTTTACAATTTTTCTTACATTTTTTTTTTGATCACTTTTATTGCTATTGCAAGAAATGTAAACATCCCTTGCGATATAAATACAGCATGATAGATCCTCTTTATGAAGACAACTGGGGTCAAAAAAGTTCCAAATCTCCCCTCTACTTTTAAAAGCAAAAGTTTTAAACAAACAAAAAACAAAAAAAAGTTTTTTATCTTTTTATTTGGGAAAAAAAAAGCAATGTTTACATGGCCTTAGAACCGGAAGTGAGGTCATGCCGTCCCTTCAGTCCTCCAAGGGTATAAAGATGAGGAGCAGTCATCTTGCCATTGCTTATTTCTTTGGCAAGCCACAGCCAGATGGTTTCCCGGCCTCAGCCATCGGGACCGGGTCATGTACCTAGTACATGATCCAACACGTCGGGGTCTAGGGCATGCATGCGTGCTGCTGCCAGCTCGCTTCCGCTGTGATCACACACAGCGGGAGCCCAGCAGCAGGTGTCACGGATTCAATGTCCAACGGCACCCGCCGATTGTTCTGTACACAGGCATAGCAGCGATCTGTCAGTTGGGAAGGCATTGATCCTGTGTTTCTGCAAAGCAGGGACATGGATCTATGCCTTCAATTAGTAAAAGCACCTCCCCCACAGTACACAAACGTTGGCTAGGAACACAGTTAACCTTTTGAGCGCCCCTGATGTTAACCCCTTCCCAGCCAGTGTCATTAGTAAAGTGACAGTGCATACTTTTAGCACTGATCACTGTATTAGTGTCACTGGTCCCCAAAAAGTGTCAGTGTCTGATTTGTCCACCACAATATCGCAGTCCCGCTAGAAGTTGCTGATTGCCGCCATTACTAGATAAAGGAAAATAAATATCCCATAGTTTGTAGACGCTATACCTTTATAACTTTTGCGCAAACCAATCAATATACTCTTATTGTGATTTTTTTTTTTTTTACCAAAAATATGTAGCAGAATACAAATTGGCCAAAATTTATGAAGAAATTAGATTTTTAAAATTTTTGTATTGAATGTGTTTTACTGCCGGTTCACACATATGCAGTGCGGGAACCCTGCAAATCCACTGTGGGTTCTCACATCGCACTCGACTCGCAGGCAGATCACACTGCTATATGCGAATCGCTGGGGGGTGTCAATACAAATTTAACGACACCCCCAGATCAGTTCGCATATCGCAGTGCGAACTGTCAGTTCGGACATGAATCGGATCGCATTGGTGTGAACACCCATGCAATCCGATTCTGGTGCGAACCAAAGAAAGGATCCTATGCTACTTTGATCCGAATTGCAATGCAAATTCAGCCATATAATCTGTATGGCTGAATTCGCAATGCACAGACATCGCATGTGATTTGCAGAGCAGTGTGCTGCGAATCACATGCGATGTCCACATTGCATATGTGTGAATCGGCACTTATAGTAGAAATTTTAAAATATTGTTTTTTTTCAAAATGTATGGTTTTTTTTTTTGTTTGTAGTGCAAAAAATAAAAATCGCAGAGGTGATCAAATACCACCAAAAGAAAGCTCTATTTGTGGAAAAAAGGACATAAATTGTATTTGGGTACAGCGTCGCACGAGCGCGCAATTGTCAGTTAAAGTAATGCAGTGCCGTGTTGCAAAAAATGGCCTGGTCATTAAGGAGGGTAAATCTTCAGGAGGGCAGGTGGTTAATTTTACCTGAAATCCAGCTTTATCCTTTATCACATTTTTGTTCCTTTCTGTGTCCCCTTAAAAAAATTCACCCTCTCTGAGTTCATCTAGAGAAGGAGAGAGCGCATTATGCATGTACACAGTTTGACCCACAGCGCCCACTAGGGGGCGAACAGTTGTATTGTCAGCCCATCCTGCAAATGACAGAATGGAGGGGGATTGAGGCCAGTGACGGGCCCCCAACAGCTGCATGTTTAATGGAAAGATATGCACCATTTAAAACAGGAGGAGCACTGGTGTTTACCATTAAGAGCATATGGAATTGCATCAGGGGATTTTGGAAAAATCCTGGTGAAGGTGGACTTCCACTGTAAAAGGACATTTAAAATACAGTTGACTGCTAGCATTCCCTTTGACATCAACTATGTTAACCATCTGTGCTTATAGTAAAAAAAAAAATTGTTTCTTGATGTTACTTATAAAATGGCAACATTTTAAATTCAGGTCCACTTTTTATGGATTATAATCACAAATCTATGACAACCAGAATACAAAAAAATAAAGTTCATGCAAATCTATTGAAAATAAATGCTGTATTACCAATAGAGAATAAATACTTACAAATTGTTTTTTTTTTTTTCCCACTGTGTAAGGAAAGATTTACATTGTAATAATAAAAAATAAAAAAAAGTTAAGTAACAATAAATGAAGTAAAACCCCCTTAAGCATATGATCACTCCATGAATGTGCTGTTCAGGGCCCTGTTTTGCTGGCACGGGGATCCCCATGCCGGCATCCTATTGATTTTTATTGGGACGCAGCGGCTGCACGGACACAGCTGCTGTGTTCCAATATGACATGCGGGTCCCCAAACTCACCCTGTCTGCATTTGAGGACCTGCACCCACATGGAAGTCAAATTGGGACACAGTTGGGTTGATTTACTAAAGCAAATAGACTGTGCACTTTGCAAAGTGCAATTACACTCTGCAAGTGCAGTTTCTCCAGGGCTCAGTAAATGAGGTAAAGATTCCCTTTGCAAAGAATACCCAAAGAATACCCAATAACATGCAAGAAAAAATAAATAAAAAAAACAACATTTTTACTTGTGTAGCACCCTCCTAGGTAGGTGCTAGGAAAATGCATTAAGTGTCTCCTTCTGCTTATCAGGGGAGCCTGATCAGTTAGTTTTGCCTGTCAGATGTTTCCAGGTGTGATTTATTGGGTCTAAGGGAGTCTCCCCACTGTTTCCATTAAGGGAGCTTGTTGGACAGTGGAGGAAGCCTAACCAATAGCACACCAGGGTTTTATGGCTGTCTCAGTGGGTGGGTATTCTCGCAATGCATCCTGGGATTTGCAATAAATCCTGAGGGAGCATGTGACAAAGTCCCAGGAGGAGATGGAGGTCTGTCTCTCCTCCTGCAGGTGTGAGGAAGGTGGTTCAGGCGGTCGGCCTATTGAACCAGGTGTGGAGCTGGGCTGCAGAGGATCCAGTGGAGCTGCTGGCAGAGTCTTTTGGGAAAAAAGTATCGTGAGTGCCAAGGGGTCTGCCTAGAAAAGGGGACCACTCCAGAGAAGTCACGGGATAAAGCAGCTAGCTCACACAGGAAGTAACAGTAAAGGGGGTGCCGTGTAGTTGACCCTGAAGATATAGGAACAAAGAGGGTGCCAGGAAGGGCCCTGAAGTGGTTCGGCAGTATAGTTTACCTCAGGGTACAGTTTACCTCAGGGTACAGATTACCTCAGGAAACTCATTGAATTCTACATTCACTGCTAAGGGCAAAGTGAAACAGCGGCCTAGCCGTGACTAGCGTTACTCAGTGTTACTCAGAATTTTCAAGTCCTCCCAGCCTATTGTGCATAGTGTATAAAGTTGGAGTATCCAACTCATTCCCTTCTCCTATCCAAGTTCTAAATGAAAACACAAAACCCAAAGCTACTGGACTGTTTCCTAACTGCGCCAAAATCACTCTGAAAATGTTGAACTGTCTTAACGTTGCTAATGGTTACCCAGGGGAATCCATAATCAGCAGCTCCCAAGGGAGCAGTGCTACACTTGCACATGATTGGATGATGGAAGTCAGCAGAGCCTCTGCTCATTTACTAAGCTCTGCAGCAACTGCTATTGCAAAGTGCACAGTCTAGTTGCCTTTAGTAAATCAAGCCCAGTGGCTGTGCATGCAACATGCTGACAAAACACGGCCCTGCACAAGGCATGTATGGAATCGCCCCCCCGTAAATGAGGCCTATTTGTCATTGGTTTGCACTGTAAACGCAGTCTAAATCCATGATAAATAATTTTCCACAGGCCTCTTTCACATGAGCTTAGAGATGCAGCAAAAGGACAAACATGGGTCATTTGACTGTAGAGTTAACCTATGTTTAAGATGTATTTCACACAAGGTAAAGGGATTGTAAAAGCAGAAGGTTTTTTATCTTAATGCATTCTATGCATTAGGATAAAAAAAACTTCTGTGTGCAGCAGCCCCCTAATACTTCCCTAAGCCCGTCTTTATCCAACAAAGCTGCCTAGGACTACCCTCCTTATTGGCTGAAACAGCAGCGCAGCCCAATTGGCTACCGCTGCCGTCAATCAAAATCATTCAACCAATCAGGAGAGAGGGGCGGGGCCAGGTTGCGGCTCTGTGTCTGTATAGACACAGGGAGCCGTGACTCAGCTCGGGTGCCCCGATAGCAAGCTACTTGCTGTGGGGGTAATCAAGAGAGGGGGGGGGAGGAACACTGAAGAGGGATCCGAGAAGAGGAGGATCCAGAATTGCTCTATGCAAAACCGACTGCACAGAGGAGGTAAGTATAATATGTTTGTTATTTTATTTATTTTTTTAAAATTAGACTTTACAATTACTTTAATGTGAGTAGAAAACGCTGCCCAAGCTCCGCCTCTGGTTTTCAGGGTTACTATAAACACTTATAAAATGTGCACTTAACATATTTTTGAACGCCATTGTTTTAAAGTTGTTGAAATTGTAAACCCTTACATATACCCAGTGAAGTGATTGGCCTCAGGGGATACACAGAGATAAAACATCTCCTACAAATCCTCAGACATAGGTTGTAATTGTCTATCTGCAGCCCTCTCTTCTCTATATCCTTTCAAAGTGCTGAATTTATAAGCTTGTCTGAGAGTTCAGAAAAAAGGAGGCGGAGAGCTGAAGTTACACTCTGCAGAGCTCAGTGAGGAGAGCTCTGACAGCTGATTGGAAGGAAGGGACACACCCCCCTTTCACACAGCACACAGGAACAGAGCTGAGGCTGTCAATCAGCTTAAGGTCCCTCCTGTGTCACCTTTTTTCTCCTGGTGTCCAAAAAAAACTTGTCAGAAATGACACTTAGTGCTCCTAATGGAGACAGACAAGTACACACTATAGAGGGGTATGTTTTGTTACAACCACTTGAACTACATAGTATATTGGCAAGTGATGCGGGTGTGTTAAAAACACTTTGCCGCATCTCTAAGCCCATGTAAGAGGTCTTTGCCAAAATTTGAAATGTAGCACAAAGAAGCTGTGTTTTCTTTTCGTACTGAGTAAGAGCACATGAGGGTCATCCTGGCAGGCACATGACGTCATTGTCATTAAGTAACCCAGTAAGTCTGTGGTGTGTCTAATTTATACTGCAGATGATCTGAAAGAAAGCTGTTCTATATGACAGACAGAAATAGGTAGCCATAGAGAACTGACTGTACCAGACTTCTTAAAAGGGCTCATTTACACGCTTTGTCTTCTGAAGAGCGATTAGCAGTGGATCGCTTTTCAAAGGGAGTTTGACAGAAGGTGTTATGTTGTCGCCTCATTGTAAGCCCCTAAAAGCTTGCACCACTGCTGTGAAATAGCATACCTTGCACACGGTTGCAGTGTGGCCCTATACAGGAAGGTAGGTGGGAGTAGATCCTATATACACATAGTATATAGGTAGGAATGAATTAGTAGGCTCTATACACAGAGTATAGAGTATATAGCGTGTATAGAGTATATAGTATAGAGTGTATAGAGTATACAGGCAGGTATGTATGTATTATGGGAGTATGTCAGAAGATTGTCACATATAGCACAGGTCTAAAAATATTTTGGCTGCAGTTTACCATGCAAAGGGCCTCTCTTGGCCTTACCAGCACTCTGCACTGGAGAAATGTAAAAGGGGGCCTTACTAACTACACTATGTTACCAAAAGTATTGGGACACCTGTCTTTACACACACATGAACTTTAATGGCATCCCAGTCTTAGTCTGTAGGGTTCAATATTGAGTTGGCCCACCCTTTGCAGCTGTAATAGCTTCAACGCTTCTGGGAAGGCTGTCCACAAGGTTTAGGAGTGTCTATGGGAATGTTTGACCATTCTTCCAGAAGTGCATTTGTGAGGTTAGGCACTGATGTTGGACAAGAAGGCCTGCCTTGCAGTCCTTGCTCTTGTTCATCCCAAAGGTGTTCTATTGGGTTGAGGTCAGGACTCAAGTTCCTCCACCCCAAACTCGCTTATTCATGTCTTTATGGACCTTGCTTTGTGCACTGGTCCAAATCATTTGGTGGAGGGGGGATTAGGTTGTGGGGTTGTTTTCCAGGGGTTGGGCTTGGCCCCATAGTTCCAGTGAAGGGAACTCTTAAGGTGTCGGCATACCAAGACATTTTGGACAATTTCATGCTTCCAACTTTGTGGGAACAGTTTGAGGATGGCCCCTTCCTGTTCCAACATGACTGTGCACCAGTGCAAAAAGCAAGGTCCATAAAGACATGGATGAGTGAGTTAGGGATGGAGGAGCTTGACTGGCCTGCACAGAGTCCTGACCTAAAACCGATAGAACACCTTTGGGATAAATTACAGCGGGGACTGTGAGCCAGGCCATCTCTCCAACATCAGTGCCTGACCTCACAAATGCGCTTCTGGAAGAATGGTCAAATATTCCCATAGACACACTCCTAAACCTTGTGGACAGCCTTCCCAGAAGAGTTGAAGCTATTACAGCTGCAGAGGGTGGGCCAACTCAATATTGAACCCTACAGACTAAGACTGGGATGCCATTAAAGTTCATGTGCGTGTAAAGGCAGGCGTCCCAATACTTTTGGCAATATAGTGTATGTTCCGGGATCATTTTTATTAGCTTTTTAAGAGGATTGCACAAGTCACGGTTTACATGGCAATTTGTATTGGATTAATTGGAGTGGTCATTAGGATGTACAAGAGACATGGTGGTACAGGGGTTGATTTACCAAAGGCAATTAGACTGTGTACTTTGCAAGTTGCACTCTGCAAGAGCAGTTGCTCCAGAGCTTAGTAAATGAGGTAAAGATCAGTGGCGGCTGGTGCATGAAAATTTGGGGGGGCAGCAAGACCCATCCACCTGCCAAAAGTGCAAGGTGTAAATAAGTACGATAAAACCTAATTATACTATCTGGTATAATTAGGTTTTATCATCCTTTTTTACACCTTGCACTTTATTTATATTTACATATTACATTTTTTGTATGTTCAGACCTGAGCACATTTGACACTTTATTCACATGTCATGTTACCAGATATTTTGGAAAAAAAGATGGTTGCTTTCATCCTACCTTTCTTCATGTTTGTGAATGTGTCTTCAATCTCCAGGGGTCCTTCTCTGCTCTGCTGTGGCGGCGCCGGTGAGGTGTTGCCAAGAATGAGTGCCTTTGATTTAAAAATGGCGCCAGACGGCCCCATTACGTAACTGCGCTTGCGTCCGCCCCGCCGAGCTTGTAAGAGCTTTCCTGAGCCCGGCAGGCGTCGGAACGGCACATGAGCAGTTACGATGCCAGCCCGCAACCATTTTTTTAACAAGCACCGGCTGCCCGTAACGCCGGGTATTTATGGGCAGCCCGATTAATGGGCGCTCGCTGGGACAATGTAAATTATCAAGGACAGTCTCCTATTTGCCGGGACTGTCCCGGCAAAAACTGGACAGTTGGCAAGAATGCAACATCATTTGTGCTTGCTTTTAATATCTCCTGAATAAACTACATTGCATCGTATGTGAGTGCCATCCTCTTTTTGCTTGTCCGTCATCCCGGTACTGATTTTTAGAGCCGCTCGATTGCTATTACAAGTAGCGGGAGGGGACATCCCCCCATCCTGCCGCCTTCAGTCGCTTGCTCGGCTCAACCATCCCCCCTGGGGTAGCCAAGCAAAGCCAGGATCGTTGACCTGGCTGGTTGTTGTGGGCATCTGTAGGCAGGGAGCTTATCAGAATCTGGAAGCCCCTTTTACAAGGGTCGTGATTAAAAAGGGATCTACATTTGGGTACATTTTTAAACATTTTTTAATAAAGGACTTGTCAAAAACTCATGATGTGTCTTTACTCACTTTTTTGGTGACTGGATAGGCGTACTATGTACCCCACACTCATTCACATAGGGGGGGTCAGGATCTAGGGGCCCCCTTGTTAAAGGGGTCTTCCAAATTTTTATAAGCCCCCTGCCCGCAGACCCCCACAACCACTAGCCAGGGTTGTGGGAAAGAGGCGCTTGTCCCCATCAACACAGGAACAAGGTACTTTGGGGTGAGGGCATGTGGCCTGGGATGGTTCAGGGGGCCGCTCGCTCATCCCCTCCCCTTCCTGACCTGCCGGACTGCTAAGGGATAAGGGTCTGGTATGGATTTTGGGAGGGACCCCAAACATTTTTTTTGCCATTTCTTTCAAAATGCACCGCAAAACGCATCAACCGCAGCCGCATAGTTGTGAACCAAGGGTTAGACGCATATCTAAATCTACCCTTAGAGGAAATAAATACCTGGAAGTGTTATAGTTACACGTTCCTAACAATGCCTTCACTGAACATTTTATCTGATGTTCGGTCCACTTTAAAGTAACACTAAACTCTGATTTAAAAAAAAATCCTATTTAAGTGTAACACCCTCCTAGGTTGGTGCCAGAGAGAGAGTAACATTTTGGATCTTTTTTGCTTACCAGAAAGATTGCCAGGTGAATCTATATTGTTCTCTGCCTACCGAGAGCAGGATCTGCTAGTGAGGTCTGCTCATTGTGCTCAGGTGCAGCTCAGTTTGTCTGAAGTCTTTCACACTGGTCCAGTAGGGAGGCATATTGGACAGTGGGAGGTAACCTGACAAATGAGTGCACAGGCATTTAGTACAGCCCTGGTGATTGGCAGAGGAAGGTGCATCGGTGCATGCTGGGACATTGTATAAATGCCTCTATAGAAATTGCCATGTGGCCTCAGGTGGTCAACCTGAGGACCTGAGAGTCAGAGAGGAGCTGAACCCGGAAGTCCTCCAGAACTTACTGGAAGGGAGACACTGGAAAGGATCTGATTCTGCATACAGTACAGATCTGTGTCATGGAGCCTTTCCTGAGAGGGCAATCCCTTCAGCTAGAAGAGTCAGTGGACAGGTGTCAGTCAAGGGGATGCTAGAGAGTGTCCTGAAGATAAAGTAGTTGCATCAAGTTTGCTGATAGAGAGAGAGCAAGAAGACTTAACCCCTTTCTATACAAGTGGCAGTATGGTTAAAGCAGTGTGACTGCTTCCACAAGTAACCTGGTGAGGCCAAGTGAGAGTTGTTCCTTATCAACTGTAAATAGTTGGAGTATCCCACAATTCCCTTCTCCCATCCAAGTTCCACAATAAATACCAAAAACCAAAAGCCCTGGACTGTTTATTGAGTAACAAGTTATTGGGAATAAGAATGGATGTGTGAACTGTCCCTAAAGGCCCGTACACACGTGCAGATTGTCGGCCGAAAAGATTTGGCCGACGACCGATCGGTCGATTTTCGGCTTGTTAGTATGATGCTTCCGACAGCCGACAGCGCACTTTCGGCCGAACAGAATCTGTCATGCAAGCATTAAAATTTTTGTATGCCGACACCAGAACGGCCGATTGTTCGCCAGTCAGTACAGATTTTGGCCGACAGACAGCAGATTTGCAAGACTGGGCATGCTCAGAAAAGAAAAAAGACAAGGAAAGTTAACCATCACATGACATTACTTCTGCAGTTGGCTGTTGTTGGCCGACAAAATTCGTGTGCAGTCTTTTGCACTTTTCAACAGACAAGACAGCCCGCGGACAAAAGACGGCCGATCGTTCGGCCGCCGATCGGTACGTGTGTACGGGGCTTAAGTGACTGTCTGCAGGTAATCAGAGGAGGCCAGAGAAGTCATAACACAGCAAGCCCTACGGGGACAGTGCCACACAAGTATCTATTCCTAACTCAAAAAGGTCCCTACTTCTTTTTATTGCTCTCAGACTTTTACGAATCTCCAAATCCCATTTTTGCTGCTGTGATCTGACATCCTGTTAGAGAATGGCTATGTTCCTCCTCCATGGTCCCACTGTGCGTAGGAAAGTAGTCACCCTCTCTTTTTTCCTCCCGAGATAGACTAGGGACTATAGGATGTGAAGTGTGCATAGAGCAGTGCACATGTTCACAAATAATGGGCACTGCTTGTTCCAAACAAACAGAAGTGAGGGGGAAATGCAGAAGTTTGGGAGCAAATGGAGGACATTACAAGAAAAAAAACACAGTAGAAAACAATTTCACAGAAAATAGATTACAGGGTCATTAAGCAGTGGACATGCATGGATTATTTTTGGCAAAAAAAAGATATGGTTTAGTGTCATTTTGAGATTTACCCAAACCGGGGCGCCACGAATGTGGTGCAGCTGTGCATAGTAACCAACCAGCTTCTAAGTTCAGCTTGTTCAAATAAGCTTTGCCAATAAAACCTGGAAGCTGATTGGTTACTATGCATAGCTGCACCGGATTCTGTGTGCACCAGTTTTAGTAAATCTCCCCCTTTAAGTCCATAGATGGGACATTTGCGGAGAGATCTGGTCTTGTCCTCTCACAGCTGTGCACTTCACACATATTCTATCAGATTGACATGATTTGTAGCAGCTGTCTCTGGTCACGGAAAACGCCATCATCCATGTTTGTTCTGGAATCGGAGCATTCTCTGTAGTCACTTTAAACAGCTTAATTCTCACTAGGTGCCTATTAGGATGTCACTGGACATTTCCAAGAAAGATGATGCCATTTAGTGTGAATTATTACCCCGCCCCAAAGACTGGAGGTGACACATTTAATGATCTGATCACCTTCATTATGACAATCTAGAACTAAGGCTGATGTGGCCCAGGCTGTTTAGCAGCAGACTATACCGGGCTGATTTATTAAGGCAGTGCAGGGAGCATGACAGCGTGTCATAAACTGTTAGTAACCAATAAGGCCCCATGCACACTGGGAATTGAGCCCCTGTGCATGAGATTCTGCTGTTTCAGGTGCAGCATCCAGCCCTGTCACTGGCAGCCTGTGCAACACTGCAGCTGCGGCCGGACGATGCCCCGAGTAGTACTGACATTTTACTGATTGGGATTACATATATCAGGATGGTGTATCTCCCGCACATCGATTTAACAGTTTCCCAGAATATTTAGGGCAGTCCATGAATGATAATCATCACAGGTGCTTGTTCCCACAACCGACCTGTGAAAACATCAAATGGCTGGTGTCATTATTGATCACAGGTGCAGGACCATGACAACTGCTGATTGATCAGAGCTCAAGATGGCAGCTTCCTTGGCTGTAAAGGATAGGAGGGTTTAGTTCCACTCAAAGGAGTTTATTCCAGCATTGAGGCTTGCTGAGAAAGTACACTGAGCTGTGTATCTGCATGTACAGTCTAACACTCTGCTTCTCAATCTTCTATCAATCATGGCACCCTTTTACACTATGCCTAATCCTGAGGCACCTCAGCTAGAAATGGAGTCTCACTCCCCTCATCTTTTTACATAAGATTTCTCAGTCCCCCCCTTTTACATCACCCATCACCCTTACCCCCTACCTTTTACATCAGAGTCCTCAGCCCCAAAACCGTTCACATCAGAAACTTCAGTCCCCCCCCCCCATCCTTTCACTTCAGAGTCCTTAGCCCCCCCCCCCATCCTTTAACAACAGAGTCCTCAATTCCCCCTTTCACATCAGAATTCCTATCTACTCCCCCATCCTTTCACATCAGAGTCCTTGGCTCCCCCCCTCCATCCTTTCACAACATAGTCCTGAGTTCCCCCTTTCACATCAGAATCCTCATCTGCTCCCCCATCCTTTCACATCAGAGTCCTCAGTCCCCTCCATCTCCCCATTCCCCAATCTCCAGTCCCCCCCCATACTTTTACATCAATATCCTTAATCCTGCCCATCCTTTCACATCAGAATATTCAGTCCCCTCCCCTTCCACATCAGAGTCCTCATCGCCCCCCCTTTCACATCAGAATCCTCAGTCCCCCATTTCACATCAGGGTCCTCAGTCCCCCCCCTTTTCACATCAGAATCCTCAGTCCCCCATTTTACATCAGAGTCCTCAGTCTCCTCCCCTTTCACATCAGAGCCCCCCCCCTCCTTTTACACCGGAGTCCATAGTTCCTCCTTTCACATCAGAGTCCTCAGCATTATTTATGTTTAGTTACTATTTTATGCTATATATATATATATATATACAGTATATAAAACAAAATATCCAGAAGAATAGTCAGACAGCAGAGCTAAACAAGAAAGGTCAGAGGAGTTCTGCTGTACATTGTGAACTGGTAAATAAACAGAAGGTATGCAGGGGCCCCATGACCTTAAGGCCCCAGTGCAATGGTATTTACCCCTCAGTCATTATTGAGGATCAACAAAAAACGAAGAAGAAGCATTACATTTGTATGTGACATACTTTACTGGAAAAGTTTGCAAAAGGGTGGATTGGGTTGAATTTTAACAATGTACCATAAATCTAATTACTGGTCTACCACTTGTACAGTCATCATTACAGACCACTGAAGTTTTTTTTGTGGGTTCTGTGAAACCATTTACTAATATTTAAAGTAATCCTCTCCAGCGGTGGCATACATGGTGCTAGCAGGAGGAGAAAGGAAGCACATTGCTGCTGACATGTATGAAGCACATGCCAGAATCCCCTGCTGTGCCTAATGCTGTGAGTTCTGATCAGGGAAATTTTGTAGTACTTCCTGTTTTAGTAAAGCTTTCCCTTCTTCCTTGAACTCCTACTGGCCAGTAGGCTTGTCCATCATAGTGATGGGCCATTAGGAATATGTGGGGGTGGGGCTTAGCTTTAAGCTCTGACACTTGCCTGATCAGACTGCTCACCTTTCTTTTGCTCCCCACATTGCTTTTGTCAGCTGCCAGAGTGGAGGTAAGAAGACCTGTGTAAGCCCAGAGTCACTCTACCTGGAGGACGCTCTCCCCACCCCCACGTGACAACGCTGGGCCAGTTGCCAGCACTTTACAAATAAAGGAAGGGGAGTGAGTCACATGTTCCTCCATACCTGGAAGTACTTTGTTTTTTGTGTGCTGCTGATGGCTAACTAGTACAGAGGGAGAGGAAGGAAAATACTTTTTCATGGGAAACTCCCTGATTTTAGGGGGCTGTCCTTGGAAAAAAGTGCCCCTGATTTTTTCATTGGTTGAAAGAACATGTCCCTGATTTCTGTCCAGCACTAATAATGGTGTCCCTCGCTTGGGCGGCTGCAGGGTACTCCATCTTAGCAACATTTCTGTGATAGAGATGGGGAAGGGTTGTGTCTGCACTGGGCTGTGTCTGGGGTTATTGATGATGTGACATTCGGATATCCTGGGGTCTACCTGGTCCCTCCCCTCTCGGGTTGTATAGATATTTCAGTGGGAGGACAATAGATTATTTACCACCTTTCTCTTCTTTGTGATGGTGACATGCAGGCTGCAGTGCACACCAGGGCGTGAAGCTGGTAAGTCAGCACTACACTAGGTTAGCAGGCCAGGACAAGGTGTGCATTCAGGAGAAGCATCTGCCCCATGCACATGTTTTAATCTGGAGGCCCCCATGTAAATCAGTAGCAGTAGACACTTGTGTAGGGTGACCAGACTTTCCCGGTTTCCTGGGACAGTGTCCCTGGACCAAGTCTGTCCCCGGTTTAGTCCCTGGATTCAGGGCCAGATTACTGTAGACAGGGCATCCGATGCTGGCTGAGAAACAACTTGGAGGCTCGGATGCAGACGATTTTACTGCCGTTCCTGCTGCTGTTCAGTGGAGGAGCGGCAGAGCCAAAAATTGACACTATGGAGGAATGAGAGCAGGAGGTGAGCAGATGGGGGGGGGGGGGCTGTTTGTACACAGGTGAGGGCAGTGGGGGAGCAGGGGTCAGAGCTGATGCAGATGCATGGAGAGATGGAGAGTTTAGCTGTTGTGGGGTAAGAGGTGGCTGCAGAGATAATCTGTGAGAGAAGGGTGCAGAGGTGAGCTATGGATGTGGGCGAAAAAAGTGTTCTCTGTGCATAGCAAACCTCTGAACCCTGCACTCTATGCCTAACTCCCTCCTGTTTATTATGTAGTCTGGTGCCCAGCGCTCTGTGTATTATGTAGTCCTGTGCCCAGAGCTCTGTGTATTATGTAGTCCTGTGCCCAGTGCTCTCTGTATTATGCAGTCCTGTGCCCAGCATTCTGTGTATTATGTAGTCTTGTGCCCAGAGCTCTGTGTATTATGTAGTCCTGTGCCCAGAGCTCTGTGTATTATGTAGTCCTGTGCCCAGAGCTCTGTGTATTATGCAGTCCTGTGCCCAGCATTCCGTGTATTATGCAGTCCTGTGCCCAGCGCTCTGTGCATTATGCAGTCCTGTGCCCAGCGCTCTGTATATTATGCAGTCTTGTGCCCAGCTTTCTGTGTATTATGTAGTCCTTTGCCCGGTGCATTATGCAGTCCTGTGCCCAGAGCTCTGTGTATTATGTAGTCCTGTGCCCAGAGCTCTGTGTCTTAGGTAGTCCTGTGCCCAGAGCTCTGTATATTATGCAGTCCTGTGCCCAGCATTACATCTTTGGTCCTGTCAGAGTCCCCCCACTTTCTTGTGTCCCCCCTCAGAGCCCCGCCATGCACATTTGTGTCCCCATCACAGCCCCTCCCCCCTGCACACATTTATGTCCCCTCAGGGCCCCCTACTTTTTGTTTCCTCCTCAGAGCCCCCCCCCATGCACATTTACATTTATGTCTCCTTCAGAGCCCCTTCCACTTTTTTGTGTCCCCATCACACTCCCCCTCAGAACACAGTGTGCCTCCAAAACAACTAGCAACAAACCACAATCTTTAGTACAGAATTGCTGCACCTTCCAAGACACTTATGCTACCAGTGAACGGGAGCCAGAAGGTGCAGCGGGCCTCCACTGAAGTAATTAATTGGCAGTCCTCGCAAACAATAGCACAGTGCGGGGCCGGGAGGGGCGGGCTTTGTCAGGTTGCAGAAGCTGCTCTGCATTCTGCAGGTGGAGGGGAATAAGCAGCGGACGTCCCGCAACCTGACAGAGCTTGAGCAGAGGCCGGTCCCTGCGGTGAGTCTGAGGACTCAAACTGTGGGACTGAAAAATGTCCTAGCAGGCAGGCCGTACTTTGGAGATCCCTGCTCCACACCCTGCATGTTATCCAGAGATGTATAGTAACTACAACTACTTCACTATTGTACTTAAGTACCGAAAGGCGGTATCTGTACTTTCCTAAAGTAGAATTTTTTTCTCCTACTTCCACTTTTACTTCACTACATTTTTTCGATGATTTCAATACTTCTACTCCGATATTTATTTTTTGTGCTGCATAGTTACTCGTTACAATTATAAAAATTACCACTACCAGAACAGTAGATGGCAGGTTTCATGAAGCTCAAAACATGTGTATTATCAGCGCATACGAAAATAAATGCTACTGTATGTATAAATAAAAGCTGCATTTGAAATAATAAAAAACAATATGATGTTCAAACTTTTGACTTCTTTCTTTAATAACTACATAACACAGTACTTGTACTTTTACTTTCAGTACTTGAGTAGCAATTTTTTTTTTCAAAACTACTGGTACTTTTTGTTTCAGTACTTGAGTAGCAAAATTAAAAAAAAAAAACTACTTGCAATACTTAAGTACAAAAAATGTTGAATACTTTAGTACTTCTACTCAAGTCACTTTTTGATCGAGCACTTCCACTTCTACTCAAGTATGGGTTTCGAGTACTTTATACAACTCTGATGTTATGCACTCTTGACCCAGAGCAAAGTAGGCTTACGTGGTATTAAATCTAACGCCTTTAAGCCACTCCCACTGTTTGGTGTCGCATGTTCCATGTGCAGCTTTTATCCCTGCCCCCTGCTCCGCCCCTGCCCCAACCTTAATAAGAGTGGGCATGATCAGTAAGGTGTCCCTGGATTTCATTTTGAATGTCTGATCACCATAGCTTAGGGGGCCTCAAATTCTGTCACTGACATCACCAAAGGGCCGCACATAATGTTCAATATATGTAATGCTTGAGAGGACTTGCAGAAAATGCAGACCTAACAGAGAAAATGAGGGTCAGAAAGTTTGGACATGCTACTTTATTGGCTGGGGTTATGCTGTAGAAGACAATTAAAACTGGGAACATGTTACCTGAGATTAGTAGAGATCAATGTTATTACTAAAATCAATGTTTCTCTTACGTCCTCCGACAGTCGCCGCCCCTTCATATTCGTCACCAATGGGTTATTGACCTTTGCTCCGTAGGAGTGGCTAGACGACAGAATATGTTAATATCAAAGCTTTTAGCATACCCCACCCCCAGGGGGTGGTCCCCTCAGTCGGTATCAAGGGTGTTGGCTTTTCTTCAAACGATCAAGGGTCAGATTTCTGCTCTGGCCGTTGTCTTTCAGCGCCCTGTGGCGTCTAATTCTTTAGTTGGCACCTTTGTTCAAGGGGTGCGGCATCTGGTCCCTCCTAGGAGGGAGCCTTTGCCTCCATGGGACCTATATCTTGTTCTGTCCGTGTTGCAACATGCTCCCTTTGAAAAAATCAGGGAGATCTCGTTGTCTATGTTGTCCAAGAAGGTCGCCTTTTTGGTGGCAATCACCTCGGCTCGTAGGGTGTCGGAGCTGGCTGCCTTGTCCTGCAGATCTCCGTATTTGGTGGTTCATATGGATAAGGTGGTCTTGCGTCCTAACCCGTCTTTCCTTCCGAAGAGGATCTCGGTATTTCACCTCAATGAGGACATTGTTCTGCCTTCGCTTTGCGCAAAGCCTAAGCATCCAAAGGAAGTGGCTTTGCATTCCTTGGATGTTGTTCGGGCGATCAAGGTTTACCTGTTGTCGACTGAATCCTTTCGCAAAACGGATTCTCTATTTGTCCTTCCAGAGGGACCTCGGAAGGGCATGGCGGCGTCGGCTTCTACCATCGCCAAATGGATCAGACAGACCATTGAGCAGGCCTATGCTTTGAAGGGGAAAGTTCCCCCCATGCCTGTGAAGGCGCACTCTACAAGATCTCTGAGTACGTCTTGGGCCTGTCATCATCGGGCTTCTGTGGCCCAGGTGTGTAAGGCGGCGACTTGGTCGTCCGTTCACACCTTTTCAAAGTTCTACAAGGTGGATGTTCAGGCATCGGCAGATGCTTCCTTTGGCCGCAAAGTTCTTAGTGCGGCAGTGCCTTAGGGTCCCTGGTTTGGGTCCTTGGCTGTTGGGGTATTTTTACCCCTGGGTTACTTGTTCTTTCCTGGGTTGTTGCTCCTGTTGAGCAAGTTTTTTTCACGTTGCCCAGTTGGTTTCCTTCCTTTGGTAAGGTTCCTTTCTCTGATGTGGGTATTGCGTTGCCTTAGGCACGGCTGCTTTTTTTCCCACCCCTCATGTCTACACTGCTTTGGGACGTCCCATTGGTGACGAATATGAAGGGGCGGCGACTGTCGGAGGACGTAAGAGAAAACTGAATTTTTGTAAAATCTTACCTGTAAAATTCCTTTCTCTGAGTCCTCCGACAGTCGCCGCCCCCGCCCCTCTTTTGGGGTTTTGTTTATGTACTCTACTGCTATGCTACTGAAACTGAGGTTGGAATGCAGGAAGCAGGAGGGTATTGACTGAGGGGACCACCCCCTGGGGGTGGGGTATGCTAAAAGCTTTGATATTAACATATTCTGTTGTCTAGCCACTCCTACGGAGCAAAGGTCAATAACCCATTGGTGACGAATATGAAGGGGCGGCGACTGTCGGAGGACTCAGAGAAAGGAATTTTACAGGTAAGATTTTACAAAAATTCAGTTTTTCACTGCGGACTGCTGAGGTCTGAGGACCACACGCCATATGCCAAAGGGCCACAGGTTGGGCACCAAGGCCTTAGGGTATGTGTTGCTGGGGAGGGGGGTAGCAAAACACAGGTTTTTATGAACTATGTTAGCAGTTACTGTATGCCAGGTCAGATAAACAATGATAGAAGGCCTCAAATACTTACCTTTCCCAGAGAAAATACTGCTCTGGTTTCATTCATTTTCATTGCTGGTCATATAACCACACGTCTATGTTATATGGTCACATAATCTCGGTGGAAGTGGAGAATCAGCAGATCTGAATTCCGGCCTTGTATTAAGCTCACCACACGTTACACCCTGGAACTGTACCTGTTAGTTGTTGGAGCTACCACCATTGTCCTCCTTCTGAAAATGCTATACACTCATGGCCCACTTTGTTAGGTACAGTAATCCCCCGCTCCATCGCGGTTCAGTTTTTGCGGTCCCGGTAATTCGCGTTTTTTTTTTGTAATGTTATTTTACTATATAAATCATTAAAAATGAAATATTTTTGTGTTTTCCATAGCTCTTGCTATGTCTCTTAGTATCTTTTATGTGTTTAAATGAGTTTCTATTGTTTTAAAAGTGTGTTTAAAGACCTTAAAATGCTTTTACACGTACAGTGACAGTAAAAAAACATGCCTACAATGCATTTTAATAGGGTTTTTCTATTTCGCGGAATTTCACTTTTCGCGGCTGGGTCCGGAACGTAACCCCCGCAATGGAGGGGGGTTTACTGTACTACTGTTCAATTGCTTAGTAACACAAATTCCTAATCAGCCAATCACATGGCAGCAACTCAATGCTTTAAGGCATCTAGACATGGTGAAGACAACTTGAAGTTTAAATCGAGCATCAGAATGTGGAAGAAATGGGATTTAAGTGACTTTGAACGTGGCATGGTTGTTGGCGCCAGGCGGGCTAGTCTGAGTATTTCAAAAACTTCTGATCTATTGGGATTTTCACACACAACCATCTCTAGGGTTTACAGAGAATGGTGCAAAAAAAAAAAAAAAAAAAAAAAAGAAAATATCCAGTGAGCGGCTGTTGTATGGAGGAAAATGCTATGTTGATGTCAGAGGTCAGAGAAGAATGGGCCAACTGGTTTGAGATGATAGAAAGGTAAGGCAACAGTAACTCAAATAACCACTCGTTACAACCAAGGTATGCGGAATACATTCTCTGAATACACAACAAATTGAACCTTGAAGCAGATGGGTTACAGCAGCAGAAGACCACACTGGGTGCCACTCCTGTCAGCTAAGAACTGGAAACTGAGGCTACAATTTGCACAGGTTTACCAAAATTGAACAATAAAAGATTGGAAAAATGTTGCCTGGTCTGATGAGTCTCAATTTCAGCTGCGACATTCAGATGGTAAGGTCAGAATTTGGCATGAACAACGTGAAAGCATGGATCCATCCTGCCTTCTATCAACGGGGCAGGCTGGTGGTGTAATGGTGTGGAAGAAATTTATTTCTGATGGCTACTTCCAGCAGGATAATGCTCCATGTCACAAAGCTTAAATCAGCTCACCACTGGTTTCCTGAACAGGACAATGAGGTCACTGTACTCCAGTGGCCCCTGCAGTCACTAGATCCCAACCCAATAGATCACCTTTGGCATGTGGTGGAATGGGAGATTCGCATCAGACAAATCTGCAGCAACTGCGTGATGCTCTCATGTCAATATGGACATCTCTGAGGAATGTTTCCAGCACCTTGTTGAATCTATACCACAAAGATGTCGGGCAGTTCTGAAGGCAAACGGGAGTCCAACCCGGTACTAGCAAGGTGTACCTAATAAAGTGGTCAGTGAGAGTATATGGAGTAATGATGACCGCCCTCAAGTGGATTTTTAATTAAAAGTTCCATAAACATTATGGCGCTTTTCCACTGCATAGAACCGTACCGGCTCGGCACGCTTTTGTGCTTTTCCACTGCGGTACCGCATGGTATAGGGTCGGAACGGTTCGGTACGGTACGGTATAGGTTTGCTTTTCCACTGCATGGAACCGAACGGTACGGTACGGTACGGCTCTGAAAAAACAGTACCTACTCGATTGTGGTTCCAACAGGTACCAAACTGGTACCATATCCCACAATCCTTTGCATGCAGTCACTACTAGCCACTGATTGGTCAGAGAATCACACCCACCCCGTTGTTATCCCACCCACTTAACTTTAGTACTACTTTAGTTGAAAAGCAAACCTATACCGTACCGTACCAAACCGTTCCGACACTATACCATGCGGTACCGCAGTGGAAAAGCAAACCGGGCCAAGCAGGGCCGAGTAGAGCCGAGCCGGTACTAGCCGGTACTTGCAGTGGAAAAGTGCCATTATAGACTACCTTGTAATGTTAGGCCCGGTTGAGACCATAAATGGTGCGATCTTGTGCGTGTGGTTTTCAGCTCAATTTCAATGAGCTGCCAAAATGCGCAGGAACACATAAAAAGGGCAGGAGGCGCAACTTTTTAAATTGCAAAACACCAAACAACATGATACTGCGGTACCATGCATTTTGGTGGCCACGAAGGCGCATTTTCAAGATTTATTGACACCCCACATGCCTGCAGCCGGCAGTATGTTCTCATGGGGTGTGGGAAAATGCATTCCATCATCACAATAGGTGTGAATAGCCCTCATACGCTGCTCCTGATGACGTCACTAATGACGAAACGCGTAGAGCGTGGTCACGCCAGTTCCGCTTCCTGTTGACTGAGACGCACATCCGGCCGGTGGAACGCACCGCGTCCCGGAACAACCGCTACACGAGGGTGTTGCGGTCCCTAGGACATACATGCACTTTTCTCTTATATTAAATGTGAGTATTGTATTTTATGATTTAATAAAGCACCATTTTATTACAATACAATTGCGCAGTCGTGCGAGGCTGTACCCAAATTAAATTGATGTCCTTTTTTCCCCACAAATAGAGCTTAAATAAACAAAAAAGAGTGACAATTCTGAAAAAAAAAACAATATTGTTCACATTCTGCTATATAACATTCCCAAAAAAAAAAATCACAATTTTTTAATATTTTAGGCCAATTTGTTTTCTGCTACATATTTTTGGTAAAAAAAAATCGCAATAAGCGTATTTTGAAAAAGGAAGGGGGATCCGTGCTTCGGACAGGGATGAGGCTGCTGCCTACCTTCAAAATATGGCCCTGTGGGGGGCTATATATAAGAAAAGAAAGGGGGGGGGGGTGTATGAGATAGATGGTGCTGCCTATGGAGATATGTTTGGTGAAATCACATGTACCAAAACAATACACTGTATTGAAAAATCATAAGACAATACAAACTCATCAGGTAAAACACATTGCATATGATATATATATATATATTTATATATATATATATATATATATATATATATATATACAGTGCTTTGCGTAAGTATTCGGCCCCCTTGAACTTTTTGACCTTTTGCCACATTTCAGGCTTCAAACATAAAGATATAAAACTGTAATTTTATGTGACGAATCAACAAGTGGGACATAATCATAAAGTGGAACGAAATTTATTGGATATTTCAAAATTTTTTAACAAATAAAAAACTGAAAAATTGGGCGTGCAAAATTATTCAGCCCCCTTAAGTTAATACTTTGTAGCGCCACCTTTTGCTGCGATTACAGCTGTAAGTCGCTTGGGGTATGTCTCTATCAGTTTTGCACATCGAGAGACTGAAATTTTTGCCCATTCCTCCTTGCAAAACAGCTCGAGCTCAGTGAGGTTAGATGGAGAGCGTTTGTGAACAGCAGTTTTCAGTTCTTTCCACAGATTCTCGATTGGATTCAGGTCTGGACTTTGACTTGGCCATTCTAACACCTGGATATGTTTATTTGTGAACCATTCCATTGTAGAGTTTGCCTTATGTTTTGGATCATTGTCTTGTTGGAAGGCAAATCTCCGTCCCAGTCTCAGGTCTTTTGTAGACTCCTTCAGGTTTTCTTCCAGAATGGTCCTGTATTTGGCTCCATCCATCTTCCCATCAATTTTAACCACCTTCCCTGTCCCTGCTGAAGAAAAGCAGGCCCAGACCATGATGCTGCCACCACCATGTTTGACCGTGAGGAACAGGTTAAGCCTCGAAACGCGTCAGCCGTCATCTTATCGGATATGGACTAATTTATGGAGTACTCCTGACATTTGAGCAACTGAGCTCGATATGATCTATTTTCACCTATGTTTGTGAGTAGCCATTTTTACATGTTGCATGAATAAAGCCTGTTAATGAGGATAATGCGCTAGGTCGGTGCGCCCTTTCTTTGTTGTTCTTGTTTTTCTTTGCCTCTAGGACAGAGTCTCCCACCTCAGCTGTAGATCTCTGCAGTTCATCCAGAGTGATCATGGGCCTCTTGGCTGCATCTCTCATCAGTCTTCTTGTATGAGCTGAAAGTTTAGAGGGACGGCCAGGTCTTCGTAGATTTGCAGTGGTCTGATACTCATTCCATTTCAATATTATCGCGTGCACAGTGCTCCTTGGGATGATTAAGGCTTGGGAAATCTTTTTGTATCCAAATCCGGCTTTAAACTTCTCCACAACAGTATCTCGGACCTGCCTGGTGTGTTCCTTGTTCTTCATGATGCTCTCTGCGCTTTAAACGGACCTCTGAGACTATCACAGTGCAGGTGCATTTATACGGAGACTTGATTACACACAGGTGGATTCTATTTATCATCATTAGTCATTTAGGTCAACATTGGATCATTCAGAGATCCTCACTGAACTTCTGGAAAGAGTTTGCTGCATTGAAAGTAAAGGGGCTGAATAATTTTGCATGCTCAATTTTTCAGTTTTTTGTTTGTTAACAAAGTTTGAAATATTTAAATAAATTTCGTTCCACTTCATGATTGTGTCCCACTTGTTGATTCTT
Source organism: Pelophylax lessonae (assembly GCF_965119305.1). NCBI lineage: Eukaryota > Metazoa > Chordata > Amphibia > Anura > Ranidae > Pelophylax > Pelophylax lessonae. The sequence goes on from NC_138775.1 coordinate 69,712,262, forward strand.
CACAAAAAATTACAGTTTTATATCTTTATTTTTGAAGCCTGAAATGTGGCAAAAGGTTACAAAGCTCAAGGGGGCCGAATACTTTCGCAAGGCACTGTAAATAATCAAAAGTGCTTAGTGCCTAGTGCCCGCACGTGACCGACGTATACCTACGGCGGTTTGCGCAGGAGCGGCTGCCTGCGGCGGGCGGTCGTAAAGTTGTTAAACCAGGACACATAATAATTACACAGGTTCTGTGGCTGAATAAGGTGGTAATTAAACTCACTTAGTGCCTTATGTGCATTATATCAGCCTCAGAACCTGTGTAATTATTATGTGTCCTGGTTTAGAGGGATAAGTGGCAACCCTACTTCGACGTGACTTTGCAGCGACTCCGATGCGACTTGAAGCAATGCCTGTGTAATCTTGAGGACTATGGACCTCAAGTCACATCAAAGTAGTGCAGGGACTACTTTAAAGTCCAAAAAAGATAAGTGCTATACAGCACCCCACTCCTGCGCCCAGAACCTGGTCCTCAGGCTGCCTCAATCCCGGAACTCGTGCTAATACTTGGCATCCACTATGGCTAGGCTTTGCTGCCCCTTACGACCGGGGCGGTCGACCAGACACTGTAGATACAAAACAAAGAAAGGGCGCACCAGCCTAGCGCATTATCCTCAGCGAGTTTATTAAATCAAAATAAAAATCAGCTACTCACAAACATTCGTGAAATTCAGGCACATCAATTCCATAAATCCGCCTCATAGCAGAGGTCCGATATCTCATTGAAAGTAGAGGGCTGACGCGTTTTGAGGCTGTGCCTCTTCCTCAGCGAGTTTTTGATTTAATAAACTCACTGAGGATAATGCGCTAGGCTGGTGCGCCCTTTCTTTGTTTTGTATCTACTACTTTAAAGTCGCTGCGACTTGAAGTCGAACAGACATAAATAGTTTTTATTGGAAATCATGGGGTATGACTTGTCATGGGACTTTGCAGTCCCAAGTTGCAGGACAAGTCACACAAGTGTAAACGGGGTCTAAAGGAGAATGTACAATCAGATTGTAATGTGTTTAGAGGGATTTCCCACTTTCTGTACTGACAGGAAATGAGGGGAATCTTCCCAATAGTGAAACAGGTGACAATTAAATACTAGACCAAGGGTCTACCTCTTCCTTGCTTTAGGGCTCTGGTCACATATTGGCGCCCTGGATAGCAGGCAGAACCGGTGCGATTCTGCCTGAGATTCCAAATCACAGCAAATCGCAGGACGCCCGCTCGATTCCCCTCACTTCCAATGGCACCCCAAATGCGGTGCGATTTTGCCGTGATTGTTGCCCGATGAATCGACGTAAAATCACGCAAACAGAATTGGGAGACGTCTCGCCTGTCGCCTAAAATAAGTTCTTGTGCTCCACCTTTTTGAGCTTCAGGCGTTTGGCTTCAGGGGACTTGGAGTGGAGATTTAAACCAACTCCATAGAAAATAATAGATTTTTCTTTCTCCTCCAGCGGTTTTAAGCTACAAAACTCTGAGGTGTGAATAGGTCCTTTTTGTATAACTTGAGTTTCTGTGGCACAATTATCGCAGGACAGCTAGCCCTTTCAGTTCAAAAGACTATCGAACGTATAATGTGCTAAAATGCATAAAGAACAATGTGTCGTAACGCTCAGGTGTCAATGGAGTCTTAGGCTCCGCTCACACCATCGGAGTGTATGTGCGATTTGGTGCGTTTCCATGCGTTGTGTGTACGGCAGCCCATTCATTTCAGCAAACTGTCCTACGTGCAAGAAACGTTAAAAAAAAAGTCCCTGCCCCTTCTGCACAGAATACATGCATTTTTGCGCATGTGAAAATGTGTGCATGGAGATGCCATTAGGAATTCGGAAATGAATTAAAGTGTTACTAAACCCAGGAGCCTGCATTCACTATATCCGGTCTCCCACAGTACACAGAGCATGGAAATGCCATTATTTTAGTAAATATAAACTTCTAAATACCTTTTCTCATCAGCAGTATATAGCAGCTTCTATTAGTGTTTGGTTAAAGTTTTCATTCTCCTCTGACTGTCCAATGAGGCTGCAGGATCCCTGACCCTCTGTCTGGACAGTGTTGATTGGCCCTGTGCTGATCACATGCACCCTCCCAAGAAAAAAAACTATACTCTCTAGCAGTACACACCATTGTGCAGAGTGGCTCCAAAGGCTCTGTGATATCAGCAGATAGATTGGGGACAGTGGAAAATGGGGAGGATCAGAGAAGACACAATCAAACAGGCTTTTTACACAATGCGGAGGATTAACCCCTTAGGTTCCACAGTGAGTATAACAAGCTTTACTGTATATACAGACTTATTTTACCATTGTGGGTTTAGTAACAGTAAGAAGTAATGGCACCACTGCATTTCTGTGTGTTGCAGGAAAGCGCACATTTTTTACATGTTCTCGCAATGCTGTAGTGGGAAGTTCTGTGAACACAGCCTAAAAGAGTCTGGAGAAAAGCTTTGAGCTCTCGTTTACATTGGAGCGATTTGTCATGCGATTTGACAGGTCAGATTGCATGACAAGTCACAGCCTATTGCCAGCAATGATAGGAAAAGGGGAAGGCAGTTTCTATGCCCCCTTTTCCTCATTGGAGAAGTGGCGGGAAGGGAGGTTTCAAGTTCTTCCTTTGGCGCAGTAAGGCAGGCTTTATCCCTTACTTTTTCCTCAGGGAAAAAGGGCGGGAAGAGCTGCCTGAGGTAGTATAATGTAGGCTGAGGAGGTCACGTGTATTGGGCCTATATTCCCCATCCCTCCCTCCCCCACACAGCGCAGAGACAGAGCTGCCATCAGCCTGCTCAGCAGGGGATCGGCGGATCGATCCCCCGCTGAGAAAAACGGAGTTCGCCGACGGACTTCAAGTGTGAAAGGGGCCTAAGTGTTGGTTCACATTTATGCGATGCGGGAACGCTGCGAATATACAGTGTGTTCCCGCATCGCATCCGCACAACAGGCAGTTCACACTGCCATATGCGATACGCTGGGGGTATCAATTCAAAGTTAACTACACCCCCAGATCAGATCGCAGTGCAATCTGAAAGTTCGCACAGAATCGGATCACACTAGTGTGAACCACCATGTGATCCGATTCTGCTGCGGACCAAAAAAAGGGTCCTGTGCGTGTTTCAGTGCGATTGCGGTGCGAATTCAGCCATACAAGCTGTATGGCTGGATTTGCACCGCACAGACATTGCATGTAATTTTAGGAGAAGTGCGCTCTGAATTACATGCGATCTCTGTGATCGCAGAAATGTGGTTGTTTTAATAATATTTTAAACCAATAATAAACGGCCGCGGCCAATAAATTCCCAAGTATTGTGTGTCTGCTTTATTTATTTATTTATCTATTTATTTGATTCAAGTTTTTTATTAAATTGTGAGTGCCGGGTCAGACTTGTGCGATGCGGGAAGGCTGCGAATTCGCAGCCTGTTCCCGCATCGCAAACGCACATCTGGCAGTTCACACTGCCATATGCGATACGCAGGGGGTGTCAATTAAATGTTAACGACACCCCCAGTTTGATTGCATATCGCAGTGCGATCTGACAGTTCGCACAGAATCGGATCGCACAAGTGTGAACCACTGTGCGATCCGATCCTGATGCGGCTGAAAAAAAGGGTCATGTGCGACTTTTGTGCGTGTGCAGTGCGAATTTCAGCCATACAAAGTGTATGGCTGAATTCGCACTGCACATCCGATCGTTGTAATGAAGGAGCAGTGCGCTCCGATATTACATGCGATCGCCGCACACGCTATAGTGTGAACCGGCACTTAAGGTAAAGGTGATTGTAGGAGCTCCTGCCTACTATCCCATGGAAGCATTCCTATCGGTGCGATGCAGCTCCGCACCAATTTGCAAATGTAGCTCCTGCACTACTTTTGGTGATTTTGGGCGTGAAGTCGCACAGATGTATTTCAAGTCGCACTGAAATTCGGCTTTGAAATTTGTGCAATTTCAGGTGAAGTTGTGCGATTTCAAAGCCGTGTTCCATGTGAATGAGGGCTTAGGGACATTTCTTTACCCAGGATTGGTTATCTAATTGCTGTACACTGTATGAGGTTTTCCTAAAAACGCATGCTGTTTATAATGCACAGTGCTTTTATTTCAGAGGTAATGCAATTGTATGCTGAAAATCAATATATGAACCAAGAAAAGCAGAAAAGCCTGGCTTTTGATGCCATCCCCTTCTGTATGTGCACACATCTTCCCAGCCTCTACTTTGACAGCCCCAAGTGTTTCCCAGAATCCTCCCCTCCACTTGTGATTGGTCAGCTGCAGTGTGGGCTGGTGTATGCCTGGGAGACTTGCAAGCTTCCCGAGTGATAGAGAGCACAAGACAGCGCTGTTAGCAAGGCTCATCCTCTGAGCAGGGACTATGGTCCTTGGCACACCACCACCCTATCTTTAAGGCTCTGTCTTCTGATTTGCAGAAAGGAGTGTCAGAGAATTAAACTGGAAGTCCAGGCGTCTCATCCTTCCAGGGGGACTATGAGCAGGATGACTGGGATCAGATCCAGCACTCAGCCGGGGGCAGATGGTAAGTTGGAAAACTTTTTTTTTCTCTTTATAAATCCACAATGCCTGTAAGCTGCTTTTGGGAGAGCAGATTTATGCTGTGTGATTTAACCTGTGCCCTCCCCCCCCCCCTGTCCTGTTTCTGGAAAGCAGCGATAGGGCTTATTCCCTGGAAGAAAACGTGATTTAAGTCAGCTTTGTTATTTGTTAATTTGATGTCTGCATCGAGGAAGTCCCAGGACTGATAGCAAACAATTGCCCAGTGCTGGATTACTACTGACGAGCCCTGATGCTAAATCCGCTCATTTACAACTGAAGTGCTATGGCGTTGTAGTGGGGGGACGGCTGGTGGACTGACGGTTTGGCTTTTGCTTAACGGACGATCATATTAAAATATTAAATTGTATATTGCTTCCATTGTGCGAGATCTATCATGAATGATTGTCATCAAAGGGTACCAATGCAAGAAAACGAAAAATTGGGGGTCCCTGTTCAACTATCAGGTGTATAGATATAGAAATAAACACGTGTAAGCAAAGAGTAGCCTTTTTGAAATATTAAATTGTATATTGCTTCCATTGTGTGAGATCTAACATGAATGATTGTCATCAAAGGGTACCTATGCAAGAAAAAAAAAATTGGGGGGCCCTATTCACCTATCAGGTGTATAGATATAGAAATAAACACATGCAAGCAAAGAGTAGACTTTTTGACACTTTGACCCTCTAATGGTCTAATATGCAACCGGGGACAGACCAAGAACACCACCTAGATCCTGCCACCTGCCTGCCCACATATGGTGTAAATGGGACCCCAATTCCAGGGGGCCCTATTGCAGCTGCACAGTCTGTGTATATGCCATTGTCTGTGATCATAAGGAAGAGGATGCTGTGTATGAATATGGCAGTCCATGGCTGATTGCTGTCATTATTTGGCTAACCTTGATAAGAGTTAAAGTGAGACCATCAGGTTAGATATATGGAAGCTGCCATTGCAGGCTCAAGAGTTAGTTCCCTTTCACACAGGCGGACCGTTCAGATCCGCCTGTCTGTTTTTTTGGCAGATCTGAACGGTCCCCCCATGCATCTCTATGGGGCATCGGATGTCAGCGGAGACATGTCCACTGACATCCGATCCGATCTGTCAAATCTGGACGGATGGAAACCCTATTTTCCATCCGTCCAGCGGATCGGATGAGAACGGACCGACGGTCCGTTCCCATCTGATTCCCCCATAGAGATGTATGGGGCTCTGACAGCTGTGTCTCTGCACACAGTGCAGAGAACAGCTGTCATTCTCCTGCTCAGCGGGGGATTGGCGGATCGATCCCCCCCGCTGAGAAAAACGGAGTCCGTCCAACGGACAGTGTGTGTGAAAGAGCCCTTAAGCAAGCCATAGGTTATTCAGTTTTCTTTCCTTCTACCACAGGTTGAAGGAAAGAAAATAGCTTGATTTCCCCAATAAACACAGTGGGCTGCAGGGGAATCCCGCCTACAGCACAATTGTGTTCTGCTGGTGTGGAGCATTTCCTGACGGCAGAACTTAATTACTGCTGGAGGCTATAGCTGCCGGCAGTAATCGCATGCAAAAACTAGACAGGCTGCTATGCTGAAGTCGACCGATGGATCACTTTCAGTATAACCAGCCTCTCCAAAGATGGTTCTGCTGAACCAGCCAAGATTCGATCCATCTATTACAGGTTTTATTCTAAAGCCCCATACACACGTGCAGATTATCTGCAGACTTTTGTCTGCAGATTTACCAAAACCATATAATATGAGGTCAAACCTAAACACTTTCAATTTGTATGCAATCCGGCAGGCCCTTGCACTACATAGAAAAGGTAAGTCTGCAGACAAAAGTCTGCAGATAATCTGCACGTGTGTATGGGGCATGAGCAAAGCTTCACTGTGTTGTAAGTCACTGACCTACAACATCAAGCCGGGCAGGCGAATAGACATTTTAACCTTTGCTGGGTGCATGCTTATTTTGGGTTAGTGACTCACTAGTTTTGTACCATCAAGGGTCAGGATAACTTTCTGGGAACCTGTGAATTTAAGGGCTAGTTGGGGGGAGATATTAAAAAGCACACTGGTGCAAAGCATTGCGACTGTGTCATTATAACACCCCCTTTGACTGTCTTTGCAGTTTAACGGGGGGCTGTTGCATGGGAACACTAAAAACATGGGTCTAAATGATCCCCTCTTGCATTCTGTGAAAAGTACCGCCAGCGAACGCAACCCCTGAAACAAAAGGGGTTGCACCAGAAATGCCCTGCCACCGAGTGCAATGCACACAATTGAGACGCTTTGGTGTGGCATTAACGGGGTTAAAACAGGTAGTGAGGAGGTGACATGTTGCCTCCTCACCACTTGTCAAACACATCTGAAAAGTGATCTAAATGTGGATCGCTTTTCAGATGCATATCAATTTAGCCACATATCTTAACATAACCTTTAAGGCAAATCGGCAAAGGCAGTGCCCATATCTCTGACCTCCCATGTTCTCTTTAACTGAGCTTTGCAGCTTAGGGGTTTATATTTCATGGCAGTAGCAAGGCATGCAAATCTGTTACTGTCACTTTGGAGTCTCACTTCTTCTGCAGCACAGACAATTTCATTCTTACTGCTTTCCCAGTGATGTGATGGTGAGCAGACCAGCGTAGCCAAGTTCAGGGATCTTACTATCTTACCACCAGAGTCCATGAGAGATGAGATTAAAATTTTCCATGAATCTAAGATTAATGGAATATTAGTTTTGGATGGAGTCCCTCTTTAGGTCTGGGCTTGTAGCCCCCCCCCCCTCCCAGATATTGGTGAAGCTGTGTTCTTGCTGAAGCACTGAGAGTAACGTCCGGGACATATGACTTTGTATAGGGATCGCTCTGACAAATTCCTCTCCAGTAATATAAAGACTATATTGTCTGTACTTCATGTCTGCTTTCAATAGTCCAGACTACAGCCGTTGGGATGGAAGGGTTTATTTTTTCTGCCATAGAGGCCTAAACAGCTCTTATTAGCTATACTGTATGTATATATGTATATATATAAACCCGACAACGGTCCACACTCTGGAAATGAAATCTTTTATGTGTAACAGTCTACATTGACCCAATAATGGCTGGACAATTGTCACCATTGCAGCTGTCAGTTATTCCACTGGAAATCATTGAGCGCTAAGCTGGAAGAGCTCACAGTGCAGCATGGAATGTAGATAATTGGTCGGTTATTTAACCCTTTAATGAATAGGTTCATTCTGTTTTAAAGATGAGTGAATCAATTGATTGGCTGGGGTGCACCAGGTGCTGTGCAGCTGGCCCTATAAGTTATCAGTTGTAGGGCCCAATCACCCTGGTGAGTGCGTTTTTTTTTTTTTTTTTGGTGCGCCAACTTGCATTGCGGTAAAGGCCCATTCACACTTGCTTTGGCCTCTGAGATGTGATCCACATTCAGATCGCTCTTCAGAGAGCATTAAGCCCCGTACACACGTACCGAATGTCGGCCGAACGATCGGCCGTCTTTTGTCTGGTGCTGTCCTGTCGGCTTTAAAGTGCTAAAGACTGCACACGAATTTTGTCGGCCAACAACAGCCGACTGCAGAAGTGATGCCATGTGATGGTTAACTTTCTGTGTCTTTTTTTCTTCTCTGAGCATGCCCAGTCTTGCTAATCGGCTGTTTGTCAGCCGAATTCTGTACTGACTGGCGAACAATCGGCCGTTCTGGTGTTGGCCAACAAAAATTTTATAGCCCGCACAACAGATTCTGTTCGGCTGAAAAGTCGCTGTCGGTTGTCGGAAGCATCATACTAACAAGCCTACAATCGGCCGATCGTTTGGCGGCCGAATATTTACGGCCGACAATCGCTACGTGTGTACGGGGCTTTAGATAGGTGGTGAGGAGGTGCTGTATTACCTCCTCGCCATCTGCTATAACTCCCTAAAGCCCGCACTAGCACCTAAGGTGTCTGAATGATCCCCTCGGTTGCATTCGGTGAAAAGTACCACCAGCAAACGCAACCTCGTGAAACAAACGGGGTTGCGCCACAAATGCACACAGTTGAGACACTTTGGTGTGGCATTAACGGGGTTAAAACAGGCAATGAGGAGGTGACATGTTGCCTCCTCACCACTTGTCAAACACATCTGAAAAGTGATCTAAATGTAGATCGCTTTTCAAATACACGTCAATTTAGCCGCACATCCTAACATAACCTTTAAGGCAAATCGGCAAAGGCAATGCCCATATCTCTGACCTCCCATGTTCTCTTTAACTGAGCTGTGCAGCTTAGGGTTTATATTCCATGGCAGTAGCAAGGCATGCAAATCTGTTACTGTCACTTTGGAGTCTCACTTCTTCTGCAGCACAGACAATTTCATTCTTACTGCTTTTCCAGTGATGTGATGGTGAGCAGACCAGCGTAGCCAAGCTCAGGGATCTTACTATCTTACCACCAGAGTCCATGAGAGATGAGATTTAAATTTTTCATTAATCTAAGATTAATGGAGATATTAGTTTTGGATGGAGTCCCTCTTTAGGTCTTCCTCTCCAGTAATATAAAGACTATATTGTCTGCAGTTGCAGGGAGCTTGCAGAACAGCCCAGTCACTTGAATGGGTCGCACTCATCGGGTGCTGTGCCTGCTAAATGCGACAGGGCCATGCTACTACCCCTGCAGCTAAAGGAGGATCAGTTGGGGGCGGTAAAACGCAGCTCAGTCTCGGGGGTTTTACTGCCCCTCAACCACTAGTGTGAAGGAGCTGTACTGCACAATGTAATCACATTATTCTCTTTGGTACCTGTTACACCAATGCAACATGGTGCAGTGTCATTTTTTAAAAGGTGCAGGTGCTTCTGTTGGTGCAGCATAATGAGTTTTTTTGACGCAAAGACTTTAAATAGAGCCAGGGTGGATAAAAATCAATTATTTTTGCTTTTAAATAAAAAAAAAAAATCAGACTTGTTTGATTTAAATCTGATTTTTTTTTTTTGGATTTTTATAGAATTTATTATTATAAAATGCTTTTGGAGTAAAAAATAAGATACATTAATAATTTAGTTTGTTCAGCATGAAATGGAGCTTAGTTATGTAGCATGAGGCTGTATATTCTGCAATATTTACATTTTTTGGTAAACTCACAATGAATCCAAGCTCTGCAAGCTAAGATACAGTATCTCACAAAAGTGAGTACACCCCTTATATTTTTGTAAATATTTTACTCTTTTTTTTTTTTTTTTTTTCTCATGTGACAACACTAAAGAAATGACACTTTTCTACAATGTAAAGTAGTGAGTGTACAGCTTGTATAATAGTATACATTTTCTGTCCCCTCAAAATAACTCAACGCACAGCCATTAATGTCTAAACCACTGGCAACAAAAGTGAGTACACCCCTAAGTGACAATGTTCAAATTGGGCCCAATTAGACATTTTCTCTCCCCAGTGTCATGTGACTCGTTAGTGTTACAAGGTGTGAATGGGAAGAAGGTGTGTTAAATTTGGTGTTATCGCTCTCACTCTCATACTGGTCACTGGAAGTTTAACATGGGACCTCATGGCAAAGAACTCTCGGAGGATCTGAAAAAAAGAATTGTTGCTCTACATAAAGATGGCCTAGGATGTTCCTAGGACACGGCGCGACCCCAATCTTGATAAAGAGCCAATGACGTGGCTCTTTACCCATATGATCGGCTGTGTCCAATCACAGCCGGTCACATGTAAATGAGGAAGTGCTGTTTATCGGCTCTCCTCGCCTCAGACTGTCAGAGTGTGTGGCCAGGAGAGCCAGTCAGCGGCTCCTCAGAGGAAAGTCCAGGAAAGGTAATCAGGGCACTGACCATCAGTGCCCTGATTACAGTAAATTACAATAGTGCCCAAAAAGTGCCTAATCAGTGCCCACAGTGACCTCAATCAGTACCCATTAGTGATGCCAGTCAATGCCCATCAGTGCCTGCTCATCTGTGCTGCCCATCAGTGCCGTCTGTCAGTGCCCATCAGTGCCGTCTGTCAGTGCCATCCATCAGTGTCCACCAGTGTCATCCGCCAGTGCCAATCAGTGCCACCTATCAGTGTGGCATATTAGTGCCTCCTCATCAGTGCCCATAAATGCCACCTCATCAGTGCCGCCTCATCAGCGCACATCAGTGAAGGAGAAAAATTACTTGTTTACAAAATTTACTGACGGAAAGTAAGAAAACTTTTTTTTTTTTTTTTTTTCAAAATTTCCTGTCTTTTTTTCTTTGTAAAAAATTTTTTTTGTAAAAAAAAAAAAAAAAAACGGCAGGATGTCTGCTGGAGACGTCCTCTGACGAAACGCGTAGGGTGGAGTCTATTAAGTCCTACGTCACTTCCAGTCTTTGGAGCTCGAGCCGTGGAACGCGGAAGCGTCCCGGCTAGCACGCTGATCTATAGCAGCCTACACTGTGAGTCACTACGTGTCTTTGTCATATTGATTGCATTTATATATTACATCATGGGGCTTCCTCTCCTTCGTTTGAGCATATAGATAACCCGCACTGTGCTCATCTGGACTGGAGTGAACCCCGGATATATTTTTTCCAGCTTTGCAATATTGCCAACTAACAGGTTGTATAAAAGGTGCGACACCTAGTGGTCACACAGGTGGATGCACTTTTTTTATTCTCATTGGAACTCTTTTCTATTTATAATTTAATAACAGTTCCTTCACTACTTTTTTGCACGCAGCACTTTCAGGAAGAATTCTTTATTTATTTTCATTTTTATACATTTATTATTTATTTGGAGCTCCGGCGAGCACCTACCCTCACTTGAACCTGCACTGTATAGTATTTCTGATTTGGAATAAATTTATCACTGTTCTTGTCTATTTATTTATTGCACTAGCACTTCATTTATTCACGGCACATTGTCTGTTTTTAGGACAACAATTGAGTATCTTCCCCAGATCAGTGGGGTAACTTTGTCACTTGTGCACTTTACATTTATAATCATACATCTTTTGGTTTCTCCATCATTTTGGTACACCATTCTTTCTAGCACTTTATTATTTATAGGTAGCGCCTTTATCAACCTTCTTGTATCTTATTTCATCTCTAACCCCTAGGGGTTTGGTTGTTGGCAGCTTACACCTCTATATATACCCACTATATATATACTGTCCCCAAACTCCATAGCGCTGGTCACTTTTGTCTCTTCACAGCACTCAAAGCTGGCCTGGGCAAGAAGGGGGTGAAAGTGCACTGTATTGAAGTGGTTAAACATACTGCTCTTACTTTTTATTCAGCACACCCTAGGGCAATGCTAGTGTTCTTTATTGCACATGTGCAGTGCACTAAGGGGCAGCTGTGTTTGTTTTGCCCGTGTATGCTTATTGGTGCTATTTAAAATTAATGGCAAAATACCCAGCATGTTGCACTAAGCATGCAGTTCTATGCTCACACAAGTAGGAATGGGCCCTGACCGAAGGTGACCGAGCACGGGTTTCTAGTGTGGTATTAATGTGTCTGAAATTTTAGGTTGCAGGTTTATATTTGGAAGATTTGCCCCCTACAGGTCAGATTGCCAACTGTACCCTGAATCTCTATTGTTACACTGTGCGTTGCGGTACCCCATACACATGTAGAAAATGCACTATAGGACAGGCAATGAAAGAGTGAAGACATGCCAGGGGTGATTCAGGGTGCATGAAAATATGCGCATGTGTTTTACGTGCAAATTTATTGTGTGTTTTATATACCGTTTAGCGTGTGCTGCATTTTATGAAGTAATTTCCTGACTCCGGTTTTTTTTTTTTAATTGCCCTGATATTGCACTTTAAAATTGGAAATATACTCCCCTTCATTCCAGTGTTGCGGTGTCCCGAAGCTCCTTCACTGGCCGCTCACGACTTTGGCCGGTGGTTCTGGTTTCAGATCTTCAGCTGTTTTGATTAGCCAGTCTGGGGTGACATCACTCATGGGCATGCATTGGAGTTCATTCATCTTGGCAGATGGCAACATTTTACACCAAGTGTGGGCAGGCAGATAAGAAACGTTATGCAGTAAAGACATAGGATGTCTCTTCTGCCATAAAAAACTGCCTATTGGGAATTTTGTTTATTAATAAAGTTCCACTTGAAAGCAAAACTGTGCTGGGGGGTCAGGAGCTCTTAGTATAATATACAAGTATACACAGCATATTGACCCAATATAAAAGACTAACTGTTTAGTTCATCCTCATCCAGTGCTATCAGGGCTATGCTCTCTATTTCTGCCCCACTTCTCCTTCCATACTTTATTGATTTATTGTTTCTTTTTTCTTAGAGCATTGGGCAGCCAATTCTGATGTAACTACTAACCATACAGTACATGTTGGAAATGCATTATGTCAGCACCTGACTCCATTGAGATTCATGCTGACAAGCGTTTTAGTAAAATGCTGCATTATCCATTTAAATACATGCAGCTGCTTTCAAATGGAAAACACAGCGTTTGGCAAGGAAAAACTGTACTTGACCTGTTTTGCTTATAGTTCAAACACTCCTTATTAGGAAATGCTGCAACCATCAGAATGCATGACAGTGCAAAGCAAGTCAAGCCCAGTCTGATCTGTCATGTCCTTAAGGGCTCTTTCACACAGGCGGACCGTTCAGATCCGCCTGTCCGTTTTTTTGGCGGATCTGAACGGTCCCCCCATGCATTTCTATGGGGCATCGGATGTCAGCGGAGACATGTCCGTTGACATCCGACCCGATCCGATCCGTCAAATCTGGACGGATGGAAACCTTATTTTCCATCCGTCCAGCGGATCGGATTGGATGGGATCGGGTGAGAACGGACTGACGGTCCGTTCCCATCCGATTTCCCCCATAGAGATGCATGGGGAACTGTCAGCTGTGTCTCCGCACACAGCGCGGAGAACAGCTGTCATTCTCCTGCTCAGCGGGGGATCGGCGGCTCGATCCCCCGCTGAGAAAAGCGGAGTCCGTTTGACGGACTGCTGTGTGAAAGGAGCCGAACATTCAGGACCCCTGCACACCATTTCCAGTGTGGGAAACAAGCATTACCGCACAAGAACGCATCTGTTAATGGCATCCCAAACGCATCTAGCAAAGTGCACACATTTGCAGCCACCAAACTGCATGGTACCGTAATAGCCTGCAATTCGGTGCAGAGCAATTTTTAAAGTCACACCTGCCTTACTTTTTGCTCGTTCCTGTGTGATCGGCAACCCATTGAATTAAATAGGCTGTCAAAAGTGCTCCATATGCAAACGTGAGTGTTGTGGGGTGGAATGACCCTGTTACAATCAGTATTGTCCAGGTAAAAAAAAAAGTCTCTCTCAAAGCAACTGGATGTGAAAAGGAATCCAAGGTCTTGCAGCTCCTTCCACTGGGTAATCCTCAGTAAAAACTAAAAGAAGTAACAGAGAGTACACTGGCATAGTGTAAAATCCTCAAAAAAATGTATTTATGTTCATAAAAGAACTGCAAGTATACGCATGTTGCAAAATAATGCATAAAGTCTCTGACCGACAGGCATAGCTGTCCAACCTTTAAAAACTGGACCACCAACAAAAGCATTACAGTCAATGTAACATCCTGACACTTGTTTCAAGGGCACATCCTCTTTAGCCATCGAGTTCTGATAAAGAAGGTACGCCCTTGAAACGCGTAAGCTAGGATGTTACAGTGAGCCAGTGCTCTTGTTGGTGGTTAAGTGTTGACGGTTGGACAGCTGTACCTGTTGGTCAGAGACGTTATGCATTATTTTGTGACATACATATACTTATGGTTCTCTTGTTAGAAGAATAGTGTATATAAATAAAATTAAACAGTTTTTTTATTGGGGATTTTACTTTCTTTCTTCTTTTTCCTTCTTTTCCCTTCTTTCTTCTTTCTTCTTTTCCCTTCTTTCTTCTTTTCCCTTCTTTCTTCTTTTCCCTTCTTTCTTCTTTTCCCTTCTTTCTTCTTTTTCTTCATTTTTATTTATTTATTTATTTAGTTTGCCATGTGTACTGCTCAGTTAAGGTCAATAGGATTTTTGCTGAACTGCATCTGAGGTGCATTTTAAATGCATATCAAGTACAAAAAAAAAAAAAAACCCACCTGTCAATATGAAAAATTATAAAAATAATAAATAAAAACATTCACTGCACTGCAAAAAGATGAATACTGCAGCAGGAAATAGTTCTGTTCTATTCATTTTTATTTTGCTTTTTAGTGGAGTTCTGCCTAAAAAAAAAATATATATATACTGTATATATTTATCATCTTTAGCATGTTAATATAACTTTCAAAAGTTGTTTTCATTTTTTTAAAATCTGCAGCTAAAATAATACCTGGTGATCCTGCCATGAATTTCCTGGGGCACACACTTTTGCTTTAGGGTGACATTGCTCTGTCCAAACTCCTAACTGTGCTGTTGTATTGGTACATACTCTCCCAATGGAAATTGCAAGTGACCTTGACAACACACATTGCACAGGCATTATTGCTGCTCCAAAAGATACAATAAACTAGTGGGGTGATTCAATGTGTCATTGTTCACTTATAACTGGAATATCCTTTGGATTGAGTGAATCTGTACATATACAAAGTACATGTGGCAGTAGCGGAAAAACAAACTTAGTTTTGGATAGTGGAGAAGCAAATAACATCTGAAGCGCACAATACTGTAAGTCCAAATTTCAATCCTAAAAAAGTCTTACTGAAAATAGTTTGTATGATTACGCTAACTGAAATCTAATACTTCGTAAAAAAATCCTTTGATGACAGCTGCAAGACTCCTGTATGGAGAAACTAATCGCATGCATTGCTCAGGTGTGATTTTGGTCCATTTTTCCACACAAACAGTCTTTAAATCTTGAAGGTTCCGTGGACCTCTTCGATGAACTCTGATCTTTAGTTCTTTCCATAGATTTTCTATTGGATTCAAGTCAGGGGATTGGCTGGGCCATTCTACTAACTCTATTTTCTTTCTTTGAAATTAATTGAGAGTTCCCTTGGCTTTGTGTTTGGGATCGTTGTCTTGTTGAAATGTCCACCCTCGGAATCTATGACCGTGCTTACTTCATTCTCTCCGCTTGTGGGGCGCTGTTAAATATTCAGCCAATCTTATCTCCCCCCATTTGCCTCTAATGCGTCTCATCCTTTGCCCCATGTTCAAGCCTGGCTATGTTAATCCTCTGCAATTTTCCTGGTAGATGGACCACGGTTTCGTGGACATCTATTCACTGTTCACCCCAACTAAAATGCTTCCCTTTGGCGCTCTTAGATCCTTACATGATATCCCCTTACGTGAACATTATAGATACCCCCGCTCCGACACTTCCTCCAACAACTAATCAAATCCAAACCTTTGCCTTACACGTTGACACCCTTCGAGAGCCTCTGTAGGGCGAGACCCCACTCCCCGGGACTCATATCGCTCTTTTATGCCTCTATTAACTCTCGTGACAAACCTCCGGTCTCCACTTATCATTCGCAGTGGGAAACAGAGTTGGGGAGGCAGTTAGATAAGGAAGACTGGCAACATATGACAGCTCTATCGAAGTGTTCTCGTAATGTACTGATCTTAGAAAATGCCTATAAGGTGTTCTACAGATGATATTGCACCCCTGCTAGGTTGGCCAGGTTTATACCAGCATATTCTCCCCTGTGCTTCCGGGGATGCTCCCAGGAGGGGACTATGGCCCATATTTGGTTGACATGCCCCAAGGTTTGCAGACTATGGATCAGGGTCTACGCTCTGCTTCGCAATATTTTCCATATTAATTTAAAGAGAGACTCATATGAGGCCCTTTTATGTAAACCGATACTTGAACTGTCTCGTCCGCAACGCCTATTGGCTCATCTGTTTACTGCTACGAAATTTGACTATTGCCAGGTCTTGGAAGACTCCATTGCTTTGCTTCGAGGCAGTCAAAAACTTTATGAATGACATTCTGACCAATGAAAAACTGACCGCTATAGTTACTGATTCCCACGATAATTTCCTTAAAGTATGGGACCCCTGGATGTTGTATATTACTCCGTCCAGATTCCATGCGACACAATTTTATGACCACTGACAGATTAGGTGAGTAACATTGATTATCTCATTACAATGGCATCTGAATGCCGGTGGAATATATTCAGCAGCAAGTAAATAATGTTGTCCCCGAAGTTGATGTGTTGAAAATAGAAAAAAAATGGGCATGGTTGTTTGTTGTGTTTGGTGCTGTGTAGCTGCAGACCAGTCATGGTGCCCATGCTGATCCATGTCCACAGCAAAAAGCTCCTACAGTGAGTACATGAACATCGGAACTGGACCAAAAAGCAATGGAAGAAAGTAGCTAGGTCTGATGAATCACATTTTTTTTTTTTTTACATCATGTGAATGGTCTGGTGTGTGTGCGTCACGTACCTGGGGAAGAGATGGCACCAGGATGCGATATGGGAAGATAGCAAGCCGGCAGAGGTAGTATAATGCTTGGGGCAATGTTCTGCTGGGAAACCCTGGGTCCTGCCATTCTTATGGATGTTACTGGACATGTACCACCTACCTAATCATTGTCCTGACCAAGCACACCCTTTCAGGAAAAGGGTATTCCCTGATTGCTGTGACCCCTTTCAGCAGGATAATACACCCTACCAGACTGCAAAAAAGGAGGTTGGGACTTTAAATGAGATGCCAGACTGCAAAAAATTGTTTAACCACTTGCCGCCCGCTGCCCGAATATATACGGCGGCGGTCAACCCCTCCCAGGCAAAGTGACGTACCAGTACGTCACTAGCCTGGGGGCGAGCGCGCACCGCCGGAGGCGCGCTCCCGCCCCCGCTCGTACCCGACGAAGCTGGCGCGTGTGACCGGCGGACCCGATGTCCGCCGGTCACTCGCGATCGTCGGGTAGAGAGGGAGAAAGGCAGGCGGCTAATGTAAACAAAGCCGCCTGTCACTCTCCCCTGTGTAAAAGCACAGATCACTCGGTCCTGCTATGTAGGACCGTTGATCTGTTCTGTTACACCACTAGCCACATCCAATGACAGTTAGAATCACGCCCCTAGGGACACACTTAACCCCTCCCTCTCCAATAAAGTTAACCACTTCCCTCCCAGTGTCATTTTTACAGTAACAGTGCATATGTATAGCACTGATTACTGCAGTAATGTCACTGGTAGCCCCAAAAGTGTCAAAAATGTCAGTCAAGGGTCCGATCTGTCCACCGCAATGTCGCAGTCCCGAAAAAAAATCGCAGATCGCCGCCATTACACGTTAAAAAAAAAAACAACAAGAATTGCAAAAATCTTTCCCTTAGTTAGTAAACGCAATAACTTTTGCGCAAACCAATCAAAATACGCTTATTGTGATTTTTTTTTTACCAAACATATGTAGCCGAAAACAAATTGGCCAAAAATTTAAAAAAAATTAGATTTTTACATTTTTGGGGGGGGGGGGGGGGGGGATTTCATAAAAAAAAATGTGAAAAATATTGTTATTTTTGCAAAATTGTCGCTCTTTTTTTGTTTATAGCACATGATCAAAAAATCGCACAGGTGATCAAATACCACCAAAAGAAAGCTCTGTTTGTGGGAAAAAAAGGACGTCAAATTCGTTTGGGTACAGCGTCGCACGACTGCGCAATTGTCCGTTAAAGTCACGCAGTGCCGAATCGCAAAATACCCCCCTGGTCAGGAAGGGGGTAAAATCTTCCGGGGCTGAAGTGGTTAAGAGTAGTTTGAGGAACGCAACAACGAGTTTGAGGTGTTGACTTGGCCTCCAATTTCTCCAGATCTCAGTCTAATCTAGCACTTGTGAATGTGCTGGAAAAACAAGTCTGATTCATGGAGGCCCAACCTCCTAATTTACAGGACTTATTGGATCTGCTACTGACCACTTGGTGCAGATATCACAGCATACCTTCAGAGGTCTAGTGAAGGCCATGCCTTGATGGATCAGGGCTGCTTTGACAGAAAAAGGGGACCTACTCAATATTAGGTGGGGGGTCATGAAGTTATGATTGATCATAGTGTGTGTACTTTTGTGTATCTATATATGTATAGTGAATATATAATCCTATTATAATAGTACAGTAGGAACAAAGCAATAAAAACCAGTCAAAGGCTATAACACTTCTCTGCTCCATCAAAATCGTCTAGTGTTGGGCAATAAATGGGAAAATTAAATTAAAAAAAAAAGCTCCTTCCTGGTCAGTTATATTTTCTTCTTCCTCGGCACTTCATATAAATCCTTCTCTATTTTTCAGATTTGCCTGCGGCCTCTGTATGTGCAGCGCTCCCCCCCTCCCTCGCTCTGACTGTGCGTTTGTTTGGGTTCCGTATTGCAGACAGGCTATTCCTCAACATCAATTTAATACTGTACTACGGGGTGTGATTATATTTTGTGCACAAACAGCTATTCTTGTGTAGAACTGTAATGATCGGAGATTACAAGTCTAGTTGCCAGACGGCTAATTGCAGGCAAAACATGTCGGCAGCAATTAAAACCTGCTAAAGTGGGCACGGGAAAGCAAAATATGCAGATGTGAAATATGAATTGCGACCGCTACAAAATAGAATACAAAAAGAGCAATGGTTTTCAATGCCGCTAATGCTTCTCTAAGGATAAGACCACATTCACTCCTCAGTGTTTTTCTTGCCTTACATTTTTATAGCTCCCAATTTTCCATTATTTAAACTAAAATTTTCACCTACTTAAAGCTGAACTCCGGAGAAAATTCCAAGGTACTCTTGAAGTTGGACTTTCCCTGCATTGCAAGGGATACATTCTCATTTTTGTCCAGGGAGCCATTCAAAACAGTTTTACTAACCTTATCCCTCGGTCCTGCAGGCTTCCTCTCCATGCAACCGGTCCCTCCAAGTGTTTTGTCTTTGGTGCTCCGTCGGTCACAGGCAACTATGATGTCATCATATACAGTGCAGGCCCGAGCATCTGCCAAAGAAAGTGAGGATGCTAAAGGCCCATCCACACTTACTATGCGAGTGGTAAAGGGAAGAAAAATTATTTTTATGGTACCTTTTAGAAAAAAAAAAAATGCAGCATTTAACCCTTACAGAGCAGGAGGAAGTCCCTCTGTAAAGGCATTTTTAAATATATCTGACTTTCAGCTTTGATTGTGTTGCTCCACAATTAAAATTCTGCAATTTTTTTTGTCAAAAGGGAAATTACACTTTCCTCATCCAGATGCAAGGGACTGACAAATACAGACAGGTGAGTCTTCTCCCTGCACATTTTAGTGATCCTGTTACTGGCAAATTTTTACCAGTACAAGATCGCTAGTGTGACATTGGCTAAATGCCAAATGGTCATACAAAGAACTTGTAATGGGGGAATTGGGTTAAATTCCTTCAATATGTAATGGAATAAGTCTTTAACCGGAAACCCGATCGCCGGCGCAATTTTACTGCAGCAGGCTGGCTCTCCTCCGCGAACCAACAAACCGTGATCGCTCCCTACTGAGAGAGAAGGACGGTCAGCTGTTGTAAATGCAGCCAACCGTTCTTCTCTCTGAAATGATCACAGAGCGCCTGTGAGCCTTCTATATAGGATCACAGGTCTCTATGGTCATTTTAAAAGCCCATCCCCCAAACAGTTAGTAAACACTCCCCTACGCTCACACTTAACCCTTTGATCACCCCTAGGTTAACCCCTTCCCTGCCAATGTCATTATTACAGTAACAGTGCATATTTTTAGCACTGATTACTGTAGTAATGTCACTGGTCTCCCCCAAAAGTGTAAAAAATGTCTGTTAGGGGTTCGGTCTGTCCGCCGCAATGTCGCAGTCCTGCTAAAAATCGCAGATCGCCGCCATTAATAGTAAAAATAAATAAATAAATAAAGATGACATAAATTCCCTTAGTTTGTAGATGCGATAACTTTTGCGCAAACCAATCAAAATACACCTATTGGGATTTATTTATTTATTTATTTTTACCAAAAATATGTACAAGAATACAAATTGGCCTAAAAGGATGAAAATGTTTGATTTTAATTTTTTTTTTTTTTTTTTGGGGGGAATTGTTATTTTGCAGAATGTGAAAAATATTGTGATTTTTTTTTTTTTTTTTTGTTTATAGCGCAAAAAAATAAAAATTGCACAGGTGATCAAATACCACCAAAAGAAAGCTCTGATTGTGGGAAAAATAATTACATAAATTTTACAGCATTGCATTGGATTGCAGTTGTCAGTTAAACTAACGCAGTGCGGCATAGCAAAGCCAGGTCATGAAGGGGGGAAAATTTTCCAGAGGTCAAGTGGTTAATCTACCATTGCAAGAATGACACAGCCATTGGCTACGTAAAAATATAGGTAAACTCCCAGGATGGTGTTGGAACAGAAGGAATAGTGTCATAAAGCCAATGACCAAATGTAGTCCTTTGTGGGGAAAAAAAAAGGACATCAGTTTCATTTGGGTACAGCTTTGCACGACCGCGCAATTTGCTGTTAAAGTAAAGCAGTACCGAATGGCAAAAAATGGCCTGGTCATTAAGGGGGCAAATCCTTCCTGCCCAGAACTGGTTAAAGATGCCTGTCCTGAAAGGGAATTTAATTGGCTGCCATTGCTGATCCTTATAAAATTATATTTTCAAGTTTTTTGAGCCACTGACCTGAAAAAAGCATGCAGCAAGTGAAGTCAAACTAAAGTTAGAACTCCTAATCCAGGTCAGTGGCTCAGAAACCATTGAAGCCAGAGAGAACGCTTTTATTTTCAGGCAGCACACTTTCTTAGCAAATTTAATTTCAGCTCTAATTTAAAGTGTATGTCAAGGTAAAATAAAGAAGAATATGCGGTACATCGCTTCAATACTTTATTCCTTTAAAGTCCCTGCAAGTACAGAAAAGTTCCTGTTGATCTGCCAGAAATGCAGTGGGCTCCTAAGTCCTATATATCCTACAGTTTGTAGACGCTATAATGTTTGCATGAACCAATCAATATACGCTTATTGGGGGTTTTTTTTTTTTTGTAGCAAAATACATATTGGTCTAAATTTATGAATAAATCAGTTTTTTAATTTTCCATGGATAGGTTTTATAAACACAAAGACACAACCACACCATAAAGTCCTGCAAGGTATAGAAAAAATATCCCACAAACAGGTGGAGGGAACTTTTCCACACATATGTGTTGTGATATGTTTTATAGCAGAAAGTAAAAAAATAATTTTTTTTTATTTTTTTTAACTGTTGAAATTTTTTTGTTTATAGCGCAAAAAATGAATGAATAATTAAAAAGTATCACAAAATTTTATTCAAATATAATGACATACAAATTACATATAATAATCATATTTAAAAAATCTACATTGTTTGATCACATTTGATCATTTCATTAGAGAGCTCCCATAAAGGGTACACAGTGATGCATAACCGTTGCTGGAACTACGCGTTTCGCAGTGGGTGCTTCCTCAGGGTTCAGCAAGAGTGTTTATACATTCATATTAAGCATGTTATCATGATCCTTGTTTGGTGGTCAGAGTGGGAAGTGTAGAATTTATATATACATTTTTTTTAAAAACAAATAGAGGAGTCTGCCATAGATCCCTGTATAGCTTCATACAGCGACAGGTATTAGATATAAGAAAGTGGGATCAATTTTTATGCTCTTATACTGATATACTGTCAGTGAAGAGAGGTATGAAAAAATCAAGCTGGGATAACAGATGTAAAGCAAATTAGTGCGTATATGTAGAGGATCTGTCAGAGTAGATCATCTGCCATGCAGTGTTTGTCTCAGGTTTTGATCACCAGTCGGTCTACAGGCTGTTAGCATTCAAGCTTATTTTCCACCATATTCCCATCTTTTCAACCGAGGTAAGAGCTTACACAGTTATCTTAAGAGGCACATTTAAATCCCCCTTGGTATAGCTCGACCAGTTTGGTTGATCTATACCCCCCCCCCCCCCCCCTGTTTTTTCCATATTTACACTATATGGGGGAAGGTGCCATTATACTCTTTTTTTTGATTGTTTTGGGTCATGATCTCCCCCTCCACAGTTGACTCTCCTTGAGTAACTGCCCGTCTTCCAGAATCTCCTCCATGCTCTTGAGACTGTGCTGAAAGACACAGCAAACCTGGCAGAGGCAGGTATTGATGAGCCATCTTGGAGGAGTTGGACTGCCTCTGCAACTTCAATGGGGTCCTGGTATCTTCTCATGGTACCAGTAGTGACACTGGCCAAATGAAAAACTAGTGAAAAACAGTCAGAAAAGAGGAGTAGGGAAAAAAATGTCAGTGGCCTCCGCCTGTAAAACCATTCCCATTTTGGAGATTGTCTCATTGTTGCCCATCTAGTGCCCCTGTTGTTATTTTATTAATACCAAAGCAGCTGAAACTAATTAACAACCCCCTCTGCTACTTAACTGACCAGATCAATATCCAATGTGTTTAATTGACTTGATGCTATACTTTGATTGAAAAATGTTCCCTACATTTTTTGAGCAGTGTATATTCCTGAATCCATGCTAATTAATGTGGATGGAGAAATCTCCTCTGCCTGCTGTTGTATTCAGACAGCCGGAGCGCCCGTGGCTGTCTGAATCCCAAACAATGACTGATAGGTTGATTTGATTGGATGCAGTCATTGTTCGGGAAAGGAATCGGCCAAGATTCAACGTATTGCCAGCGTAAGAAAGCACTCTGATCTGTATAAATATTCAGGATCGGTGAAAGAACTGAAGACACTGGATCAGTATAACAGGCAGGCACCTAGCTTTTTTAAGTGACATCGACAAGAACGCCTAACACTTTTTTCCTTAAAGAGGTTGTAAATTCTGCAAAAAAAAAACCCTTGCATAATGAGGCATGCCCGCACACCGCTGACAGGTCTGACATTTTCCCCGGAGTTTCTTCCGGGTTTGCGTGCTCCGGGCAATGTTATTGGCCAGAGCCGTGTTGATGTCACTCCAGCGCATGCGCGCGGGAGCTGCCACTCACGGCGCGAGGCTCGAAGGGAATGGCACCTGTGGCCGTTCCTTCAGAGCGCGTGCGCCAGTGATGTCACTGGCTGCATGTAATGTAAATATCTCCTAAACGGTATACCTTTTAGAAGAAATTTGCACTACATATAGGTAGGCCTTATTATAGGCTTACTTATAGGTAAATGTCTGCAGAGGACGTTTACTTCCTCTTTAAAGCTCCATTCACACTTGTACAACTCCAAAATTGCGCTGACTTTGGAGTGCAACTTTGACGCAACTTCGGATGGGTGCAACTCGGATACAACTTTGGCTTTGACCAGTGATATTGGACAGCTGTTGCACAACTGTTGCATTGTATAACATTTAGGTACAATGTTCATGCAACTTTTGAGTGTTAACCTTTAAAGAGGAAGTAAAGCCTCCTCTGCCTCCTCTGCAACTTTTACCACTTGTACCTATAGGTACTCTAAATATCTCCTAAACATGTACCGTTTAGAAGATATTTAGCTTGCATGCAACCAGTGACATCACTGGCGCATGCGCTCTGAAGGAACGGCCGCTCGTGCCGTTCCTTCAGAGCCAAGTGCCGTGAAAGTCGGCTCCCGCGTGCGTGCGCGGGAGTGACATCACCGCGGCTCCAGCCAATCAGATGGCCGGATGCCGCAAAGCAGGAAGAATGACTGAACATGTCGCCCCCAGGAGGGAGATGAGCGAGCTGCACTGCGGAGCTTCGTTCTAAGGTAAGTATTTCATAATGAGCTAGTATGCGATGCATACTAGCTCATTATGTGTTTGTGTTTCAGGTGTTGTTTTTTTTTTTTTTTTTTTTTTTTTTAATTCTGAGGTTTACAAACTCTTTAAGTCTTCGCCCCCCAAATTGCCTGAAAGTCGGACCAAAGTAGTGCATAGTCACACATATATGAATGGTTATAATTGGAAAACATGGGAAAGGACAACTGGTGTCCAAAGTTGTGTGTGACAAGTTGCACAAGTGAATGGTGCCTTGAAGAAAAAGGTTTCGAATTAAAATATGAAGGCTTCACTTCTTTTAGTCATTGACCCAGAACAGGTATAACATGATGAGGAAAGTAATGTCAGAAGACTTGAAGATCCGTATGACAGCCAGGAAAGGTTTTCTGTGAACTGTATAAGTTCATGTTCCCAGATGTTCCTCTCGTGTTCAGGTTTGAAGATTGAGTACTTTCATATGTTTCATGTGGTATCCTGGTCTGTAGAAGTGAATTCCCACTGGTGTGTCCTCAGGGTTTTCAGTCATCCTTGTGTAAAGTTAGGTTAGTTACTTCATTACAGATCTCTCTGGAGGGCATTTATTGCAGCGTACCATGTACAGTAATCCCCCGCTCCATCGCGGTTCAGTTTTTGCAGTCCCGGTAATTCGCGTTTTTTTTTTTGTAATGTTATTTTACTATATAAATCATTAAAAATTTAATATTTTTGTGTTTTCCATAGCTCTTGCTATGTCTCTCAGTATCTTTTATGTGTTTAAATGAGTTTCTATTGTTTTAAAAGTGTGTTTAAAGACCTTAAAATGCTTCTACACGTGCAGTGACAGTAAAATAAACACGCCTACAATGCATTTTAATAGGGTTTTTCTATTTCGCGGAATTTCACTTTTCGCGTCTGGGCCCGGAACGTAACCCCCGCAATGGAGGGGGGTTTACTGTAATCCACATTTAGATAAGGCATTACAACAATTATCTATAAAGCAGAATACCTCTGTGAATCTATTATCTGCATTTCATCTGTGTACAACGTGTGGGAGCCGCTCACATTCCCTTTCTGTACAATAGATTGTACCGGTTTTAGAGGATTTGCATACTGTGCATCCGGAAAGTATTCCCAGCGCTTCACTTTTGCCACATTTTATGTTACAACCTTATTTCAAAATGGATTAATTTGATTATTTTCCTCAAAATTCTACAAACAATACCCCATAGTGACAGTGTGTAAAAGTTTGTTTGAAAAAATAAAAAAACAAAACTAAACGCATGTACATAATTATGCAGTCTTTACATACTTGTTTCACCAGACAGGAAGTGAAGATAAAGTTTCAACAAAGAACATGAGCTCAACTGTGCATTTTTACCACCCCCCAAATGCATGTCTAAATTTAGGCTTGCAGAACCCCAGATAGCGGTAAAAACCTTACAGGGCTTCTAACCCTCCTTCACTGACTCTCCCACCCACTCTCCAAAACTAATGTAGTACTACCCCCATGGGAGCTGCTTAGATCGGATTCCCCTGGGTTACCCGTAGCAACAACTTGTAAATTCTTAGCACTTTAAGGGCTCTTTCACACGGGCGTTTGAGAGCTCCGCTGCGGTCCTTTTTTTTTTTTTTCACGGAGCGGATGACATTTCTGTCATCCGCTCCGTGTGTCCGCATATCATCCCATCCGTTTGCGGATGATATGCGGACCTAATGTAAGTCTATGGGGATTGCGGATGACACCGCTGACATCCGATTTTTTTCCTTCCTTTCCGTTTTTTACACGGAGGAAAAATAGGGTTCTGTTCCGTTCGAAAAAACAGAACAGAACTGAAAGGAAGGAAATCGGATGTCAGCGGATGGTATTCCGCTGACATCCGCAATGCCATAGACTTACATTATGTCCGCAAATCATCCGCAAAAAAATAGGATGATTTGCGGACATACGGAACGCCCGTGTGAAAGAGCCCTAAGTCCTTGGCTCAGTCAGTAAACAGTCCAGGGGATTTGTTTTTTTGTGTTTTTATTTAGAACTTGGATAGGAGAAGGGATGAGTGGGATACTCCAACTTGTTAACTATGCACAATCTTGAGGACTTCTATCTGTATTAAATGCGGCAAGGCCGCTGCTTCACCCTGCCACTGAAGTGAAGTGTTGAAAGGCGAACTATACTATAGATTGCTCTTCAGGGTCTAACTTGGCACCCCCTTTCTCACTGACTCTGTGTGCTGACCTTCTGTCCACTGACCTCACTAGAGTGGTCCCCTTCCTGGGCAGACCCCTTGGCAAGCCCCCTGGTACTCACAGACACTGTTTTTCCCAGGTAGCTCTGCTTTCAGCTCCACTGTCAGTTTCCTTAGGACTACTCCGGTTCGGCCCCACACCTGGCTGACTAGGCCGACTGCCTGTGACCAACTTCCTCAGCATGCAGGAGGAGAGGAGAGACAACCATCGCCCTAATCCTGGGATTCTGCTTCCCGCCAAAGACGCCTTGTCACACATGCCCTCAGCTTTTATGGTCAAACCCAGGATGCACTGCGGTTGTGCCCTCCCACTGGGACTGCCACAAAAGCCTGTGTGTGCTGGCTGGGTTTCCTCCACTGTCCAACAGACTCCCCTATTGGATACAGTGGGGACACTCCCTCAGACCAGGTGAATCACACCTGGACACATGTAACAGGCATAACTAACAATCCTGCTCCCTGATAAGCAGAAGAGCAAAACAAATGCTTTTACCTATCACCTGTCTAGGAGGGTGCAATAAAGTTTTGGGTTTAATAGAAACTTTCTGTCTTCTAACACGAAAGAAGACCACATGATATAGCTTTATGAAATGAGGCTGAACAAGTAAAGCGTGCCATTCTTTTTATTTTGGAGGATAAGTTCACTGACTTTAAATCAGTGAGCTCCTCCATGTTTATAAGCACTGTTGTGCCATAGTTTTAGCCATGAACATTTGCTTTTCTAACAGCTGTAGAGTAGACTGAGGAAAGCCAGAGATGTCACGCATGTATAGCAGCTTGTGACCCGGAGCTGTGTGTGCAGAACAGGCTTGTAAAACCTTCATTGTAAAACAGCTGTGTAGAGCCAGGGCGGGAGACGGCGGCTAGGCCCGGCACTGACATAGCTGCCATCTGAGAAGCAGGCAGAAACTGGGCAGCTGTGCGGATGACATGCCATGTGATCCTGTTGTAAGCCTCGTGGCCAGCAACTGCCAGAAGCCAAATGTTTATATACACATGTAGGATGGTATAGCCGTGGAAGAACAATGTGTCAGTTATGTACCGAAAAATTCCAGCAGTAGATTTGTGTTGTTGAGCACTTAAAGCCGTAGTATACCGATTTTTTTTTTTTTTTTTTTTTTTTTACTTTTACCTACAGGTAAGCCTATAATAAGGCTTACCTGTAGGTACAATGAATATCTCCTAAACCTGCACGGTTTAGGAGATATTTGCACTGCATGCAGCCGCTGACGCTAGCGGCGCATGCGCTCTGAAGGTCCAGCGGATCTTCAGAGTTCCTTGCCACTCAGAGCGCCGGAGCCGCCGAACCCGGAAGAGACGCCGAGGGATCATGTCTGCTCCCACAGCGGTGTCCGGGGGTCCATGTCGGGGCTTCGTTCTAAGGTAAGTATTTCATAATGAGCTAGTATGCATTTTTTTTTTGAATATACTACCGCTTTAAACATAAGGGGCCTGTAGAAGCCAAATATCATGCAGAGAAATAAGCAAGCTGACACAGTTAATCTCCTCATAAAATGCTAGTTGCCTGGCAGTCATACTGATCCTTTAATGTCTATACTTCCTCAAACTCTGACTCAGAATAAGAAGGCATAAGGTGAAATCAGAACTCCAGCCAGATGCTGCTTGGTGCCAAAAAGAGGAAAACTAGAACCTCTGTTAGAGCTTTATTTCTGTCTGTATCTGCATGGCAGATTATACCCTCACTTCCTGCGTTTTGAAACCATTGTCACCAGGACAAAGCAGTAAAAACCTGACAGTTCTAATCCTTTTCCATTCTGCGTCTGCAGGAGCTTGGCATTGCACTCGCAATCTGCTGATCGCTGGTGCAATCACAGACTGCAGCGTAAAAAAAATAAATAAAATAAATGCACATTAATTTATTTTTTTTTTTATTCGCGAAATTATGATGTGCGTTTATTTTTTACAAATAGTGAATTTTAGGCCTGGTTCCCACTAGTGCGACATACGCTGTGACTTTGGGAGCACATGTCGCATGACCTGTATAAATCAAGTGTTTCCTATGCGAGCCGCCGTCTTAACTGGTCTGACACAAGTCGGTCTGACTTTGAAAAAGGTTCCTGCACTAGTTTAGTCCGACTTTGGTCCGACTTCAGCCCTTTTCAATGAATTGAAGTTCAATCAAAGTTGGATCATCATCTTAACTGATCGACTTGTGGCATGCGACTTGTGCTTTGAGGATCTTGAAGGCCCTTTGGGTCTGGTATGGATCTTAAGGGAAATCCCCATGCCAAAATGTTTTTATAAAAATGGCGTGGGGTCCCCCCAAAATAAATACCAGGCCCTTATCGGTAAGGAAAGGGGGGATGAGCGAGCACCCCCCCTCCTGGACCATACCAGGCCACATGCCCTCAACATTGGGGGGTGATTGTTTTGGGGACAAGGGCCTCTTCCCGTTAACCCTGGGCAGTGGTTGTGGGGGTCTGCGGGCAGGGGCCCCTAGATCCCAACCTCCCCCCTATGTTAATGAGTACCCCTTCTCATTCACCCAAAATGAGAGTCAAAATTAAATAAAAACAATACACAGGTTTTTGACAAAGTCTTTTATTTAAGTAGCTCCAACGTGTGTTTTCTCCTGTAATGTCTTCTTCCATCTGTTCTTCTCCTCTGCTGGTTCTTCTCCCTCCGCTGGTTCTTCTCCCTCCGCTGATGTTGTCCCCTGACGCTAGCTCCTGCTGTTGTCGGCTCACACTGTCTGCCATTTCTTATATAGCCATGTGGCTATATAAGCCGGGATAAGAGATGGAGTGCAGTTGGTCTCACTCCACATGGGACAGGAGCCAGCACTAGAGGCATCGGCTTATGCGGCTCTTGCTCCCTACTACAGCTCCAACTTTGCAAGTAGTCCCTCTGCATTTCACTCGGTTTGATGCTCTGGAATGGCGGGTCAGCAAGCCCAGACTGAGATCTTCCATTCACCTGGCTGAGATGTACTGGTTGCTTACCCCGCATTACATACAGTATCTCACAAAAGTGAGTACACCCCTCACATTTTTGTAAATATTTTATTATATCTTTTCATGTGACAACACTGAAGAAATGACACTTTGCTACAATGTAAAGTAGTGAGTGTACAGCTTGTATAACAGTGTAAATTTGCTGTCCCCTCAAAATAACTCAACACACGGCCATTAATGTCTAAACCGCTGGCAACAAAAGTGAGTACACCCCTAAGTGAAAATGTCCAAATTGGGCCCAATTAGCCATTTTCCCTCCCTGGTGTCATGTGACTCGTTAGTGTTACAAGGTCTCAGGTGTGAATGGGGAGCAGGTGTGTTAAATTTGGTGTTATCTTTCTCACTGTCTCATACTGGTCACTGGAAGTTCAACATGGCAACTCTCTGAGGATCTGAAAAAGAATTGTTGCTTTATGTAAAGATGGCCTAGGCTATAAGAAGATTGCCAAGACCCTGAAACTGAGCTGCAGCACGGTAGCTAAGACCATACAGCGGTTTACCAGGACAGGTTCCACTCAGAACAGGCCTTTGCCATGGTCGACCAAAGAGGTTGAGTGCACATGCTCAGCGTCATATCCAGAGGTTTTTGTTTGGGAAATAGACGTATGAATGCTGTCAGCATTGCTTCAGAGGTTGAAGGGGTGGGGGGTCAGCCTGTCAGTGCTCAGACCATACTCCGAAACACTGAATCAATGTGGTCTGCATGGCTGTAGTCCCACAAGGAAGCCTCTTCTAAAGATGATGCACAAGAAAGCCCGCAAACTATTTGCTGAAGACAAGCAGACTAAGGACATGGATTACTGGAACCATGTCCTGTGGTCTGATGAGACCAAGATAAGCCTATTTGGTTCAGATGGTGTCAAGCGTGTGGCGGCAACAAGGTGAGAAGTACAAAGACAAGTGTGTCCTGCCTACAGTCAAGCATAGTGGTGAGAGTGTCATGGTCTGGGGCTGCAAGAGTGCTGCCGGCACTGGGGAGCTACAGATCATTGAGTGAACCATGAATGCCAACATGTACTGTGATATACTGAACCAGAGCATGATCCCCTCCCTTTGGCGACTGAGCCATAGGGCAGTATTCCAACATAACGACCCCAAACACACCTCCAAGACGACCACTGCCTTGCTAAAGAAGCTGAGGGTAAAGGTGATGGACTGGCCAAGCATGTCTCCAGACCTAAACCCTATTGAGCATTTGTGGGGCATCCTCAGATGGAAGGTGGAGAAGCACATGGTCTCTAACATCCACCAGCTCCGTGATGTTTTCATGGAGGAGTGGAAGAGGACTCCAGTGGCAACCTGTGAAGCTCTGGTGAACTCCATGCCCAAGAGGGTTAAGGCAGTGCTGGAAAATAATGGTGGCCACACAAAATATTGACACTTTTGGCCCAATTTGGACATTTCCACTTAGGGGTGTACTCACTTTTGTTGCCAGCTGTTTAGACATTAATGGCTGTGTGTTTAAGTTATTTTGAGGGGACAGCAAGTTTACACTGTTATACAAGCTGTACACTCACTACTTTACATTGTAGCAAAGTGTCATTTCTTTAGTGTTGTCACATGATAAGATATAATAAAATATTTACAAAAATGTGAGAGGTGTACTCACTTTTGTGAGATACTGTAGTATCTAATTTATCCATGAGCAGAGGAGTAAAAATAACCATGGAAGCATCACCCAGAAAAAAAAGGGCAGAGGACTAGTCACCAGTCATCAGCATTGCATGTGGTCTCCCTGCAGCAGATCTTTTCCCCAGGATGGAATTACCATGCCTTGTTCTGCACTGTGTCATAGTGCGGAGGCAGGTATTGGAACGGCTCTGCTTCTTCATGGCAGAACTGCCCTCCTAATTCTTGATGATTGGTTAAAGCATATTCAAAATGATTTAGTAGGAAAACTGGAGATTGACAGATTTACAAAATGAATGAATCAGAAAGAGGGAGATCCTTGCACTGCAGGTCTTCATACACAGTGCCTTAGAAAAGTATTCATACCCCTTGACATTTTACAACCAAAAAGGTAAATGTATTTAATTGGGGTTTTAAGTGATGTACCACCGCATAGTGGCACAATATTGTGAAGTAGAAGGAAAATGATAAATGGTTTTCAATTTTTTTTACAAATATCTAAAAAGTGTGGCGTGCATTTGTATTTGCCCCCCCTCGAGTCTATACAGCTGCAAGTCTTTTTGGGTAGGTCTCTACCAGCTTTGCACATCTAAAGAGTGACATTTTTGCCCATTCTTTTTTGCAAAAAAGCTGAAGCTCTGTCAGATTGGATGAAGCGCGTCTGTGAACAGCAATTTTCAAGTCTTGCCACCGATTCTCAATTGGATTTAGGTCTGGACTTTGACTGAGCCATTGTAACGCATGAATATGCTTTGATCTAAACCATTCCATTGTAGCTCCGGCTGTACGTTTAGGGTCATTGTCTTGCTGGAAGGTGAACCTCCACCCCAGTTTCAAGTCTTTTGCAGACTTGAACAGGTTTTCTTCTAATATTTCCCTTTATTTGGCTCCATCAATCTTCCCATCAACTCTGACCAACTTCCCTTTTCCTGCTTAAGAAAAGCATCCCCAGAACATAATGCTGCCACCACTATGTTTTACGGTGAGGATGGTGTGTTCAGGTTGATGTGCAGTGTCAGTTTTCCGCCACACATAGAGTTTTGCTTTTAGTCCAAAAAATTTAGTTCCCCATATGGCTTCTCAAACGGCAAACAGGACTTCTTATGGCTTTCTTTCAACAAAGGATTCTTCTTGCCACTCTTCCATAAAGGCCTTCATAATGCTGTTTGTTCACTAAGGTTCTATAACAGACTTCTGAAGGCTTCACAGAACAGCTGTATTTTTACTGAGATAAAATTACACACAGTTGAAATCTATTTACTAATTAGGTGACTTCTAAAGGCAATTGGTTCCAGTAGATTTTAGTTAGGGGTATCAGAATAAATGGGGCTGAATACAAATGCACTCCACACTTTTACAATATTTATTTGTAAAACAATTTCAAAACCATGTGTCATTTTCCTTCCACTTCACAATTATGAGCCACTTTGTGTTGGTCTATCATAAAAAAAAAAAACGAAATAAAATACATTTATGCTTTTGGTTGTAATATGACAAAATGTGGAAAAATTTCAAGGGGTATGAATACTTTTTCAAGGCACTGTACATCTTCCTCTCCAGCAAGAGAGAGCAGCACTGCAGTGACACCACCAAATCCCACACCAAATCTCATAGTATTTGTCAGAAGCAACAGTACCTTATATGATCTCACACAGCAGATATACAGTGGTGATCTAAAGTTTGGGTAAAAATTTTTATTAATGTGCATAAAGAAGCCAAGGAAAGATGGAAAAATCTCCAAAAGGCATCAAATTACAGATTAGACATTCTTATAATATGTCAACAAAAGTTAGATTTTATTTCCATCATTGACACTTTCAAAATGACAGAAAAAAAAAAAAAAATAGCGTCTGCAAAAGTTTGGGCACCCTGCAGAATTTATAGCATGCACTGCCCCCTTTGCAAGGCTGAGACCTGCCAGTGTCTTGGATTGTTCTCAATCATCGTCTGGGAAGACCAGTTGATGTCAATCTCAAAGGTTTTAAATGCTCAGACTCCTCTGACCTTGCCCCAACAATCAGCACCATGGGATCTTCTAAGCAGTTGTCTAGAAAACTGAAACTGAAAATAGTTGACGCTCACAAAGCTGGAGAAGGCTATAAGAAGATAGCAAAGTGTTTTCAGATGTCAATATCCTCTGTTCGGAATGTAATTAAGAAATTGCAGTCATCAGGAACAGTGGAAGTTAAAGCAAAATCTGGAAGACCAAGAAAAATATCAGACAGAACAGCTCGCAGGATCGTGATAAAAACAATTCAAAACCCACGTTTGACTGCACGATCCCTCCAGAAAGATCTGGCAGACACTGGAGTTGTGGTACACTAT
The DNA here is from genome assembly GCF_965119305.1 of Pelophylax lessonae. Classification (NCBI taxonomy): domain Eukaryota; kingdom Metazoa; phylum Chordata; class Amphibia; order Anura; family Ranidae; genus Pelophylax; species Pelophylax lessonae. The sequence continues at coordinate 69,745,575 of NC_138775.1, forward strand.
TCCACTATAAAGAGATACTTGTACAAATATGGTCTTCATGGAAGAGTCATCAGAAGAAAACCTCTTCTACGTCCTCACCACAAAAATCAGCGTTTGAACTTTGCAAATGAACATATAGACAAGCCTGATGCATTTTGGAAACAAGTTCTGTGGACCGATGAGGTTAAAATTGAACTTTTTGGCCGGAATGAGCAAAGGTACGTTTGGAGAAGAAGGGGCACAGAATTTAATGAAAAGAACCTCTGTCCAACTGTTAAGCATTGGGGTGGATCAATCATGCTTTGGGGTTGTATTGCAGCCAGTGGCACAGGGAACATCTCACGAGTAGAAGGAAAATGGATTCAATAAAATTTCAGCAAATTTTGGATGGTAACTTGATGCCATCTGTGAAAAAGCTGAAGTTAAAGAGAGGATGGCTTCTACAAATGGATAATGATCCTAAACACACCTCGAAATCCACGGGGGATTATATCAAGAGGCGTAAACTGAAGGTCTTGCCATGGCCTTTCACAATCTCCTGACCTCAACATAATTGAAAATCTATGGATAGACATTTAAAAGAGCAGTGCGTGACAGACAGCCCAGAAATCTCAAAGAACTGGAAGACTTTTGTAAGGAAGAATGGGCATAGATACCTCAAACAAGAATTGAGAGACTCTTGGCTGGCTACAAAAAGCGTTTACAAGCTGTGATACTTGCCAAAGGGGGCAGTACAAGATATTACCTCTGCAGGGTGCCCAAACTTTTGCAGACTCCATTTTTTTGTTTTCTGTTATTTTGAAAGTGTAAATGATGGAAATCTAACTTTTGTTGATTATATTATAAGAATGTCTTCTGTGTAATTTGATGCCTTTTGGAGATTTTTCCATCTTTCCTTGGCTTCTTTATGCACATTAATACAAATTTTTACCTGGGGTGCCCAAACTTTCGATCACCACTGTACAGCGATGAGACTACAGAGCAGGAGGGCCTAGGCATAGGCACAAGTCTGCAAGAGCACTGCAAATTTTCAGGAGGAATTGATTTTTCAGTGTACTTCTTAACAAATCTTTTTGGGTATAGGTTCCCTTTAAGGTCACCACAGAAGATGCAAAGCCACTCCTTGTAACTGGAAACAAAGAATTTTAACCTTTTTATATAGAGAAAGTATTCTTCACTGTAATATGAAAATGTGAAATAGCTGCTCAAAGGAACTGGTTCTAGTAGATTCAGTACATTGCATCAAAAAATAAGCTGAATGTGTTACCTAAGGCGCATAGTATAAATAACTATGGCCACCAACAATCCGCGGGAAGGAGTCTTCTTTCTTCATGGAAACGTCTTCAAAGCTCAGTGTAGGCAAAAGGCTAAATGCATTAATATGAATAAAAACATTTAGTCCTATGTGTTTTTTTTTTTTTTTTTTTTTTTAGACCAAACAAAGAAACCCAACGACTTACATTTCTCCACTGCAGTGAAAGCAACACACCTTAGACTAGGCTGTGATTGGTTATAAAAAGATCAGTTGAACAATGTACTCGCTGTAGGTGTAGGTCATTTCCATACCTCATGAAGTTTGACTGGAATACTCCCAGGATGTTGCTAAGTGAGGCCTAGTCATTACAGCTCATCTCCACCATCACAGGAGTGAGCTTTATCTTTAATTCAAACTGCCTCACATGCTCAGTGTTTGAGAACTTGCTCCTGCGATGGTGGAGGTGAGCAGTAATGACTAGGTCTCACTGGGTTAGGTTCACACATATGCGAACTGGATGCATTTTTAACCACTTGCCCCTCCCAGGCAAAGTGATGTACCGGTACGTCACTAGCCTGGGAGCCAATAGGGGGCGAGCGCGCGCCGCCGGAGGCACGCTCCCGCCCCCACTCGTTCACTAGGAAGCCCGCGCGTGTGACCGGCGGACATTGGGTCCGCCGGTCACTCGCGATCGTTGGCTGTGAAGGGAGAAAGGCAGGCAGCTAATGTAAACAAAGCCGCCTGTCATTCTCCCCTGTGTAAAAGCACACATCACTCGGTCCTGCTATGTAGGACCGTTGATTTGTGCTGTTACACACACAGCCACATCCAATGACACACTTAACCCCTCCCTCTCCAATAAATTTTTTTTTGTAAATTTCTTTTTATTAAAGTTTTGAACAAGCAAGACATACAAAAACACAGTAGAAAAAAAGACAGTGGACAGGCTCTCCCCAACATGAGGGAACCATATACAAGCAGTAAACCCCCCCCCCCCCCCCCACCCAGGCTACCCAACCCCCAAATACAACCGGATGTTTCCCAAATAGGCTAGAACAGGGGTGGGGAACCTACGAAGTCATCTGGTCCGGCCCCCCATGCAGCTGAGTCTGTGTCTCTCAGCTTATCTGTCAGAATGGAGCCGATGCTTCCTGTATAGTTCCTGCTCCGTTATGACAGTCTGAGTGAGTCACAGGCAGAGAGATATCAAATGCACTCCACCTGTGACCAATACAGGAAACCACCTCTTCCTCCAGCGTGGCGCTGCTACACTTCTCCTAGCCAGCATTTCCCGCCAGCAGCACACACAGCAGTACCAGCCAGAGCCAGCAGTACCAGCCAGAGCCAGCAGTACTCACAGCAGTACACACAGCAGTACCAGCCAGAGCCAGCAGTACCAGCCAGAGTCAGCAGTACCAGCCAGAGTCAGCAGTACCTACAACAGTACCAGCCAGCAGTACCTACAGCACAGTACCAGCCAGCAGTACCCACAGCAATACCAGCCAGCAGTACCAGCCTGAGCCAGCAGTACCCGCCTGAGCCAGCAGTACCAGCCAGCAGTACCCACAGCACCGTACCAGCCATCAGTACCAGCCTTAGCCAGCAGTACCCACAGCAGTACCAGCCAGCAGTACCTACAGCACAGTACCAGCCTGAGTCAGCAGTACCCACAGCAGTATCAGCCTGAGCCAGCAGTACCATCCAGCAGTACTCACAGCACAGTACAAGCCAGCAGTACCCACCAGCAGTACCAGGCAGCTATACCCACCAGCAGTACCCGCCAGCAGTTCTTTTCAAAACTTACCACCACAAAAAAGTCGACTGTGCTCCCGACTGACTGACGCAAACCTGGAAAATGTGTCGCGAGTAGCAACATCATCAATACCAGCTAACGTCACACACCTCACCAAAAAGAAGCAGTTGCAGCCATCACATTAGGGGGAGTTAATTAAATGTTTGACAAAATATAACAGGCTAATTTTTAAGGTGATAATTTTGTACGGCCCCCGAATGGTTTTATAAATACCCAAATGGCCCTTGGCAGAAAAAAGGTTCCCCACCCCTGGGCTAGAATATTAGGACCCGGAACGACTGAACCCAGGCACACCAAGCATCCAGTCGTCCCGGCTCCCAGTTCACACACAAAAGCATCACTCAATTAGGTGGACAGCATCAAGGCAAATTTCAGAAGTCATTTACCGCACCGTATCAGAAGATTCTACCCATGCCCTCCACACCTTCTCAAACTTCTTGGGGCAGCCTCTGGACAGATAGGCCGCTTTATATAGAGGCAGGACAGCATTCACCAATCCCTTCCAGTACAATAGGGAAGGCGGGGCTACCTTCTTCCAATGCAACAATATGGCCTTCCTCTCCAGTAAAGTTAACCCCTTCCCTCCCAGTGTCATTTTTACAGTAACAGTGCATATGTATAGCACTGATTGCTGTAGTAATGTCACTGGTACCCCCAAAAGTGTCAAAAATGTCAGTCAAGGGTCCGATCTGTCCGCCGCAATGTCGCGGTCCCGCAAAAAAAATTGCAGATCGCCGCCATTACTCGTTAAAAAAACAAAAATGACAAAAATCTTTCCCTTAGTAAACGCAATAACTTTTGCGCAAACCAATCAAAATACGCTTATTGTGATTTTTTTTTTTTTACCAAACATAGGTAGCAGAAAACAAATTGGCCAAAAATGTAAAAAAATTTTGATTTTTACATTTTTTTGGGGGGGGGGAATTTCATATAAAAAAATGTGAAAAATATTGTTATTTTTGCAAAATTGTCGCTCTTTTTTTGATTATAGCGCATGATCAAAAAATCGCACAGGTGATCAAATACCACCAAAAGAAAGCTCTGTTTGTGGGAAAAAAAGGACGTCAAATTCCTTTAGGTACAGCGTCGCACGACCGCGCAATTGTCCGTTAAAGTCACGCAGTGCCGAATCGCAAAATACCCCCTGGTCAGGAAGGGGGTAAAATCTTCCGGGGCTTAAGTGGTTAACCGCATCTAATTTGCATAACGTGAAAGAAGATTGCTTTCTACTGTGCCTGTCCACATATGTCCAGTGCAGCTAGAGTGTGGATGCCGTGCGAATTCACATATGTGCGGCTGCGGTTCCCAGCAGGGGGTCATGTGCATACCCGTTCACCAGTTCAGGTGCCAATCAGGTCCAGATTTATGCCTGAATTCGCACCTGAACCAGACCCAAAGTCACACAGGACCCTTTTGGAATGCGGACTGCAGCCGCCCTGGACCTGTGTGAACCAGCTCCATTGCGAGCCGGGCACACTCGCATGTCATGTAAATTTGATGCAGGGAAACCCGCATCCAATTCGCACATACACTATTCTACCAACAGTATTGGGAGGCCTGCTTTTTCATGCATATGAACTTTAATTTCATCCCAGTCTTAGTCTGTAGGGTTCAATATTGAGTTGGCCCACCCTTTGTAGCTATAATAGCTTCAGCTCTTCTGGAAAGGCTGTCCACAAGGTTTAGGAGTGTGTCAATGGCAATGTTTAACCATTCTTCCAGAAGTGCATTTTGGTCAGGAACTGATGTGGAAGAGAAGGCCTGGTTCACAGTCTCTGCTTTAATTCATCCCAAAGGTGTTCTATCAAGTTGAGGTCAGGACTCTGTGCAGGTCAGTCAAGTTCCTCCATCCCAAATTGGCTCATTTGTGTCCTTATGAACCTTATTTGTGCACTGGTGCGCAGTCAACGTTGGAACAGAATGGGGCCATCCCCAAACTGTTCCCACAAAGTTGCAAGCATAAAATTGTCAAAAATGTCTTGGTATGCTGAAGCTTAAGGCCCCTTTCACACAGGGAGTCCAAATAGGTGGACTCAGTTTTTCTCAGTGGGGGATCGATCCGCCGATCCCCCGCTGAGAAGGCGATTGGCAGCTGTGTCTCCACGCTGTGTGCAGAGACACAGCTGTCAGGTCCCGTTTTTCTCTATAGGGGAATCAGATGGGAGCGGACCGTCTGTCCATTCTCATCCGATCCCATCCGAGCCGATCCGCTGGACGGATGGAAAATAGGGTTTCCATTCGTCCAGATTTGATGGATCAGATCGGAGATCAGCTGACATGTCTCCGCTGACATCCGATGCCCCATAAAGATACATGAGGCATCCGTTCAGATCCGCCAAAAAACGGACAGGTGGACCTGAACGGTCCGCCTGTGTGAAAGGGGCCTCAGAGTTCCCTTCACTGGAACTAAGGGGCCAAGCCCAAACCCTGAAAAACAACCCCGCACTATAAATCCCCCCCCCCTCCACCAAATGATTTGACCAGTGCACAAAGCAAGGTCCATAAAGACACGGATGAGCGAGTTTGGGGTGGAGGAACTTGAGTGGCCTGCACCAGTCCTGACCTCAACCTGATAGAACATCTTTGGGATGAATTAGAGCGGAGACTGCGAGCCAGGCCTTTACGTACACATAGTGCCTGACCTCACAAATGCACTTCTGGAAGAACGGTCAGACATTCCCATAGACACACTCCTAAACCTTGTGAACAGCCTTCCCAGAAGAGTTAAAGCTGTTATAGCGGCAAAGAGTGGGCCAACTCGATATTGAACCCTATGGACTAAAGCCCCGTACACACGTACCGATCGTCGGCATACAAACGTCGGCGGATGAAAGATCTGCCGATTGTACACGTGTTAGTATGGTGCCTCCGACAGCTGTCTGCGCACAATCCGCGGACAAGAGTCTTTCTTGCAAACATGAAAATTTTTGTCTGCGGACACCAGAACGGACGATTGTTCGCCTGTCAGTACAGAAATCAGCCGACAGACCGCAGATTTGCAAGACTGGGCATGCTCAGAAAATAAAAAACACAGGGAAAGTTAACCATTACATGACATCACTTCTGCAGTCAGCTGAAGTCTGCGGACAAAATTCTTGTGCTGTCCTTGTGCTGTCTTTGCACTTTTCAACAGACACCGACATCCCGGGGAGAAAAGACGAACGTTTGTATGACGACGATCCGTACGTGTGTATGGGGCTTAAGACTGGAATGCTATTAAAGTTCATGTGGGTGTAAAGGCAAGGCGTCACAATACTTTCAGTAATATAGTGTATGTGAACCCAGCCTCAAGAAGAGTTTTCTGAGCAGTGCGGTCCGGCTCAGGTGCAACTTCAGGCCCATTGGCCTCTATGGGAACACTTCTGAATAGCACATGTCATTCCGATGTGAACAGGATAAAACTCTGACCTGATCCTGGTCAAAATCTGACCTGAAACGCTAAACAACTTCTTTGTTAATTAGCTGTGAAAACGGTGCTTCAATTCGCACCGCACATGTGTGAACCCAACCTGAGCATTGTCCCGGTAGTATTCAGACTTCATGAGGTATGTAAATGGCCTACACCTATAGCAAGAGCATTATTCAACTTGTTATTGTCTATAGATGCCCCTTATCTGCATAGGGCAGTTTTTCGGTAAAGGTGAACTATCCCTTCAACATGGTTTTTTTTTTGTTTATTTAAATCTGCCTTGACTTGTGCGTCACCTTCTCCTTCCGTCTTCATGTGCCAGCGGCATGCAATGCAAATATGCAAACCATACGTATGTGAGACATTCTAGTAATGCTGCAAATTATTTTAGCTCGAAGTGAATGGAATGGAAAAAGTTATTTAGAAAGTTTCTTTCCTCTTCAACACACTGACAGTTTGACAAATCCTTATCTGAGGTTTAGAAGGGACCACTGGGGTTGGCAGCGCCACTTCGCAGTGCTGATTTTGCAGAATGGTTGGGCGAAGGATTATCGGGCCCTGAACAGATTGAATTTAAAATTTCTGGCATCAAATCTCATGTGTGCAGTTTAAGAATATCATTCGCCGTTAAGACTCTGACTGAAGCGTATTCAGCAGAGGCACACTTCAAGGGAAGGTCATATTTAAACAGATTAGGGCTTAAGGAGATAATTCCCGTTGAGGGAAGACATGCTAATTAGAACATTTCATTTAGTCACTTTTAATGTATGTGTGGAGAATTTCCAATTCTGGAAAAGCCTGACATCAATTAAAGTTTTTAGTAGATATAAGACACATATAAATGGGGAACTGCAAAATATACAATAAATACACTATATTGTCAAAAGTATTGGAACACCTGTCTTTACACGCACATGAACTTTAATGGCATTCCAGTCTTAGTCTGTAGGGTTCAATATTGAGTTGGCCCACCCTTTGCAGCTATACCAGCTTCCACTCCTCTGGGAAGGCTGTCCACAAGGTTTAGGAGTGTGTCTATGGGAATGTTTGACCATTCTTCCAGAAGCGCATTTGTGAGGTCAGGCAATGATGTGGATGAAAAGGCCTGGCTCGCAGTCTCTGCTCTAATTAATTTCAAAGATGTACTATGGGGTTGAGGTCAGGACTTTGTGCAGGCCAGTCAAGTTCCTCCACCCCGAACTCGCTCATGCATGTCTATATGGACCTTGCTTTGTGCTCTGGTGTGCAGTCATATTGGAACAGGAAGGGCCAACCCTTAACTATTCCCACCAAGTTGGGAGCATGAAATTGTCCAAAATGTTTTGGTACACTGACGCCTTAAACAGGAAGTAGAGCTTCCTCTGTAACTTGTACCTATAGGTAAGCTTATTATAAGACTTGCCTATAGGTACTGTAAACATCATCTAAACATGCACCGTTTAGGAGATATTTACTTTGCATGCAGCCAGTGACATCACTGGCGCATGCGCTCTGAAGGAACGGCCGCCTATGCCGTGAACGGCGGCTCCCGTGCGTGTGTCATCACAGCTCCGGCCAGTCAGATGTCCGGATGCAAACCTAGAAGGAAGACGGCTGAACATGTCGGCCGTGTCACCAGTGAGCGAGTGGCACTGCGGGGCTTCGTTCTAAAGGAAGTATTTCATAATGAGCTAGTATGCGATGCTTACTAGCTCATTATGCCTTTTGTCTTTCAGGTTTTTTTTTTTTTCTTCTGAGGTTTACAAAATCTTTTAAGAGTTCCCTTCACCAATAAAAATATCTTTAAAAAAAAAAAAGAGTTCCCTTCACTGGAGCGAAGGAACCAAGCCAAGCCCTGAAAAACAACCCCACACCATAATCGCCCCTCCACCAAATAATTTGGACCAGTGCACAAAGCAAGGTCCATAAAGACAAATGGATAAATGAGTTAGGGGTGGAGGAACTTGACTGGTCTACACAGAGTCCTGACCTCAACCCGATGGAACACATTTGGGATCAATTAGAGCAGAGATTGTGAGGCAGGCCTTCTTGTCCAACATCATTGCCTAACCTCACAAATGCGCTCCTGGAAGAATGGTCAAACATTCCCATAGACACACTCCTAAACCTTGTGGACAGCCTTTCCAGAAGAGTTAAAGCTTTTATAGCTGCAAGGGGGGGGGGCACAACTGAATATTGAACCCTATGGACTAAGACTGGGATGCCATTAAAGTTCATGTGCGTGTAAAGGTAGGCGTCACAATACCTTTGACAATATAGTGTATATATAAATGAGGAATTCTGTGCAAAATATTCATCGCAATACATATGTACATTAATTTGCTTTATTTGTTTCTGATTTGTGAATGTACGCATTTTTTTTTTTTTTAAGGCTGACCTCTAATAATAAAATATATTCTCAATAACTGGAAAGGATATAAATCCAATTTGTGTGCACTTATTGCCTTTGCAAACCCAAATTTTACATTCTGAAGTAGTGTTGACGTCATCACTGTGTTGTATATAGCATGTGCAGAGAGCAGGGCTGTGAGAGGAGTCCAGTAGCTCCGCCCACATCAGGCTGCCTGCTAAAAACTACAGGAGGGGCGGAGATGAGACCAATTACCCTGCACAAGGGTAGAGAGTACCAGGGACTGGTCTTTATTACAGGAAGCTCGAGGCAACGTTTTACACTGGGTTACTGCATAAATCTGGAAGAAATGCACAAATCACACCAAGATTAAAGGGAGAATACATGACTCTTGTATTTAAATGCTATTTACTTATCCTAGAGTTCAGCTTGAATCTCTTGCTGCCCATGTAACATTTAAATGTCCACATGCCACCCATATACGTCAACAGGCTGCAGAGGTTTCTGTGCTCCCTGCTCAATGACTGAGCTGTCAAAGACGGCTCCTGGTTTCTAGTAATGATTGGGAGCTGGCAGGACCAGCTCTTGATCATGTGACCACTGTAAAAGCCAGCCACAGTGGTCATGTGATCGGCAGACCTTCCCACCCCTCAGGCATAATAACCCAGTTACTGGTACGCCATGACTGAACAGAAAGGGTGGGCCCTAAATGAGCAGTTAACTCTTGCAGCATGAGTGCAGGGAGACTTTTCAGATTTTCCAGGGCTCAGCTCTAAAGATGGCTGTATCTTCTTTTAGACATGCAAGACTCCTGTAGCTTCACATTGCTGTAGTTTCAGGATACTGTTTTGTTTGAGAGCTGCTGTACATATGGCTTTTACCAGCCAGGATGTTGCTTGGCACATGTCTGAACCCTTTTTGTTTTACTGGAAACATGACAGCAGAGACAGGAAATGACATCATAACCATGTACAGTAGTTCCATTAAAAAGAACATTACGTTATGCAAACATTAAACATAACCTAAACTGCCACCTAGTAGCTCAACCACTAAACCCAGTATATAATATGAGAATGGTTGTTGCACCTATGATTGCACACACAGCATGCTAACACCCCCACTCAACCACTACTTATCATTTACGGTTACGTCTGAACTTCTTTAGAAGGTCTGGGTCACCATTTGCAGACAAACCCACGTTCATGTTTTGCTAACAATATTCTGTGGGGCAAAATCAATGACCATTTGCAGATACATGTGTAGTGTAAAGCCCCGTACACACGTACTGATCATCGGCCGTCTTTTGTCCAGGGCTGTCGTGTCTGCTGAAAAGTGCAAAAGACTGCACACGAATTTTGTCGGCCAACAACAGCCGACTGCAGAAGTGATGTCATGTGATGGTTAACTTTCCTTGTCTTTTTTCTTTTCTGAGCATGCCCAGTCTTGCTAATCTGCTGTCTGTCGGCCGAAATCTGTACTGACTGGCGAACAATCGGCCGTTCTGGTGACGGACAACAAAAATTTTAAAGTCTGCACGACAGATTCTGTTCGGCCGAAAATGCGCTGTCGGAAGCATCATACTAACAAGCCAACAATCAGCCGATCGGTCGTCGGCCGAATATTTACGGCCAACAATCGGTACGTGTGTACGGGGCTTTAAGCCCCGTACACACGCACCGATTGTTGGCCAACTGATCGGCCAACTTTTGTCCAGTGTTTGTTGGTTGAAATATGCTCTAGACTTGCACTGGACTTTTGTTGGCCAACAAAAACCAACTTCAGAAGTGATGTCATGTGATGGTTAACTTTCCGTGTGTTTTTTCTTCTCTGAGCATGCCCAATCTTGCTCATCTGATTTTTGTCTGCCGAAATCTGTACTGACTGACGAACAATCGGCCGTTCTTTGTTGGCCAACAAAAATTTTATAGCATGCACACCAGATTTTTTTCGGCCGAAAATTCGCAGTTGGTTGTCGGAAGCATCATACTAACAAGCCGAAAATCGGCCGATCGGACGTTGGCCGACAATTTACGGCCAACAATCTGTGCGTGTGTACGGGGCTTAAGCTCTTTCTCATACTTATCAATGTTTTACCATGATTTTTTTAAGATGTTGGCTGTCAATAAAATTGACAAAGAGTTGTACAGCTAACAGAATACTTTTTTAAATCTTAGAATGGAATGCCCAAAAGTTCAGGATTAAAGTGCACGTTTTTTGGGAGGAGATTTCCCCTCCCTTCCTGCCATGGTGACACAAATGGAACTCATTGGGATTTGCCCCAGTGAAAGGAAACCCCTCTTTGTTGCCACTGAGAAAAATATGAAGACTGCTATCTATTATTTCCTTTTGAGACTTCTACTTGACTGTCATTCTCTGGATCAAAATTAAACCAGAACTTCTAATATTCATACTTTTTCCAGGGTATTTGCTTGAAAGGGACTATAGCTATTTGATTATTATGATGTCCAGGGAACTACTCCCTCCTGTGAGGACATCACTGCGCACATATACAGTGCCTTGAAAAAGTATTCACACCCCTTGAAACTTTCCACATTTTGTCATGTTACAAACAAAAACGTAAATGTATGTTATTGGGATTTTGTGTGATAGACCAGCATTTGTATTTGTATTCAACCCCTCCAAGTCAATACTTTGTAGACCCACCTTTCGCTGCAATTACAGCTGCAAGTCTTTTTGGGTATGTCTCTACCAGCTTTGCACATCTAGAGAGTGAAATATTTGCCCATTCTTCTTTGCAAAATAGCTCAAGCTCCGTCAGATTGGATGGAGAGCGTCTGTGAACAGCAATTTTCAAGTCTTGCCACAGACTCTCAATTGGATTTAGGTCTGGACTTTGACTGGGCCATTCTAACACATGAATATGCTTTGATCTAAACCATTCTATATTTAGGGTCGTTAGCCTGCTGAAGGATGAACCTCCAGTCTCAAGTCTCTTTTGGAGACTCTAACTGGTTTTCTTCGAAGATTGCCTTGTATTTTGCTCCATCCATGTTCCCATTAACTCTAAACCTGCTTCCCTGCCCCTGCTGAAGAAAAGCATCCCCACAACCTGATTCTGCCACCACCATGTTTCACTGTGGGGATGGTGAGTTCAGGGTGATGTGCAGTGTTAGTTTTCCGCTACTCATATCATTTGGCTTTTAGGCCAAAAAGTTCAATTTTGGTCTCACCTGACCAGAGCTCCTTCTTCCATATGTTTGCTGTGTCCCCCACATGGCTTCTTGCAAACGGCAAACAAGACTTTTTTTTTTCAACAATGGCTTTCTTCTTGCCACTCTTCCATTAAGGCCAGATTTGTGGAGGGCCAGACTAATAGTTGTCCTGTGGACAGATTCTCCCACCTGAGCTGTGTATCTCTGCAGCTCCTCCAGAATTACCATAGGCTTCTTGGCTGCTTTTCTGATTAATGCTCTCCATGCCCGGCCTGTCAGTTTAGGTGGAGGGCCATGTCTTGGTAGATTTGCAGTTGTATATGTGGTGTGGGGTGCGCTAAACAACAAATAAATAATGAATATATAACATATATCTATGTGTGAACCAAATCAACAAAAGTAAATATATATAACATATATCAATCTGTGAAGCCAATTAATAATGCAAATCAATTGGTGCATAAACATAAAAGTTCATAAGTGTCCATAAATATTTTGCAGGTGAGTAGAATTGTATTCTATCCGAATAATACGTGTATCCACCACCGAGTGAAATTCATCCTTACCAAACGGAAATAAATAAGGTGCAACTATATTTTCTTGTGCTGAAAAAATATCCAATCTCCTTGTGAACAAACACCACGTGTAAATCACCAAGAATTAGCCTCTTACCAGATGGTAATAGGTATGCACTTGTTCAGTGAAACCACCGCCTTGCTTCCTCTTTAAAATCCTGAAGTGGGATGTAGAACCGCTCTACCTTTCTTTCTCCACTAGATGGCAACGAGTACCAGCAAGAAACACAGCCTCATCCTTCTTTACAAGCTCACAAAACCACTGTGTATTAAAGGAAAAAAAAGGGCTAATAGTGTATTACCCTTGAGATTTATTCAAAAAACAGTTGATAATGCACTTACAATTAGATGTCTTGTATTCAGCATAAACATAGGCATACGAATTCCTGCAAAGGCTTGCGGCCGGCTGCAGCACGGACCGCAAGTTGTGTGTGACGTGTGCGCCTCCTAATCTGACCGGTTTCTTCCCATAGGACTTCTACTGAGACAGGAGTACTGGCGCATCGTCACTTCCGCTTTATTTATACAGGTGGAAGCAGATTGTCTAACTTCCGGTGTCTGTAGAGCAGGTAGTATAAAACATTGATCCATAGCACATCCTGGTGACACAGGAAGTAAACACTTCACTTCCTGTCTGCACAGGAAGCAAACACTTTACTTCCTGTCTGCAGAGCAAGTGTCTGCAGAGCAGGTATGCTTTGGAACTTCTGGCTGATAGCAATTTAAGGCAAATTACTTAAATATGGGTAACTTTCCTTGTGTTAAAAGGAATGTATAAAAACATACTTTATTATTTGTTAAAAACAAATGTATAAAAACATCGATCTATGGCACATCCTGGTGACACCGGAAGTAAACACTTTCCTTCCTGTCCTACAACACACTGCTTTAGGAGCGTAGTGGGAAAGGGGTGACACCGGAAATATGTGTATAATAAAATGTATTGAACTATATTAAACCATATGCTCCAATACAAATTTAAAATAAATGTTAAAAGATAACTAAAATATAAAACCTGCCAAAATATATGTGGGGATCAACAGTTTTTATATTTTAGTTATCTTTTAACATTTATTTTAAATTTGCAGACAGGAAGTAAAGTGTTTGCTTCCTGTGCAGACAGGAAGTGAAGTGTTTACTTCCTGTGTCACCAGGATGTGCTATGGATCAATGTTTTATACTACCTGCTCTGCAGACACCGGAAGTTAGACAATCTGCTTCCACCTGTATAAATAAAGCGGAAGTGACGATGCGCCAGTACTCCTGTCTCAGTAGAAGTCCTATGGGAAGAAACCGGTCAGATTAGGAGGCGCACACGTCACACACAACTTGCGGTCCGTGCTGCAGCCGGCCGCAAGCCTTTGCAGGAATTCGTATGCCTATGTTTATGCTGAATACAAGACATCTAATTGTAAGTGCATTATCAACTGTTTTTTGAATAAATCTCAAGGGTAATACACTATTAGCCCTTTTTTTTCCTTTAATACACGGTGGTTTTGTGAGCTTGTAAAGAAGGATGAGGCTGTGTTTCTTGCTGGTACTCGTTGCCATCTAGTGGAGAAAGAAAGGTAGAGCGGTTCTACATCCCACTTCAGGATTTTAAAGAGGAAGCAAGGCGGTGGTTTCACTGAACAAGTGCATACCTATTACCATCTGGTAAGAGGCTAATTCTTGGTGATTTACACGTGGTGTTTGTTCACAAGGAGATTGGATATTTTTTCAGCACAAGAAAATATAGTTGCACCTTATTTATTTCCGTTTGGTAAGGATGAATTTCACTCGGTGGTGGATACACGTATTATTCGGATAGAATACAATTCTACTCACCTGCAAAATATTTATGGACACTTATGAACTTTTATGTTTATGCACCAATTGATTTTCATTATTAATTGGCTTCACAGATTGATATATGTTATATATATTTACTTTTGTTGATTTGGTTCACACATAGATATATGTTATATATTCATTATTTATTTGTTGTTTAGCGCACCCCACACCACATATACATTTATCTATATTCAAAAGCACTGAATACCGGGAGCAGCTTCAACACACTATCAGCGCACCCATCCCCCCTTACAACATTCTTTAATATCTTATTGAGTTGCAGCAGATAGTATAAGATGGATATCTTTGAGTATCATAGCAAGCGCAAACTTGCAATAGAAGAGGTTTTTGATAAAAAACCATCGGAAGTTTCCGATCTAAGAGGTGTATTTATGAGGTTAAAAAATGTGATGGTGGCGGAATTACATGCCTCATGGGATATTGCCTTTTTAGAAAAATACGTGGAAGAAAAAATGGTCCCAAGGAGTCTGAGATGGAATGTCTATCCAGACCAAGGAGACCCGGACCTATTAGAGTGGTCACAATTTTTCAACGGGGCCGGCATGAGCCTCCTAAATTTTTTAATAGACAAGAAGAGAAAAAAAGTACTGAAATTAAATAAGGAGATTTTGGAAATAAAAGAAAAATTATTGCCCTCCATGCAGGAGGAGGCGTATAAAATTTACAATCACGAGTTGAGAGAAATTATGGCGATGGAGGAAGAAGAACAAAAGATCAAGAAGAGGAAAAAGTTCTTTAGAGATCTTGAGGACTATAAAACCTCTAGAGTATTTAAATGGCAAAATGCTCTAGAAGGAGGAGAGATCCTTAATGGTGAACTGGCCCCTATGGAGGAAGGAGCCAGTGAAGCAGAAGCTATAGCCTCTACTTCTAGAGAACCTAGTAGGCCAGTTAAAAGAAGTGAGAATTCTCAAGAAAAGCCGAAAGAGAATATAAAGCTCAAGCCTTTGAAAGAAAATGTATCTAATAACCAGAAAAAAAGTAAAAATAAAGGGAAAGGTGATAATGAAAAAGGACGTCCTAAAGTACAAGATTATAGGAGGGAATACGAATATCGTCATCCCTCATCTGATAGGACGCGGAGACGTTCAAGATCAAGGGATCAAAGAAATCGTCATCCTTCATTTGAAAGGACTTGGAGACGTTCCAGATCAAGATCTCCAAGAAAAGTGCAAGTAGATTACATGGGAAACTACTTGGACACTCCACATACACCTAGACCTTATCCTACTGGTTCTCATAACAGGTATGAGCCTCTTAGACATGAGAGATACGAGGAGAGAAACGATCGGAGAGAAACACCTCCACAGAAGACTCCAATCAGTGCCAAAAAGAAAAATTTTTTAGGCCAGGGTCCCAAAAAAGGGAACCGAAAAAAGTGAAAAGGGGCTGTAGAGGGGGATCCAATCGGAAGCTCAATGTAGAAACCAATGGAATTTTTAATCTCAGTGGGATCACATTGACGAACTCCGAAAAGCATACCCTCAATAAAGAGCTCAAGTACGCTCCAAAAAAACAATTGAATAAATTCGAAACCTTTATTGACATCCACAAGTATGTGAGAAAATTGAATGTCAAGCGGCACTTTTTGTCCAATGCTTATGAAAGAAACCATGTTTCTTATACATCCACCACTTCCATTCCAACAGGTCTTAGGAATGCTTCCTTATTTAACCCCCAAGGAGTACAGAGTCACCATGTGACCATTTTTAAGGACCTAGTTTTAAAGGAATTGGAAGAGAAGGAATTTAAATCACAACCGCAGAGAGATCTGAAAAAAGGTGTGAAATCCCTTTGCGAGAATAAAAACCTCGTGATAAGACCGGCGGATAAAGGTGGGGGTATCGTTCTTCTCAATAAGGAACAATACACTGAAGAAATGGAGAGGTTGTTATCTGATAATGGCACCTATGAAGTTTTGAAAAAAGACCCCACCTTCAAATATAAGAAACAGTTGGAGAAAATAGTGACTAAAGGTTACGAGGAAGGTATTATAAACAAAAAAGAGAAGGAATTCTTGGTACCTTTGGCTCCCAGGATTCCGACCATATATTATCTTCCCAAAGTACATAAAAGCCTCACTAGACCACCTGGGAGGCCCATAGTGAGCGGAATCGATTCCGTTACCTCCAGGATTGGAAGGTATGTGGACCACTTTCTGCAACCCCTGGTCCAAGAAACCCCTTCATATCTTAAAGATACGGCTCAATGTATCCAGGAAGTGACACAATTAGAGGTGGAGGGAGACGTACTGCTGGTCACGGCAGACGTGACGTCTTTATATACCGTGATACCCCACCAGATAGGATATGAAGCGGTATGCACTTTCTTGGACACTGATTATGAAATACCGATGGACCAGAAGAAGTTCATCCTGGATCTACTCATTTTCGGCATGGAGCACAACTATTTCTATTATGGCGAAAAGTTCTACCTACAGAAAATGGGCGTAGCTATGGGGGCCAAGTTTGCCCCCAGCTTAGCCAATTTATTTATGGCACTGTGGGAAGATAGAAACATATATTCCAACAGACCCAGGCAACTGGTTATGTGGAGAAGGTACATAGATGACACGCTGTTAATATGGCAGGGAGAAGAAGATTCACTGAGAAGGTTCATGAGAGATCTGAATTGTAATAATTGGGGGATCAGGTTTTCTTATGAATTTAGCAAGACCTCAGTGAACTTCTTGGACCTAGTCATATCCAGGGTAGGTTCCAGTTTTTCCACCCATACCTATTATAAGCCGACTGATAGGAACGGCTTTATAGCCCTGGACAGCTGTCACCATCCAGCCTGGCTCAGATCTGTACCCAAATCACAATTCAGAAGAGTCAGAAGGAATTGTACCGACAGCCAAGTATTCCGGAAACAAGCTATGGTCCTGAAAGAAAAATTTCTGGAAAAAGGCTACAAACCAGAAGTGCTAGAGAAAGAAATTCAGACCCTGGAGTTAGTTGAGCAAAGAAGTTTGATACAACCTAAGAAAGTTCAGAACCCAGGAAAAACCAGTTCCAAGTTTGAATTTGCTTTCATTACGAGATTCTCACAAAACTACAAGTGGCTAAATCATGTATTCCGGAAACACTGGGGAGTCGTACAGAAAGATAAAATTTTAGGACCCATGCTACCAGAAGTTCCACCTATCATTTACAGGAAGGCACAGAACTTACGAGATCTGGTAGCCCCCAATCCCATTGATCCTCCTACCATCCCAAAATTTTTTCCTGATATGAAGGGCTTCTTTCCCTGCAGGAGTTGCAGAGTGTGTAAAGAAGCTCAAACTATCAGGACTAATAAATTTCATTCAACTGTGACAGGTAAAGAGTACCCCATTAGAAATTTTATTTCCTGCCATACGAAAGGGGTTGTATACCTTTTACAGTGTGAGTGCAATTACCAGTATGTTGGAAGAACCATACGTACTGCCGCCATACGTATTGGAGAACATCTGACCAACATACACAAAGCTTTTCCTGGGCATAGTGTATCCCAACACTTCGCCCAATGTCACAGAAAAAATCCCAAGAGGTTAAAAATCATAGTTATTGAGAAATATACACCACACTGGAGGGGGAGCAATCTGAGGAGGTCTATATCCAGGAGGGAAACCTTCTGGATATATGAGCTCGGCTGCTCCAGACCCCGGGGACTCAACATAGAGTGGGACATAAACGCACACATTAATAACTGTTGATCCCCACATATATTTTGGCAGGTTTTATATTTTAGTTATCTTTTAACATTTATTTTAAATTTGTATTGGAGCATATGGTTTAATATAGTTCAATACATTTTATTATACACATATTTCCGGTGTCACCCCTTTCCCACTACGCTCCTAAAGCAGTGTGTTGTAGGACAGGAAGGAAAGTGTTTACTTCCGGTGTCACCAGGATGTGCCATAGATCGATGTTTTTATACATTTGTTTTTAACAAATAATAAAGTATGTTTTTATACATTCCTTTTAACACAAGGAAAGTTACCCATATTTAAGTAATTTGCCTTAAATTGCTATCAGCCAGAAGTTCCAAAGCATACCTGCTCTGCAGACACTTGCTCTGCAGACAGGAAGTAAAGTGTTTGCTTCCTGTGCAGACAGGAAGTGAAGTGTTTACTTCCTGTGTCACCAGGATGTGCTATGGATCAATGTTTTATACTACCTGCTCTGCAGACACCGGAAGTTAGACAATCTGCTTCCACCTGTATAAATAAAGCGGAAGTGACGATGCGCCAGTACTCCTGTCTCAGTAGAAGTCCTATGGGAAGAAACCGGTCAGATTAGGAGGCGCACACGTCACACACAACTTGCGGTCCGTGCTGCAGCCGGCCGCAAGCCTTTGCAGGAATTCGTATGCCTATGTTTATGCTGAATACAAGACATCTAATTGTAAGTGCATTATCAACTGTTTTTTGAATAAATCTCAAGGGTAATACACTATTAGCCCTTTTTTTTCCTTTAATACACGGTGGTTTTGTGAGCTTGTAAAGAAGGATGAGGCTGTGTTTCTTGCTGGTACTCGTTGCCATCTAGTGGAGAAAGAAAGGTAGAGCGGTTCTACATCCCACTTCAGGATTTTAAAGAGGAAGCAAGGCGGTGGTTTCACTGAACAAGTGCATACCTATTACCATCTGGTAAGAGGCTAATTCTTGGTGATTTACACGTGGTGTTTGTTCACAAGGAGATTGGATATTTTTTCAGCACAAGAAAATATAGTTGCACCTTATTTATTTCCGTTTGGTAAGGATGAATTTCACTCGGTGGTGGATACACGTATTATTCGGATAGAATACAATTCTACTCACCTGCAAAATATTTATGGACACTTATGAACTTTTATGTTTATGCACCAATTGATTTGCATTATTAATTGGCTTCACAGATTGATATATGTTATATATATTTACTTTTGTTGATTTGGTTCACACATAGATATATGTTATATATTCATTATTTATTTGTTGTTTAGCGCACCCCACACCACATATACATTTATCTATATTCAAAAGCACTGAATACCGGGAGCAGCTTCAACACACTATCAGCGCACCCATCCCCCCTTACAAGATTTGCAGTTGTGCCAAACGTTTTTTCATTTTCGGATGATGGATTGAACAGTGCTCCTTGAGACGTTCAAAGCTTTGGATATTTTTTATAACCTAACCCTGCTTTAATACTTTCCACAACTTTCCTTCCACTTCACAATTATGTTCCACTTTGTGTTGGTCTATCACATAAAATCTTAATAAAATACATTTAGGTTTTTGGTTGTAACATTACAAAATGTGGAAAATTTCAAGCTGTATGAATACTTTTTCAAGGCACTGTGTCTGTATATATGTGGGTGAATTCAAACTAATCATTGTCAGAATAAGACTTCATGTAAACTGCTATACAGGGGCCATACAGTGTGCAGAGTCTGTGTAATGACTTTCCTGGGACCCGCTGCTGCTGTATACATCTGTCCATAGAGGTGAATTAGAAGGTACCGCTGTATATGGTGATATGGTGGGCATTGCGTAAAGCATCCCCATGGGCATGGACGTATACTTCATAACGTGTTTGAAGCATATGTCTGTACGCTTGCGGATGCTTTGGACAACACCCTGCACATAATTGCTTTTCAGCACATCTTCCAATTAATCTCCATGGGTTACCATATGCAGCAGCAGCGGGAAAGTGATTTCACAGACTTTGCACGCTGTACATCTAATTGGTTGAAGTATAAGGAAGACCTTACATTCATCGTCCTTTTTTTTTTTTTTTTTCAACCAGCAGGTTAAAGAAATAAGCTGATTGATTCCCCCATCCACGCATCAAATGTGTGGATGGGGGATTCCTCCCTCTGTGCTATTGTCTTCTAATGGTGGGGAGCCGTTCGATGTGGATGGGGGAATCCTTCTGCTGTGCTATTGTGTTCTTACAGCGGGGAACCTTCCCTGTCGTCAGAATACAATGATGAGTGGTGCCGGCAAGGATAGATTGGGAAAAATACAACTGGCTGGTTGTACAGAAGTCGATTGGTAGATCAACTTTTGGTGCCCATACATGGTTTGAAATTCTAATTTTGATCCATGTATGGCCAGCTTAATATATACCAATAATAGCATCTATCTTTTGATTTTGGCTGTCTAGAACAGGGTTTCTCAACTAGGATTTCTCCAGAGGTTGCAAGGAGTTCGCTAAACAATTTCTACCTCTCAGATAAGTTCCAACTGACACCATTGATCATTTTCACTATTTGTAAGGGTGTCATTCTTCCCAATGACTACAAGTGTAAGGAGCATTCTTCCCCCTGACCATCACATTAACCACTTACCGCATACTAACGTAGATCTACATCGGTAAACTTTGCGGTAGTGTACCGGGATGATGCCTCTAGCTAGAGGCATCATCCTGGTACCGTGGTTTAGAGCCGACGGTTGGCTTTCTGTCGGTAACGACCGATGCTGCTCGGGAGCCGCTCGATCGTTACCCGGGTGAGCGGGAGGGGACGCCCCCCCTCCTCCCGCCACCTTCTGTGGCTTTTAACGGGGCTCCCGTCCCACCAGGAGCCCCGAGCACCCAGCTGGCACGTCCGCCGGCTGGATGGAGTCCCGATCAATGCCGGAAACGGCTTTGATTGCGTCTCCGATGACGTAACCCAGAGGCGACCTCCATGACAGCAATTCCGGGTTACTGTGCTGCAAAAGGTGGCAAATTCGAAAAACGGCTGTATGCAAAAACGCTGTTTTCGGCGTTTTGCATACAGGGAAGTGTAGTGGAGGGGTCTAGGGTCTTTTAGACCTTCGATCTCTCCATAAAGAGTACCGGTCACTGCATATTGGTGTCACAAGGGATGTTTACATTGCTTGTGACAGCAATAAAAGTGATCAGATTTTTTATTTTTTTTTAAAACTGTAATAAAGTTAAAAAAAGAAATAAAAAAAATGGGGAAAAAAAAAATTTTAGCCGCCCCCGTCACCGTTAGCTCGCGCACAAAAAAAAAATGTATACTGAAGTCGAGCCGCGAATGAAATCGCTGTTCAAACCACACATGTGAGGTATCGCCGTGATCGCCAGAGCGTGGGCAATAATTTAAAAAAAGAGCTACACTCTAACTCTAAACTGGTAACCGTTAAATAAATTTAAAGTGTCGCCTATTGAGATCTCTATTGACCGTAGTTTGTCGCCATCCCACAGGGGGGCGCAATTTTAAACCGTAACATGTTGGGTATCTATTTACTCGGCGTGACATCATCTTTCACAATATGGAAAAACAGTGGGCTAACTTTACTGTTTAGTATTTTTTAAATGCAGTGAAATTTGATTTTTCAAAATTATTATTTTTCCAAAAAAATGGCGTTTTAAAGACCGCTGCGCAAATACCGCGTGACAAAAAATATTGCAATGACCGACATTTTATTCTCCAGAGTCTTTGCTAAAAAAAAAAAAAAATATATATATATATATATATATATATATATATATATATATATATATATATATATATATATAGATATAATGTTTACGGGTTGTAAGTAGTTTTCTAAGAAAAAATACTGGTTTTAACTTGTGAACAAAAAGTGTCCGAAATAGGGCTGGGGCTTAAGTGGTTAATGTATCATCATTTGTAGATATAGTACTTTAGTACTTTTTAGTAGGGGTTCCCTGAGACTGGAAAGTTATTTCAAGGGTTCCTCTTGTGTTGAAAAGATTGTGGAAAGCTGGTCAAGAGTGTAATCTCCGAGACCAGAGCTTAAATTGTAATATACGTTTATGACCATGTCTGACTTTTTCTAATGAGTGTAATGACAATCTTGACATTAGAAGAACCCTTTTTGCCTATTTTAAGTGGGGAATTTGAAGGAGAGCTGTAATTGTGCATACAATCACTGTCCATTTACCATGAAGGATGAAATAGAACTCTTTTCAGCTTGAAACACAAGAAATGTGCATGATGGATGCCGTATTTTTTTCCTTTTATGATTTGTGTGCAGAGGGATATCCATTGCGCTTTTTCTTTACCTGAAGTGACAACCTGTTTAGAAATGAGTATTATTAATTAATATCATTGTTTTACTTGGATAAGCATTTGTTAAACATTAAACATACTTTTTAGGCTTTGTATGGAAATAATGAACACTAATCTGATAAGCTTTGACATCATGAAATGGAAAAAAATATTTTGTGTGTGCTTTCATCATGTGTTAATTAAGGTCTTTGAGTGGGAATATTGGGGAGGGGTGTACACACCCGGAATATATCCTATCTATGTAACCGGAGCTTGGTTTATAAAATTTTGCCATCTCTACTAGGATGCTCATTGCCCTCTGTTCTGTGTGTAGGGATCTAGAATGCAGCCAATCAGATAAACAGGTAAGATTTAATATATAATTCTATGTGTAAGCAGAAATTATTTATGTGAATCCTTAAAATGACCTTGTTTAATTTGCTCCCTTTCTGTCTCTTAAAATGAGACTAAACTTCCATGTATGATTTTTACCTATAGGTAAGCATATAATAAGGCTCACCTACAGGTACTGTAAATATCTCCTGAATGGGCACCGTTTAGGGGATATTTATTTTAGATGCAGCTGATGATGTCACAGACGCATGCGCTCTGAAGGAATCGCATACCTGTGCCGTTCCTTCAGCGCCATGCTGTAAACGGAAACTCCTATGCGCAGGAGTGATGTCATCGCTGACTCCGCCAATCGAATAGCGCAAACCCAGAAGGAAGACTGGGTGAAGATGGAAGCGTCTTCAGCGGTGACAGCACGCCACTGGAGGACTTCGTTTTCAGGTAAGTCTGTCATAATGTGCTAGCATGAAACTTAAACTGCCCAGGGTCTGATTTATTTATTTATTTTTCTTGATGGGGTTTACCACCGCTTTAAATATACCATTGAAAGCTTTCTTGTATCTCTTCAATAAGTGCAAAAAATACCGGTTGATTCTGCCACAAATCCAGTGAGCTGATAACGTGCCTGTGTAGATTAACAGTTAGTACTGTTCCTAGTTCTCTCTGTGGACTATCCCACAGCATACCCCTATGGTATGGAAAGAATGGAAGGGAAAGGATTTCTATAGTTTTAAAACACTTTCTGGCTTGGGGGGGTCACAATTTAGCTTCTCCATTGATACAGTAAGCTGTCCTGCAGATGTAACAGTTAGAGACTGAGACAAACCATTAACACTGACTGGTGTACTTACAGTGATCAACTTTTATTTAGTTATGTAAAACCTTTATCCCAAAAGGAATAAAACTGTCGCTGTTGTTGCATGCACTATTGTCTCTGTATTCCAGTGTGATTTCATTCAAATGAATAGGCGGCAAAATCGCACTACAAAGAAACACGCAGGATTCTGGTGTGAACCGACTGTGAGTTAGAAAAAGATGGAAAGAGAGAAAATTGTTTTTTTTAATTGCTTAAAAAGCTGGAGTTTGGCTTTAGTTTTTTAGTGTATCTAAATCTGCTAGTGCATCTAACACGCCTCTCCCCCCAGACTGACAATGCTGTTGTCCAAAGGTGTCTCTGTTATTCCTTTATCACAGTCTTTACTTTATGAGCTGCATTCAAGAGCAGGGGGAGACATCAGACCCCTGATGTCTCCTTAAGGTGTTTCTGTCACCTTCCCATGATATCAGATAGTGGGCTGCTATCCCTGTTGTGATGGCAATAAAGTTAAATGAAAAAAATATATTGTAAAAAACAAAACAAAATAAATAAATAAAAAAAAAAGAACCCTGATCCCGCCCCCAGCATATGCTGAAATGCAGACATGCATAATGTCCTGCGTGCTTATGTTAACAGCGATTGCACCACACGTGCATGTGAGGTATTGCCATAAATGTCGGAGTGAGAGCAATAAATCTGGGGCCAAAATTCAAGGTTAACTCTAAACTGATGACCTATAAACCATTGCTGATGAAACATTTTCATACTATAGTATGTAATGAGTTATATGTTTAAAAGAGAATTATGGAGTTGTTCCCCCCCCCCCCAATCATACTTAGGTGGATGTAGCATTGGTCCCCCGCCAGTTCTAACACTGAGAAACAGGCGATCAAACACCGCTGATCGCTTGGTTCTCAGGGCTTCCTAGGCAGAGATGACTGTCAGTCACCACTCTCTGCTCTGCCCCCTCCCCCCTCGCCCACTGCATCGCTGGGCTGTGGAGGAGAGGGCAGGAGCAGCCAGCTCAGGCTCTCAGTGGCTCGCTGAGAAGTTGAGCCAGGTGCCAGACCAGGCATGTGGGCGGATCCCGACTTCATTGTTGCGATCTTGCCCGGGCCTGGACCGGCTCTATGACGTCAGACGACAGTGGGCTTCAGCCCGCTGTCTGCTGAAAATGAGTCACAGAAGTGCAGAACGAACTGCACTTTTAAGATGTGAGTAACTAGCTTATTGATCTGAAACAACTGTAAGATTTCCACTGGCAGGAGAAACTTTGTGGGAACATTGAAAGGAGGTAAAGCCGATGACTCCTGAAAGAGTCACTGGATTGTAAATGTTGCTATAAAGACCCTGTGAGGCCCATCAGTAAAAAGTTGAGTTGGCTCTGTTAATTTCAGAGAATTGCAGATGAGGTTGGTGAATATATTAGTTTGCTTGGATTTGTCATACTATCCTGCCTTTGCAATGAGTGGTAAATTTTATTTTAATTATGTTGGGAGTACGGAGGGATCCAAAGTAAGGATTCTTTTTTTTTTTTTTTTTACTTTTAGTTTTCATCAATACAGCATTTTAAATATACATTTACACAGCATATGCAAATGATGATGATTCTACAATCAAGAACCATCACAATAATAAACAATCGTAGCAAACAACACTCAAACTAATAAGGAAAGAAAAAAAAAGGAAACCTCTTTTTAAAATCTCCTACTGTATCATATTACATATAAACTCTATAGTCAAAATGTGCCATACACAACTAGTTGTAGGGTCGCCATCAAAACTAAGCACAGGAATTTCCGCGCCCGCCCCTATAAATTCGTAAGTGTTAGTGAATATTTCCAGGGTATGATAATATAATTTTCTATGGTATAATATAAATTACACTTACAAATTTATAGAGGCGGGCACAGAAATTCCTGTGCTTAGTTTTGATGGTGACCCTACAATTTGTTGAGTATGGATCAGGGGTGGACTGACAACTCATGGGGCCCCCGGGCAATCAGAGATCATGGGGCCCCCTGTGTCCACACTCAAGCCACACGAAGCCCCACCTACAAATTGCAGCTCAGCCACATAGAGTGGGCATTTAAATATCTACCACAGCATAGCCTGCATGGAAGTTCCTGGCTTCTTTCTGTAGTGTGTAGCCTCTCATGGGGCCCCCTACTGACCCTGGGCCCTCGGGCATTGCCCTAATCCCCGAATGGTCAGTCCGTCCCTGGTATGGATTCTACTGAGATCGGGTTCACCTCCACTAAGACCCAAATTGGAAGTAGCGGGTTTGCTGTATTCTAGTAACCCGAGAGTTGGGACTGATAGGTTGTCCTGATGTTTGTGTTGGAATAATATTTTCTGGTTTAGGCTGAATTTTTAGTACTGCTCCAGTTGAAGGATAGTAGTTTCTGAATGAAGCGCATATGTTGGATGGAATTTTGATAAGGGGCATGCAGAAGGAAATAAATTATTTAGGAAGGAGGATCATTTTGAATGCAGTGATGCACCCCAATCAGTAGATATGGTATTTTTCCACAGTTCAGAAAGTAGGTGGAATTCCCTTAATAGAACAGGCTTGTTGGCTGAATACAAAGTATCTAAAACTGGATACACACTATACAACTTTTGTTGGTAGATTTCCTTTGGATTTACCATCAACTATAGCCCCGTACACACGCACAGATTGTTGGCCAACCGATTGGCCAATTTTTGTCCAGTGTTTGTTGGTTGAAATGTGCTCTAGACTTGCACTGGACTTTTGTTGGCCAACAAAAACCAACTTCAGAAGTGATGTCATGTGATGGTTTCTTCTCTGAGCATGCCCAGTCTTGCTCATCTGATTTTTGTCTGCCGAAATCTGTACTGACTGAGGAACAATCGGCCGTTCTTTGTTGGGCAACAAAAATTTTATAGCATGCACACCAGATTTTTTTCGGCCGAAAATTCGCAGTTGGTTGTCGGAAGCATCATACTAACAAGCCGAAAATCGGCCGATCGGACATTGGCCGACAATTTACGACCGACAATCTGTGCGTGTGTACGGGGCTTATGTAGTGCAAGGGCCTGTCTAATTGCATACAAATGAAAAGTTTTTAGGTCTGACCTTATTGTATGGTTTTTGGTAAGTCTAAAGGAAAAAATCTAAAGATTATTGTATAGTGTGTATCCAGCTTTAGAAAAGGTAAGGCAAACCCCTAAATATTGTAGATGGGTAGGTTCCCAGTTGGAAGGAGAAAATCTATAGCGTGCATTAACCGGTTGCCGACTGCTCACAGTATATTTACTGCGGCAGTCAGCCCCGGCCAGGGAGAGTGACGTAGGTCTACGTCGCTCGCCTGTCACTCCTTTTAGAGCCAATAGCGGGCGAGCACGCACCAGCTGAGGCGCGCGCCCGCCTCGGCTCGTTCACAGAGGAGTGCGGGCGTGTGACCGGCGGACCCGATGTCCGCCGGTCACACTACGATCGCCGGTACAGCGGGAGAAAGACAGAGCGGCTTATGTAAACAAGCCGCCTGTCATTCTCCCCTGTGTAAAAATGGAGATCAGACGGTTCTACTATGTAGAACCGTTGATCTTTGTTTTTACACTAGGAGACATGTCCCCCTACAGTTAGAATCACGCCCCTAGGACACACTTAACCCCTCCCTGTCCAATACAGTTAACCCCTTCCCTGCCAGTGTCATTTTTGCAGTAACAGTGCATATATATATATAGCACTGATTACTGCAGTAATGTCACTGGTACCCCCAAAAGTGTCAAAAATGTCAGTCAAGGGTCCGATCTGTCCGCCGCAATGTCGCAGTACCGCAAAAAAAAATCGCAGATCGCCGCCATTACTCGTTTAAAAAAAAAAACCCCAAAAATGACAAAAATCTTTCCCTTTGTTAGTAAACGCGATAACTTTTGCGCAAACCAATCAAAATACGCTTTTTGCAATTTTTTTTTTTTTTACCAAACATATGTAGCGTAAAACAATTTGGCCAAAATGTTAAAAAATTTTGATTTTTACATTTTTTTGGGGGGGAATTTCATATAAAAAAAAGTGAAAAATATTATTTTTGCAAAAATTACGCTCTTTTTTTGTTTATAGCGCATGATCAAAAAATCGCACAGGTGATCAAATACCACCAAAAGAAAGCTCTGTTTGTGGGAAAAAAAGGACGTGAAATTCGTTTAGGTATAGCGTCGCACGACTGCGCAATTGTCCGTCAAAGTCACGCAGTAAAAAATCACAAAAAATCCCCTGGTCAGGAAGGGGGTAAAATCTTCCGGGGCTTAAGTGGTTAAAATAATACTTAGTAATTCTGCTATGAAAGTCCATAGTATTTCCTGATCACAGCTGTCTCCTAAATGCGCTCCCATTCTGTCACATGCTGTCTTGGTGGAAACTTCAAGTGGCTATGATGATCAAAATTTTGCAGACATGCTTCACTGTTGTCACCATCGCCACCCTGAGCAATAACATGCAGCTCACAATGGAGCATGTGTACAGGGAATGGCTGAAAGAGGCTAGAGGAGATCAGCAGGGTGAAATACCAAGTGGGTAGACACTGATTCCTGAATTCATATCAAGTTTTAGGTTTCAGCATTGACAGTGGTGTTCTTTTTTAATGTAAGTTTCATAATTCGTCTCAGTAAATCACTAAACTATCAGCACATCTTTTTCTCCAAGTACTGTGACTATGTCGGCTATTTTAAGCACCAGTGAGAAATGTGTAATGTTGAAGCAAACAATAAATCCTTATCTTCTAACTTTCCACT
Organism: Pelophylax lessonae; assembly: GCF_965119305.1. NCBI lineage: Eukaryota > Metazoa > Chordata > Amphibia > Anura > Ranidae > Pelophylax > Pelophylax lessonae. Next base: position 69,773,904 of record NC_138775.1, read on the forward strand.
AATAATAAACATTTGAAGTGGAAACACACTATCCTTTCATGTAATGGGTATTTTTATGCCATGTTGGAAAGAAAAACAAAACTATGTAATAGTCCATGAACAGATTTCTTTTATATTGAGTGCTCATTCGACAAAAAGTACTGAAATTTTAAGTTTTATGTTCAGAAATTATTTGGTAGAATTTCTTCCATTTAGATGAACGTGTGAGAACTTATTACTGATTATAAGGCAGTGCCTACAGCCATCCAAGGCAAGCAAACTAAGTACAGATTTGTATAGTGTTTGAACTAGAAGTCACCCACACATCAGCTTTGCATCCATTTTTCTTTGCTTGTATCTGAATTTTCAGACATTTTGCAATGAATAGCTTTGAATATACCATTTGTGTGTTTCTTGATTTTCTTTCACTGGAGTTGAAATTATGATGGTAGTTATTATTGTAATTTTTGCTCCTTTTGAAATTTTATCCAGTTGAGCATTGGTAAAGATTTGTATTTCTCAACCTTTTTTCAGTCAAGGCACCCTTTAAAATTATGGACAATCTCAAGGCACCCTCCAAAATTATGGACATTCTAAAATCTAATACATATTCTAATAGTTTTACATAATGCAGCAACATCAATACACGTAGGCAGGGCCGGGCCTACTTTGGGTCCTGCTGGGTCCACTGGACCCAGGCAGAACTTCGAGAGGGGAGGCAAATTGACTCCCAAGAAGATTTTTTTTTCCAGCAGTTTGGTGTGCACCACCGGCACCAGATCAGATGTACAGCTTTCCTCCACCTATCCCAATGGCGCGGCGGGTCTGTCCCTTCCAAAAGATTGCATCACTCCCCCTCCCCTCCCCTACCTTATTTACACAAGACGGAAAGCATGGCAGGTCCGGTCAAAGGGCGGGACTTTTCAAGTTGAGAAGCAGGTGATTTGGTTACTAGACAGCGGGGCGGTCCTAGCAATCATTCACCTGCCTTTCACATGAAAAGTCCCACCCTTTGTCCAGACCTGCAATGCCTCCCGTCTTGTGTAAATAAGGTATGGGAGGGGGGGGGGGGTACTGCAGTCTTGTGGAAGGGGCAGTCTGTAATATCAATGGAGGCCTGTGATAAGGCGGGGCTGTGATGAGGGGGGACTGTGATGGAAAAGGAGTCTGTGATGGGGGAGGGGGGGGGGAGGTGGTGGAATCTGTAATGGGATGGTCTGTGATGAGGGGAGTCTCTGATATGGAGTTTGTGTTTCAGAACTGAACATAATGGTATGTCGTATCATTTTGCATATAGACAAGGTGCTGTTGCATGTAAATCTGACTTCCTGATATATTAAATTTTTTTGTGGAGAGGGGGTGGGGGGCAGCATTTCATTCTTGGACCTAGGCAGCACAATGTCTTGGGCCAGCCCTGCATGTAGAATACCCAATGTTGGAGGTGATTTCTTTTTCCAAAGCAAATACACTTTTGCAAACTGGTAATGACTAGTATTCCAATGTTTCTCTTCCCCCTCAGTTTTTCTACAACACTTAGCTAATGAGACCCCAAAGCTGATGGAGAGGGGCAAGGGAGGATCAAACAAGAATGATATTCAGGCAACTGACATCCTTCTTATCAATTGATGATGTAATTGGCCCTTAGGAGGTTGGCAGCTAGAAGGTTGTAATAGTGTACAATGAATACATTACAATACATGACATCACTTCCGAATGTTTATTATGTCGTACGAGAAATTTCATAACTTCGGTAAACTCTTCAATGTTAATGTGAGACTAGCATGCAAAAAAACAGACAATAATCTCATCATGTGTACCAGGCATAAAGCTATGTATATGACTGCCTTTTGTAAATTGATGCGTTACATAGGTGGAAGGTGGGACTAATAAAAAGCTTCTGTGAAGGCAGTGAAGCTTGCTATAGAAGCGAGGCATTGCAATCCTGATTTTTGTTATTCATGGTGTAACTACACCTAAATTGTAAAAATTTAAATTGTTGTAATCCTGCGAGCTGCTTAATTCCCTGACTAAATGAGCTCAGCCCTTGGCAATGGCCACAATCCCAAATCTCTGCTATTATTCACGTTATAATGAATTGCTGCGCTACTGGTGCCCAACCAAAGCCTCTACATTCAAACACATAAACCACAAGTGTATACTATATTTAGTTGAGAATAATCATATCCTAAAATAAATCAAACTCCTACATTTAAAATATTGTGCAAAATAAAATAGTGAATCAAACTTAAACTAATTATTTAAATACAAAATGTATGCACAATGACAAAAATTGAATGACCTATATATTTATGGAAGAAAGGAAAAACGCTGCTCCAGGTGTATAGTGTGTGGTGATTGCCAGGAGATAGGATATCCAGTAGAGTGCTGGCCCCGGCCTGCCTCCGTGGGAACACTTGTAGGAAAAGAAATAGCCGCACATCCAGGGATTCCAATAGGATTCAAATACCTTTATTTCCAAAAAGTTGCAAGTGATGACACCAAAGACACCAGCATGAAGTCTCGTTGACGCGTTTCACACATACATCTTGTGCTTAATGATTAAGCACAAGATGTATGTGTGAAACGCGTCTTAAACATATTTAAGTGCAGCTTCTTTTCCGTGCATGCAACCAGTGCATCGCTCCAAGATGCTCTCCCCTACCAGGAATAATCTCACCTGGTGTGGTGGACCACCACAATTAAGTGGGGTCAAAAATCGCTTTCTAGCCTATTAATGGTTTCATCCAGCTCCTCCAATCTCCTCCTCAATAGGGGTTATGACGGTCTAGATAACATGTGTACAAAATATAAAAAGAGACCAATGGTGCTTATACCCTTTTAAAAACAATTTATTAACAAAGCCAATCTCGGGGTACTCACTCTTTACTGGGGCTTCCAGCGCAGCAGACTAATACAAGCAAAGCAGTATATTCCGTTACTGGGATGATTCCTTCTGTCTAAGCAAACAGCCTTCTGACACTCTCTAGTCCTCAGCTCCACACTGATTCCTGGTGCCGTCACCGTCCTAGCTCCTCCCCTAGGCATGTCAACACAAGGTCAGGTGTCTTCCTCAGGGGGATTTCTGATCTCTGAAATCCCCCTGAGGAAGACACGTGACCCTGTGTTTCACATACACATGTAGGGTTTATTGCTGATGTGGAAAAAACAGCCAAAAACATTTTGTTTCCTTGTAATCTTAACCTCTTGCTGACCACCCACTGTAGTATTACTGCGGCAGGGCGGCTCGGCTGCGCAAAATCACGTAGTACTACAAGGTTTCCTGCATGAGGTCTCGGCGGCGCATGCGCTCCACCGGTGCTGCTGTGTTTAGACACATCGGGAGGCAGGCCGCGGGAGAAGCAGCCGCAATTGCCGCCGGCCTCCCGCGATCGTCAGAGAAACTGATAGAAGACCTGCCTGCTTATGTAAACAAAGCAAGCGAGTCTTCTGTCAGACAGGCAGGGAGAGATCTCTCCGGTGCCTTTCACAGAACCATTCCCCCACACAGTCAGTAAGTACAGTCAGGTCCATAAATATTGGGACATCGACACAATTCTAATCTTTTTAGCTCTATACACCACCACAATTGATTTGAAATGAAACAAACAAGATGTGCTTTAACTGCAGACTTCCAGCTTTAATTTGAGGGTATTTACATCCAAATCAGCTGAAAGGTGTAGGAATTACAACAGTTTGTATATGTGGATAAGGGGGGGGGGGTGGGTGCTAGGGGGAGAGCTGTGCAGTGAACACATTAAAGTAATTGTAAAGTCGCGTGTTTTTTTTTTTTTTTTTAAATACCAAACATGTTATACTTACCTCTTGTGTAGGTGATTTTGCACAGGGCGGCCCCAATCCTCCTCTTCTCGGGTCCTTCTTCGCTGCTCCTAGCCCCTCCCTCCTGCCAAGTGCCCCCACAGCAAGCAGCTTGCTGTGGGGACACCTGAGCCGAGCTGCATATCCATTCAGACGCAGAGCTGCGGTTTGGCCCTTCCCCTCGCTCTTCTGATTGGCTAACTGAATTTGATTGACAGTCATTGGGCGGGTGTGTCTCAGCCAATCAGGAGGGAGAGTCCCGGGTGGCCGAGGGACTCGTGGGCATTGCTGGACAGAGATGAGGCTCAGGTAAGTATTACGGGGTGCTGGGGAGGCATCTTCACACAGAGGGCTTTTTATCTTCAAGCATACAATGCATGGAGATAAAAAAAACCTCCTGACTTTACAACTCATTTTAAGGTAAAAAACCTTCAGTCTTTAGAACTACTGTACTTTAGATTCTGTTCTGAAATTGGAGGATTTGTGGAACTTTAGGCATTATAAAGCCTCCATACTTCGGTCCACTTCTTACCTGGTAGCCAGACCTCATTATTGGTCTCAGCTGTCCACAGCCCTGTATATTGGTTAGTTAGTGGCTTGGATGAGCAGACGTTAGGTTTGTCTTATGCTATGGACTTGCTGTACAAGTCCCATTGAACTGTTTTCTGCCTTGCTGAATAAAAGTGCAGAACAAACCTGCTTTGACTGTTCCTGGATGTCCTTATGTCATTCATTGTTTACTGCTGACCATAACAGCTGAATCTGTCCCCCTTACTGTGCGTGTCCGTATATATGTATGTATGTATGTGTGTATATATCTATATACACACACACACACAATCTTACAAAAAAGAGTACACCCCTGAAATTTTTTTAATCCTTTTCATGATTTGACAACACTGAAGAAATTACACTTTTGCTACAATGTAAAGTAGTGAGTGTACAGCTTGTATAAATTTGCTGTCCCCTCAAAATAACTCAACACAGCCATTATTGTCTAAACTGCTGGCAACAAAAGTGAGTACACTCCTAAGTGAAAATATCCAAATTGGGCCCAAAGTGTCAATATATTTTGTGGCCACCATTATTTTCCAGCACTGCCTTAACCCTCTTGGGCATGGAGTTCACCAGAGCTTCACAGGTTGCCACTGGAGTCCTCTTCCACTCCTCCATGATGACATCACAGAGCTGGTGAATGTTGGAGACCTTGCGCATCTCCATCTTCTGTTTGAGGATGCCCCACAGATGCTCAATAGGGCTTAGGCCTGAAGACATGCTAGGCCAGTTCATCACCTTTACCCTCAGCTTCTTTAGCAAGGCAGTGGTTGTCTTGGTGGTGTGTTTGGGGTCTTTATCATGTTGGAATACTGCCCTGCGGTCCAGTATCTGAAGGGAGGGGATCATGCTCTGCTTCAGTATGTCACAGTACATGTTGGCATTCATGGTTCCCTCAATGAACTGTAGCTCCCCAGTGCCGGCAGCACTCATGCAGCCCCAGACCATGACACTCCTACCACCATGCTTGACTGTAGGCAAGACACACTTGTCTTTGTACTCCTCACCTGGTTGCCGCCACAAACGCATGACATCTGAACCAAATACGTTTTTTTGGTCTCATCAGACCATAGGACATGGTTCCAGTAATCCATGTCCTTAGTCTGCTTGTCTTCAGCAAACTGTTTGCGTGCTTTCTTGTGCATCATCTTTAAAAGAGGCTTCCTTCTGGGATGACAGCCACGCAGACCAATTTGATGCAGTGTGCTGCGTATGGTCTGAGCACTGACAGGCTGACCTCCCACCCCTTCAACCTCCTGCAGCAATACTGGCAGCTGGATGGATTGAAAATGGCTAATTGGGCCAAATTTGGACATTTTCACTTAGGGGTGTACTCATTTTTGTTGCCAGCGGTTCAGACATTATTGGCTGTGTGTTTAGAGTTTTTTTTAAGGGGGCAGCAAATTTACACTGTTATACAAACTGTACACTCACTACACTACATTGTAGCAAAGTGTCATTTCTTCAGTGTTGTCACATGAAAAGATATAATATTTACAAAAATATGGGGTGGGGGGGATCACTTTTCTGAGATACTGTGTGTGTGTGTGTATATATACGCACATTTTAAGTGCAGTTGCCTTTCATGCAGAATACAGAAGCTTTGAACACTGGTCATTTTATGCTTAAAGTGCTCCTAAAGTAAATATTTTTTCCTTGTTACCAACTGGAGCTGAATAATCAATCATTTCAGAATATTTTTAGTCACATTTTCTTTTTTTTTTTTTCTTTTCATGTTATGCAAGTCAGCTCAGCGATGACCGCAAATGGCTTCAGATTGTCAAAATGAATTACATTCCTTCTACCCTAAATCTGGCACTAGATGTCGCCAGTGGGCTTAAATAGAAAAAAAAATACAGATATTGGTTTAAGTTGGAAGTAGACATCTCAGCTGAAAGAGTAATGGAGGGATAATAGAATGTTCACCCAGATAGCAATCTTCTGTTTGCTTTTAAAATACACAGTAAATAGTAATTTGGGGAACAGAAACTTGAATACAGTGAAAGTCCACTTCTACAGAAGAGGGTTATGTTTTCACAAAGCGATCTTGAGAATAGGTTTTGCTATTATAATTTCTCTTTCTAAACATTCAAGTTCAAATGCTACAAGTCTACAGGGGTACAAGAAAGAATGACACACTGTCACCATTCATATCTCCGGAAAGTAGGCCGTTTACTGAAACATTGCAGCCATTCTTTGAAATACAGTCAGGTCTATAAATATTGGGACATCAACACAATTCTAATCTTTTTAGCTCTATACACCACCACAATGGATTCAAAATGAAACAAACAAGATGTGCTTTAACTGCAGACTTTCAACTTTAATTTGAGGGTGTTTACATCCAAATCAGGTGAACGGTGTAGAAATTACAACAGTTTGTATATGTGCCTCCCACTTTTTAAGGGACAGATTAACAATCATAAATCAAATTTTCACTTTTTAATACTTGGTTGCAAATCCTTTGCAGTCAATTACAGCCTGAAGTCTGGAATGCATAGACATCACCAGACGCTGGGTTTCCTCTCTGGTGATGCTCTGCCAGGCCTCTACTGCAACTGTCTTCAGTTCCTGCTTGTTCTTGGGGCATTTTCCCTTCAGTTTTGTCTTCAGCAAGTGAAATGCAGGCTCAATCGGAATCGGATCAGATGTTTGACTTGGCCATTGCATAACATTCTACTTCTTTCCCTTAAAAAACTCTTTGGTTGCTTTTGCAGTATGCTTCGGGTCATTGTCCATCTGCACTGTGAAGCGCTGTCCAATGAGTTCTGAAGCATTTGGCTGAATATGAGCAGATAATATTGCCTGAAACACTTCAGAATTCATCCTGCTGCTTTTGTCAGCAGTAACATCCTCAATATATACAAGAGAACCAGTTCCGTTGGCAGCCATACATGCCCACGCCATGACACTACCACCACCATGCTTCACTGATGAGGTGGTATGCTTTGGATCATGAGCAGTTCCTTTCCTTCTCCATACTCTTCTCTTCCCATCACTCTGGTACAAGTTGATTTTGGTCTCATCTGTCCATAGGATGTTGTTCCAGAACTGTGAAGGCTTTTTTAGATGTTGTTTGGCAAACTCTAATCTGGCCTTCCTGTTTTTGAGGCTCACCAATGGTTTACATCTTGTGGTGAACCCTCTGTATTCAGTCTGGTGAAGTCTTCTCTTGATTGTTGACTTTGACACACATACACCTACCTCCTGGAGAGTGTTCTTGATCTGGCCAACTGTCGTGAAGGGTGTTTTCTTCCCAAAGGAAAGAATTCTTCGGTCATCCACCACAGTTGTTTTCCGTGGTCTTCCGGGTCTTTTGGTGTTGCTGAGCTCACGGGTGCGTTCTTTATTTTTAAGGATGTTCCAAACTGTTTTTTGGCCACACCTAATGTTTTTGCTATCTCTCTGATGGGTTTGTTTTGTTTTTTTCAGCCTAATGATGGCTTGCTTCACTGATAGTGACAGCTCTTTGGATCTCATATTGAGAGTTTACAGCAACAGATTCCAAATAGCACACTTGAAATGAACTCTGGACCTTTTATCTGCTCCTTGTAAATGGGTTAATGAGGGAATAACACACACCTGGCCATGAAACAGCTGAGCAGCCAATTGTCCCATTACTTTTGGTCCCTTAAAAAGTGGGAGGTACATATACAAACTGTTGTAATTCCTACACCGTTCACCTGATTTGGATGTAAATACTCTCAAATTACAACTGAAAGTCTGCAGTTAAAGCATACCTTGCTTGTTTCATTTCAAATCCATTAGAGCCAAAAATTAGAGTTGTGTCGCTATCCCAATATTTATGGACCTGCCTGTAGTTAGAACATACAGTAGATGTCTGCAGCAGACCAACCTAGACCATACACCAACAGACTGGGTCACCTGTTCTCTTTTGACTGTAGGTGTTTTGGGACTTAGCACATTTGGCCATCCACAATGGTCATTTACTCCCTTTTAATGTCTGTAGCATGAGACCAGTCACCTACTATTTAATTTTTATTTGACTGCCACCTGTCAATGATATAGGGTGCGGGGGAATGACAATAGGTCAACCTTTTGTAACCTATTTACGTACTCTAGAGAAACCCTTTCCAATAATTTTAAATTTTCTGGGAACTCTTGCTTGAATTTATTCATTCTACATTTCATGATGAAATGGCATGATTAGTAAGCTGTTGAAAGTTTTTAAAATAGGATAATAAGCAATGAAAGACTTTGACATATCTAGAGTATTCAACACCTACAACCAATTATTTTACAACACTCCCTTGCTCTATATGTCAATAATAATCATGAAATATGGTCAATAATAATGGCCATATAAGAAACACCAACTGTGAAAATTGTAGTGTCCCCCAATACTAAGTGTCAGTTGTTGTCCGTGAAGAAATGCCCCTTACATTGGTGGTTAGAGATGAAATGCCCCCCTTTTTATATTAGTGACCAGTAGAGAAATGCCCCTTACATTGGTGGTCAAGAGAAAAGCCCCCTTACATTGGTGGTCAGTGGAATAATGCCCCCAAGAATTGGTGGTCAGTGAAAAAATGCCTCTTTACATTGGTGGACAGTGGAAAAACACCCCTCTTGCACTGGTGATCACTGTGTATATTCAGGCCCCTTCACCGAATGTCAGTAGGAAATCACCCTCTTAAATTGAAAGTCATTGTAGGTCCAAATTTTAACAGCTCTGTATTTGGTGAGGTGTTGCCGGCATCAGAATTGCCAGTGTGATCCTACCACAGCCCCCTGACAACCTCCAGCTTCCAAAATAGGGGTCCAAATATAGTACCTAAATAGATACCTACTGGCCTAGAAAGCAGGTGAGGGGCATATACAGAACGGTCACTTAAGATTAGTTAATATTCTTTCAATCTACCAACACGTTTGTAATGCAAGGGCATGTGTGATTAGGTACACAGCGAATGGATGCTTAGGTAGGCTCATAGTTTTGGTAAACCTAAAGAGATTTTACAGATATTATCCAATACAATTTTAATGCATGACCATACTAAAATGATCTCTCCTGGATAATAAATTGAATACTATGAAAATGAAAATAAAATGAAAATAAATAATTGTCAGAGAAAGCTTTGTTGGAAGCTGGCATTGTCTGAATTGGGAGCCACATAGTCCCGGAACAGTAGAGCATGGCAGTATCCCTACTCGAAAGGTGAATAACAATATAAAGAATAGAGTTAACACATTTGATCTGTCTAGGAGTTCATAACTTTTTTTTTTTTACTTCTGTACAATGCAAGATAAATACCACAGCTTAGAGGATGCTTGACTGGAACTGAGTTGGCTTGTGTACTCGTCTATTGGATTCAGAACCCATGGTTTACCATAGGTCTTTAAAAACTGTTCTTTTTCAACTTCCTTTAACAGACAAAGCTGTCCAGCAAAGATTGCAAATATAGAATTGAGACAGGGTGTAATGGTCATCTTTTATTCCTTTATGTAAAAGCTGCTAGTGTATCTAGCACTACCCTCCTCACAGGTTGACAATGCTGCTGTCCAAGGCTGGCTACATTGCTCCTCCATAGATACGGTAGAGGAGTGAGCCACCTTAGGACAGAAAATGTGTTCCTGGCCTGATCACCAGGTGAAAACCATGAAACTAATAAAACTATTTAATCCACCCATCTAGGGGTTGGTAAGCTGACATATACTGATTTTTTGTTTTTGAGTTTAGATGAACTTTAAACTTTAATTTGCCTTTATTTAAGATAGGTAAAATAGTGTGTATTACCAAGTGTAGTAATAGTAACAAGCTAGATTAAAATACTTATTCTCCAACTGTTAGTTTCCTGGGCAGGCTTATTTGCAGTTTTTATATACACCTGCATATTAATTCTTCTACCCATTTATATATATATTTAACATTCCTTCCAAGATTTTATTACAGATATTTATTAACAATTTATTTTATACATACATAATATATTATATTTCTTGCCTTCTCTCCCCTTTTAGCTATTTACATATATAAACAATAACACATATTTATCCTGCAATACATATGTTTATTTATTTGATCTCCTCCCCTCTTCTGCCTTTTTTATTCAATTTATTCAATTTTAATTTTGATTTATTACTTCATTTTCCATTTTTATATGTACAACACATTCATCATGCAATACACATTTTTACCCACTAGATGTCCTCCTTTCTCTCATTCCTTTTTAAATTATATAATGTCTAATATATTAATGTGGAATCCATACTTAATTTTGTTAATAAAATAGTAATTTTAATTCTCCCTGTATGTATTTATGATGGTTTTTGTATTTTTTTACATGGCACGGTCAACATATACATATATTCACTAAGGAATGTCAGGTTCCGTCTGTTTTTTTCCCTTTTTTCTACTTCCCGCCTTTGGATCACAGCAAATTTCTAATAATCGGCATTATCGCTATAGATTGGAATGTTTTTGTCTATCCCCCGCCATTTTTTAGAAGCCTCAGATGCATTACCGCCTTTTTTCCGCTGTCTAGATCCTTAGCGGTTGCCGCTGCCTGGTAACCATCATGTACATAAGGGTAGGTACAGGAAATTATGCGACGCTGCAGAAGACGTCTTACCGCTTGTATCTACTGCTATATTGTGAGTGCCTATTTACTGCATTACTTAGTTTAATAAAACAGTTTAAATGGTATCACACTATTGAGTTCTCTTTGCCCTACACGACCCTCCTACCCCAAAATATCCCGGAGGAGTTGGGACCCACCCACGGACCATCGGACAGATCAATTCCCTGATAGGAGAGGACCTTAGGAGCCTGCCTTTCCGGTTGGAATACCCCGGACCCCCAGGGACGCCCCGCAAAACCTCCCCTCCCCACTATAGAAGGGAACCAGGAGATACCGAAAATGAGCGCTAATTAAATTTTTATACCCGCTCTATACCCCTGTGTGGGTTGGGTATATCTGGTTAGTAGGTTTTTCTTCCTTAGGGGTCACCCTACATCTCGCCAGTCACCCACCACAGGGTCTTTGTAAAAGTTATCATCGGCGTGGGCACTCATCAAGTTTTGGAATATTTATCTTCCTTTATCCATATATCACTGGACTCATAATTACTATTTGGACTTTATCCCTACCAGACACCACAATATATTTGTTAATTTATTTCTGTGCACCTTATTGCACCATTGGTGGTCACATTTTATATATTTATATCACCATTCGCCTTTTATTTATAGTGCAATATTTCCAGCACTTTTTGTTACTGCCACTTTACCTCGATATTTACACTATTATATTTTTACACTACTATATTTATTTATTCATCACTTGTGTGTGTGTGTGTGTGTGTGTGTATATATATATATATATATATATATATATATATATATATATATATATATATATATATATATATATATTCACTTGGTCACTGTAAGTTCACTCTATCACTGGTTTATTTATTATATTATATGTGATATGTGTATTTTATATTTTTATTGTGTTTATTGATTGGCCATATCAATCCATTGTACACTACATTTTTATCACTCTTTTAGTGCACTTATTTTTATCTATTTATTTATTTATACATCATCACTTGTATACAGGCAGCGCCACCACCCATATTTTCATTCACCATTTCATACAGCCTGCGTGCAGAGGTCAAAGCTGAAGAAGGTTGAAAGGGAGATGTGGATGGGGGATGCAGAGGTAAGCAGCCGTGGAAAAACTCTGCACTCTGTGTGTAGCCTACCCCTGAACTTTGTAATCTGTATGCAGTGCACCCCTAAACTCTGCACTATGTACTTACTGCACCCCAAAACTCTGTACTCTGTGTGTAACCCCCCCCCCCCCCCATCCCTTGAACTATGCGCTCTGTACATAATGAACTCCTGGTATTTAATGTCCCTTTAAGACCCTCCCTCTGTTAGTGAAATTTGACCACGACCAATATTTTATGTATGTTTGTGGGGGGGGGGGGGGGTTAGGTTCCTTTTCCTATTTCCTGAAGAAAAAAAAGCCCTGCCTGTCACAGGTGCCTGTACCTTCAACTAATCTGTCAAGCCATTAAACGACTGGTGTCATAACTCATCACATGTGCAGCATGTAGCAGAACTAAAGTCGAATGCAAAAAGATTTGTGAGCAAGCAGGTTATTTGTCACAGAAGAGACATGCTATGTCACCTCTGCAAGAAAAGGAACTTACCTGCCTACTCACAATCTTCTCTCAAATGTTCACTGAGCTGCGCATGTTGCTCATTTCCAACTTGTTGCCTGTGTCCTGGGATGGCTGAACTGCTGTGCATGCTTGGGAGTTAAAGAGGAATTCCCAGTATGGATTTCCCAGTATGGATATATTATATCCAGCTTGCACCTATATACAGTATCTCACAAAAGGGAGTACACCCCTCACATTTTTGTAAATATTTTATTCTATATTTTCATGTGACAACACTGAAGAAATTACACTTTACTACAATGTAAAGTAGTGAGTGTACAGCTTGTATAACAGTGTCAATTTGTTGTTCTCTCAAAATAACTCATTAATGTCTAAACCACTGGCAACAAAAGTGAGTACATCCCTAAGTGGAAATGTCCAAATTGTGCCCAGTTGGCCATTTTCTCTCCCCGTGTCATGTGACATGTTATTGTTAGAAAGTCTCAGGTGTAAATGGAGAAAAGGTGTGTTAAATTTGGTGTTATTGCTCTCACCCTTGCATATTGGTCACTGGAAGATCAACATGGCACCTCATGGCAAAGAACTCTCTGAGGATCTGAAAAAAAGAATTGTTGCTCTACATAAAATGGTCTAGGCTATAAAAATATTGCCAAGACCCTGAAACTGAGCTGCAACATGGTGGCCTAGACCATAAAGCGGTTTAACAGGACAGGTTCCACTCTGAACAGGCGTCGCCATGGTCGACCAGAAGTTGAGTACATGTGCTCAGCGTCATATACAGAGGTTGTCTTTGGAAAATAGACGTATAAGTGCTGCCAGCATTGCTGCAGAGGTTGAAGGGATGGGGGGTCAGCCTGTCAGTGCTCAGACCATACGTTGCACACTGCATCAAATTGGTCTGCATGGCTGTAGTCCCACAAGGAAGCCTCTTCTAAAGATGCTGCATAAGAAATCTCACAAACAGTTTGCTGAAGACAAGCAGACTAAGGACATGGATTACTGGAACCATGTCCTGTGGTCTGATGAGACCAAGATAAACGTATTTTGTTCAGATGGTGTCAAGTGTGTGTGGCGGGAACCCAGGTGAGGAGTACAAAGACAAGTGTGTGTTGCCTACAGTCACGCATGGTGGTGGGAGTGTCATGGTCTGGGCTGAGGTTGCATGAGTGCTGCCGGCTCTAGGGAGCTACAGTTCATTTAGGGAACCATAAATGCCATCATGTACTGTGACATACTGAAGCAGACCATGATCCCCCTCCCTTTTGGAGACTGGGCATTACAACCTGATAACGACCACAAATACACCTCCAAGACGACCACTGCTTTGCTGAAGAAGCTGAGGGTAAAGGTGATTGACTGGACACGCATGTTTCCAGATCTAAACCCCATTGAGCATCTGTGGGGCATCCTTAAACCGAAGGTGGAGGAGCGCAAGCTCTCTAACATCCACCAGCTCTGTGATCTCATCATGGAGGAGGGGAAGAGGACTCCAGTGGCAACCTGTGAAGCTCTGGTTAACTCCATGCCCAAGAGGGTTATAGCAGTGCTGGAAAATAACGATGGCCACACAAAATATTGACACTTTGGGCCCAATTTGGATATTTTAACTTAGGGGTGTACTAGCTTTTGTTGCCAGCGGTTTAGACATTAACGGCTGTGTGTTGAGTTATTTTGAGGGGACAGCAAATTTACACTGTTATACAAGCTGTACACTCACTACTTTAGATTGTAGTAAAGTGTCATTTCTTCAGTGTTGTCACATGAAAAGATATAATAAAATATTTACAAAAATGAGAAGGGTGTACTCACTATTGTGAGATACTGTAACTATATTGGAAATCACTGAAGTAGACATCACTACTCCAAGGATCTCCACTAGCTTCAGGGTCTTCTGCAGAGTGGCTGCCCTGATGCATTGTGAACACAGGGGGTTGGCTCTTATGCACAGGTGCCATTTAAAGAGCGCTCTGCATTTTCTGAATGGTGCCTGTACCAAGTGGGCAGTGTAACGATGTATAAAATATCCACATCTGGAATTCTTTTTTAAAGCTGTTGTAAACCTCAGACATGAAATATGAACAAAACATATCCCTGTGTTCTTGTCTCATGTGTTCCTCTGCTATCAGTATCAGTCACTTCTAACAAAATTTCCTGACCCCAATAGAAAAAAGTGACACTGGAGGAACCAGCAACACCCAGCCTGTGATTGACAGCCACAACTCTGTTCCTGTGTGCTGTGTGAAGCAGTGTGTGTCCCTTCCCACCAATCAGCTCTTAGCTCTCCTCACAGAGATCTAAAAAGTATAACTTCAGCCCCTGGACACTGCTGTCTAGAAGCTCAGACAAGCTGTATGAATTCTTCACTTTGAATAGCTGTAAAGAGGAGAGGCTGCAGATAAACTGGTACATCTTATGTAGCAGGGTTTGTTTTCTCCTTATCACCTAGGCTAGTCACTTCACTGGGTAGATGTAAGAGTTTATAACCACTTTAAGTCTTCACACAGCCTTTAGACTTCCTAATCAAGATGGCTGAAGACTGGCCACCTGGAAAAAAACAGGGAAAATGGGCCAGCTGGGGACTTTGCGAACCTTGGACCATTGGAGAGGAGGTAAGCACTGCTGACTTTAGTTCCACTTTAATACATTAAGGCTATAGTTACTCAGTAGCCTTTTAACACCTCTAAGAATACTTCAGTGGTAAAATACGACAACATCTAATATAAAAGTGTGTTGTACCAGTAAAAGGCTGTACAATTGTATGGATTCTAAGTAATCTACTAATATTCAGAAAGAAAATTTGTCACATTGTTATGATGAACACATTTGAGGCTTGGTCACAAATCATAGAATCGTACAATAAGGATTGTGTATTCTGCAACTTACTGATTGTGATGTGGAAGGTTTTCTGATCCAGCTAATGAGCTGTCACCATGAATCCTGTCTTCCAAAACCGAGATTCTGCCTGCACAGAGATATTACATACACGTTCTTCTCTGTGAGATGGAACACATTAACAGAACACACAAGGGACTAGATTATTGCTTGTTAGCCATGACATTTCATGTGTTGGTGATTATTAATTTGACTGATAAATGAAATTCACACTGTCTAAATGAATAGAAATTTAATTTCTGAAACCTAATTGGCTGGTTAAATATCTGGCCCAGGCACTGGCTTAAAGAGATCTGTGCATAATCAACACATTCTGTACACCAATTTTGGGCAAACTTTGCAAGGCCAGGTGAACAATGCAACAAAATGGAGAGTTAGCAACTTTTTGGAGCCATTCGATTCGAACTTGGTTTCCTAAAGGCACTGTTTGCTAGAATAAGCTTATTATATTTACTGTTGATATTAATGGCAAGACTTATCGGTTGCCCGTGTCCCTATGCCTTTCCATGAGACCATATTGAATGTATTACTTAGACTGTTTTTTACTATGTTAAATATGGAGAATCATGATTCCTTCATTTGATTATCTCAGGTCTGTGACACTTTGGTGGCAATGAGAATTATGGTTTAGATAAGGGATGGGTAGGGTTCCCCCCCCCCCCCAGTCCATATCAGTCCCTTTTGGGTCTGTTATGGATATCAAGGGGAACCCCACGCAAAATTTAAAAATAAAACCGCGTGGTGTCCCCTCCAAAATCCATACCAGACCCTTATCTGAGCATGCAGCCTTGCAGGTCAGGAAAGAGGGGGGGGGGGGGACGAGTGAGCGACCCCCCCGAACCATACTAAGCCACATGCCCTCAACATGGGGGGGATGGGTGCTTTGGGGCTGGGGGGGGGGCTGTCTGAAGGTGGGGGGCTTATCAGGATCTGGAAGCCCACTTTAACAAGGGGGCGCCCATATCCCTGCCCCCCCCCCATGTGAATGGGTATCGGGTACATCGTACTCCTACCTATTCACCGAAAAAGTGTAAATGTAAAAACCACAGAACAGTTTTTGACAAGTCCTTTATTAAAAAGAAAAAAAATTGTGTCCCTCAAAGTAAATCCATTGTTAATCACGACGTGCGCTGGACCCAAAAAATGTACTCTTAAGAGGCCCACCCCCCGCAAATCCCCACAACCATAGCCCAGGGTTGTCAAGAAGAGGCCTCCCCATCAAGATGGGGACAAGGTGCTTTGGGGGGCACCCCAAAGCACCCTCCCCATGTTGAGGGCAAGTGGCCTGGTATGGTTCAGGGGGGGGGCTGCTCCCTCGTCCCTTTTCTTTGCCTGCCAGGCTTCGTGCTTTTATAAGGGCCTGGTATGGATTTTGGAGGGGATCCCGCAACGTTTTTTTTTTTTTTGTTTTTTTAAATTCTGTCATAGGGTTCCCCTTAACCACTTAAATAACAGGGCACTTTCACCCCCTTTCTGCCCAGACCAATTTTCAGCTTTCAGTGCTCATTGGCATCTATGGGAAATATTGGTCAGCTTGACATGGCACTGATCCCTGTCTTTAACATTGGCGTCTATGGGAAATCTTGGTCAGCTTGACATGGCACTGCTCACGAACCATAAGTAATGTGGACACCAAACTTCGGGAAGCATCGAGAGGAGACACAGGACTATAACATATCCATACATTTTAAAAGTGGGGTATGCCTGTACACTATACTGACTGCACTAAACTGACTGAACTCACTATCCACTAACTACCTGCCTAATCACCATTGTCACATACGATGCACGGCTGTCGTGTAAGCAGCAGCCTTATATAGTGTGGGGTGTGGACTTTGCCCCTGCGCCATGATTGGCTAAAGGCACCCTGCCTTTGGCCAATCATGGCTCTGACAGGACATTGTGCTGTGATTGGCCAAGGCATACAGGTCAGGTGCATGCTTTGGCCAATCATCAGCAATCAATGCACTGCAACAGCGCAGTGCATTATGGGGCGCTCATCGGCGGGCGAACTTCCCGCCGAGCGCCCCATTTGTTTGTGTGTTCAGCGAATACACAAACTGCTGATGTTTGAGTTGAACTTACGTTTGACTCGAACACAGAGCCCATCCCTAGTTCAGATAGGTGTTCCAGCTTGACAGCAACTATGCAAATATCACTTTTTGGGTAGAGTTGGTGTGTATATTGGGACTAACCAGCTGCAGAATTTTTCATTAAAGTCCAGAAATGGAACGATAATTGATTAATATTTTAGGAGTTGTATGTTGGTAGCTGTATGTGTTGGAAAACTGAATGTTTTATAGTAGATATACTTCTACTTTTTCAAATTGCAAGCCCAACTATTAGTAATACAATCTCAACTGTCAGTATTTCATTTTTGGGACTCTAGTTGTAATTCTGCATCACATTTCTTAACAGAACCTTATCAAGGAAATATCATTTTTAACAACCTGGGGTCTCAAAAAACTGAATGTTGAGCAAGTCCTTTCTGCTGGTCTTATAATATATAGAGGCCAGGAACTTTCTTTCTCTCCTTTTTTTTTTTTTTCAAATTAGGTCGGCAGCACCACCCACAGTTGAAGTTGAGTATTGTAGCATAGCTAAAGAATGAAAGGGTCGTTGGATGACAGGAACTATAAACACTACAGGTGTCTGTTGCTGTTTATAGGGTGGGAGACTACAGAAGAACTATCATCTCTAGTTTTTACATATATTTTATTATAGTGAACCTGAATTAAGTGTAATACTAAATACTAAAATAACCTCTCTAGCAAAAAGCTGACAACTAAAGTTATCACGTTCCATTTTCATCACACTATTTTCTTCCTGCAATCCAATTGAAGTGGCAGTGCCAACTTTTGCAAAAGGTGAGCACCAAAGGTATGTCCACTCTGCCCATGTGATCATTCCTAGACTTGATGGTAGGTCACCAAACACTAGGCAATGCACTGTGGCATGGGCAGCAATGGGTATATTATTATTATTATACAGGATTTATATAGTGCCAACAGTTTGCGCAGCGCTTTACAGTGTGGGGGAAGACAATACAGTTACAGTACAATTCAATACAGGAGGAATCAGAGGGCCCTGCTCATTGGAGCTTACATTTGCTTCCTTAAGTAGATGTGGTGAGACTTCTAGGCAGCTCTTGGCTCACCTAAAAATAAAAAAATCTCACAAAAATTAATATGTGCCCTCAACTATTAACTATTGGTTATTTGCTAATTCAGTTCCTTTAATATTTTTATTCTTGCCATAGATTTCCTTTAAAGGGTTGTCTATTGCAACAGGTGCATCCGAGCTCTACCTGCTGTGTAATCCCTCATCAGCCTCCAGGACACGGCACTCAGCCTGGGAAGTCCTGGCAAACTTCCATAAGGGCAGCACAGTGGCTAAGTAGTTAGCACCTCCGCCTAGCAACACTAGGGTCGCCGGTTCAAATTCAAACAAAAAAACTTCCTGCCTGGAGTTTGCATGTTGTGCCTGTGTGTGTTTTCTCCGAATACTCTGATTTCCTTCCACACTTCAAAAGACATGCTGGTAGGTATATTGGATCCTGTCTAAATGGGCCCTAGTATGTACAGTATCTCACAAAGTGAGTACACCCCTCACATTTTTGTAAATATTTTATCTTTTCATGTGACAACACTGAAGAAATGACACTTTGCTACCATGTAAAGTAGTGAGTGTACAGCTTGTATAACAGTGTAAATTTGCTGTCCCCTCAAAATAACTCAACACACAGCCAGTAATGTCTAAACTTCTGGCAACAAAAGGGAGTACGCTGGAAGCTCAACATGGCACCTTATGGCAAAGAACTCTCTGAGGATCTGTAAAAAAGAATTGTTGCTCTACATAAAGATGGCCTAGACTATAAGAATATTGCCAAGACCCTGAAACTGAGCTGCAGCACAGTGGCCAAGACCATACGGCGGTTTAACAGGACAGGTTCCACTCAGAACAGGCCTCGCCATGGTCGACCAAAGAAGTTGAGTGCACGTGCTCAGCGTCCTATCTAGAGGTTGTCTTTGGGAAATAGTGGTATGAGTCCTGCCAGGATTGCTGCAGAGGTTGAAGGGGTGGGGGGTCAGCCTGTCAGTGGTCAGACCATATGCTGCACACTGCATCAAATTTGGTCTGCATGGCTGTCGTTCCAGAAGGAAGCCTCTTCTAAAGACGATGCACATGAAAGCCTGCAAACAGTTTGCTGAAGACAAGCAGACTAAGGACATGGATTACTGGAACCATGTCCTGTGGTCCGATGAGACCAATCTAAACTTATTTGGTTCAGATGGTGTCAAGCGTGTGTGGCTGCAACCAGGTGAGGAGTTACAAAGACAAGTGTGTCTTGCCTACAGTCAAGCAGTTCATTGAGGGAACCATGAATGCCAACATGTACAATGACATACTGAAGCAGAGCATGATTCCCTACCTTTGGAAACTGGACCGCAGGGCAGTATTCCAACATAACGACCCCAAACACCCCTCCAAGACAACCACTGCCTTTCTAAAGAAGCTGAGGGTAAAGGTGATGGACTGGCCAAGCATTTCTCCAGACCTAAACCTTATTGAGCATCTGTGGGGCATCCTCAAATGGAAGGTGAAGGAGCGCAAGGTCTCTAACATCCACCAGCTCAGTGATGTTGTCATGGAGGAGTGGAAGAGGACTCCAGTGGCAACCTGTAAAGCTCTGGTAAACTCCATGCCCAAGAGGGTTAAGGCAGTGCAGGAAAATAATGGTGGCCACAAAAAATATTGACACTTTGGGCCCAATTTGGACATTTTCACTTAGGGGTGTACTCCCTTTTGTTGCCAGCGGTTTAGACATTATTGGCTGTGTGTTGAGTTATTTTGAGGGGACAGCAAATTTACACTGTTATACAAGCTGTACTCTCACTACTTTACATTGTAGCAAAGTATAATTTCTTGAGCGTTGTCACATGAAAATATATAATAAAATATTTACAAAAATGTGAGGGTTGTACTGCCTTTTGTGAGATACTGTATTAATGTGAGTTAAGAACCTTCAATTGTAAGCTCCTTAAGGGTGGGGACTGATGTATATGTAAAAGTACAGCGTAAATTGACATTGCTAAATAAGTACCTGTAATAAATACAGTCCATGAAAACAAGCAAAGACTGCCACTATGAAAATCGACTAAATACCTATATAAACTAGCCTAACCCATTGCCGGCCTCACCAAATGCGACTCCATCTTCCTGCGAATTCTGCTGAAAACTGACACTTCTGGGAGTGTCAGTCTCCTGTGATTCCTCCTGCTTACCGCTGGTATTATTGTAACCTATAATTTTCCTTCTAGTTGGCAAAAAGAACCAATGACCACTGAAGCGGACACAGGAGATAGACACTCCCAGACGTTTTGATTTCGCAGCAGACTTCAGGGGGCAATTCCATAGTGTTTGGCGGCACAAGCAGTGGTATAAGGAAGTATATACTTGGATCTTTTGAAAGTTTATCTTAGATTGGAATGTCTCCCTCAATGTCAGGGACTCGAAGGTCATCTCCAGTTTGAGATTTTCATGCCTATCACCTACAGATCTCTAGCTGCACATTTAGAAGTTGGGGGACAGTATATACAGGTCCCTCTCAAAAAATTAGCATATTGTGATAAAGTTAATTATTTTCTGTAATGTACTGATAAACATTAGACTTTCATATATTTTAGATTCATTACACACAACTGAAGTAGTGCAAGCCTTTTATTGTTTTAATATTGATGATTTTGACATACAGCTCATGAAAAACCAAAATTCCTATCTCAAAAAATTAGCATATCATGAAAAGGTTCTCTAAACGAGCTATTAACCTAATCATCTGAATCAACTAATTAACTCTAAACACCTGCAAAAGATTCCTGAGGCTTTTAAAAACTCCCAGCCTGGTTCATTACTCAAAACCGCAATCATAGGTAAGACTGCCGACCTGACTGCTGTCCAGAAGGCCATCATTGACACCCTCAAGCAAGAGGGTAAGACACAGAAAGAAATTTCTGAACGAATAGGCTGTTCCCAGAGTGCTGTATCAAGGCACCTCAGTGGGAAGTCTGAGGGAAGGAAAATGTGTGGCAGAAAACGCTGCACAACGAGAAGAGGTGACCGGACCCTGAGGAAGATTGTGGAGAAGGACCGATTCCAGACCTTGGGGGACCTGCGGAAGCAGTGGACTGAGTCTGGAGTAGAAACATCTAGAGCCACCGTGTACAGGCGTGTGCAGGAAATGGGCTACAGGTGCCGCATTCCCCAGGTCAAGTCACTTTTGAACCAGAAACAGCGGCAGAAGCGCCTGACCTGGGCTACAGAGAAGCAGCACTGGACTGTTGCTCAGTGGTCCAAAGTACTTTTTTCGGATGAAAGCAATTTTGCATGTCATTCGGAAATCAAGGTGCCAGAGTCTGGAGGGAAGACTGGGGAGAGGGAAATGCCAAAATTCCTGAAGTCCAGTGTCAAGCACCCACAGTCAGTGATGGTCTGGGGTGCCATGTCAGCTGCTGGTGTTGGTCCACTGTGTTTTTATCAAGGGCAGGGTCAATGCAGCTAGCTATCAGGAGATTTTGGAGCACTTCATGCTTCCATCTGCTGAAAAGCTTTATGGAGATGAAGATTTCATTTTTCAGCACAACCTGGCACCTGCTCACAGTGCCAAAACCACTGGTAAATGGTTTACTGACCATGGTATTACTGTGCTCAATTGGCCTGCCAACTCTCCTGACCTGAACCCCATAGAGAATCTGTGGGATGTTGTGAAGAGAAAGCTGAGAGACGCAAGATCCAACACTCTGGATGAGCTCAAGGCCGCTATCGAAGCATCCTGGGCCTCCGTAACACCTCAGCAGTGCCACAGGCTGATTGCCTCCATGCCACGCCGCATTGAAGCAGTCATTTCTGCAAAAGGATTTCCGACCAAGTATCGAGTGCATAACTGAACATAATTATTTGAAGGTTGACTTTTTTTGTATTAAAAACACTTTTCTTTTATTGGTCGGATGAAATATGCTAATTTTTTGAGATAGGAATTTTGGGTTTTCATGAGCTGTATGCTAAAATCATCAATATTAAAACAATAAAAGGCTTGCACTACTTCAGTTGTGTGTAATGAATCTAAAATAAAGGAAAGTCTAATGTTTATCAGTACATTACAGAAAATAATGAACTTTATCACAATATGCTAATTTTTTGAGAGTGACCTGTAATATTAGGCATTTCATAGGCCATCAACTGTCATCCTAAAGACGACCTCTGACCCTCTGTTTTCCCTTTGCAATATCGCCTCCTATATTTCCATCCTTACTAGCTCACAGCATATGTGTACTGCTAAATGTCAAGTGCTCCTTAGTTTGGGACTGGCAAATCCATGTATTGTACATCTTTTTACTTTTTGACAGTAAGTACATTTTTTTTCTGTATAATGTAAAAGTGACAGTGGAACAAGGCAAATGGCTGTGACACTCCCTGGCTTTCAGTATGGTCTCATCAGCAATACAGATTAATCTCACAGGCTTTGTACTTGTGTAATTGACAGTTCCATTAACATGTACTGATATCTTGTTTTATTTTTCCAAAGCTGTGGATGAGCCTTGTAATTTATTCAGAGCGCCTCCTCGAAATGAAGTCTATTATTCAATGCGCTGGGTTTTAAAAACTAGATTAAATGAGTGTGCCTATTAGCAGAGATTAGTGCTGTGTGCTGCAGCTGGAAGATTTACTCTGATTGTCAGCATGAGTTCCTGTGTCAGACAGACGATAAGGAAAGGTCCCAGACTTGCTGTGCTGGGTTAAACTAGGGCATTAAGAGGATGTTAAATACAGTATTACCATTCACCATACCAGCATTGGATAAGATGAAATGTGTTTTCTGGCACACAGTTCAGTGGTTCCAACAGTGGCCATGTCAAAGTGGGTGAAGGGGTCCTGGCTCTGCTAAGTGCTGGTTCCACAATCCTATTTTTTAAATGGACAGACACTTCCCTTAAAGTAATATCAAAACTTTTTTATTAAGAGTGGTGAGGCTTGTAGCAGAATGGACACTGAGAATATGGTTTGGATTACTTCAAATGGGACAGTAATATTTGTCAACAATAAATCTCAAGGATCCATGTTAAAGGCCTAGCTGCCTATTGCCAATAAAATACTGCCTGACACAGTCAGACTCATAGCAGATGCTAATATCATCAGCTCAACCACCTGTCTTCCACACATTGTTGATTATGCTGATTTACTCACCTATTGTCTACTGTTGGTTCTGTGTTTACACTTATAATAATGTGTATTGTACTTCAGGGGCTCGATGACGGAAAGGCTGCTAGTTTATTGGCTCAGGTTGATTGAATCACTGTTATCTATTAGTTGCTGGTGGGATAGTAGAATACTGTTTGTGTTGATTGTGTTATGTTGGTTGAGTCTGTGAAATGTTTACTTGTCCCTAGTTCCCTCTCAGGTCCGGCGGGGAATGCCCCTGGAAAATGATTCAAGAAACCCCTTGCATGGGGAATCGTATAAAAGCCAACTGTGGCTGAATAAAAGTTGTTGTTGACTCCCAGAACTGTGTGTCATCCAGTTACTGGGGGGGGGGGGGGATTTTACCTTGGATATGTTAGTACTTTCTCAGCTTCAAGGATTATACAGCGGAGATACATAGGCTGGGTATTGGAGCTCCGTTACACCTCTGTCAGGTTTTAATTGTTGTCTGTGTTCCTGCTGAGCAGCTTTGTCCTGGTGGTCTTAGTGGCCATTATAACTGAGGTTATAAGTAGGAAAAATCCAACATTTTGAAATGTCATCCGTGCAAGAATAGAGAGAAAACCTTCCAATGGGGGCATTTGTTTCAATTACAACTGTCGCTAAGAGATGTTTTATCCCACTTTTCGTTGTGTCTACAGGACAGGGAATATAGGGAAAATCGCTTGAATTGGAAACAGACCGAAAAGACAGCCAATTTAGTGTGGGGGGGGGGGGGTCAACCATATCCGGCTCTATCCAAATAAAAGAAAAAGTTTTGACTATTAAGTACTGTATATAAAAAGTGAGCCTGAGATGAACAGGGACTGCCATTGCTGGCATGCTGTAATTGAGTGTTTTGAAAATTGTCAATATTCCTTATGTTTATATGCATACCTCCCAACTTTTTGAGATGGGAATGAGGGACACCTATTAGAAAATGTATGTGAGCATAGGACACACCCCCTGCCACACCCCCTTAAAGGAGAAGTATACAAAAAGAGTATATAAACACACAAGTGCTTTCTTTTTACCACTCCTATTCTTTTATAATGACTTTTGAAATTTACAAATGCAGCAATTTAGAAATTGGATGAAAGATTTAGAACTGGGAAACACTTTTTGGAGGATAAAAAGTGCTTTTTATATACAACTATATAGATCAGACCAAAATGAGAATGAAAGAGGACAGAGGGACTTTGTTACAAATCAGGGACAGTCCCACCAAATCCGGGACAGTTGGCAGCGATGTATATATGTTCCAGGTCAGCGGCTTTGGGAAACATTGAAGTCAATGCATCAGCAGGCCAGCCAGCAACTAATATTTTTAGAAGGAATGGTAGCCCCCCATTATTCTCCCACAATAGCTTTTCCTTACCTAAAGCGGGTCTAAAGGCTAAAGGTTTTGTACCTTAATGCATTCTCTGAATTAGGGTAAAAACCTTCTGTATGCAACTCCCTCCCAGCTCCCCTTTATACTTCCCTGAGCCCAATTCAACAATGTACACAAGAGCAGAGGCTCTCTCTCCTCATTGGATCAGAGACAGCAGTGGATGGCATTGGCTCCTGCTGTCATTTACAGCCAGTGACGAGGGAGCAGGGCTGGGCCTCACTCTGGGTGTCTTGTGGACAAACACAGCACGACTTGGGAGCGAGCATGCACGTGTGCCCCCATAGCAAGCGGCTTGCTATGGGGGTGCTGGGCGGGGGGGGGGGACCAGAAGCACCAGTGTGGGACGTGAGAAGAATGCATAAGCACATTGGGATGGCTTAGGAAGAAAAGACATTAGGAAAGGTTTCCATTGATTATGATGTGATTGCAACTGTATTAGTGCACTTGTGACAGAGACAATTGAGTAGTCCCTGATACTTTTTTTATCTTCACTAACATACAATTTTTTTAGGACAAGCTTTGGGGATCTGTCCCCTTCTTCATGGTCCAAGCAGTACTAATTCACAAAGTTTTAGCAGAATGTTAAAATAAATTAGTTAATTGGCTATGAAAAGTGAAATTCCGCCTGAAATGGTAAACTTGGCCTTTAAGCCTTGTAGTGCAGGGGTAATTTTAAGACTAACCTGGAGTGTGATATTAAAGTGTTACTAAACCCAGGAGCCTGCATTCACTATATCTGGTCTCCCACAGTACACAGAACATGCAGATGCAATTATTTAAGTAAATCTAAATTGCTAAATACCCTTTCTCATCAGCAGTGTATGGCAGTCTTGTTACATCTGTCAGTGCCTGGTTAAAGCTTGTAGGAGGAGTTTTCATACTGCACTGGCTGTCCTGTTAGTATGCAGGACCCCTGACGCTCTGTCTGGACAGTGCTCATTGGCCCTGTGCTGATCACCAGCACTCTCCAAGGAAAAAAAAACCCTCCAGCAATGCACGCCAGACTGAGCATGTGAAGTCTGACTCCAATAACCCTGTCTTTTTCAAACATGTTTTGGGGACAGTGGAAGAAGGGGAGGATCAGAGAAGACAGGATCAAACAGCCTTTTTACACAATGCAGAGGATTAACCCCTTAGGTTCCACAGTTAATATAACAAGCATGCTTTACTGCATATGCAGAGTGATTTTACTGGTGTGGGTTTGGTAACAATTTAAGTAAGTTGCATGGATAGTTGTGCCCCGGACCACAAAACTTGTGCACCTACCCGAGATCAGAATAAGCAGCCCTACATTATGAAGGAGATCACTATTCATTTGTGAATGCAGCCAACATTTCAATGGCAAGCAGCACCATGATATTCATACATTCCCACCACAGCTAGTCCTGTTTTGGTGAAAGAATCTGTATGTGTTTCTGTTTAATAAAATATATATATATATATATATATATATATATATATATATATATATATATATATATTTTTTTTTTTTTTATAGTAGACTGCACATTTACCTGAACACCAGCATTGCCTGACTAGGTTTTCTTCCAGCATTTACACTTTGCAGCATGTCATACCGTGCCCACAATACTTGAATAGATAAACATATAACTATAAAAAAAATGCATATAATTTTTTTATATATATAGTAAATTATGTGCAAAAAAAAGCAAATGCCCAGTGAAAATAATCAATATTACTATAAATACAAACACATGTTGAAATCAATTGTGCCTTAAAATATCAATTGTGCTTATTAAATATAAAGTGAACAATAGCATATAAAGTGATCAGTGCTACCAATCATATGTCTTTTCATGAAAAAAAAAAAAAAAAAAAATATATATATATATATATATATATATATATATATATATACTGTATTTTCTGGCGTATAAGACTACTTTTGAACCTCAAAAAAATCCCCCAAAAATGGGGGGTCGTCTTATACGCCGAGTATAATATCTCCAAGGTAACCTAAGTATAAGTATTACCGGTAGATGAAAATTAGGGGGGTCGTCTTATATGCCCAGTCGTCTTATACGCTGGAAAATACGGTATATTAGTCCAACCATACAGTATTCCACCCTTTATATATCTGTACTCCTCTGAGGGCAGGAACTGGTGATGTTGCTGCAGGAGAGAGTTACTCAGAAGCATGCACAGTGCCCGGTGTCTCCACCCGTGTCCCCCTCTAGTTGCCTCACTCACCAGAGAGATCTCCCCTCAAAGGGGGTATCCAGCCTCCTACAGCACCACCTGGCGGTATAAAGATATCCAGGGCCACCCCTAGGGTATTCCTCCTTGGTGTTTCTTACTCTCCAACGGTTTCAAACATAAATGCAAATGTCAAAAGACCAGCTCCATAGCGTAATACCGTAAATTAAATTTTATTTGGAAAAACTGTATAGCACTTACATTTAGTATGAAAACATTCAGCCTTGTAAAAACTAGGAAGTCCGGGACGCGATGCGCTCCATGGACCGGAAAACCAGAAGTGACGCAATGACGCTGTAACTCCGCCCTATGCATCAGTGCGATGATGTCAGTGTGACGAAATGTGTAGGGTGGGGCTACAGCATCATTGCGTCACTTCCAGATTATATATATATATATATATATATATATATATATATAATTTTTTTTTTTTTTTTTGCACGAAAGGACATATAATTGGTAGCACTGATCACTTTATACGCTATTGGTCACTTTATATTTAACCACTTGCCGACTGCCGCACGACTATTTACGTCAGCAGTCAACCCCTCACAGGCAAAGCGATGTAGGGCTACGTCGCTAGCCTGTAAGGGTTTTGGGAACGAGCGCGGGCCGCCGGATGTGCGCTCCCGCTTGGGCGTGTGCCCGCGGACCCGATATCCGCCGGGCACTCGCGATCATCCGTGACAGCGGGAGAAAGGCAGGCGGCTAGTGTAAACAAAGCCGCCTGTCAGTCTCCCCTGTGTAAGAATGGTGATCAAACGGTTCTACTATGTAGGACCGTTGATCACTGTTCTTACACCTCAAGCCACAGCCAATCACAGTTAGAATCACGCCTCTAGGGACACACATAACCCCTCCCTCTCAAAAAAAAGTTAACCCCTTCACTGCCAGTGTAATTTTTACAGTAACAGTACATATGTATAGCACTGATTACTGTAGTAATGTCACTGGTAACCCCAAAAGTGTCAAAAATGTCAGTCAAGGGTCCGATCTGTCCGCCCCAATGTCGCAGTCCCGCAAAAAAATCGCAGATCGCCGCCATTATGCGTTAAAAAAAAAACAACAAAAATGACAAAAATCTTTCCCTTTGTTAGTAAACGCAATAACTTTTGCGCAAACCAATCAAAATACGCTTTTTGCGATTTTTTTTTTTTTTTAACCCAAACATATGGTAAAAATAAAATTGGCCTAAAATGTTAAATTTTGATTTTTACATTTTTTTGGGGGAATTTCATATAAAAAAAATGTGAAAAATATTGTTATTTTTGAAAAATTTACGCTATTTTTTTGTTTGTTTATAGCGCATGATCAAAAAATCGCACAGGTGATCAAATACCACCAAAAGAAAGCTCTGTTTGTGGGGGAAAAAAGGTCGCCAAATTAGTTTAGGTACAGCATCGCACGACCGCGCAATTGTCCGTTAAAGTCACGCAGTGCCGAATTGCAAAATAGGCCCTGGTCAGGAAGGGGGTAAAATCTTCCGGGGCTTAAGTGGTTAATAAGCACAATTGAAATTTTAAGGCATCATGTGTTTTGTATTTGTAGTAATATTGATTATTTTCACTGGGCACTTGCTTTTTTGCACAAAATTCGCTATATATATATAATGCATTTTTTGTATTTTTTTCTAGTTCTATGTTTCTCTACTCAAGTATTTTTGGGCGCGGTATGATATATGACAAATTCAGTCTAACACTCTGAGGTAAAATAGAGCAGCGCCAATACCCACTCCTCTTTGCAAATTCACCTTTTAGACACCACCACGGTAGACAGTCTAAGTGGGGGCAGCAGCTATATATTACAATTCAATCCATAGTGTGGAAACGCATAAACAAACCATTGGGGGAGATTTTCCAAAACTGGTGCACACAGAGTTTGCTGCAGCTGTGTATAGTGCCAATCTGCTAACTGTCAATGAAAGTTTGGCATTAAAACCCGGAAGCTGATTGGTTACTATGCACAGCTGTACCAGATTCTGTGTGCATCGGTTTTAGTAAATCTCCCCCATTGTGACATTTTTTGTGCTTGCTGTTGAACTGAATTGCATGATGACTTCTTACAGCTCTTTTCAACCCAAAGGGCAAAATGAGAAGACAACCAGCGCTCAGGTGAGCAATCCCGGGGCTGTGGGTGGTGGCCCCAGCACGCCACCGCTGCAGCAGTAGAAATAAAGGAGATATTGGCCGCACACCACCAGCTGCTAGAAAGATTAATCCTTTATTAGCATACGTCAAAGGTACACAGAATACAGAAATAGACGCGTTTCACACTTTCAAAGTACTTGTTCACTACCTGAAGTGAACAAGCACTTTGAAGGTGTGAAATTCGTCTAGCTCTGTATACTGTGTACCTTTTGACGTATGTTAATAAAGGATTCATCTTCCTAGCAGCTTGGTGGTGTGCGGCCAATTTCTCCTCCATTTCAACTCCAAGGGCAAGATATGACCATCTGAAATCCCAGTTCTACACCAATGCTGCAACCTTTGCAAAGACAAATGGTGCTGTCACACTCCCGCAATGGAGTCGTCTTGGAGCAGAATACATAATTAATTGATGACTATTGTTTTGACCTTGAGGATGAAAGCAGAGATATGAGCTACTGGAAATACATTTAACCACTGGAGACTCCATAAGGCACGATAAGCCATCAGGTGATTTAAGACCCTGGTACCCACCCGAAAATGTCAATAATTTTTGGTTGAAACAGACTTTAAAAAAAAAAAAATTGCAGTTCTGAAGATATAGTTCCTGATATAAGGGATAATGTCTAAGCATGTACTAAATGTATAAATATACTGTATATATGCCCACTTTAGAGAATTTTGTGCTCAATTTTGCCATTTCAGGTCACTTTAGGACGTATTTGTGCATTTATGGGCCTTACACCTAGTTCACAATTGTGCGACTTGTCATGCGACAAAGTTGGATGGCAATTCGTACCCCATGTTTTCTAGAGATTACTCTTCATATGTGTGTGACAAAGTCACAGCGACTTCAAAGTAGTTCATGCACTACTTTGGTCTGACTTTCATGGAACTTAGGCTCCGTTTCCACTATTGCGACTTGTTGTGCGACTTGACACATGTCAAGTCGCGCAGTAAGTCAAAAGCCATTCATTTCAATTTGGCCCGTTCTAACTGCTGCGACTTGAACAATAGTTCGTGTACTACTTTAGTGCCGACTTCAGTGCGACTTCCTTCTATAATGAGGGACAAGTCGCACTGAAAGCCGCAAACAACTTACACTACGAAGTCGCACTAGAAGTAGCACGACTTCGTAGCCGCGATAGTGGAAACGGAGCCTTAAAGTGATTGTAAAGTCCTTTTTATTTTTTAATAACAAACATGTTATACTTACCTGACCTGTGTAGTTGGTTTTGCACAGAGCAGTCCTGATTATCCTCTTCTCGGGTCCCTCTTCGCAGCTCCTGGCCCCTCCCACCTGTTGAGTGCTCCCAGGCAAGCAGCTTGCTCTGGGGACATGGAGCTGCTGGTTGGCCCTGCCCCTCTCTCTCCTGATTGGCTAAATGACTTTGACAGCCGTGAGAGCCAGTATCGCCGCAGCTGTGTCTCAGCCAATCAGGAGAGAGAGTCCCGGACAGCTGAGAGACTAGTGGACATTGCTGGACAGAGATGGGGCTCAGGTGAGTATTAGGGTGTGCTGGGGAGGCTGCTGCACACAGAAGGCTTTTTATCTTAATGCATAGAATGCATTAAGTTAGAAAACCTTCTGTCTTTACAACAGCATTAAGGGCCATAGACTTCAATGTTAATCCTCAAAAGTTGCATGAAAGTCATACCTGAATTTTTTACATGCAACAGTGGATGCGACTTTGCAGAGGGACAAGTCACATCCCAAGTCGCTCCCATCCAAAGTTGCATCAAAGTTGTTCAAGTGTGAATGGAGCCTTAATGCTCCTCAAGCTAGGTGTTGATTGGCATGTATTATTTTTCCCAGCCCATTATATTTAATCCCCCTTCTGAGAAAACCCAATGTCAGGGGTGCCAGCAGAGCCGCACAGGCACAAGCATATTTATATTCCCAATGTGACATGCCTGTACAAAACATGTTATTTATCCGAACATTAACAATCCACCTGCTAGATAATGCAGGATCTCATGACTTGGTTATCATGGCTGCAAGCAATCCTCCTCACAGTTTGATGATGGAGGACACAATACAATAAAAAAGACTAAGGTCCCATTCACACAAGGTGATAAGCTGCATGTCCCATGCAATGCTATCTTGTCCCAGCATGGAGATACACAGGATGAGTTTGGGGACCCACACCCGCATGCGTCTGCATGTCACATTGGGACATAGTGGCTGTGTCCGTGCAGCCAGGTGTCCTAATAGATAACATTGGGATGTCGGCACAGGGATGCACACAATACCTGTGCATCCCAGTGCTGGGAACAAAAATAGCCCTGCACGGCCATGCATATAATCGGGCCATGTGAATGGGGACTTAAAACCAAATTTTACACAATCAGTAGATGTAAATCTATATCAAAACGAAAGGAAACGGTACATAATCTACTGGTGGAATAAAGTGTAAAGTATATGTAAAGCCAAACATTTTTCTTTTTGGATAGAGTAGAGAATAGGTTGAGATCCTGTTAGTCTTTGTCTCATTGGGGAAATAATCCACACAACCTGTCCCAGAAACACAGCAGGAAGTGAAAGGAGGTCTCCAGAGCAACTGGAAATCCCCTCCTAGACAGTTGTCACCAGCACAGCTTTTCCCAGTGGAAGATTTCTCCTGTTCTGTGAAGACTCAAAAATGTTGGATTTCTCAACCAGAGTCAGTGGTCCCCAGGACCAGTAGGTCAGGTGAATCTATGAGCTGCTTAAGTACTTTATCCCATTATCTAAATATTCCTTTAGGCCTTGTTCCCACCAGCCCACATAATAAAAGGAGTGCACGCTGGTAGACGTTGTGTAGTGGCGGTGTAATCCATCATTACAACACATCACACGGTTTATTTTTGTTTTCTAACTTTATTGAAGTGTCATAAATTGGCATGTCATTTAACTGAATGCACTGCAGCACATTGCCAGGTGCTGCGGCCACACGTAGTGGAGTGAGTTGTAGTGTGCAAAAATGCTTACATGCTGCATTTTTAGTCGGCGCACAATTGTTTTATGTGTGCCTTTGTGTTTAGCCTGTGTTGATTTGTGCAGATCAACGCATCTGAATCGATATGGTGTGACAAGCCCTAAATCACTGTATTTGTGTTATTGCAAAAACCTTTAAGATTCTTTCTCAACTCTCAGACCGCATTGAAAACAGGAAGAGGAACGTTTGGTTGCTACAGGCAAGACAGACTGATGAAATTCAGACAAATTGACAAATGCTACAACAGTGATTAATACAGCGCAGTCTGTTCTGGGTGTATTTCTCAATCAGACCAGCAGGTGGCTGTAGTTGTTTAATAATTTCATGGTTATATAGGGACGGAGCGATGAATAGATTGGTGACATTCTGTTACTTTGGATTACAGTGTAGTATTTTTGTAGGGTAAAAAAAAGAGAAATTGCTTTTAATTAATTTCCTTAATTTGGAAATTATCTGGTTTATCCTTTGTTCTAAGGTGAATCTATCACATCCTATCCTGGAGAGGCCACAGCATCCCACGAGCGCTGTTCAGATGTGCATTAAATTGTGGAGTTAAGCCTTCCCTCTGTCGCCTTACAACACAGTGTTAGAGCCTTAGAAACCAATAGGGTATAGGATTGTAAAGTAGGGTGACCAGACGTCCCCGGTTTCCGGTCTGTCCGCTTTTGTCCCCGGATTGCAGGGGTGGCGCTAGGTGCAGGGCCGATCCTGGGCAGGTGCGGAGGTAGAGGGGGCGGTCCGTCCCGGAAGGCACACACTGGGGGGGGGGGTGTCAGGCCGGCGTTGCCCACTGTGTCAGCTTCAATTTGAATCGCTGGATGCCCGCCGTCACACAAAGTCCGCCTCCTGGTTTGGGTTTTTTGATAGACAGCACAATTGTCCAATGCCAGGACATGTGCTGTCTATCATAGGTAGGAGCTGATCCAGAAGGCGGGACTTGTGTGACGGCGGGCACCCGGCGATTCAAATTAAAGCTGACACAGCGGGCGTTGCCCCGTGTGATGATCCGGCCGGCTCTATTCTTCTCTTCTCTCTGATTCCCTGCACTGGTGAGGCTGCATTGCTGTGCTCTGGTAAGGCTGCATTGGATGGGCACTGATGAGGCTGCATTGCTAGGCACTGGTGAGGCTGCATTGGATGGGCACTGATAAGGCTGCGCTAATGGGCACTGATCAGGCTGCATAGATGTGCACTGATCAGGCTGCATAGATGTGCACTGATCAGGCTGCTTTGATGGGCACTGGTAAGGCTGCATTGGGTGGGCACTGGTGAGGCTGCATTGGATGGGCATTGGTTAGGCTGCACTGCTGGGCACTGGTGAGGCTGCATTGATGGGCACTGGTGAGGCTGCATTGATGGGCACTGGTGAGGCTGCATTGATGGGCACTGGTGAGGCTCCATTGATGGGCACTAGTGAGGCTGCATTCTTTATGTAGCACGCTCCTGACCGCTACTTAGCCCTGCATTCTTTATGTAATGCACTTCTGAACTCTGCACTCTGTTTTTTTCTATTTTATCTTCATAAAATTTGGTAGTCCTATGTGAAAAAATTCTAAGTATCCTTTTTTTTTTTTTTTTTTTTTTATCTCATGGACGAACTGTGAGAAATAACGTATGTATCATACAATCATTCCATAAACACATCCCACATACACTGCATATATCATTGGAGGAAGATATGCTTATAAAATGGTTTACCATTTGCCGATAAAAAAAAAAAATATATATGTCCCCGGGTTTCATTTTAAAAATCTGGTCACCTTATTGTAAAGTGTTGGAAGAATTTTGAATTTGGTCATGAGAAAAATAATGGGAGGCTAGAACTGCCCTCCTGAAAATGCTAGTGTAGCACCCTCCTAGAGATAGAGTATAGTTTTTAATCCTGTCTGCTTACCAGAGGGATTGCAGGTAAATCTATATTGTTCTCTGCCTACCAGAGAGCAGGATCTGTTAGTAAGGTCTGCTCACTGTGCTCAAGTGCAACTCATTCTATCTGCAGAGTGTTTCACACTGATCCAATAGGGAGGCATGTTGGACAGTGGGAGGAAACCTGAAAAATGAGTGCACAGGTATTTGATACAGCCCTGGTAATTTGGCAGAAGAAAGTGCCTCGTTGCATGCTGGGATACTGTATAAATGGCAGGAGCACATGTGCTGGGGGTCTTTCGGCTGGATAGCGGAGTCCCGGAGGGAGGGGACAGATGCCTCCTCCTCTGTAGAGGTGCCATGCGGCCTCAGGTGGTTGACCTGAGGGCCTAAGGAGTGCTAGAGAGGAACTGAACCCAGAGATCCTGTGAAGCTGACTGAAAGGGGAGACACTAGAGGATTCTGCAGTACAGTGAGTCCAGATCTGTGTCAATGGGCCCTGACCTGAGGGGGGGCACCCCTGCAGCTAGAAGATTCAGTGGACAGGTGTCAGTAAAGGGGATGCTAGTGAGTGTCCTGAAGATAATATAGTTCACCAAGTCTATTGCTAGAGAGAAAAGAGCAAGGAGACTTAACCCTTTCCATACACATAGCAGTATGGTCAAAGCAGTCTGACTGCTTCCACAAGTAACCTGGTGAGGCCAAGTGAGAGTTGCAGCAGAATATCCTATACTTTTGCTATTGTGTATAACAGCCCTTCTCAACCAGGGTTCCTCCAGGGGAAGCTAGTGATTTCTAGAGCTGAAACTAATTCGGCTATCTGTAAGGGTGGCATTCTGACCACATAGTAAGGATTGCATTCTTTGTACTTACCACTAATATAAAGGATGTTTTTCCCAATGACTCCTGGTGGATTGGTTTCAGAAAAGGTTCTCTGAAACCTGAAAACTATTTTAGGGGTTCCCTTAGGCCACGTGTCAAACACAGGGCCTCTCTGTGCAGCCACAGCAGCCCCCTTGTCTCCTCCTCCCCTGGTCTCAGAATTAAGCAGACTCTGACAACTAATTCCAGTGCCCCTGCACTTTCTGATTTCCAGCTCTGCCCCTAGATTCCTCCCAGCCGCAGCACAAGATAAGGGGGTGCACTGTGATGTAAGGGAGGGTGAGGAATGATGATGGGGGGGGGGGCTGTGGACAACCAGTCTTATAGATGCATCCAGCCCTTTGCGGGCAACTGTAATGCTGATGTGGCCCGTGATTAAATTCAGTTTGACACCCCTGCTCTAGGGTAAAAGGTTGAGAAAGACTGGTGTAGATTGTATTAGCTGAGGATTACACCTTTGCATTGCAGTAACACACTACAGTGATTGCCACTAGCTTCTGTGCCCCGTGCCGAGCAGCTGCCCTGCTGCTTAGTGAACACAGGAGATTGCTCGCTTGGCACGGCTTCCATTCAGAGGACACTTTGCTTTTTCTCAATGAACGTAAAGCATTCTCTGATTATATGAGGTGGAAAGGCAAGGTAGTGATATCATGATTTCCAACTCCTCCAGTTGGAGAATACTTTACATTTGCAAAGCATTCTCTGAATGGCTACTGTGCCAAGCAATATAATATGTAGCAGGGCAGCCAGTTGGCACAGGACCTGGAAGCTAGTGATGATCACTGTAGTATTAATGCCTACTGCAGTGATTTTCAGCCTCTACAGGGATCAGCCAGGTATGGCACATACATACTGACAGTGGTCCAAGCTGGAAAGATATCTATACCTAAACGTCTACTTTAATGGGTTCGTTTCACGTATTTACAGCTGTGGCAGGCATCTTATTACAGCTGAGGCAATGTTCAGTTTGGTGGGCCTCTAGGGTGTTCTGACATAGCCAAGTCATGAGGTAATCTCATCCACACTGAGAGACGTGCCTCAGGGGGATGCTACCATTGTGTCTCAGTGATGTCACTACTATTAAAAACACACAGGTGTATTGTCTCCAAGGATCACACACTTGCTTTCGTTTTTTTGCCTATTACTAAAAACCGACAGACCCTGAGTGCTTTCAGGGCCTCCTAATACCTTTTACATCAACGTACCAGCCTTAGCTACACATTTTCCAAGCTCCCATGTCTAAAGTATACCTCCAACTCCCTTCTTTATTCCGGCATTGACTAGACTCATCGCCTTCCTGCTGGGAATTCAGCCTCAAGCAGAAAACACTTGGGTGAAGCTAAATACTATGTTACCACAGCTATTCATAGAACATCCCTGTTCATTCACACAGGTTTTCCTGTTGTTTTACTAGGAGGTATATGATGACACCGTTATGGATGGTGGCTGATGGGCTGTGAATAAATCACGTTTGATCTTTTGACCTTTTGCACTGTTGAGGTCTAATTATCAGCATCTGGCCATGTATCATCCTCAGTCAGACTAGCCTGTGGTGATCCATGGGATACAGCCTACTCTATTTTTGATATTTGAAGTGGGAAAGCTGTGTGAATTAGGTTGAAGGGATAAGTGTCCCAGGGGGGGAGCTCTGTTGGCTTTAGATTGATGAATGAAAAACAAAATCCGAGTCAGGCCTCTTCGAGCTGGGGGAAGGGTGCCTTCATCTGGCCGTGCTTTGAGCCTTTGAGGTGGAGGTGCAGCGTAAGTCTCCTGTTGCTAAGAGACAAGGTAGAAGCGCCCAAATCGCCCGCTGGTGTCCATTGTGAGTCAACAGGAGAGAAAACCGTAGGGCTAGAGGAATGGCAACACATCCTTTTAAACTGGGTGTTCAAAAAAAAAGTGTGAAGTTTGCTGATTCAACCTGAAATAAAGTCGATGTAAACCTCCAGATATGAACTATGAACAAAGCATATCCCACTATAGTGTGTACTGGTCTCAAATAAAAGCTCTAAAGCCCCATACACGATAGTCGTTTTTTCTGTTCAACCCCTGTTCAATGAACAAAAAAACTGACAGCTCTGGGGGACCCGCTGTACTAACTATCTGACGTTAGTACAGCAATCTCCACTGCTGTTCTATTGTGTTCTGACAGGAGATGCCCCCCTGCCAGAACATTCCGGTCTGCGGTCTCAGCCAATGGCTGCAAGGACTGATCGGGAGCTGGTCGACAGACCTTTTTTGATCATGCCCCTTCGACAGAAGCCGGCTTCTGTCAGACCAACTCCATTACACACGGGCTGAATGTTGGCTAGTTTCTATTGAACCAGTCGATGCTGTCTGACATTCGCCCCATATGTACTAGGCTTTAGTGTAATTTCTGTTTGCTGCTTTGTTTCTGTGCAGTCAGCATGAATCACTCCTCACTATTTTTCATGACACCAAGAGAAAAATGGTGACAGGGGAGGGACTTCCAGCTGATTGACAGCCTCAGCTCTGTTCCTGTGAGCTGTGTAAAGGGGGATGTGTCTCTTCCTTCCAATCAGCTGTCAGAGCTCTCCTCACTGAGCTCTGCAGAGTGTAACTTCAGCTCTCCGCTCCTTTTTTTTTTTTTTTTAACTCTTAGACAAGCTTTTAAATTCAGCACTTTGAACAGCTGCAAAAAAAGCGAAAACTGCAAAGATACATGTACAACTTTTATAAGAGGACTTGTTTCATCTCTCTGTATCACCTGAGGATAGTCCCTTTTACTTGATATATGTCAGCGTTTGCAACCACTTTAACATATATAGGTGGACTGTAATCATTCTTCACTGTTTAATAAAGCGGTCTGTAAACTATAGTAGAATTTTGTACAAAAATGTTTGTTTTTGGAACGCTTGTTTGATCTTCAAGTGGTTAGTGGTGTCAAATTAACATTGTTTTCAACCATAGTAAAAAATTGTTCTTGAACAAAATTCTGGGACCTCGTTCACACGGGCCTACTAGAGTGTACACCCATGCGAGGGCCATGTTTGCCCACATGGGTTTCATGCATCTCCATTCAGGCAGTCCCATTCATGTCAGTTGGGATGCACGGGCATACAGTGAGGGGAAAAAAGTATTTGATCCCCTGCTAATTTTGTTCGTTTGCCCACTGACAAAGAAATGATTAGTCTATAATTTTAATGGTAGGTTTAATTTAACAGTGAGAGACAGAATAACAAAAGAATCCAGAAAAACACATTTAAAAAAAGTTATAAATTGATTTGCATTTTAATGAGTGAAATAAATATTTGACCCCTTTGCAAAACATAACTTAGTACTTGGTGGTAAAACCCTTGTTGGCAATCAGAGGTCAGACGTTTCTTGTAGTTGGCCACCAGGTTTGCACATGCCTCAGAAGTGATTTTGTCCCACACCTCTTTACAGATCTGACTCCAAGTCAATAAGATTTTGCGGCTGACTTTTGTTCAGCCCACATATTTTCTATGGGATTAAGGTCTGGAGACTGGCTAGGCCACTCTAGGACCTTATTGTGCTTCTTCTTGAGCCACTTCTTTGTTGCCTTGGCCATGTGTTTTGGATTATTGTCATGCTGGAATACCATCCACTACCTATTTTCAATGTCCTGGCTGAGGGAAGGAGGTTCTCACCCAGGATTTGACGGTACATGGCCCCGTCCATTGTGTCTTTGATGCAGTAAAGTTGTCCTGTCCCCTTAGCAGAAAAACACCCCAAAGCATAATGTTTTCACCTCCATGTTTGATGGTGGGGATGGTGTTCTTGGGGTCATAGGCAGCATTCTTCCTTCCCCAAACACGGCGAGTTCAGTTGGTGCAAAAGAGCTTGATTTTGGTCTCATCTGCCCACAACACTTTAACCCAGTTCTCCTCTGAATCATTCAGATATTCATTAGCAAGCTTCAGACAGGCTTTTACATGTGCTTTCTTGATAGGGGGACCTTGCGTGCGCCTCAGGATTTCAGTCCTTTACGGCGTAGTGTGTTACCAATTGTTTTCTTGGTGACTATGAACCCAGCTGCCTTGAGATCATTGACAAGATTATCCCGTGTAGTTCTGGGCTAATTCCTCACTGTTGTCATGATCATTGAAATTCCACGAGGTGAGATCTTGCATGGAGCCCCAGACCTAGGGATTGACAGTGTTTTTGTGTTTCTTCCATTTTGCGAATAATCGCTCCAACTGTTGTCACCCTCTCACCGAGCTGCTTGGCGATGGTCTTGTAGACCATTCCAGCCTTGTGTAGGTCTACAATCTTGTTCCTGACATCCTTGGACAGCTATTTGGTCTTGGCCATGGTAGAGAGATTGGAATCTGATTGATTGCTTCTTTGGAAGGATGCCTTTTGTAAGGTAACAAGCTGAGATTAAGAGCGCTCCCTTTAAGAGAGTGCCAGCCAAAAGCAGAACTAAACTCTTATTACAGCCAAAGATGCTGCCATCTTGGTCTCTATATGATCTGCTGTTGTCATGGTGCTGCACATGTGATCAGTTGTAAAACCAGCCATATGGCTTGACAGTTCCATTGATAGCACAAGCAACTTTAACAGTTATCATTCATAGCATGCCTTGAATGTAACTGCTTTAGGGCTCTTTCACACGGGCGTTCCATATGTCCGTTTTTCATCCCATCCGTTTGCGGATGAAAAACTGACATAATGTATCTCTATGTAAATACGGATGTCATCGGATGATCATCCTCTGACATCCGTTTTTTGTCAGTTCAGTTCAGTTCAGTTCAGTTTTTTTGAACGGAGGAGAACCCTATTTTTTCTTCCTTTCAAAAAACGGAACTGAAGCAAAAACGGATGTCAGTGGTGTCATCCGCAGACATCCGTATTTACATAGACATGCATTATGTCAGTTTTTCATCCGCAAACGGATGGGATGAAAAACGGACATACGGACCAGATGACACAAGTGTCATCCGTGTCCGTTACAAGAAAAAAAAAAAAGGACCTGATCGGGCAAAAAAAAAGGAACGCCCGTGTGAAAGAGCCCTTGGGAAACCATTAAATTGATTGGTTAATTACAATTTAACAGCTTTCTTTCATTCGGTCTTCCCCTGCAGCTACATAAAATTTTATGTAAGGAGGTGAAGAAAATTACGCACTCATAGAAAAGAAGAGGGCTATGACATGCAAGGAAGGAGGGCTGTGCTAGGAATCTGACTCTTCCTGAAGTAGTTTAACATTCTAGAAGGTTCAAAGACACATTGCAAGTCAAAAATATATTTTATGGAAAGGAAAAATGTTGCAATAAACATTTAAATAATTCGATTTTTCTATGCTGTTAGCTGCTTTTTACCTGCCAGTGACAGACAGTGTTTCTGTAAGGCCCCATTCACACGAATGCGTTTTGTAGCTTGAAGCTCGAAGCTCCAAAATGCTGGAGGAGAAAAAAATCTATTTTGAGCGTTTACTAATAAATGGAAACGCATCATTCAAGTTTTTGTGCACATTTGTGTGATTTTCTGCTTAAATGAAAACATTTAAAAATACTAAAATAGTGACAATATATGAACAAATAAATGCAAAATAAATACAGAAATAACAAAAATCATCATAAATAATAAATAAAATACATTAATATGTAATAATACATAAATAATAATTAACCCCTAACCTTAAAAAATTATAAATTGAATATTATTAT
Organism: Pelophylax lessonae; assembly: GCF_965119305.1. Lineage (NCBI taxonomy): Eukaryota > Metazoa > Chordata > Amphibia > Anura > Ranidae > Pelophylax > Pelophylax lessonae. The sequence continues at coordinate 69,814,665 of NC_138775.1, forward strand.
TATGATTGGTGATAGTAGTAGTATTATCACCCTAACAGAAAAAAGTAAAAAACAATATATAACCCTAATCCTAACCCTAACCCCAACTCCTAATCCTAACCCTATCCTAACCTTAACCACTTGCCGACCGCCGCACGACTATCTACGTCGGCGGTCAGCCCCTCACAGGCAAAGTGACGTAGGGCTACGTCACTAGCTTGTGAGGGTCTAGGGAGTGAGCGTGCGCCACCGGAGGCGCTCTCCCGCGTGGTCACGCCCCCCCCGCGCGTGTGACCGGCGGACCCGATGTCCGCCGGTCACTCTGCGATCGGCGGGGGAGAGGGAGAAAGTCAGGCGGCTTGTGTAAACAAGCTGCCTGTCATGCTCCCCTGTGTATGAAGGATGATCATACGGTTCTACTATGTAGAACCGTTGATCACTCTTCATACTTCTGAAGCCACAGCCAATCACAGTAGAAAGCACGCCCCTAGGGACACACATAGCCCCTCCCTTTAAAAAAAAAAGTTAACCCCTTCACTGCCAGTGTATTTTTACAGTAACAGTGCATATGTATAGCACTGATTACTGTAGAAATGTCACTGGTACCCCCAAAAGTGGCAAAAATGTCAGTCAAGGGTCCGATCTGTCCGCCGCAATGTCGCAGTACCACAAAAAAATCGCAGATCGCCGCCATTACGCGTTAAAAAAAAAAAAAACAACAAAAATGACAAAAATCTTTCCCTTTGTTAGTAAACGCGATAACTTTTTTTTTCTTTTTACCAAACATAGGTAGCATAAAACAAATTGGCCGAAAATGTTAAAAAATTTTGATTTTTACATTTTTTTGGGGGGGAATTTCATATAAAAAAATGTGAAAAATATTGCTATTTTTGCAAAATTTACGCTCTTTTTTTTGTTTATAGCGCGTGATCAAAAAATCGCACAGGTGATCAAATACCACCAAAAGAAAGCTCTGTTTGTGGGAAAAAAAGGACGCCAAAGTCGTTTAGATACAGCGTCGCACTACCGCGCAATTGTCCGTTAAAATCACGCAGTGCCGAATCGCAAAATACCCCCTGGGCAGGAAGGGGGTAAAATCTTCCGGGGCTTAAGTGGTTAACGCTAACCTCTTACCCTAACAAAAACAAAAATGTGTTTCCAGCACATTTGTAAGGTCAGGCACTAATGTTGGACAGAAGGCCTGGCTTGCAGTCTCCGCTCTAATTAATCCCAAAGGTGTTCTATTCGGTTGAGGTCAGGACTGTGCAGGCCAGTTAAGTTCTTCCACCTAAAACTCGCTCATCCATGTCTTTATGGACCTTGCTTTGTGCACTTTGTGGGGGAGTGAATACAATAATGTAGGTTCCCTCTTATATCAGTAACGCTCATCCCCCTTTACCTTAGTGTATTCACTCTGCGGAACCAGAGTCGTTCCCCCCCCCCCCCACATTCCTAGGGATCCTGGTGTTCCCCTTTTACGTCAGACTGCAGGATTTCCTCTTTACAGTGCACAAATCCTGTTGTAAAGGCAAGCTCTGATGTAAGGGGAAATGCTGCAGACCCTGATGTAAGTGGTCACCAGAACCCCCCTTACATCAGAGTTCCCCTTTAGATTATCTGCAGTGTTCCCCTTTAAGTTCCCTTGCACAGTAAGGGGGAATCCTGCAGACTCTTGTATATGGGAGAACTCTGTGCTGGAAAAATGTTTTTTGACTTTTGTTTAACTTAAACACATTGCTATAGCTTTAGCTAAATTTTTATAGCTTAAATATTATTTGAGTTGTTTAATACTGAAAACAGCCATTTTAGGTACTTTTTTACAGTGTCAGTAAAAATTGTGGCTCTGTCGGTAAATTTTTGGATTTTTGCCAGTAAAAAATTGGTGCGGTTTGTTAATTTCGGCATCCTGACAGTAAATTTCACTTCAGGGGGTTGGCAACACTGGCGCAGACAGCCCTTGCATGGGTGTATGCATTGACATGTGGCCACATGGACAAGGTCTTAAAAAATTAAATTTCAAAATATAAAGTTCAATATTTGGAATTAACCACTTCAGCCCCGGAAGGATTTGCCCCCTTTCTGACCAGGCCCTATTTTGCGATTCGGTACTGCATTACTTTAACGGACAATTGCGTGGTCGTGCGACGCTGTACCCAAAAGACCTTTATATCCTTTTTTTCCCCCACAAATAGAGCTTTCTTTTGGTGGTATTTGATCACCTGTGCGATTTTTAAATTTTTGCGCTATAAACAAAAAAACAGCGACAATTTTGAAAAAAAAAAAAACAAAACAATATTTTTCACATTCTGCTATATGACATTCCCAAAAAAAATGGATTTTTGTAAGAACTTACCGTAAAATCCTTTTCTCTTAAGCTCATTGACAGACGTAGTCTTCTTGATTCTCAAGAGCTGGGTTATGTTGTCTCCGCAGGAGTAGGACTAGGCAGAATGACAAAACGTTCTGGCTCCACCTTAGGGGCAGTCCCTGAGGGTATATCCTCCCTCTCTCTGCTACAGGGAATCAGTTCTGTTTAAAGCAGTACAGAGAATTTAACCCAACCCAACTCAATGATAGAGGGGCGGGTACTACGTCTGTCAATGAGCTTAAGAGAAAAGGATTTTACGGTAAGTTCTTACAAAAATCCATTTTTCTCTATCGCTCATTGACAGACGTAGTCTTCTTGATTCTCAAGAGCTGGGACATCCAGAAGCAGTGCCACAAATGAGGGGTGGGATTGACAAAATCAAATCCAATCTAGAAGGCCCAACCGGTGCCAAACTAGAAGTTTTAAAGGCTCATTATAAACAAAGAATGAGACTAAAGAAAAATTTTCCAACGGAAAAAACCCTCGAGGTAGACCACTGGTCTCCTCAAATTGCGGCCTGCAAAACCTTGCGGCCAAACGAGGCATCAGATGATGCCATTACATCAACTTTATAATGTTTAGTAAAGGTATGCACCGACGACCAGGTAGCCGCCTTGCACACCTGGACCACTGACGCCTGATGGCGAAAGGCCCAAGACGCACTAAGTGCCCGAGTGGAGTGCGCCTTAACAGGGAACGGGGGCTCCCGACCCTTAATAGAATAAGCCTGTACTACCGTCTGTCTGATCCATCTGGAAATGGTCGCGGCAGATGCAGGCAACCCCTTTTTGGGTCCATCTGGGATCACAAAAAGTGAATCCGTCTTGCGAAACGAGTCTGTCGTTTTCAAGTATACCCTGATCGCCCGGACCACATCCAAGGAGTGTAACGCAAACTCCCGAGGATGACTGGGCTTAGGACACAGGGAAGGTAATACAATTTCTTCATTCAGATGAAATTCTGAAACCACTTTTGGTAGGAAGGATGGATTCGGACGAAGAACCACCTTATCTCTATGAACCACCAGATATGGTGAACGACAAGATAATGCGGCCAGTTCTGACACCCTGCGTGCAGAAGTAATAGCCACCAAGAAGGCCACCTTCTGGGACAACGTGGGTAGAGGAATCTCCCTAATATCTTCAAAGGGAGGTTTCTGAAGAACCGACAACACTAAATTAAGATCCCAGGGGGGTAACGGCGCGTGCACTGGCGGAGCCAGATGTCGCACCCCCTGGATGAAATTCCGCACCAAGGAATGAGTAGCCAAAGGCTTCTGAAAGAAGATGGCTAATGCTGAGACCTGACCCTTGATAGTACTCAAGGCCAGTTTCTGCTCAACCCCTTGTTGCAGAAAAGCCAATATTCAACTAATCGAATAAGACCGAGGACGGAACCCCAAAAGTTCACACCATGCAATGTAGGACTTCCATGTGCGATGATAAATCTTTCTGGAAGTCGCTTTCCTTGCTTCAACTAGAGTAGGAATAACTGAAGCTGACAAACCTTTGTCCTTCAGCACCTGGGTCTCAATAGCCAGGCCGTTAAAGCCAGCGATCGTAAAGCAGGATGGAAGATCGGTCCCTGAGACAGTAGATCCTCCCTGAGAGGAAGTCTCCACGGGACGTCCGCCACCAGTCTGACCATGTCGGCGTACCAAGCTCGACGAGGCCAGTCCGGAGCTACCAGGATTACTGGGATTCCTTCCTCCTCTATTCTGCGAAGAAGTCTTGGCAGTAACGCGAGAGGAGGGAAGGCATATATTAGCTGGTATTGCCCCCACGGGCGATCAGTGCGTCTGCGGTTTCTGCTAGAGGATCGCGGGAGCGAGCCACGAATCTCTGAACTTTCCTGTTGAATCGTCATGCCAACAGATCCACATCCGGGGTGCCCCACCGTAGGCACAACTGGTGAAAAACGTCTGGATGGAGGGACCATTCCCCCTGATCCAGGGTCTGACGGCTGAGATAATCTGCCTGCCAATTCTCCACCCCCGGAATGAACACCGCAGAGATTGCTGGAACAAATCGTTCCGCCCAGCGAAGAATGCAAGCCACTTCTTTGGCCGCTCGGGCACTCTTGGTGCCCCCCTGGTGATTGACATAAGCCACGGCCGTGGCATTGTCCGACTGGATCCGAACCGAGCTGCCCTGGAGCTGCTCGGTCCAGTGAATCAGACAAAGTCTGATCGCTCTCAGTTCCAATACATTTATCGGTAACCTGGATTCTTCCGGGGACCAAAGTCCCTGGACAGATAACTGACCGAGAATTCCTCCCCATCCGGATAGACTGGCATCCGTGGTCACTGTCGTCCAATATATTGGCAGAAATTACTTTCCCTGGCTGAGCATCGGAGACCGAAGCCACCATACCAGAGACTCTCTGGTATGTTTGCTCAATCGGATCTGATTGTCCAGGGATTCCGGATTCCGATTCCATCTGAGAAGAATCTCTTGCTGAAGAATTCGGGTATGGGACTGGGCAAATGGGACTGCTTCGAACGAAGCCACCATCAACCCCAGAACCCTCATGCAAGTCCGAAGGGAAGACCAGCTGTTGGACAGTAACAACTGGACTGCAGATTGAATCTTTCGGAGTTTCCCTACCGGAAGAAAAACTCTTGTCCTGACTGTGTCTAGAATTAGACCCAGATATTCGAGCCTCTGGGTGGGAACCAGAAATGACTTTTGCTGGTTCACCAGCCACCCGAATTCCTGTAAAGAAATCATAGTAATTTCTATGTTTTGTAGCAAGGTCTGAGGAGACTCTGCATGAAGCAGAAGATCGTCTAGGTAACCTAGAATCGATATACCTCTTTGGCGCAGAAGTGCCAACATTGGGGCCAACACCTTTGTGAAGACCCGCGGAGCCGTGGCGAGACCGAAAGGTAACGCCACAAACTGATAGTGGTTCTCCTCTACGGAAAAGCGTAGAAAACGCTGATGTCCTGCGAAAATGGGAATGTGAAGATAGGCGTCCTTGATGTCTATGGACGCTAGGACATCCCCTGGATGCAGGAAGGCTGCTACCGTGCGAATGGACTCCATTCTGAATCTTCTTATGTTGACGAAAGAATTGAGTGCTCTTAAGTCCAGAATTGGACGCACTTTGCCCTCTTTCCTGGGTATTGTAAACAGGTTTGAATAAAACCCTTGAAACCGTTCTGTCCAAGGAACGTGGACTACCACTCCTTGTTGTAGTAAATCTGTGACTGCTCTCCGCAGATCTTCTAAACGATCTGCGGATAGTCGGATATTGGAAGGGAAGAATCGCGCCGGTGGGAGAGATCGAAACTCAATCTTGTACCCTGACCTTATGACTTCGCAAACCCATTTGTCCGGGATTCTGGAAAGCCATGGATCCGGGAACCGGCGAAGACGTCCCCCCACCCCAGTTATGGGTGGGGGCGCACCTTCAGGCTTTGGATGGTTTATCTTCAGGTCTGGAGGGGGCGGGCTTTTGCTTGCCCGACCAACGACCCCTGACGCCTCCTGCAGGAGCTTTGGAGGACTTAGTTTTTTCACCCGCTGGACGAAAAAACCTCTTGTGAGCAGAAAAAGAAGGCCCTCGTCTTTGACGAGTTCCTCTACCTTTAAAATTTTGCGGTAAAAAGGTGCTTTTTCCACCGGTGAGATCCTTAATGATCTCATCTAAGTTGGCTCCAAATAGACGCTCTCCTGAAAAGGGGATATTAGCCAATGCTTTTTTGGAACCTTGGTCGGCTAACCAACCTTTTAGCCACAGTGTACGCCTGAGAACCACTGCTGAGACTGATGCTCGCGCCATTAATGGAGTGGCGTCTAACGCCGCATCACATACAAACTGTAACCCCTGTATCATTTGTTCCAACAAATCTGATACCGCCTGAGGGACTTCTTCTAAGTCCCGGCGTAACCACTTGGTCCATTCAGTTACAGCCTGCGAAACCAGACCAATAGCAATTATTGGTCTGAAAGCTGATCCAATCAAGGAAAACATGGTGCGAGACATAGCTTCTATCTTGCGATCCACTGGATCTTTAAAAGACGGAGCGTCTTCTAAAGGAATAACCGTGGCTTTATTCAATCTAGCAATAGGTGAATCCACCACAGGTGGTTCTGTCCATTTCTTAATAAGGGTTTCCTCAAACGGATAACGCCTGTCAATGCGTTTAGAAATATTAAAAGTGCGTTTTGGCAGACGCCATTCTTCTTCGATTGGATTGCCAAAACATTTGGGCAATGGAAAAACCTTCGCCACTTTGATGCGCTTTTTAGTCCCAAAAGGGATCTCAGTTTCAGCTATTTCTGATGGAATACCCTGTAACCTTAAAGTCTCTTGAACAGATACAATGAGTGCGTTTACCAACGCTTCCTCTCGGGCTATGGCGGATGCCGAAACATCCTTCTCACTGTCTGAAGAGACAGGACCCGAGACACCAATACCAGATGAAGTACCTGCAACTGCAGAAATAGGCTCAGAGTCTGAATCCGAGGTTTCAGATAATAAGGGGTTAGGCGGGGGTCGCTTTCTTGCGCCCTGTCCCTGACAAGCCACTTCCACCCGGGACACAAAAGTTTCCATAATAGCTGACAAAGATTCAATTGTCAATGTGGTGCTGGAGGATCCCGCAGACCCCTCGAGGGGATCCGGAGGAGATACATGAGTGGCAGGGTCCATGTTAATACAGGACACCTTTGCCAGCAAAACAAAAAAACTTTTTCTTTTTTTTTTTTTTTTTTTGTGTGTCTCCCCCTAGCGCAATAGCGCCCCTCAGAGTACCTGCTTCTCGATCCCAGAGAGAGAGAGAGGGACCCCCAGGGCTCACCAACCGATGCAGTGCAGTTTCCAACAAACTGCAGTCAGCGTCTGTCTACACAGACTGGAAGGAGCTGTTTGCTTTTTCCCGGGCAGAAGGCGTGGCTCCGCCCCCTGTGTACGCCTTCCGGCGTTCCCAGCTCTCCACGAGGTAGCTGGGCTCACAAAACATGGCCGCCCCCATAGAAGAGACATAAGACTCCAAAAACATGGCGGCCGGCGTGACCTGAGGACATACATGCATTCGGTCTACGGCAAAATGGCGGCGGACCGCCGATATCGTCTTCCCAGCACATCCACCTGCACTCTGCTAAGAGGTGACATATGGATCTACAGAGATACACTGCACATAAGGTAGGATTATACCTCCTATGTCTGCTGTAATGTTACAGTCTGCTGGGTAGAGTGTTAGCTCTTGAACCAAGTCCACTTCCCACAAACACATGCTGTATTACAAGGGGGACTTGTAAGTATCAGATATATACTGACCATATATGGAGGGGCCCATAATATATACTGCCTCATAATGAGGAAAAAAGGGAACGTTTACTCACCATACCGAACCGACAGGCACCCTCTCTTCACAATACCCTCTCCACCGGGGTGGGGGTTTGTGGACGCCTCGACTCTCTGGTACCTGGCGTCCAAGCGAGACTTTTAACTCGCAAAGTCAGTCCCTTTACTGGGACTCCGTCGCGGCCGACCCAGCGCACTGGTCTGCACGCGTAGGCAGAAACCGGGGTGACCACTGGATCTCAACATCCAGCCCGTCGCCCGGCCCCGCATACTTACTTGAATATGTCGCGGCCGACCAAGCGCAATGCCATGGTCTGCGCGCGCTCGTAGGCCGGCTGGGGTGACCACAAGTGTCGCCCAGTCCGGCATTTTTGCTTGAAGATCTCACAGGAAAAAACACTGGAGAAAAACTACCTAAAAAATGTCTTTTTCTTAAAGAAAAAAAGTCTTGCCAGGACCAAAAGATCCCAGCAAGGAACTTAGGTCCTTACTCCTGACTAGACAGAAAAAAACTGATTCCCTGTAGCAGAGAGAGGGAGGATATACCCTCAGGGACTGCCCCTAAGGTGGAGCCAGAACGTTTTGTCATTCTGCCTAGTCCTACTCCTGCGGAGACAACATAACCCAGCTCTTGAGAATCAAGAAGACTACGTCTGTCAATGAGCGATAGAGAAAAGAATTTAAAAATCAAAATTTTTAACATTTTAGGCCAATTTGTTTTCTGCTACAAATTTTTGGTAAAAAAAAACACAATAACTGATTTATGACTTATAATGACTATGGTAAAGATATATGTCAGAATATGTGAGAGAAAAAAAAGGAGGAAAAGGTAAGTAGGGAAAGCTTGGGGGGGGGGGGGGGGCAGGGGGGCAGCCACAACTCTACATAGCTGGTAATGCTGAAGGTCCCAACTTCACCTTGAGATAATTTTTCATCAACTGTTTGTTTAATTGTGATATTCATGGATGAAACACGGTTTTTACTTACACATGTGGGTTCTGAAAAAGCAGGAGATGATGCAAGCAGGCAACCCAGACCAAAGAAATAATTCATTGGCAAAGTTAGAATTTTTATAACCAATTTATATTTCTTCTGAAAATATACGGGTAATGCTGAATGATTATGCCCAGTATTTCTTTTTAAAGCAAACACTGGTAGTTCAGACTGGCTGTCTATGGCTTGCTTTATATTTCCTGCATTTCCTGGCTCTGCTCCCAAAACACTAGATTCTGGCACTGGTAGATCTGGGCAAGGAAAATCCCAGCTCAGGAGGAAACAAGGGGTTAAACTTACAGTAGATGATAACTGTTGGGATGAGTGTTACTAGGAGGGTGGGTGTAGGGGTTAATTTACACCTCGGTGTTTCTCATGCAGTGCAGCTTAAGTGTTGCGTGTCTTACATGTGTTGGCTTCATCCCTAGATAACGTGCATGTTATTGGAAATTGCACTTATGATTTTGCAGGCAGAATTATTTTCAGCGCCTGCAACACACCAAACCCTAACAGCCATAATGTTAGGGTTACAGGAAAGGTTATTATTAGGATGGTGTAGGGTAAAGTATTGCTTAAAACAACCAGTGACCAGATTCTGGCTTTAAATGGTCGTGTACCCATTTTCTCCCAGCTATGCAGCCCTAAATTGGCCATACATACACTATATATTGTGATAAGTGTTGGGATGCCTGCCTTTACATAAACTTTATTGGCATCCCAGTCTTAGTCTGAAGGGGTCAATATTGAACCCTACTGACCTGTGTATATGCAGTAGGGCCTTAAGGTGGAACAAAAGTTCCACTGTCACAAACTGCAAGCAGACAGGATCTATATTGCAGAAAAGACATGCAGTGTGTCTTCTGCAATAAAATATACCTTGTGCAGTAGTGACAGCGCCCAATCAAATAACGTGCATAAATAGTCCAAATTAAAGTCCTGCCCCTTTATTGTGTAAATTACACAAAAACATCCATAATAAACCTAAAAAAGGCGCTGTTTAAAAAATGACATATATATATATATATATATATATATATATATATATATATATAATATATGAATGTGCTGATTTATAATGTATCCTGTGGCATAGACCACAAAGATAAATAGATGTGAGTCAGTGAGGTGCCTCTCTTTAATATATAATATATATATATATATATATATATATATATATATATATATATATATACTGTGTGTGTGTGTGTATATATATATATATATATATATATATATATATATATATATATATATATATATATATATATATATATAATAGCACATTAAATATCATCAAATAAGTGCCTCTAATACGTGAATAGCTCAATCCATATAATTTAGTTGATAGATAAATTAGAATACATAAATAAATCTCATAAAGTAGATAAATGGAACAAATAAGTGGATACAGTGCATATCAAAATGAAAGTGCTGAGTGCATATATGAGATAGTCCAATCTTTCAGTGTCCAAAGTAATATCAAATATTGAAGTGAGAGTGATGGCTATTGAACTCCCCATACCATAGAAGAGAATAGTGGAATAGTTTTCAAACAGTGGGTAACAATAAATGATATATACTCACCAGATCGCTTCAGGCCTCAAGGACCTATAACACTTAATAGAAACCAATGGCTGGTAGTACTTCACCCATGGATGTCTCCCACACTCCAATGATATCAGCAAGATATGAACGCAAAATTATACAATATATGATGCAAACCAATGTTTAGTATCGAATCTCCCTGGGATCTTTCCACACTCCAAAATTATGAACGCTATATGGACACAAAAAAAAACATATATAGTGTAATACCGTATTATTGAGCCCAAAAACAGAGTAAAACAATGTAAATATGCTTACATTTAAAAGTTATGACACAGGAGGGTACAATCCATCTGTTCTATAGCACCTATTGTATGTAGAATCATAGTCAATACCCCTGCCTGCCCCTATAGACATAAGATTGCTGCCTAATATGCCCTTAGAAAAATTGGATCAAGAGATTGTCATCCCATGTCTATGGTCTACTTAACTGAAAAAAGTTTTAAGAGCAATTCATCATGATTAAAGTGTACGGCGAAACAGAAGTTTGATAGAATTTACTGAACCCGGATGTGCGTGATGTACAACATCAAAGAACAATTTTAGGATTATTTTCAATTTGTAGGTATTACAGGATCCTGAGTAATATGATACGACTGTCACAAGTTATCTGGCTAGACTGGAGCTAATGAATAGTACTTGCGTAGGTCAGGTAATAATAGGACTTCTAGGATTTGAACATTGTTAAACTTTCAGTGCGAAATAGAAATACATTTTTATTATTACAGGTCAAGAATTGTGAACTTTGAGGCCTCCATTGACCTTGCTACATATTGAGTCAAAACTCTTTCAGTTTGAAACACACATTGCGTCCATTGTTTGACATGGTTTTGTTTGCCTGAACTTTGAGATGAGAAGCTGTGTCATCTGCCCCACAAGGAAAATGTGTTTGACAAACTTTTAAATACAATACTCAGAAAGACAGATAAATAAATCGCTTATCACAGGTGGATCGGCCTTTGGGGGAAAAGGTTTACATAAGACATCCTTCCCCTGGTCTTGAAACACGAAAAACCAGAGAGGTCGTAAAACTTTATGTTCAGGCCATGACTCACACAATGGGCGAAACTCAATTTCAGGATAACACCTGTGTTCAACCATACACAATGCAAGTAAACTATTGTTTCCACCCTGAGAAGACAAACAAAACTGTCTGGACAAAGACGAGAATCTGTCATTTATTTACCTAAACACAAACAGGGGGATAAAGTTGTTGAAATCTACACGGAGTCACATAAACATTGTCACTTAGATTGATGAGAACTGCAAATCTCAAAATGAATTTCAGAAAATCATAAATTGATATCTCTGCCCCATCATATACAAAAGGTGTTTTGGAACTATGATGTTATGACAACCTCCTACTGAGAAGTACATTATATTCTATCATATAGTAGTGTCAAATGGTCAGAAATTTCACCCATATTTTATCATCCAGTCCAAATCATAAATGTACTGTTGTTAACATAGTAATCCCTTAAATGGATAATACTCTAATTGGAAACAAACCATGTATAGAAAAAGTTACATATACAAGCTGTTGTGTATCAATATATATAACTGTATATGTATCTATACAATTCTTACTGCTACTAATTGAAGTCTTGGGTTAAAAAGTAAAGTCCAATATATATATTACATAAGATATATTAAATATTAGAATAGTGTTACCAAGATTAATCTTTATTCAGATACCTGGTGGATTAAATGGACGTCATAGATGAGAGCATGATTACATTTTATGTTTTTTTTATAATAGTCTTAAATGGAGAAATTTTAATTAATTTTAATATACTGGTTAACCAAGAGGTGTCACCCTATGACATCACCAGTTAATGAATAAGATGTTCCAACCAATAGGAATAATGTTCCTCCCACTGGGTTTGGCTTATGATAATTTTTACTGCCCTTTTGTTCAACACAAAATAAAAAGAAACCAGAGATGTAATAAGAGAACACAACACAACAGACACACACAAGACACAAGACACATCACACTTACAACATACACACTACTAACAGCCATGCATAGACTCATCTACACAGACGCCATCTTGGTCCACCCTGTATCTGAACCTTTGAGGGACGCCAAAAGAAGCTCCTCCCTAATTGGCCACCATCTTGGAAATGCAGCCATCTTAAAGGAACCTGGTAACTACTATTCTAAGCTAAGCGGCCATTTTAAATATGGTAATTATGCCTTGCTGTTATTTGATTATTATTCAATATTGTTATGTACTTCCTTAAATGTTTTACATTTCCTATTTAAAGGGTAACGAAAGTACAATCCCAGCCGTATAAACCATATGTAGATTTTTCTCTAAAGAGATGATTTTTGTTTTTATAACATTTTTTAATATCAGATTAAGCGCATTATTTGCAATTTTACGTCTTCCGTTTTGCATGGCTTATTCTCACTTCATCTGCAGTGGAATGACTTTCGGCCATGTGATTCGCAGACTATTGTGGTCTGATTATATAGAATATTAATGTATGGTTCATACTACACCTGGGAAAAACATAATCTTGTTTTATTTTACTTCATCGTTTAGCTAAATATCACATTGCATTTATCGTTTTAAGTTGGTATTTTATGTAAGGTTATCTCTTTGTGTCACTCAAGTATGATCATTTATGGTGAAAATATGTCTTGCGAATAAATATTCTTATATATATATTCCCTACTGTAGACTGCTTCACTAAGATTGGTATATGCTTTTAAAAAGAAATTAACTGATATAAAAAAAAGAACTTGGGAAAATTGCGTGGTATACTATGAGTGTCTGAACAAAATTAATTGGGTTTTTTTTCTTAGATATTAAATTATTTGCCGTAATCGGCTGGAGGCACTGCGTCATAATTCTATTGATAGTTCAGACACCGCCTTTTAGTAATAAATTAAAAATAGTCAAATTTTATACCAAAACGCACAACAACATGTGACTTGCATGTGAGAACATAAGCAAGGACTTTAATGAACTGTTCTTCCACCAGAAGGACTCTGTAGTCCATAAGCTGATTGGTCGCAATGAATAACAATGACGCTTGTAACTCTAACAGACTGTAACCTTTGATTAATTCTGAAGATAAGTATTAATGTACGATGAGCTGAACAATATTCACAGCACGCAGCCTGTTCCCTAGGAAATGCATACTAGTAGATCTCAACTGCTTTTTTTATGCACCCGCTTTGACATACGATATTTATCAAGTACCCTTGGTGTGTCTTGGTTTATACCAGATATCCCTTCCCCAAAAGCCTTATCTATGCAATGGGCCAGGTCTTTAGTTGGCTGGGACCTCCAGATGCTGCATGCAGGCAGCCCATTCATGTCTATGGGGAAGCTGTGGCTGCAGGCAGCCCATTCATGTCTATGGGGAAGCTGTGGCTGCAGGCAGCCCATTCATGTCTATGGGGAAGCTGTGGCTGCAGGCAGCCCATTCATGTCTATGGAGAAGCTGTGGCTGAATGGAACCAGGTGCTTGTCCAAATTTGACAGCCCCGAGTTTGAGGTTTGGAGACACGCCCCCAAACCGTTGTTCAAGGCCTCATTCACACCCTATTTACCTGCCAGGAATGCACAGGATTTCCTTGCAGCCACATGCAGGCAGCCTGTTCAGACTGATGACAGGTGGACAGCTGCAAGGATCCACGTGCATCCCTGACAGTACATCTGTGTGGGACCAATTACAGATCAGAAGGCAGTCTGCCTGTTGGTCCCACATGGGTGAAGATGGTCCTCTACATGGGTGTACAGATCAATACACGGCCAAATTTGAATGGTGCCAAATTGGAACAAGCGACTGTGTACGTGCAGCTGCTGCTTTCCTATAGGCATGAATTGGCTGTCTGCTTTCAGCACCTAGCATCCTCTAGATCTTCTACATATGGATCGGTGTGTTCCCAGACAAGTATTTTCTCTGTGTATAATATGCAAGATGAGTCATGTAGATGGTTTTGTACATTTTAAAGTTTTAAGCTAAAAAAAGTAAGAATATTTTGACCAACAGCATGTTTAAAGTACACCTAGGTGTACATTCACTAAATTACCAAAAGTATTGGGATGCTTGCTTTTATGCTCACATGAACTTTAGTGGCTAGTCTTAGTCTGTAGGGTTCAATGTTGAGTTGGCCCATCCTTTGCATGTATAACCGCTTCAACTCTTCTGGATAGGCTGTCCACAAAGTTTAGGAGTGTGTATGGGAATGTTTGACCATTCTTCCAGAAGTGCATTTGTGAGGTCAGGCACTGATGTGGACGAGTAGGCCTGGCTCGCAGTCTCCGCTCTAATTCATCCCAAAGGTGTTCTATTGGGTTGGGGTCAGGCTAGTCAAGTTCTTCCACCCCAAACTTGCTCACCCATGTCTTTATGGACATTGCTTTGTGCACTGGTCTTAGTTCCAGTGAAGGGAACACTTAAGGTGTCAGCATACTAAGACATTTTGGACAATTTCATGCTCCCAACTTTGTGGGAACACTTTGGGGATGGCCCCTTCTTGTTCCAACATGACTGTACACCAGTGCACAAAGCAAGGTCCATAAAGACATGGATGAGCAAGTTTGGGGTGGAGAAACTTGAATGGCCTGCACAGAGTGCTGAACTCAACCCGATAGAACATCTTCGAGATGAATTAGAGTGGAAAATGCGAGCCAGGTCTTCTTGCCCAACATCAGTGCCTGACCTCACAAATTGGCTTCTGGAAGAATGGTCAAACATTCCCATAGACACACTCCTAAACCTTGTGGACAGCCTTCCCAGAAGAGTTAAAGCTGTTATAGCTGCAAAGGGTGGGTCAACTCAATATTGAACCCTACAGACTTAAGACCGGGATGCTTTTAAAGTTCACGTGTGTGTAAGGGCAGGCATCCCAATACTTTTGGTAATATAGCGTAATGTAAAATTTAGAACCTACTTTATTTTTTTTTTTTTTTCAGGAATGTCAAGGCAATTTAAAATCTATGTAAACTAACAATTAACTTTCCTTATTAGTTCATCTTTTGTCTTTTGCTATGGAAAGTGTTTTACCTGTCTGAGAAGTACATACAACACCTTTTTATTACATACAATTAAATTAATCCTGCCAGAAAACTAGTGAGCTTGTAAGTTGTGCGCTCTGCAAATGTTGCTGTGAAATCTCAAGCAGTGTTCTCAGCTCTGCCCAGTTCCCTGTTATAAACCACAGATGCATGGTGACTGTAAGAGTAAAGGCCCTTACACACGTAGCCATTGTCGGCCGTAAATATTCGAGCGCCGAACGATCGGCCGATTGTTGGCTTGTTAGTATGATGCTTCCGACAACAGCGACTTTTCGGCCGAACAGAATCGGGTGTGCATGCTATAAAATTTTTGTTGGCCGTCACCAGAACGGCCGATTGTTCGCAAGTCAGTACAGAATTCGGCCGACAAACAGCAGATTAGCAAGACTGGGCATGCTCAGAGAAAAAAAAAGACACGGAAATTTAACCATCACATGACATCACTTATGCAGTCGGCTGTTGTTGGCCGACAAAATTCATGTGCAGTCTTTAGCACTTTTCAGCCGACAGGACAACACTGGACAAAAGACGGCCGATCGTTCGGCCGACATTCGGTACGTGTGTACGGGGCTTTAGGCTCCATGTACACGGGACGTTGTAAATGGCCGTTTAGGAGCAGTTGGGCGTTTTTTTCAGAAGCCCCTGAACGCAGCTCCATGTTATCTTATCTTATCTGTCCATGTACACCGGGTCGTTTACAGTCATTTGCAGGCAGTTGCGTTCAGGGACTTTTTTTAGAACGCAATTATTTGCGTTCGAACGTGTGTTTCCCGGCGTTTCAAACGCGTCTGAACGTGTCCGAACGCGATGACCCGCGTTTAGCGTTCGCGTTTTTCCATTTTAAAGGGGAATCATTTTTTTGACCTCTAGGAACGGTTCTAAACGCAAACGCCCGCTAAATGCGGGTGCAAACGCGACTTAACGGACGTTTCAAATGTCCTAAAAATTCCAGCATTCAAAGGGACTTTTAACAACGTCCCATGTACATGAAGCCTTAATATACACGGGACATTTTAAAACCTCTCCTGAGCCCTGGAACTTGACAGCTAGTAACCAACGGTTAAAAACGTCCGTTTTGCCTTGTTTACATGCCACGTTTATGCGCGTTTTCGTTTAGTAGAAGAAATGTATTCCCATTGAAAACACCTATAAACAAAACGCTTATAAAATGGAGTTACTGCGTTTAAACGCGTTTGCACGCTGTTGCATGCATTTGGTGTTTCAAATGCCAATAAACTTCCAACTGAACGCATTTTTTTTTGCTTTAAAAAAAAAAATGGCACTAAACTCAACTGCCTCTAAACGACTATAAACGACTCAGTGTACATGGACAGATAAGATAACATAGAGGAGAGTTCAGGGGATGCTAAAAAAAAAAAATGCCCAACTGCTGCTAAACGTCCGTTTATCAGCAACAGTGTATATAAGGCCTAAGTTGTCTCCCTGGGACAGGAATTGTGGTAATGGCAGGATCGCAAGGTAAAATAAAAGGGGAAAAATGGGGAAAAACTAATATAGCCACCGCATCTAAAAACTGATGAGCTGCAATTATATATTTGGTCTTGTGTTTATATACACTTTACTCAGAAAAAATGTAATTTTATTGTTTTTAATAAAATAAATCACCTTCATGTAATGTTTTTTTTTTTTTTTTTTATCAGTGTTTGGTTAATGTTTTACAAACCCTGTCTCTGTATATTGTGTGTAAATACACTGCCCGGCCTAAAAAAAAGTCGCCACCTGGAATTAACTAAGCAACTCAACTAAGCATGCAGCCACTATCCTATTGGATAGTTACTGCATGTGCCCAAAGAATGAGGTCAGCTGACTACCTGAATACTGAATGGCCAGGTTATCCCATCAATGGGTTTTTTCCTCCCTGATGACACGGGCATATTCCAAGATGACAATCCCAGAATTCATCGGGCTCAAATTGTGAAAGAGTGGTTAAGTGAGCATGAGACTTCATTTTTACACATGGATTGGCCTCCACAGAGTCCAGAACTTAATCCCATTGAGAATCTTTGGGATGTGCTGGAGAAGGCTTTGCCCAGTGGTCCGAATGCAACACTGGGCGGAAATAAATCTTGTGACATTGCAGAAGCTTATTGAAACAATGCCACAGCGAATGCATGCCGTAATCAAAGCTAAAGGTGATCCAATGAAATATTAGAGTGTGTGACCCTTTTTTTGGGTGGCGGTTTTTTTTTTTTTTTTTTTGGCCGGGCAGTGTATAAGTGATAGTGGGGGCAGACCTATTTTTATTATTACATATATAGGCTCTGTTTCCTGCTTAATGTTGCTGCCTTGCTTTTCCTATTGTTTTACCGCATGTATACCAGATAGCATTTGTATGACTGAATTTATAGACTTTCTAATGCCTTTAAAGCTGGTCATAGATGGACTGTTTTTTTTTTTTTTTTTCTTTTTTCATTCCTCCGTCCACACAAGTGAGATCGATGAAGGAATCTTCCCTGCTGAGACAATGTATTCTGACAGCCAGGGTCGCTGTTAGAAATCATGGGGCCCTGTACGGCCTACCTGGCAGGGCCCCCTTTGCACCCTCCACCCTTCCCCTGGCCGCTCTCCTGACCCAGTCCCATCATCTACCGATGTTTTCTCGGGACCAAGAGCTGTTTTCAGCAGCTCTGTCCTTATGCTGGGAGTATCCCCCCCAGCCCATAAACATTGCCTGCCCAGCGATGCATATGTGTGGCTTATGGGCATTAAAGTATCCTGATATGTGCCTGCTGTACCATGTACCTGTATGATAAACTATCCTGTTTTATTTGAATTACTTCCTTTATGAGAAATTCCCTGGTGATCCTGCTAGTCCCTGTGCTTTCTGTCTAAAAACTGACCCCAGGAAGCAGGAGAGCACAGCGTGGTCAGTTGTCTAGCTGTGCTGGAAACTCTGTGTACTCTCTTCCAATGATCAGACTTGCCCTGAGGCACTTGCTGCACAGCTATTCACTGGGAAGCTCAGTGTGCTTCTGCTCCTCCTCCCCCCAGCTGTTATGCAGCTGAGAACAGAGTGAATGTGATCACTTATATAAAAGGGAAAAAAGTTATCTATAATGTTTTTTTTTTTTTATCTATGCACAAATGTTTTGCCTTTTATTTCTCTTTTAAACTGAATGGGTTGTTTTACAAGGTATTTCTTTACAATCATTTTAAGACCAAGCTCTTCCACTACACATATGGGTTACTGGGGCTTAAAGGGGTAAAGGGAAGTGGTGGGGGTGGAAGGGGCTCAGCTGCTTGTTTCTATTGCCCCCCCAAATGCAAGTGTAAAGTAGAATGTCACTGTGCTTGTTATCAGCACAATGATAATCACACGTAACACTGTCTGTGCCACTGCCATGCAGTACATTATCATAATGCTGATCATAAAATAAGCACAGTGAGTATTCTGGGGACTCTAACCAGATACTAGTGTCACTCACAATGCAGCCAATTCACCCACCATCGCCAACTTTAGCCTTGCTGCTGTCAGCTGCTTCACATCAGTCTCAGTACCTGAGGGAGCGTGTACATGAGATCACTCCGCCAGGGAAGGCAGTGGGCAGCCAGTCAGAACTACAGTTGAATAGTGCAACATGCCGTGCAGAATTATGTGCCTGCACCCTTAAAAAGAAGAACAAGTTCCTCCTTTGCTCTCACCTCCTGGGCCCCTCTTTTGACCTGATTGGGCCAAGGATAATGTAATTTTACACCTTCTAAGCAAGAGGAAGGGGGGTATAGTTTAGGAAGCCCTCATTTTGTATTTTGGAGAAACGAACGTTAAAGCTGTCCGGGCCCCCCTTTTGAGCTGATGGGCCCGGTACAACAGGACCGGTTGCACTGTGTGGGAGTGATGTTAACGCAGCCCAACCATTCATACAACCAAGGTCCACAAACTCTGAAGGAAGACCGGATGAAGATGGAAGCTCTGAGTTTGGTGACAGCGCGCCACTAGAAGGCTTCGTTTTGGAGGCAGGTCTGTTATAATGTGCTATGGAGGGAACAAACGGGGGCGCCAGCCTGGGGCAGTAGTTTAAAAACACAAATTATTTATAAAAAATGTATAATAGATACTCTGCATATGTTACAAAAAATGTCTGGGTCAAGTGCAGGTGTCCCTAGCATCTAAGGCAGGTGATGCAACACTGTAAAGCTTGATGTGTCTGTCCAGACCGCAAAATGTCAGCTCAGAAGCTGATAATCAGCGTGAAACGCACAGACCTCTAAAGAGGAACCGGATACTTTGAAATGAGTCACTTGACTATTCTGAGGTCTCCCATTGGACGACCTGGCACGGCCGCTGTGAGTTCCACACCGGGTACAGGCTTGTCAGCTGGCGGTTTGCTGTCATTGGCCTTCGATGCCGGGGACACCTCCACTTGACCCAGACATTTTGTCTGACATATGTTCATTATAGCACCACCTTTGTACGTAGCTGTTATACATTTTTTACTTAAATAACGAATTGGTAACCCAAAAGAAACTGCGCAAATGGTGATATTCGATGATAAATTATTAGTCAAATGTTGATTTATATGTGAGGAATTGCTTCCATAGTGCAAGCTGCAATAAAAACGTGTATACGCATAAATAGTGAAAAGGGGTGAATATATTGCGCTTAAACACTTAAAACACAACCAAAAAAGTGCTTGTGTGCATAAACATATACCGTATATACTCGAGTATAAGCCGACTTTTTCAGCACATTTTTTGTGCTGAAAAAGCACCCCCTCGGCTTATACTCGAGTGAGAAAAAAAAAGAAAATGGAGACATGCCAGAAAGGATCAGGAATGACCGGGAATAATGGTGTATCTCACCCCCGACCCTCCCGCCCCGTATCCGCCGCCGTTAATACAGTTAAAAGGCTGAAATAACATCACCCGCCGCCTGACTCCTCTGTAGCAGAGGAGCAGAGGAGACAGCCAGCGAAGAGTCAGTGGATGAGCTGCGCCCGCACGTCACACCGTGGGAGGAGCCAGTGCTGGCAGCCGCGCTGCTGAAGAAGAAGTAGTGAAGAAGTGACAGGGCCAGGCCGGGAGCGGGAGGCAGTGAGGGAACAACTTACCCGAACACCTGCCACCATCTGCATTACGGTACGGTATATATTTATTTTTATTTACCGGCATTTATGATTAACCTGGGTTGGAGTCTGTTTATTATAATGTGTGTTCTCCATGGCATCCAGAATCAGCCCTGTAATGAATAAAAAAAAATGCAAGTAACATCCCCAAGGACAGTGATGTGCTTTCCTCTGAGATGCCACCTATTTGCTGGTGATGGCTCTTTCTGCCACTGATCAAAACTGTTACTGGTACTGGTATGTGAGTTTAGGGGGGGGGGGGGGGAATGGAGGTGAGGTGAAGGCCTAATGTGGGTTGAGGGGGGTTGGGGGTGGAGGTGTAATGTATGTGCTGCGATGTACCACTGTAATGTACCACTGACCACAACTCAAGGTTTCCTTTTTTTAATATGATATTTACAGTAATTTAGCTGCTGCATTTTCCACCCTAGGCTTATACTCGAGTCAATCATTTTTCCCATTTTTTTGTGGTAAAAGTAGGGGTCTCGGCTTATATTCGGGTCGGCTTATACTCGAGTATATACGGTAAATAAATATATATATACTAGTGAATAAATATATATGAATAAATAAATAAATATGTTGTGAAAAAGTCCTTAGTGAAATAAATCAACAGTCCTTAAAGTGCCCAGTGCAATACGGATCTCTCAGCAATGACTGAAAATCACTTTAGCTTCAAGTGAGGGACCTCCACCATAGGGACTTTCTCCACCCAGTGCTCAGGGTAAATACTTCTTACCGAAGCTGGTGGACCCCTTAATTACAGGGGGTCTAAAACAGCATATATGGTCCACAAATGCCTCCAAGCTATCCTTTAGGTCCCTTAATATGGCTCAGCTAGCACAAGGAACTCCAAGTATTTCCAGGGTGGTATGGGGAAAAAGATAAGGAAACTCTGATAGTGTAGTATGTTCTAATAATGGGGTTTATTAATAGAAATGCACTTACTCAAACATCATATACAGATGCCTTCATAGGGTAAATGCAGCATGGGTTCGGTGTACGGGACGCTCCTCTGTTCCTGCGTATCACCAACCCGGAACTCCACGGTCTCACGTTCCCCCGGGGGAACGTGAGACCGTGGAGTTCCGGGTTGGTGATACGCAGGAACAGAGGAGCGTCCCGTACACCGAACCCATGCTGCATTTACCCTATGAAGGCATCTGTATATGATGTTTGAGTAAGTGCATTTCTATTAATAAACCCCATTATTAGAACATACTACACTATCAGAGTTTCCTTATCTTTTTCCCCATACCACCCTGGAAATACTTGGAGTTCCTTGTGCTAGCTGAGCCATATTAAGGGACCTAAAGGATAGCTTGGAGGCATTTGTGGACCATATATGCTGTTTTAGACCCCCTGTAATTAAGGGGTCCACCAGCTTCGGTAAGAAGTATTTACCCTGAGCACTGGGTGGAGAAAGTCCCTATGGTGGAGGTCCCTCACTTGAAGCTAAAGTGATTTTCAGTCATTGCTGAGAGATCCGTATTGCACTGGGCACTTTAAGGACTGTTGATTTATTTCACTAAGGACTTTTTCACAACATATTTATTTATTTATTTATTCATATATATTTATTCACTAGTATATATATATTTATTTATATGTTTATGCACACAAGCACTTTTTTGGTTGTGTTTTAAGTGTTTAAGCGCAATATATTCACCCCTTTTCACTATACATTTTTTACTGTATATTAAATCTGTGTTTTTAAACTACTGCACCCAGGCTGGCGCCCCCACTTATTACCTCTTGTTTTGCAGAAATCGGCTTCTATTCTATGGGGAGCTGCCACCAGCACAATATACTTTTGAAGGACTTTTATTGATTTTATATTATGGATTTCTTTTATTAAAGGACTTAAAGGACAAGGATTAAAGGACAATGTGCTATAGTATGTGGTGCATACTAGCACATTATTAGGTTATCCTGCAGGAGACCACCTTTCCTTTTTCTTTTTTTTTTATTGCAGTTTTCTATTAATGCTTACATGTCCCCTGTTTTGTGTTATTAAGTGTGAATATTAAAGTGGAGGAAAAGCCTTTGTGTGTGCCCCTTCTCTGTAGGCGCCACCATGCCGAGACCTGAGAGGTAGCCTGATGAGCAAATTATGGTGCACACAGGGCAGGCTGACAACGCTGCTGCTAATTGTGAGGGCAGTGGCCTAACTTTATAAAAGGCTTAAATACCAGCGCTATGGAGTCTCAGTACCTTAATTGAACCAGGATAGTGGTTACTGTGGTGTAAGCTGCCCCCAACCTACCTCTGAGGTAGTAAGTTGGAAAAAATTGCAAGAAAGTTGGGACCGGCGCTACCACTTTAAATCAAAA
Organism: Pelophylax lessonae; assembly: GCF_965119305.1. NCBI lineage: Eukaryota > Metazoa > Chordata > Amphibia > Anura > Ranidae > Pelophylax > Pelophylax lessonae. Next base: position 69,837,379 of record NC_138775.1, read on the forward strand.
AGTTGTGTGTTTGTGCAGTCTCAAACCTGCATGAATCATACGTATTGTGAAAGTGCATTTAGTGCATACAGTGCGTTTAAAATTGCCAAAGTGCTGCGTGATAGTAAAAGCTTCAATAAATTATTATGGGCTGTGCTCAGTGTACCATATATCACATATACATAAGTATATATAAAAAAGTGCTAAGTGCTGTTAATACCATTAGCCACGTGAGTGATTATACGTTTGTGACAGTATATGGCGCCGGTGGATCTCCACCTGTACCGCCGCTGCTTACCGCACTTGTAAAGTAGATCACTCAGTCTTCCTCAGTCATGGCCAAGGAGAGAGAGACCCGTCACCACCAACTGTTTATAGGAGAGACCGTATGTGTAGTAGGCCTGTTAAAATGTCAGGTTTAGACAATTCCATCATTAGTCCAGGAATAGATCAAGCACGCCCCTAGGGACACACACAGCCCCTCCCTCCCAAATAAAGTTAACCCCTTCACTACCAGTGTATTTTTACAGTAACAGTGCATATGTATAGCACTGATTACTGTAGAAATGTCACTGGTAACCCCAAAAGTGTCAAAAATGTCAGTCAAGGGTCCGATCTGTCCGCCCCAATGTCGCAGTACCGCAAAAAAAATCGCAGATCGCCGCCATTACGCGTTAAAAAAAAAACAACAAAAATGACAAAAATCTTTCCCTTTGTTAGTAAACGCGATAACTTTTGCGCAAACCAATCAAAATACGCTTTTTGCGATTTTTTTTTTACCAAACATAGGTAGGATAAAACAAATTGGCCGAAAATGTTAAAAAATTTTGATTTTTACATTTTTTTTTTTGGGAATTTCATATAAAAAAATGTGAAAAATATTGTTATTTTTGCAAAATTTATGCTCTTTTTTTGTTTATAGCGCAAAAAGTAAAAAGCGCACAGGTGATCAAATACCACCAAAAAAAGCTCTGTTTGTGGGGAAAAAAGGACGTCAAATTAGGTTAGGTACAGCGTTGCACGACCGCGCAATTGTCTGTTAAAGTCACGCAGTGCCGAATCGCAAAATACCCCCTGGTCGTTTAGCAGGAAAATCCTCCGGGGCTTAAGTGGTTAAATTGTCTATACATGTGGTCACCAGGTTACAAACAAGATAGGGACTGTAGGTTTGTTCTTAAAGCGGAGTTCCAGCCTTTTCTGTGTTTATTAAAAGTCAGCAGCTACAAAAAGTGTAGCTGCTGACTTTCAATAAACACACACTCACCTGTCCCACGGTCCAGCGATGCGGCCGCCCAAAGCCTTGATCCTCTCCCTCTGGTCTTGGCGGCGCCAGCATCACTAGTGTGGGCACCCAGCTGTGACAGCTTGCGGGTTCACAGCCGTGTACCCACTGCACATGCGCGAGTTGCGCTGCGCGTCTTGATTGGCCGGCAATCTTCTGGGACCTCTGACATGTCCCAGAAGATTGCAGGGAGGGGGAGAGGAGAACTTCCGCTCAGGGTGCCGCGGCGCTCTGAGCGGAAGTGGGAGCGGCTACCTGTCAAAACTAGGTACCTGCCCCCCCCCCCCAAAAAAATGACATGCCAAATGTGGCATGTCAGCGGATTAGGACTACCTAAAGCAGAAGTTCCACTTTTGGGTGCAACTCCGCTTTAAGTCGAATTTGTTTGTAAGTCGGAACAGATGCATTTTTAGCCCAAGCCAAAAGAATAATTTTTACGTTTTTTGCATAGCATAGGGAAGGGTTAACACCCCTGTACTGTTTGTTTTGCTGTCTGTACCCCTGTTCAGAAGATGTCACCTCACTTTCTGTCCCTATAACAATTGGATTTTGAAAATTTTGGGTTGTTGTTGAAACAAGGATTGGTGATAAAGTTTCAGTGAAGACACCTTTTTCCCATGATAACTCTTACTGGAGTGAATTTCCCTTCCTAGGGGGAGATTTCTCCTCACTTCCTGTTGTCTCCCTCCATTTGTAAGTAGGAGTCGCTTGTAAGTCGGATGTTTGTAACTCGGGGCTCGACTGTAATCAGGAAGATTATACGTATGTAGAGAAAATTTGTGACAGACCTTCCAAGGTAAGGGAAAAAGATCTGTGCGGTTTTACCTGCAGCTGCACTAAGATACGGCACATCTCTGGACTGTGCCAATTGAAATAATATACTCCCCCCCCCCCCCCCCCTCTGATTTTTGGAACAAGAAATAATAAACCAATAAGAATAATACAAAAAATCCAATACGATCTAAATTACAACCCAACCATTAAACCATTTAAAGATCTAATCACTAAGAAATTCCACATGGAAATTATTAACTAAAAGATTTGCTTTTGAAAATGGCACATTACCACTACAGCATAAACTAAACGGACCTGTTTAGTACTGGGCATTCTGCTGTTTGTGTCGTTTTTTCAAAATTAGCTCCAGGACTACAATTTTTACGTGTACTGTATCTAGGCCCATGAACTACAATTTAATGTATTGCAGCTGGGAGTCCCTTCTGACTGTGAATGTGATTTTTGTTCGTGAAAAATCATACTTATTGCAAAGTGTATCCTGAAATTGACCAGAGAATATAAAACATTGACATGGCAATCAAACACACATTTTCGGGGTTTGTTTTGAAATGTATTAAGACTGTAATGGTGTTATACAATTCTTTGAGAAACCATTTATTTGAATTTCTGTATGAATGTTTAATGGAATTCTGCTGGTGCACGGTCAGATTTAGATGTGATATCTGCATTAGTTTGTATTTTTCAGGGTCTTCTGCCAGAACAGAGTTTCTTTCTTCCAATAAAAAAAACCTCTACATGTTAACATTAATTTTTTTGGAAGTTCCACTTTAACCACTTTTCGCTAGCCAGAGCTGCTGTTTTAGGAGGGGGAACCTGCTGATCATGCAACACTGTTATCGACTGCACAGTAGGGATGTAACGATATCAAAATCTCACGGTACGATACAATTTCGATATTGACCTCACGGTACGATATTAATTGCGATATTGTGGAAAAGCTCATGGTATTGTTAAATAGCTCATGATAGTGTTTGTGATAATAATAGCGAAAAAATACCGACATTTATTCTGCTTTTGCCAGTCAACAGGCAATTTATTGTATTTATGGATCCATGACGACATAAAACACTGATCACATAGTGCTTTTAAAGTGCAAGTTGTAGTCAGGAACATCAATATTCTGTATAGTAATATTTGGTTGCATAACTGATTCTTCTGTGCAATGTTCAAGTTAAGAAGCAGCTAGAACAATTGTAAACAAACAATAGGCAATTCCCTTTAAGTGCAAACAAAGATCAAGTTAAGTCAGGTTTAAATGTGCAAGGCAAATAAAGGCAGCCTTTTAAAACTGGAATTTAGGAACATAACTTAAACTTAAATAAAATAGTCAGTCAAAAAGCCTTTAAAAAAAAAACTGACCTATCATTTAGCTTATGTTCACGTTTTTCATCAGAAAGATCAAAATATCTACATTGCAAGAAAAAAAAAACAGTAAAAAAAATCCTTAAACTCTGGTCTATGTAGTTAACAATGATTTGTTCCGCGGGACTGTGTTTATTCCTCTTGCTTTTTGACGGACACCTGTCCTTTTAATATTGTAACCCAACCACGACGATATCGAGACACGACCACGACGATATCTAGACGACCACGACGATACGATATCGCAATATCTTCGATATCGTTACATCCCTACTGCACAGTGCTGTTGTCAAGGAGAGCCCATGCTACTGGCTCCTGTTCAATGATATTTGAATGTGAGCTGTCCATGACAGCTCAGTCACAGTTCAGGGTTCTGGGGGTGCCAATGGAGCATGCCCCAGAACAAAACAGCAATTTTTATATGCAGCAGCTAGACATTAAACCTGAGCTTTGCCTAATTTTTTCTTCAAGGCCCCATGCACACAGGGCGTCAGAAAAAACGAGCTGCAGAGCCACTTCTAACGCCAGGAAAAAGCAGCTGTAAAAACATGCTTTTTAGTAGCTTTTCCCATTGGCGTTATCGCACGTTTGGCCACGTTGGCTTTTAGCAGCATTTTTTCTGCCTCCATTCAAGATCAATGGTTGCCTAGGAGCTGTCTTTGATATGGCTTTGAGCCCATTGATTTGAATGGAAGTCACATCACAAGTCGGATCAGGATGATTCGACTTGTGGTGCGACTTGCACTCTGAGAATCTTGAGGGGGAACTCCACGTCAAAATGGGGAAAAAAATGGTGTGGGGTTCCCCCCAGGTTCCAAACCAGGCCGTCCGGGTCTGGTATGGATTTTGAGGGGAGCCCCACGCCGAAAAAGTGGCATAGGGTCCCCCCCAAAATCCATACCAGACCCTTATCCAAGCACGCAGCCCAGCAGGCCAGGAAAGGGGAGGGGACCAGCGAGCTCTGCACCCCCCACCCCAAAGCACCTTGCCCCCATGTTGATTAAGACAAGGGCCTCTTCCCAACAACCCTGGGCGGTGGCTGTGGGGGTCTACTGGCAGGTGGCTTATCGGAATCTGGAAGCCCCCTTTTAACAAGGGGGGCCCCAGATCCCGGACCCCCTCCCTATGTGAATGGGTATGGGATACATTGTACCCCTACCCATTCACCCCATAAAAGGCAGTGTATGTAAATAATGACAGGAGAAGTTTTGAGAAGTTTATTAAAAATCTTCATCCCGTCTTCTCCGCTCTGGTCTTCTTCCCTCCGCTCTTCTTCCCTTGCTCTTCCCATTTTGGCGTGCAGTTCCCCCTCAAGATTCTCAGAGTGCAAGTCGCACCACAAGTCGGATCATCCTGATCCAACTTGTAATGTGACTTCCATTCAAATCAATGAGCTGCCATAGGGAACCATTGATTTTCACATAAAAAAAAAAACAAAACTAAATGTATAACGTGGCTTAACACTGCATAAGCAACGTTAAGCAACGTTATTCAGCCTCTAGCAGCTTCAGACGTTTTTACAGCACTGACGCTGGTCCTCAGAACATGCAGGCCCTGGGTTTTTTTTGCAGCTTAAAAACACCTATGCCACTCGGAGCTCCTAAGAGCCTGTGTGTGCATGAGGCCATTTAATAACATGGGGGGGGGGGGTGCTTTTTTAATCTGCAATAAAAACCACCTGACGCTCCTAACAGCAGCTGCAAAAACGCCCTGTGTGCATGGGGCCTAACTGTCCCTGTCCCTCGTTTGGTGTCAGCATTTTATTTTAGGTGCCGGTCTTCGGCTGTCTTTATTGGCCAGCCAAGGATGATGTCACTCCTGCACATGTGCAGAATGCAGAAGTCAGTCATCCTTGCACACAGAGACTATGGCAGCATTGTAAAATGAGCTGCGCATGTACATGTTAGGGAAGACCACAAGCCGGCAGGTAGGTGTATCTTACTGCAAGAGACATTGCATGTTTTTTCTGCAATAAAGATCCTGTCTGCTTGCAGTTTGTGACAGTGGGACTTTAGTTCCACTTTAAGGCCCTACTGTATATACACAAGTCTGTGGGTTCAATTTTGAGTTGGCCCACACTTTGCTGCTATAACGGCTTCAACTCTTCTGGGAAGGCTGTCCACAAGATTTAGGAGTGTGTCCATGGGAATGTTTTTTTTTTTGAAAGGTGTTTATTTAAATTTTTGCATAACAGTAACAAAAAGAAGACACAAGGGCAACATTGCCCATAAAACAAGTGTAAGGCAAGCATGAAAATTACACAAGGGTATCAGAGGACATCTTAACCTAACACCACAGAAGGGGGGGGGAAAGGGGGGGGGAATAGAGAGGGGCCTAACGGCCCAAAACAAGGGGGGGAAGGGGAAAAAATGTGATGCGTACCACAAAGAGCCAGGAGGGCCAAGCAACTGCGAGGCTACACTCCCAACCGGTTGTCACAAAGATGGGGGGGGGGGGGGGGAAGGAGAAAGGAACATACCAACAAGACTAACCATACCATACACACCCACACATCCACAATCACACACCATCCCCTACCTCCAGGTACCCACCCCCCAAGATAAGGGGGGGGGGGTATAGAACAAACAACTCATGTAATAAAACAATTATAAATCGCATAACATCCGGGGCTACTCAGACTCAGTCGAGAGATAAGCTGGAGGGCAAAGGGGCATCTGCCCAATACGAGTCTTCCACATCAAGCCAGGGCTGCCAGACATTAGTGAACTTTTTAGGACACCCTCTACTCTTATAAATTAGCTTATAAAGCGGAACATCACTGCGCACCAAAGTATAGAACTCCTGTATGGTAGGCGGTTCAGCCCTCCTCCAATGTAACAAAATAAGTTTCCTGGCATAGAACAGTAAGATGCGGAGCAAGATCCTAGGGCGTACACGATGTACAATGTCATTCAACACACCCAGCAGGCCTACCTCAGGAGTAAGAGGGACCGACAGGTGCAGTTTATTAGTAAAAAAGGCAAAAACAGATGTCCAGTAACCTTTAACATGGGGACAGGACCAGAACATGTGGAGCAAGTCCGCAGCAGGACAGCCGCACCTAGGGCAAGCGGCTCCCGGGGCTACCCCCATACGGACCAACTTCTGGGGTGTATAATGCAGATGATGGATAAATTTAAACTGTATTAACCTATTATTCGAACTAATAAGATCCTGAAAACAAACCTCCGTGGCCTCCTCCCATGTCTCCTCTGTCAGGTCGGGCAAGAGCGCGACCCACCGGCCCATGGCCGTTTTAAACGGGTCAGCACCCGCCGCCTGCAGCCTCATATAAAACGTAGTGACCATTTTATTAATCCCTTCAATAGACAATAACAGCTCCATCGGGGATTCCCCGAGCTCCAGGGTCAGTCCCGCAAACTGTGCACGGGCGGCGTGGCGTAATAACAGGTATTTAAAGAAAAAACGGTTGCTCACACCATGGTGGGCCTTCAGGTCATCAAAGGAAACAAAATGAGACGACCAAAAGACGTGAGAGACATGGGTCACCCCAAGTCCAGACCACCAGCCCGAATCCGGATGACCATAGAGCTCGGGGAAGTTGTGATTATCCCATAATGGGGCATTGGGAGACACAGCAGGCGTCCCCACTAACAACTTATTACCAGCATGCCAGGCCAACCACCCTACCTCCATAGGAGAGTTACGGGAGCAGCGTCTAGGGACAGATCTGTGCAGGGCATCCGTAGCCTGTGCCTGCGAGCCATGCATGGCCAATACGAGAATGGTGGAGGAGTTACCCGGAGAATCGCCGAGGCCATCATACAAGTACGTAAGCTGGGACGCAATGAAGTACTTATAAAGGTCTGGACACGCCAGGCCCCCCTGGAATTTGGAGGCCTGGAGAGAGGACCTGGCTATGCGAGGGCGGGAGCCCTGCCAAAAAAAGGAGGTAAGGGCAGAGTCAATTTTGTTGAACAACCGCCTAGGTAGAAAAACTGGGGAAGCCCGAAAAACATAAAGGAATTTAGGTAAGTAAATCATCTTAAAAATGTTAATCCTGCCAATGAGATTCAGTGGCAGTGAAGACCAGGTACGCAACCGAACCTCCATGTGGGCGATAATAGGCTGTACATTCAAAGAGCTATAGACCTGGAGATCCGTGTGTACCCGTATCCCTAAGTATTTAAACGCTGTAGAGAGGGAGACGCCAAAACGCTGTAAAAAACTATAATCCGCGGGTGGGCCAAGCGGAAAAGCTACCGATTTATCCCATCCCACTCTAAGGCCGGACACCCCGCCGAACTCCTCCACCACTCCCAGCAAGGCTTCAAAGGAGGACTCGGTGCCATCCAGATATATGAGGGCATCATCCGCGTACAGCGAAATTTTCTCCTCCAGGCCACCACAAAGGATACCACCCACCGTCACCGTCTGTCGCACCGCCAGAGCCAACGGCTCAATGGCAAGGGCAAACAGTAGCGGCGACAGAGGGCAGCCCTGCCTAGTACCACGGTGGAGGGAAAAGGTCGCAGACACATCCTTATTCGTACAAATTCTGGCTAGCGGCCGTGAGTAGAGCAGACGCACCCATCTGATAAACTGGAGGCCAAACCCCATCTTCGACATAACCTGCCAAAGGAAGTCCCATCTCACAGTATCAAAGGCCTTCCGAATATCGAGAGACAACACCAGGCCACTCCTCGCCTCCTTAGTTGCAGTGTATTGGTGTATATGGAGCCTGCGAATATTATCATACGTGCTCTTCCCAGGCATGAACCCATTCTGATCGGGATGGATAAGGGTAGTTATAGCTTTAGCGAGGCGGGTAGCCAAAAGTTTTGCAAGAATCTTCACATCACTGTTAAGCAGCGAAATGGGTCGATATGAGTCACATAGTAAGCCGTCCTTGTCCGGTTTGGGCAGTACCACGATGAGTGCCTCCCGCATAGATGCCGGGAGTTCACCCTCATCCAGGGCCACCTTATAAAGGTCCCGCAATCTACTGGCAAGATCCCCGGGGTACTCCTGGTACCATTCCGCGGGCAAGCCATCGAGTCCTGGTGTCTTATTAGATGGCAGGGAGCCAATAGCCGTTTCGATCTCCTTAGTTGTCAAAGGAGCGTCCAACATCAGCCTGTGGGCATCGGACAACACCGGAAAGACCAACGAGTCCAAAAACCCCACAAGCTCGGTCTCGTCAACCGCCCCCCGCTCCGAATATAAATCAGAGTAAAAGGAGCGGAATGTCTCATTAATTCGCAGTGGGTCCGCCACTACCGAACCATCAGTCGTTCTAATCTGGGCAATCGATCGGTCCACGTAATCCGCCCGGGAGAGAAAGGCCAGAAGTTTACCATTCTTCCCACTATGTTCATGCAGTCTAGCAGCAAGATACAGTTGCTGTTTACGAGTCATGTCAATCAAGTGTAGTTTAAGGGCCGTATGAGCCCCAACCAGGGCATCCCGGAGCACCGGAGTAGGGTCGGCAGCGTAACGAGCACGCGCAGTAGCCAGGGAGTCTTCCAGCTCACGCAAAGCAGCCCGGCTGGAACAGCGATGGGCCGCGATGCGGGAGATGTAGGCGCCCCGAGTAGAGGCCTTAAAGGCATCCCAGCGGGACCCCGCGGTAGAGGAGTGAGCATTAAATTCCCAGTAGGAATTCATATCCTGGAGGACCAAGTCCCGCAGTTCAGGCGCAGAGACCCATAAAGGGCTGAGCCTCCACGTCCGAAAAGCGACCCTGTGGCCCAACATCAATTCAACCGTAAGTATAGAATGGTCCGAAAGCGTCTGAGCAACGTAGTCCACAGAGTGAACCAAAGGTGTCATGTCAGAGGAAGTCAGGGCATAGTCAAGCCTGGAAAGAGCATTGTACGTTCTAGATTGGCAAGAATAAACCCTCGCCACCGGGTGGCGCAGGCGCCAGACATCAACATAGTTACACGAGGCACACCACTGACTGAACAGCCTAGACTCATGTTGGAGGGGCCGCAAGCGGTCCAGGATAGGGTCCAGGACCGAATTAAAGTCCCCCAACAGGAGAGTAGGAACACAGGGAAATTCAGCCAACCCCACACTCAGGTCCGAGAAGAAGGCAGCCGTAACAGGAGGAGACACGTACACCACCACCAGGAGGAGCTGTACCGCATGTATTTGGCAATGTAAAAATATGTAGCGGCCAAACGGGTCCGTGAGCACCCTGGAACACACAAAGGGCAACCCCTTACGGATCAGTATGGAGACCCCCCTAGCGTAATTAGAGTAAGTGGAGTGGTAGGAACTAGAGACCCAATATTTGTGTAGCGCACGGGTGCGAGAGCCAGTCAGGTGCGTCTCCTGCAAACACAGGACATGCGGCTTATGGCTCTTCAGGAAATCAAACAACATGGCCCTCTTAAATTTTGAGTTCAGACCCCTCACGTTCCAGGAGACACACGTGACCCGTGACATAGATAAATCATCAAATAAGCAATGAAGGGCTGTAAAACCCAACAAACCAAATCCCCAGGTACTGCAGCGTGATCCCGGAGGCAGAGGAAGGCCACAGAAAAACAGTCACACACATACACCTCATACACACAAACACACACCCAACCAAACAGAAAAGACATAAGACAAGAGGGGGGACAGGGCTCACAAAAAGAACAGCCCCAGCCCCCCAGCACACAAACAATCGGGGAGAAAAAAGGAGGGGGGAGGGGGGAAAAAACAAAATAACCCCTCAGAATCCCCTGCCCGGACGCCCAAAAGAAAAAGAACAAAAAAAAAAAAAACAAACTAGGCGCGGGCTTTATCCCAAAAACTTGTACTGGAAGCGAGAGAACGTGGCCAGCCAGGGTCAGTCGGCTAAGACCAACCTGGGCAATGTCCCCAGCATGTAACCAAAGGAAAGTACACAACTGTAGTGTTCAACAAGTCAAGGGGAAAAAAAAAAAAATGTAGAACAAGGGGGAATCAAAAAACAAGGCAGCCCCTAGCTCTAGGAGGGGGAGCTCCCCTCACCAGAAGGGCTGTAAGGCATCCTAACACTCCCAGAAAAAGAGTCCAAGTGGTCCTGGGCGGGAGACGGCCATCACCAAACTGAACCAAAACAGCATCCAAGAAGACAGATCAGGTATCAGGGGCTCGGTGTCCAGACCCCCGGTCTTGGCGAGGCAGGGACTCCAACCAGGAAACAACAGCACCAGGAGACTGGAAAAAATGTGCTTTATCTTGATAGGTGACTCGAAGGGTAGCAGGAAACATCATGGAGTATTGCATAGCCCTTTCCCGGAGCATCTGCTTGGCTTGTTGATACTTAGCCCGCAGAGTGCGGACCACAGGAGAGTAATCTGGGTAAAGAGAGACCACCGCATTGTTAATCTTCAGGTTCCCTTTAATCCTGGCAGAACGAAGGATAGAGTCCCTGTCCCTGTAGTTCAGGAAGCGAATTATCACTGTGCGGGGGGGGCTGCCCACAGGGAGAGGCCTACCTGGTACCCTGTGAGCCCGCTCAATCACAAAGCATGCGGACAGGGAATTTTGGCCAAATTCCTCCTGGAACCAGCTTTCCAGGAAGGACACAGGGTCAGACCCCTCAACCCGCTCTGGCAGCCCCACCAGCCGTACGTTATTACGGCGTAAACGGTTTTCCAAATCGTCCATCTTGTCCTCCACACTTTTAAGCCTCTTCCCGCACTCTCAAATCAGGGACCAGGGGGTGTACAGTGTCCTCCAAGTCACTAATGCGACGTTCCGTTTCAGTAACCCGGTCCCGGACTTTGCTCATGTCCTGGCGCATGATAGTAATGTCCAGCTTGAGCTCTGCCACCTTCCCCATAAGATCGGAATGATTTACCTTGAGGGCCTGCAGAACGTCCTTCAGGGTGGGCTCCTGCACCGGATCGTCATCCATCCCATCCGCGCTGGGGGACGTCTGGGAGAGAAGCTCCGGAGGAGCCGAGGCACCCGGTGAATGCGGTGGAGAGGCTCCGGATGCCTCCCCAAACAGATCCGGAGTGGAGGCCGGGGAAGGCAGAGGCATGGTGGAGCGGCGGCCATCTTGGCAGGACCGGGTGGTAACGCTCATCCTGGCCGGAGGCTGCTTTTTCCTCTTGCCCATCCACCGAAATGGCAACCGGAGGCACCCAGAACACTGCACTGAACTCCCGCAGCAAGAAAAAACGAAAAAGGAGCGTAGGATTCCAAGGATGGAGCAGGATTACAGCGAGGGGAGCTCAGAGCCGCCAAAAGCACGTCCGCTCACATGTCCCGCTAGCCACGCCTCCCGTCCATGGGAATGTTTAACTATTTGATGAGATGATGAAGATGAGAAGGCCTGGCTCACAGTCTCTGCTCTAAATAATCCCAAAGGTGTTCTATCGGTTTGAGGTCAGGACTCTGTGCAGGCCAGTCAAGTTCCTCCACCCCAGACTTGCTGACCCATGTCTCTATGGACCCCGTTTGTGCACTGGTGCAGAGTCGTGTTGGAACAGGAAGGGGCCATAAGGCAAAAAGCATGTTGTTGCAGAATCCTACCTTTTTGTTATTCTGAAAAAATCACAGTTTCTCTGTGCTGAGTGGGTCTAATGGGAGTGGTTTCATATTTATCAATCAGCTTTGCATCTGCAGGGCACTAATGAGGAAATCTGTTGGGCCTGCATCCCTTTTAGACGTGTTCCTATTGAAGTATCTCACCAAAAATGACATTTTTGTTGCAGGGGATGCCAGAAATCTGACTTGTATCTTAGGCAGACTTCTGGGAAAATCAGTGAGCCAATCACACAAACAGGAAATTATGTATCTAGGGTGTGATCAGTACACATTCGGTGTACAAAACACCTCCAGGTAGCCATATTGCATTTACTGAAAATTACAGCGGCATCAGATTGACAAGGAAAGGTAATTTTTAATATTCAATTGCAATAGGACCTGTGTCGCAATTGCATACGCTATATTATTTCGTCTTTATTTGCATTCCCTCCCCCCCCCCCCACGAAGGTGGAGCTACCCTTTTAATGTGTGCATGTAAAAGCAGGTGTCCTAATACTTTTGACAATATAGTGTATGTGTACTGCTGTCGTGCAGGGGTTATTTATTTTTTTTTCATTGCAATAGTTGTTTATTGTAGCACAGGAAATGTTACTCTTATGCCCAGTACACATGATCCGAAAATCGGACGACGTTCCGTCCATTTTTGTTTGGTTGCTAGGAACTCTCAATAATATTCGCAAACGGGAGAGGTTACTTACGAAACAAATTTTCTCGGACGATGATTCAAAAGCTTCCGGTATGCGTAACCACGCTGTAGCATGTGAGGGGAAAATGTCTACTGCTCATGCGCTGTCTACTGCTCACCATTTTTTTTCGGACGAACAACATACTGATAATACGATTATCGTACGATGTGTTATAATACGATCAAAATTTTTATGCTTGCGCGACCGGATAATATCGGGCGAACTGTCATGATTGCCTCTCGTAAGCTGCGTACTAACGATCAGATTATCGTCCAAACTTTTCACAAGCGTTATTTTTCGTCCGATTTTCGGAACGTGTGTACGGGCCATTAGGCTCCGTTTCCACTAGTGCGAATTGTCAGGGGACTGCATAAAGTAGCATTACAAGTCACAACCCATTGATTTTAATGGCACCCATTCCAATCTATGCGACTTAAAGTTGCAGCGACATTGAAAAGGTGCCTGCACTACTTTGATGTGACTTTTGTTGCGACTTTTGAGTCAGAGAGTGTTAAGTCAGATCAAAATTGCACTCTAAATCACGTGACTTTGGCGTCACACTAGTGGAAACCTAGCCTAAGAGCAGAACTAAAGTCCACAGATACTTGTCTCCATACCAGTTCATCAGGGGGCTGACATTTTCCCTACAAGCTTCTCCAAGGGAGCCGGTTGTTTGGCTGCATTGATTGGGATGCACATGGTAGTCATACATGCCAGAACACAGGCACAGTGCCGATAATGTACTCTAAGCTGTGCAAGTGTACCTTCAATAAAAATTGTGGTAGGTAGGTAAGTTCCTTTTGTTGCAGAAGAGACTTAAGCCCCGTACACATGCATCGATTATTGGCCAGGAATTTTCGGCCAACGTCCGATCGGCCGATTTTCAGCTTGTTAGTATGATGCTTCTGACAACCGACTCCGACTTTTCGGCCGAAAAAAATCTGGTGTGCAGGCTATAAAATTTTTGTTGGCCGTCAACACAACGGCCGATTTTCCGTCAGTCAGTACAGATTTCGGTAGACAAAAATCTGATGAGCAAGACTGGGCATGCTCAGAGAAGAAAAAACACACGGAAAGTAAACCAGCACATGACATCACTTCTGAAGTAGAATTTTGTCAGGCGAGAAAATTCGTGTGCAGTCTAGGCACATTCCAACCAACAAAACACAACTCTGGACAAAAGTCGGCCGATCGGTCGGCCGATAATCGTTGCGTGTGTACGAGGCATAAGCTGTCTTTTCTGCAGTAAAAAGCTCCCTACTTGCAATTTATTTATTTTTTTTTGACGTAGGTTTGATTCCACTTTAACATAATAAGTTACAGTTCCACATAAAACATGCCACATCTGTTACGTCAATGAAAGGTAAAACCTAAAGGTAGGAGATGCCCCTGGCGGAGGAATGATTGACAGCTCTATTCAAGCCTCTTGTCCTAAGCAACGGAGGGGGATCTCACTTGGGACGAGTAGAAGAGACACAGGTCCTTTGAAACATGGACCAATAAGGAATCCTCCCACTGTCCCCAAACAATGCGTTCGATGACAAAGCCCTGATGGACGTATGTTTATAAATAAGCAAGGAGCTTCCTTTAAATCTGGCTACAGCTGAAAGGGGACAAGAAAAGAAAATCAGGACATTGGGTAAAGTTCTCTTGGCTGCAGAATCCCAAGCAGTCCTCTTGCAGATCCTCTGTGCTCACTGGGTGCTTTTGTCATCCCCTACCCCCCTCCTCATTTCCCTCCCCTCTGCACATTTATTTCCATGGCAACAATTCCAAGGCATTCTGCAGGCTGCAAACTACTTTCTCCACGCAAGCTGGTATTGTCAGGGCTCAGTGCGTCCGCACAGCTCGGAATGAATTAAGGGGCAGGAGATGGCTAGTTACCGGAGGGGCCCAAGGACCACGAGAGGACAAGCAACCTTCAAATGACCTCATCAATCCTGTACTGGTCCAAAGTGAGCATTTCGGATTGATCCCGGAATAGAAGGTTTGGATGGAACGTTTCAGAATCGGGCAAATGGTGCTGCATTGCTGGTAAGCTTGATGGGCTGCTCTCTGATACCATATTGATGGCTTGTGGGTTTTCCAAGGAGCCTGGTGATGTCTCTCTTGCATCCTTAATTGTCTGCGAATTGATCTGCATCCTCCGAGCTTTGGTTACATATGTCCTTGAGGATGTCTCCAGCACTTATGACCAGCATCACGTTGGATCCAGGCTGGCCATGAAACGCATGGCTGCTTTTCTGTTTATTCTGTGAGCTTGACTGGGCTTGTTCCGCAGTGCAAAGACTGCAAGGCGTAGTAACCCGTAGCAACCGATCTGAGTTCAGTTCACGTAAGTTGGACCTCTGAAAGATTAATGCTGATTGGTTTCTATGGGTTACTGCACATTGACGAAAAAGTCAGGAATGCTTTTCATGAACACGTAAAGTTGCACATTCATGTTTCATTGAATACCCTTTTTTTTTTAGAAATCAAAACTTGAGAACTAAATACGTTTGCAAATTGGATCTTTACTGTGTTGTAAATTAAGAAGCGTGCAATCCATTTTATAACACAATTAATCTCATCTTTAAATATAGCAGGCAGAGCAGCAAATGGGGAAAAAAAATTAAAAAGTGTTAATTGAATTTTTTCATTACCTTGGATCTGTACACCAGGCTTTGTGAGAACATGGAATTTGGGAAGCCCACTATAGACAGCACGTGGGAATGTACAGAATTTGAACCTTATTCCTTGGCTGCAATAGATACTCTATTGGCATAATGCAGCCAAATCGGTAATTTGAACAATTTACGCGTTGTCAACTAATTTGTCAGAAAATTTAAATTTTGCTTTACAATTTTTTTCATGCTGAAATTTAAATGATTTAACAGTAATGGAATATTGTGCTCAGAGTACGCTTCTTAATACAGTCTGCATCCCAGATTTTCTGCCATTCCTGGGTTTAATAGCAGCCTAGATGGCAAATCCTTAAGATTTATGTTTGGGTTATCAGAGCCGTCCTGTTGATTGGTGGGAAATGTGAATCCAATTCACTTCCCTGTATATATTCATTTTGACAAGCACGCTGTCAGCAGTGTTGCCTTGGCGACCGGTGGTCCTATGTGATGGCGCGCAAGATAATGGTGATGATTCAGGGGTCTTCAGATGTTGCTCATCGTTTTAGAATCCAGAGGCGGCTCAGCCTCTCAGGATCATCGCAGCAAGCTCAAGAGAGACGCATGTTCCATTCAGCCAGCTGTACTAATGCTGCATGTACAGCCATTATTGCTGAGTTCAGTGTAAACTAGGCCATTCAGAGAGGTTTAATTGTCTGGAAGGGACTCCGCTCTGCTGAGGTTTGACAAGTAAGGCCTTAAATATTCATTATTATGCTTATAGTAATGTACGGTGGTTGCTGCTGTTGTGCGTGGGGAATTGCCTGTTGTAATTTGCACTTAGAGTAGCTGTTTAGCTGAGTCAGCGATTTCATTTCCAAATGTGCTGCTTGGGGTGTAAAATGCACTATTCCTCCGCAAAGTTCTGGGCCTGTCGCAGAAAAAGAAAGTGGCTTCTCTGAAGACTAGCCATTGCACACAATGCAATTTAATGTAGAAATCAGTGCAACAAAATGGCAGCACTTTAAAGGGCAGTGACAAGTGCAACATTTAATATTGTTGGATCCAACCGGATTCATTTATGGAGAGGACTAGAAGCAAGAGCAAGACACCCTGCAAACCCTATCATAAGCTTGTGTGGCATGTATCAACGATGTCATGGTAGAACCTCAAAAAAAAAGAACAATGGCAGCTGCTCTGATCTCTTTGACACTAGCAAAAAGAGAAAGGTGCACAAGGGCAGGGTAGTATACTAAACCATACAGTATGTAGTGCAAGGGCTTGTATGACTGGAAACAATCTGAATTGATTGTTTAGGTATGTCCTTATATTACATAGTTTTGATAAATTAAAAGATTGTATGGACATTGTACAATCTGATTGTATAGTGTATGGCCAACTTATGTTGCCTACATCTGCAAATACATATGAAAACCATATTATGAGGTCAAGAAACCTGTGATAAGTATGGCTCCTAACTTTAAGGCTGGGTTCACACTATTGCAAATTGGATGCGGGTTTCTCCAAGCATCCAATTCACGTGTCCGGAGATTGTGACCTGATCTCTATAGATCCGATTCACATATCTCCGGACAGAATTGCACGGGAGTCATGTACGCTTTCTGGTCCGTTTCAGGTCCGAATTCAGCCAAAAATTCTGACTGAAATCGGACCTGGAATGGTGAACAGAGGTGCACAGGACCCCCGCTGTGAGCCGCTCCGCGTGGCAGTGTGAATCTAGCCTAAACTATTTATTACAATGTAATAAACTATCACATAATCTTCAGCTCCTAGATTGCTGTCATTTACTTGCTATTACACTGTAGCAATATTTACCATTGAACCCTTCCCTTATTGATGTCTTTGCATTATGCTGCATGGAATGTTTTGTCAATATTCACATTATGCTAGCTATAGAAACACTCACTGTTGGAACTGCAAATATAGATTCTGTTGCTGGGAAGTGATTTGTATCTCAGCTAAAGAACTTTTGCTGCCCGCCTAACTCCCCATTCACATCGGAACTGGAAACCCACATTAATTGCGCATTTCCCATACCATGTTCCTAACACACTGGCTGTGCGATCTGCTGTAGGTGCCAGTAGATTCCTAATGACACCCCCAAATGCAAATCACAAGCTTGGTACATTTGTCTACACCGGATCACATGGTACCTCAGTACCAAGTTATCCAGTTGCAGTGCGTTTTTAAAAGTAGTGTCTGCATTACCTTTGGTGTGATCCAGTGCAATTTTAGCCAATTCAATTGAGCGTGGAGTGCGTATGTGTGCAATTCCCTGATCTGCAGATTGTGGGTGCAATGTCAGGCTCCTGCAGACTCTTAGTACAGCTGTCTGCCTGTCCCTCCCTTATGGACTGACTGTTACTGAAGTGCAGGAAGTGTCCATGAACTATGAGAGCGCTCACCAGAGCCCTAACAGTTCAGTTGAGAACTACAAGCTGTCTGCTACAGTGGAAGATGGTACATGTAGTCCATTCATTCACAGAACTTTGTGAATGAAAGATGTGGCTGTGTGGGCGGATGGGTGTAACAGGTCAAATGTTGCAAAAGGTGACCTTATCCTTAACAAAATGCCATATGCACATAACCTGATGTTGTGTAGGTTTCTTTCTTATGTATGTTTTTCCCTTAGAAAAACTAGATTGGTTTTGGGCCCATTTTTTTTTTTTTTTTTAAAGTCTATCTTTTTATAACCATTTTATACCTGTTTTTGTCATGTGGATACAATCTTTGTTTTATAATTAACAATAAGTGCATGACAAAGGATTCTCAAACCACTGCAGGTGAGCAGTGTTAATTTTGGCAGCAAATTTCAATTTAGTTTTAGTCTTAGTCTTAGGACTAAAATGGCATTTTAGTTTTAGTCCCATTTTAGTCTTCTGCAAGTGTTTTAGTTTTAGTCGTATTTAGTCGACTAAAACTCCAGTACATTTTAGTAGACTAAAACATCCTACATTTTAGTCGACTAAAACTAATTTTAGTCATCTATAATCGAATGGGTGTAGTTCAATTGTAATTTGTAATGCATTATTTAAGCATTTCTCTACAATTTCCAAACTCATTATATACTACTGCTGGTCCTGGAGTGAAAAATCGAATATGTTATTATTTATGGTATTAAGCTTTGAGCATGCACCAGTATTAATTTTGGCAGCAAATTTCGATTTAGTTTTAGTTATAGTCTTTTGACTAAAATGCCATTTTAGTTTTAGTCGTATTTTAGGCTTAAGACTAAAATGCCATTTTTGTTTTAGTCTTATTTTAGTCATCTGAATTGTTTTAGTTTTAGTCGTATTTTAGTCGACTAAAATTGTGTTAATATAGTCGACGAAAACGTTTTAGTCGGTTTTAGTCGACGAAATTAACACTGCAGGTGAGCTAGATAGACAGCTCAGCAGACAGTTCTTGTTGTAGGTACACTTGTCTCACTAAAACATTTTACTCAAACATCGTAGAAGGAATGAGAATTTTTACTTCTGCAAACACTGGGCTTATTTCAGCACAGTGAAAAGTTGAAATAGCTCAATGTGTGAAAAGTAGACTTGAGCTCCATCTTTTGGCTAAATAGAGGACTACATACTATTGAATAATTATTGCTAGCAGATATAGCAGCCACTAGCAATAATCAAAAGTGTATCCAGCAGGCTGGTTGTACACAAGTTGATCGATTGATCAACTTGGTACATTCAGACTGCACACACATGGTTTGAATCTCGGCTAGTTCCTGTTAAACCGGCTGAGATTCAAACCATCTATGGCTGGCCAGGTGGTAGTTGGTTAGTATTCTGTACAATGCTTCCAGGTTGCCATATTTTATTGAATTTTTACAGAAAATTATAGTGATTGCAGATTGAAATTGAAAGGTAATTTTTAATAACCTTAAATTACAGTATGGGTTGTGTAGCACTTGTATATACTATATTATTTTTTTATTTGCTATACTTTATCCTTTAATTTAAATTGGAATTCAAGCCAAAAGTCATTGGAGGCTTAAACCTGTTTTAAAATGTGAAGGAAATATCTTCTACAGGGACACAGATGTAACACTTCTTAGTAAGGTGGAAAAAGTTAGGAAAATAGGAACCCTGTCCAAGGATTGTATTGCTTCAACTGATGAAAGATTCTTCTTTCACTGTTGCATGACAGGTGTCAACAAGGCACGACAAGTTGTAGATTTCCAGACAAAAATTAAATTTTCGGTTTTGTTCCTTCCCTGTTCTATTAAAAACCTTGGAAAGCTGTTTAGATCTGTAAATATAACCTGTCAAACTTTTTAGAATTGGATGGGAGCGAATGATATGTAAGTTGGTTGAAGAATAAACCAGACAGCTTGTACAATGTTACTTGCTATGATGTTGAGGCAAGGATCAGAGTGCCACGTGAACACCACAGTCAGTCTCAGTTTAATACTGCAATATTTTCCTACATCTTTAGAGGAAGGGAAGATATTTATATGATTGGCTATGGTTACCTGTAGTCTGCATCAAGTGTTTGCTTTTAAATTTCTTCTACCATTATAATATCCCATAATATGGAACTGTATACATTCCTAATACTTAACATTTAGTATAAAAGTAGAAGTTATAGTTTTAAACAAGGTGACCCAAATTGACCCTCTTTCGCATGGGTGTTGGGCTTGGTGGTACCACATACATGCAAATATAGTCAGGAAATGGTAATAAAGAATGGCTCTCCTTGTAGGCCAAGTATGGGGCCTACAAAAATCTCGCATTGATCAACCCAGTTAATTTTAGCTTCCCTTACGGGAAACATAGTCAGAAAATAGAGCAGTGTTTGCTTTGAGAAGAACTTTCCCAGTCAGTCTCTGAAGAATTGTTTCAGGAAGTACATTTCCAGTGACCCTGTAAAGAGAATACTGAGTTCCTGCTGCAGTGGATAACACAGAATGCAGGCTAAAGTAAACTGAGTGAAGCTTCTGACATAAAGCTTCAGTTTTTAGTTTCTTCCTTCTTGGTTTCAGGTATTGCTTGGAAGAGATCTTTGGTATGCCTACTGTAATTCTGTGGTAGGCTGTCAAAACCTAATATCTTGGTAATCTCTATAAATGCTAGGTCACCAATTTGTGTATGCGAAAGCTATTTTTTCTTTTTCATTCGTAAGGGGACAAGGCAAGAATGTCTGTCTGCTGTCCCCAGCTTTATTTGCACTAAAGATCTACCAGTAGGCCCTATTACCAAAAAAGTTGTGCTGTATGCCCATGACATGGTTCTTTTAAACAATCCCAGTCCTTACCTTAAGGAAGCACTGGCCCTAATTTCATCTTAATCCCCTATAACAGGTTTAAATGTCAACTGGGTAAAGTCCCTTGCCATTGATCGTGAGGTAGGTAATTTGGCTGACCCGGATCTGCCATTGCGGTAGACAACTACTGCTAAATATTTGGGCGTGGTGATCTCCTCTAAGGCATCGGAGCACTGTTCTCCAAATCTAATGTCTTCATTGCATCTGGTGAAGCAACATATGACCACACGGTCCCATCTCCCTCTCTCCCTCATAGGCAAGATTACCTTAAAAAATTAAGTTGCTCCCATCTATTCTTAGTCATGCCCCGTTGTGGATACCAAGGAAATATTTTAGACCATTTTGAACCTGCAATGGTTTCTTTCATATGGGGTTCAAAACGACCAAGATTAGGTTGGTGGTATTACAGAGACCACGGACACAGGGTCAACTGGCATGTCCAGATTTATTTGCTTATTACATTGCCGCTTTGCTTACTCATGCACATAATTGGTTGGTGGCAGATGAGACCAATGCAGCGGTGGTACTGGATGCAGCAGGTCTTGGTTCATACGAAGCCTTGCGTAACATGCTATACAGAGGTCCTTCGGCCCTCTTTCCAATTACGCATTCCATGAGAACTATCATTAAGGCTAAGCAAATGCAACACCCGATATCCTCTCACCATTTTTTGCCCCATACACCGCTGTGGTTAAACCCCTCTCTCAAGCAATTTTCTCTTTTTCCAGACCCTAACATGTGGGCTTCTAAAGGCATTAAATAGCTTAACCAAATTTGTACAGGGGTTGTCCTTCAAACCTTTGGCTTCCTTAGATTGACATATTCTCTCTTCCTTTGACATCGACTTAGTGCCTACCAGTAGTATCAAGTAAGGTTACCTTCGGTATTGGTTGCCAACCACCTAAGTTTTGTGCGTTCTGTATTGTTTTTTTGTGTTCTTAAGCCCCTGAGTGTGCCCAAAAGGCTTTGTTTTGTATGCCTTATCTTTTAAATAAAAAAAAAAAAAAACGTGCAAAAAAAAAAAAAAGGTGAACCTATCCTTTTAAGTTTGAGATTTTTAGGATTCAGAGTGGCGGGTAATGATGGACAGCACCTGTACCTCTTAATCCTGTCAAGTGTTTTGTTTTAGTAGTAACAGATTTTACTGCAAATGCTCTTGATAGTGAGTGCATTACTAACATAAGATCTATCGTCAGCTCAGAGACTACATAGTGAAATCCCCCCTCCCCCAGCAGCTACTATTGGTATACATTGTGGTAATTGCCACATAATGAAGATAGCTGATGCATATTTGGGTAGAAGCACAAACGCTGCAAAGAAATCCCCTAGATAATGTAGAGATTGATATGTTGGTCTCTTTAGAAGCTATTCTTGTGTAAGTGGAATTGTTTTTTGGGGAAGGCGAGATACATTGTAAGAGGACTGCGCTAGAGAACAAATATATGTAGATACAGTGTGTGTATAGTGTATGCACTCTCACAGTGGTATGTTTAAAGGTTTCCAATCCCCTTTTTATCAATGAAGTAGGATAACGATGTTGCATTGGAATAAATTAGCACAATATCAAAGATTTTCCAGCCTTTTGGCTATTTGTTGGACAGCACAGTCTACTTCCTTAGCCGGGCCAAACTGCTCCAGTCTCAGCCTCTGTGCTTGACTGGTTTTCCCGGTCTCCAAAGTAGACTTCCAGTCTGCTCACATAGGCTAAAGCTGGCCATCCATATACATGGCACATTTTCGGTGACTTCAACCACTTCCTAATCCTGTTAGAATAAAAATCTCGAACAATTAAACATGGAAATTAGTGGTTTCAATTGACGACAAAGAGATCAGGATAACAATGCCTCAGTCAAACTTGATGAAAAAATCTGATCGCATTCACTCTTTCACTTTTTTAATGAACTGTATTGAAGCTGTTCGTTTATAGCCCAGTTTGCTTGCACATGGTTGATCAAAATCATGGGTGGTAGATTGCTTGTTTTCAGGCAATAACGTTCAATCTGATGTTCAATTTTTAGTTGATTGAAAGTGGTTGAAATTGTCTGAAAGTTGCCATGTATATATT
Source organism: Pelophylax lessonae (assembly GCF_965119305.1). Lineage (NCBI taxonomy): Eukaryota > Metazoa > Chordata > Amphibia > Anura > Ranidae > Pelophylax > Pelophylax lessonae. The sequence goes on from NC_138775.1 coordinate 69,859,927, forward strand.
GTATGGCATGCCTAAAGCGGAACTAAACCCATTGATTTAACTCTTTCCCGAAGCCTTTACATTCAAGGCATGCCATGATTGGTTGTTTGTGATCTCAACCAAACTGTCAAGCCCTCAAATGGCTGTTGTCATAACTGATTACATGTGCAGTACCATGACAACTGCAGGTCAAACAGAAGCTAAGATGGCAACTTCCTTGGCTGTGAAGGATAGGAGGATTTAGATCTGCTTTAATGCATGACCGAATCCAAATGTAAAAATGTGGGTATAGGATTGTGTATATGGGATTGTATGGTTGGGTTTTCAATACTGTTTTTTTTTTGGTTGAACCAGATGGACTTGTGTCTTTTTTCAACCTGACTAACTATGTAACTATGTAAAAATGTAATACATTTTAGTTTACCAATCGTATAAATGTGGCAGCTGCATTTGTTTTCTTCTTTTTTTATGCTTTTTTTTCAATTACTTTCTTCTGGTGAGAGAGGAAGTCTATTTGTCAACCTCCTTTAACAACCCAACCTGTTCAGATAAAAGTGGCAGTTAGAGGGTGGAGACAAACCATTTGTTACTGACAGGAGTGCTTATAATGGTCCGGTTTAAATTATTTTTGTAAAGTCCGTTATCCCAAAAGGAAAAAAAAAATCCTTACGGTAACTCCCTAAGAAGGGTTAGCTGTAGTTTGGCTTTAATTTGTTAGTCAAGTCCATCTAAATTTGCTAGTGCATCTAAGACTATCCTCTCCACAGGCTGATAATGCTGCTGACCAAGCTGATCGTTGCTTCTCTTTATCGTGGAGACACCCTAAGGGTCCTTTTTTCACGGCCCGCATTCCGTTGTGGACCGTGCTCTGTTTAGCGGGGATCGATCCGCTGATCTCTGCTGAGCCGGCGGATGACAGCTCCGTCTCTGCACTGTGTGCAGAGAGGGAGGTGTCAGAGCCCCGCTGCTCTCTATGGGGAATCGGATGAGAGCGGACCGCTTGTCCGCTCACATCTGATCCGATCCCCTGGACGGATGGAAAATAGGGTTTCCATCCATCCGGATTTCACGGACAGGATCGGATGCGGGTGTCAGCAGACATGTCTCCGCTGACATCCGCTGCCCCATAGGGATGCATGGAGGATCAGATCAGATATGCCTAAAAAACTGACAGGCGGATCTGATCGGACCCTTTGACAGGAAGTATGTTACTGGGTGGATCACTGCATGAAAATAAAGGGGAAAAAAACCCATTAAAAACAGAAAATGAATTTAGTTACCACAATTAGAGATACTGGCTTTTAAAATCTACAAATGCAGCAATTTAGAAATTGGGTGAACGGTTTAGCACTGGGAAACACTTTTTATGAAAGGTAAATAGTGCATTTTATATACAACTATATAGATCAGACCTAAATGAGGGACAAATGAGGAGGAAAGAGGGACAGAGGGACTTTGTTCCAAATTAGCGACAGTCCCTTAAAATCAGGGACAGTTGGGAGCTATGCAGGTGCATGTCTGTTCAGGGCCAGGCATGCGGTCAACATGTCCTTACACACTGCCTTAGCAGCAATAGCTTCAGCAGGATAGCTCTGACTGACTGCAGGCTCTTTACATTTAATAGAAAGCTCATCTGTCTCTTATTAGGCTTCCCAATTGGGCTACCTGCTCTTATCCTTACTAGATTTGGCTGGCAGTGTAATTTACCACATTAGCAGTGTGACAGCCAGTATGTCTGTCACAATATTTACACATGATCAGCTGAAAAATACTTGATGGGTTGTATTGCCCATTGGTTCCAGAAGCAAGATCTTACATTTGAATTCCCTAGCCTGTGCCATATGCCCTTCGCATACACCAGTAGATCACTGGCAATATTTAGGGCCTGCCCACATTAGGGCATTGAAGTAATGCATAAAATACAGTGTGGTGTGTTGTGATGATATTTCAAATTATTGCCACCTAAGGCACCTAGACAGTGCCCAAATGTGAGCCATCCTTGCATTGTTGTGTGCTGCCCATTCAAAATGCCACATGTTACCACATATGTGCTACTGCAACATGCTAGTGTTAATAGGCCCCTGGTGTTTTCATTAACTTTTAGAGTACAGAAACCCAATGAAAGTAGATGGAACATCATATCTGGCTAGAACAGAAATGGTAAATGTTGAGTGCCCAAGAAGACAGGACTGGGTTGAAAATGGTGACTGGATGGACACAGGCTGCATTTTATTAATTTTCAAGTAGAGATGGGGATGAGGAAACAACATCAGAATGGTGTCTGTCATATGCACACTGCTGATTTTTGTAAGTGGACCTGAAGTAGATGGGGACATGACTACTCTGGGTAAGTATTTAGCACTTTTTGGATTCCAGCACTGGGGTCCTGGATATAAAAACCAACTGGAAAAATCTGCATTGAGTTTGTTTGAGTACCTGCATGATGCTCCAGTATCCTTTGATAACCCAGAAAAACACTTAAGTTAATTGATATTTGAAGAAACTTCATAAGGATTGAGGTCTGAATCATTCAATGTAAGCTCTTTCCTTGGGCTGGTTCTGATGTGATTGGTTCTGTTTATTCTCTAAAGCAGGGATCCTCAAACTACGGCCCTCAGTTTGAAGACCCCTGCTCTAAAGTGTTCTGTATATATATGTTTTTTTTTTTGTGGAAGTTTTTAATATTTTGTGTACTCTAAAATGAAAACATATAGCAAATAAACAATTAGAGATAAATATTACATTTTGGAATGCTCATGTTTAACAAAATGTAATCCAAATTTGTGACCCAATCGTCCGAAAACCGGGAACCAGCCGACTTTCTACCCGTGTGTACAGCTTCTTGTTTGACAGAAGCCAGTCTCACAAAGGGCTTCTGTCGAATGAGCATGCTGGAAAACCAGCAGCTTATCAGCGCTCACAGCCAATGGCAGTAAGGGCTAATCAATGTGTTCTGGCGGGGGCAGTCCCCCAATGGTGGAGGGGGGCAGTCCCCCGTCAAAACAGAATAGCTCAGTGGGGAGATTGCTGTACTAACATTGGATGTGTTAGTAAAGGGATATGTATATTTTCTTACATTCAGCCCACTGGGTTGAACGAAAAAACTTGTGTGCACCAGCATAAGCCATCCTTTGCAGATCCAACAGCTGAGCATACTTGTGGCTTTATTTCTACTATAGAAATCATCATTGTCGGCAAAGTTCTTCCCAACGCAAACGTGTTGTACTCATTGCTTTGCTCTTACCCTTCTGTCCATTTCATTCCAAACCAGCTCAATGGGGTTTAAAGTAGATTAAGCTATAAATCAATATTTAAATGTTCCCTCCCCGTTTCTCCCCATGATTCTGCATACATTTAGTAAATTGTATTGTAGGCTTTTTTAGTGGTTTATCTATGCATTCTTGTGACCACACAGCTCCAATCTCTCACTTCTTCTGGTGGACTTGGTACAGCTGGTGAAAAGGAACTCTAGAGCCATGGATGCTGGTGGTTGATGTCACTGTTCTATGGACTTGGCCTCCCCCCCCCCCCCCCCATATTGTTAGAAAATGTATGCAGGGCCATAGGGGGAAAAGGGAGAACACATTTAAATGTTATTTTATTACTTTGCCTTTTCTTCTGATTTAAATCTGGAGATTGTGCTGGACATTCTATAGCTTGAAGCCTATGAGGTATATTTTGGTTCTTTATCATATAATAAATATTTTAGCTGATGCTGGCTGAAAAGTCATGTATAGTTGTTCGTATCGTTTGTTGTTCGTGCATCAAAGTAGTAGGTCAGGCTTACCTGTGCCCTTTCATAGGGAAAAAAACCTTTGTCACTGTAAATGCTAACTGAAATCCCCGAGAGTGTAAGAGGAGAAGTTGACTGTGAATAAACTGTATGTGTATAGAAGAGTTCTGTATATTCCAAGACTCCCAACGAGCCAGACCAGAATAGCTAGTTATTCAAAAGCACATTCTGTATTGTGTGGGTGTTTGTTCTAGATTAAAATCTTACTCATGTTGAGATTTATGTCTGTGTGGAGGTAATTTAAAATGATTTCCAAGAAAAATGGAAATTCCCTGTTTGTTTGGGCTTCCTACCTCCCAAACCTCTCTTGTAATCAATGGTGAGACCCACTTCTTGCTGTTGTCTACATTACATAGCAGACTTGAGTTTAGCCAGCTAAATACCATGATTTTTGTAGATGACCTTTGTGATTTGTGGGTATGCAGCAATACAATATTTTACTAGCTGATAGAAGTGCAAAATTTGTAATGCCCTCTCTGTTTTGAGAAAATTTGAGCGGTACAGAAGGAAGTGGGACACTCTCAAGTAGGGGGTCTCACAGAAACTAGCGACATTAAAGGCAAACTCTATTGTAGGTATCAACAAGTATTACATGTACATGTAATACATTTTAAATGTATTACATAGTGCACAATTAACCTTTGAAACTCAACTCTAGCCTAAACTTTGGTTTTTGAAAGAACAGGGATAATAAGCTGTCTGAAGCTACTGGGGAAATTTACCTTTTATCTCATGACACCTTGTGATATCCATATGCACAATGTGTTACAAAAGTAAAGATGAATCTGCCCAAAAGAGCTACGGAAAAAAAAAAGATCTAAACCTTTTTTGACCTTTCTCAAAATCAAACCATACTTTGCATGTTTGTGTTAAAGTTATATGTTTGTGTCGGCAGTACCTTGGTAGGAATCGAACTTGGAACCTTACACTATGAGTTTTAACATGCCGGTCACCCCTGTAGCTCACTTTGGCTACTCAACAAGATGTCAGGCAGGTATCTCCCTGAGATTGAGTGGTGAGGAGATGTCTGCCCTCAAATGAGTCTCAGCTGGACCAGGACATACCTTGTGCATGGCCAACCCATGGTACTTTTGTCTTTCCACGTCTCCATAGAAGGAGAAAGATCAGATCTGTTTAGGGTTGAAAAACTCTGAGCAATGACAACCTTCTCAAAACATCAGAGCCTCAGGTGTTTCTAGAAGGTTGTCATTGCTTATAGAGATTTTCAAGTCTAAACTGGTCGGATCTTTCCCTTCTATGGAGAAGTGGGAAGAGAAAAGTGCCATGTGTTGGCCAAGCACAAGGTATGTCTTAGTCCAGCTGAGACTCATTTGAGGAAAGACCTCTCCCCACCTCTCATTCTCAGGGAGATGTTTCCAGGGGCATATTATCATCCTTCAGCTAGGTCAGAAACCACCCCATTGCCTACCCTTTAAAAATGTGAATCGGTTGCTTTTTATGGTCAAGCTGTAGCTGTACCATTTTGCTTTGACCAGGACCTAAAAGTACTCACAGTAGTTCCAGTTTTACCAGGACTGTCCTTTTTATATGTATATTTTTTTCTGGTATGTTCAGTTATGGTCCAGGCGTGACAAGTCCCATAAATTGGAGCAGGATTGATGTGTTTCATGAGAGCTTTTCATAAAAGTTCCAATATTTCCTGTTGTAGCTTAAAAAATGTAATGTGACACATTAGGAAACACAAATAGCTGGGAATAGATTCTCGGGTTAAGAATTAGGTCAATGTAACATTTAAAAGATCTGTGATGGATTTACAACAGCAGACTTGGCTCAGCATAGACTAGATTACATTCTCCAGATATCTCCTAATATATAAACAAACTGGAGCTCAAAATTACAGTAGTAGGATAATGCAGTCATTTTAAGCTTTGTTGTTTTATGTAACATGCTGAAAGTTCAATTAACTAAACCGATGCTGCAGTTTAAAGAACATCTGTGACTTAGGAAAGGATACTGTAAGAATAAAAAAATGCACTAAATTTAAGAACAGATTAAAGACATTAAATGTTAGTTCTCATATGCCGTATGGTAGCATGCGAATAATAGCAGTTTTGAGATGGAACGCAGGTTATGCTATGGCCAATGTGTTAGAATTCCCAAATAGGATGGATGGAATGTGATCAGCACAACAGTTTTTGTGAGCACATAAATACCCTTAAAACATGCAGAGAACATAGCATATGTTAAGGTTATATCCATTGCCCAGAATCGAACTAATGTTTAGCAAAAATGTTTAGCCTGTTTTCTATACTCTGGCCTTTGCTGCGTCCAACTTCTCTAAGCAGATATACTTCCAGCTGTCCACTGTGAAAATGAAAGGGCAATGGGACTTAAGCATCTAATTTGTTATACTTGGTTCTGTACACCAATTGAAACTTTGCAGATGCAGACCCCATATTCAGTATTGTCTGTGAAAACAATGAAATGCATGTGATATAAAATAACCTAACCACAGCACTGGTCAATAAGATTTGGAGTTCAGCTTCATATCAACTAAAAACCTGATGACCGAGTTTAGACAGTGGTTAGGAGCACATAAATGTGGTATGGCCATCCTTAAAAGATGTAGGTTTCTTTCATAAGTGTGTAGATCCATGCAGTGGTATCATCCTAACCATAGAGCTAGAGTGTGGTCAGATGTTTCTGCACCATCTGAGCACCTCTAGGTCTAACATTCTAGGGAGTATTTCACTGTGCCCTGCTGATAAATTTCCTTCTATGGAGAGATGACGGGGAAGGAAGGAGCAGGAAGTAGTGGATAGACTTTCAATAAAGGGGTAGGAGAAGAAAAGCAGCGCCACCTCAGTGTAGATTAAAAGGTTATTTATTACATAAAAACAACGTAGTAACTCACACAGAGGAAATCATTGATCAGCAAATGGTGATGGTTCATCTGCAACACTGCAGGGATGTTCGGGAAGTACACTGTGGCGGCCGTGGTCCTGGCTGTGCCGGTGGAGTCCGACACTTCCTGTGGTTCTGGCAGCGTTCAGTATCCAGGCTTACATCCAATAGTGGCAGGGGGGTGATGGCGTTCGGAGCATGCGTGCTCCTTCCTCAGGCGATGCTGATTTGTGTGACAGACTGGGAGTTTTATAGCTAAAGGGACTCAGGGGGCGGGAGCTTGTTGCTGTGGAGATGCAATATATACAATGAGTCATCAGGTCAAAACAGGAAGTCATATGACAGAAAGTCTCCGGGGGTGGGGGCCTGTTGCTGTGGAGATGCGGTATATACACAGCAACAGGCCCCCACCCGCGGAGACTTTCTGTCATATGACTTCCTGTTCTGACCTGATGACTCATTGTATATATCGCATCTCCACAGCAACAAGCTCCCGCCCCCTGAGTCCCTCAGCTATAAATGCCTGAGGCATGCATTGATGTGAGGGTGGTCTGATTCATGAGGGTGGCCTGAGGGCCCAATGTCCTCTAGTGGGCCCTGTGCTCACTGCCCGGCACCGTGGAGCACGATTGGCATTTGCCATTGAACACCAGAATTGGCATGTCTGCCACTGGCGCCCTGTGCTTTTCACAGATGAGAGGAGGTTCACCCTGAGCACATGTGACAATTCTGGTGTCCGATGGCAAATGCCAATTGCGCTCCACAGTGCTGGACAGTGAGCACAGGACCCACTAGAGGACGTCAGACCCTCAGGCTACCCTGATGAAGTCTGTTTCTGATTGTTTGGTCAGAGACATTCACACCATGGACCTGCTGGAGGTTATTTTGTAGGGGTCTGGCAGTGCTCATTCTGTTCCTCGTTTCACAAATGAGCAGATACCAGTCCTGCTGATGGGTTAAGGACCTTCTTTGGCCCTGTCCAGCTCCCCTAGAGTAACTGCCTGGCTCCCGGAATCTCCTCCATGCTCTTGAGACTGTACTGGGAGACGCATCACACCTTCTGGCAATGGCACGTATTGATGTGCCATTCTGGAGGAGTTGGAGTTGGACTGTCTGTGCAACCTCTATAGGGCCCAGGAATTGCCTCATGCTACCAGTAGTGACACTGACCCTAGCCAAATGCAAAACTAGTGAAAAACAGTCAATAGGAGTAGCGAAAAAATTTCAGTGGCATCCACCTGTAAAACCTTTTCTGTTTTTGAAGGTTGTCTCATTGTTACCCATCTAGTGCACCCTTAAAATTTCATTAAAACCAAAGCAGCTGAAACTGATTAACAACCCCTTCTGCTTCTTAACTGACCAGATCAATATCCCAGGAGTTGAATTGACTTAATGCTATACTCTGAATAAAAAGTGTTCCTTTAATTTTTTTTTTTTTTTTGGAGCAGTGTGTGTATGTATGTATGTGTGTGTGTGTGTGTGTGTGTGTACATATATATATATATATATATATATATATATATATATATATATATATATATGTGTACTATTGTTCTACAAGTGCAGAAGTTCTTATAGGACAACCTACATGTTCATTACAATGAGAAAAGCCGGCACAGCACTGAATATCAATAAGAGAAAATCGTAGTGAAATGCAGCCACACAAGACTACGCATTTAATTCTTGACGCCCTAAGCATGGCTTCTATACACATGTAACATACACCTTAAATAGCAATCTATCACATGTGAAAAAGGGAGGGGGAAGACTCTCACACATATCTTAAGAGACTACAAAGAACATATATTTGTATATATATATATATATATATATATATATATATATATATATATATATATATACACACAGTTGGGCAAAAAAGTATTTAGTCAGCCACCAATTGTGCAAGTTCTCCCACTTAAAAAGATTAGAAAGGCCTGCAATTTTCATCATAGGTATACTTCAACTATGAGAGACAAAATTAGAAAAAAAAAATCCAGAAAATCACATTGTCTGATTTTTAAAGAAGTTATTTGCAAATTATGGTGGAAAATAAGTATTTGGTCAATAACAAAAGTTCATCTCAATACTTTGTTATATACTCTTTGTTGGCAGTGACAGAGGTCAAACGTTTTCTGTAAGTGTTCACTAGGTTTTCACACACTGTTGCTGGTATTTTGGCCCATTCCTCCATGCAGATCTCCTCCTAGAGCAGTGAGATTTTGGGGCTGTCGCTGGGCAACACGGACTTTCAACCCCCCCCCCCCCCCAAAGGTTTTCTATGGGGTTGAGATCTGGAGACTGGCTAAGCCACTCCAGGACCTTGAAATGCTTATTACGAAGCCACTCCTTCGTTGCCCGGGCGGTGTGTTTGGGATCATTGTTATGCTGAAAGACCCAGCCACGTTTCATCTTCAATGCCCTTGCTGATGGAAGGAGGTTTTCACTCAAAATCTCCCGATACATGGCCCCATTCATTCTTTCCTTTGCACGGATCAGTCATCCTGGTCCCTTTGCAGAAAAATAGCCCCAAAGCATGATGTTTCCACCCCATGCTTCACAGTAGGTATGGTGTTCTTTGGATGCAACTCGGCATTCTTTCTCCTGCAAACACGACGAGATGAGTTTTTGCCAAAAAGTTCTACTTTCTCCCAATCCTCTTCTGGATCATCCAAATGCTCTCTAGCAAACTTCAGACAAGCTCGGACATGTACTGGCTTAAACAGGGGGACACGTCTGGCACTGCAGGATTTGAGTCGCTGGCGGCCTAGTGTGTTACTGATGGTAGCCTTTGTTTATTTAGTCCCAGCTCTCTGCAGGTCATTCACTAGGTCTCCCTGTGTGGTTCTGGGGACCTAGTGAACCGGTCTCTGTTCTGTGCATTCAGAGATGGTATTCTGCATACCTTGGTTGTAACGAGTGGGTATTTGAGTTACTGTTGCCTCTCTATCATCTCAAACCAGTCTGCCCTTTCTCCTCTGACATCAGCAAGGCATTTTCGTTCACACAACTGCCGCTTACTGGCTAATTTTCTCTTATTCGGCCCATTCTCTGTAAACCCTAGAGATGGTTGTGTGTGAAAATGCCAGTAGATTGGCAGTTTTTAAAATAATCAAACCAGCCTATCTGGCACCAACGACCTAGGTATGTTGAAGTGCATTGGCAGCCGATTCATTTTGAATTGATTGCCTTAATGCAGCAAAGTAAATTGGCCCTCAATAATTTGGGCTCATGTAGTTTAGGAAACCCACTTGCCTTTTCATCTGGATTAATCCTGAATGGTTACAATACTGTGTTTATTTTCTCCAGGAAGTTGGAATTTGAAACACATAAGAGGATAGACATGATCAGTTTAACCTATAAATGGTTTACAGCATTTGTATTGTAACAAACCCCAGTTGAATGGATGTTCAGCTTATTAAATCTTTTGCAGTGTGGGATTTAAATCAGGATCCCAAAATAATTTAGGTTGTGTGCAGCCAGGCTGTAAATCTCCGATAACGATGGGGTTTACTGAGTAGCAAAGTATTTTTAATCCTGAGTCAACACTGTGTTCTTGTGTACTGGGAATCTCAAGATCCTCAGAAGCTGGTTGTCTTAAAACTATATTACTATGACCAAGATAATTCTCTGCAAATATATATATATGTATGTGTATATATATGTGTGTGTATATATATATATAAATGTAAAATTATTATTATTTTTTTTTAAACAACACCTGACGAAAGAAGATGCACTATATTTACCTTTCCAGTGGCCCATTTGTTGAAAATCCACTGCTTCACTGCTCCCTAACAACTGCATGAATTTCATACATCCGGGGTGTGAAATATCTGCTCCTCTGCAATGTGCTGTGCTTCCTCCCACCCGCTTGCATGTCACTACAGGATGTACAAGCTGTTGGTAGGAACCTCAGCAAGTGGCAAAGGGAACAGATCTTTGACCCACTCAAAGTGTCAGTTACCTTACACAGCCAAAGAACAGCGATGTGGCCACATCTTAATACATTGGTCAACAAAAGGTTAGTTGATTGCCTTTTTTTTTTTACAGCCATGGAATTGCATAAAAACTACCCGGAATTGACCAGGTGTCATGGTCAGTGGTCAGGCTTCGAGATCCGTAGCTATAGCAGTAGAGAAGTTCCCACCGGCCAGCTAGAGAAGTGCGGCAACATGTCACCCTGGCACATGACGCGGGCTCATCCGAAGTGCAGAGTCTAAGCACTAACCAGTGTTCACCAGAGCTCCTGAAGGTGGAGATGGGTTTTGCTGCATGTTAGTACCAGATCGCTGTCCTCAGTATTGCCCCACCAGGAGGTGAGCAAACCAGAGTCCTGCATCAGATATAGCAAGTAGGGATAAAACAGAAGCATAGTCCATAAAAAAGCCAAAATCGGTAACAAGTGGTCACAGGTTGGGATTAGGCAGAAGAACAAGCCTAATGCCAGTAACAAGTGATAGCAGAGATACAGAATGCTGTAGGGGCAGCAAGTGCGATATTGGCAGGAGAAAGCATTATAATCTGGCAAACAGGAAGTGCAAAGGCATGGCTTGAATTGGAAGTTCATAGGAGGAGTAAGGAGTTCAAGGTTAAACAGAAACAAGGCAGGATTGTCTAATGGATCAAACAGAGTTCTTTCCAGCATCTCAGGTTGCTTAGCAAGAGGAGACATTGCCAGACACAGCAGAGGTCGCAGGTTCAGACCTGGCTCTGGACACAGGGACAATTTAAGGGGGGCATCATATAATAACAATCAGTCTGACTGATTGAAAAAAAATATTTTTTGTTTACCTGTCAACTTTCATATGTGCATGAATGCCTGTTTTCATGTTGTGCTATCAGCTGACATTTTTCAATTTTGTTAATAGCTTCTTTCCTGTAGAATGTCTAGAGTACTTAGTATATGGCCTAGTTGTTGGTCAGTGAGGCTGGAGCTGTTGGGTCAGGGAAGTCTTTGAGTAAGTTGACATTTTTAATTTAGTGCTTAAATATCCCAAATAAACACCTATGCCACAGATCTTAATGTATTTGTACAAAAAAAAAAAAAAACATGTGAACATGCATTTGAGTGTATGTTGGGGTAACTGGGAGATTGTGGTGCTGAAATATTTTGCATAAGTTTGACTGTTTCTGAATGTCTATTGCCAATTATTCTAACACCAAGCCGATTTAGTCTTGAAAAGTATTTAGGAGAGATTTGTTCCCTAAAATACTTTGGAGTTTAGTGAATCGTTCTTTAATGGAGATTTTAGATGAGTTTAAAACTGAAAACCAGATAAAACCACAAGACGGGTCAGTAGTTAAAAGGGTGGAAGTGGCTTCCTTGCTATTGATTTGCACATATCCCCTCCAAGGTCGATATGTACATTGCTGTCACGGTTGGACTTGTCTGCACAAAAGTGTTAACACACAGTCCCGCAGGATGGTGATTAGATGAGGGGATGATGCATAGACTCTTCTGCTTTGACCTATGTCTTGCATGGTTCATCATATATAATGATTAAAGCTGTCATCTGCTCTTATCAATGGGATGCGGTTCTAGCGTGGAGCCTGGGGGGAATGTCTTTTCTGTTTAAATATATACAGTGTCACATTGTCACATTTCATGCTAAATTTGTAGTTTACGCTATTTCCTTGTTACTCAAGAATTAATAGTAAATAACCTCGTGCTGAACTCTTTCATTGTTTAAGGATTATTATGTTTGCTCTATGAAACACTTTTATTATGGGATACATACAACATGCATTATGTAATGGAAAAAGGTGTATAATACAGATATAGTACATATTAAATGTAAAATAAATAACAGTATTTTAGTGTTCTTGGGCATCATAAACATGAAAGAAAACCAATAAGTATGGGGCTTATGCTCACATTTAAATAATTGGTCATGAAGTAGAATTATGGGCTCCTATCAAAAAAAAAAAAAAAAATATGTGCATCAACCCTCAATTAGAAGTGTTCTTTCACTTACAGTTTTCTCTTAAAGCGGATGTAAATAAACCCTCACATATACCCAGTGAAGTGAACAGCTGATACACAGAGATTAGACAAATCTCCATACATAAGTTTTATATGCATATCTGCTGTCTTCAGCTTTCTATATTCTTTAGAAAGTGAACATTGTGTTAGAATTTTTACTTACTTTTTCAGCACTGGGTGTTAAGTCCTGGCATACGCTGTGTGACAGCCTATTGGAGGAAAGGGAACCCCCCTCCCCCCCACGTAGGCAGAGCTGTGTTGTAAATAGATCAGCTCTCTTCTAATCTATTTATAGCACCCACCCGACACAAATTTTCAGCTGCTTCTATCTCCCATGTCAGAGAACTTGTCAGAAGTTATCATGGTGATAACAGAGGAATGAAGCGGCAGAAAGGCACAGGACTTAGGGCTTTGGAGAGAGATAAGTAAACACTACAGATATATGTGCCCAGCTCAAATTTCATGAATTGGGTTTACATCCACTTTAATCCTTCTACAAGGCACCACAAATACCTGTTGATCCTGCCAGTGAAGTCCACCTAATGTAGCTTCCTGTGATGGTGTGCCAACAATGCTGCATGCTCCTTAATTCAGAGCAGAGTTGCCACTTTCATGTAGCCTGTATCTGCTTGTACAACAGTGGGATGAAAAGATTTTGCATAGGGCATGGCTATCAGCATTGTCACTGCTGATTCACAAGTCTGTAGCTTATCAGTTAGCACCTGGCCACACTTAGCCTTGCCCTCTGCTTTCTGGATTGACAGCACTGTCTCTGTTGTTGAAACCATCCCGCAGGGAGCTGCAGTGTCTTGCAGGGGAAGAGAGTGAGACACAAATGAAGGAGGATATGACTCAGTCATGGAAAAGGAAGTTTTTTTTGTTTCTTTAAGGGACGTGTGCATCACATAGTATCTGATTCAGGACACAGGAGTCTTTAGTTGTATTTTAAAGCAGACCTGTGCTTTACTGATGCAGGACAAAGTAATAGGTTCTCCCTTTTGCCTTCCTCCACAGCAGCACATAACCATTTTTTCTTCACTTTCCCACTGCAAACAAAGAGATATATACTTGGAAATTCTAGATAGGGAAGCGCATATGACTCAGTTCCCTACTTCTCATGCGTCAACTATAATAGTTAGTCACCTTCGTATAGACGTGTTCAATGTGAATGTGACTAACTACTAATAGCTATGTGCCATGACCTTGGTGTTTATTTATAAGGACCTTCAAAGATATACTGTAGTCATTCTTGTATAGCTTTCACAAGTGGATGCTCCAAAGGGTATCTTAGCAGCCTCCAATTTCATGGCCTAGCCCTAAGGTTCTTTTCATTTGTTCCATCTCAGTCTGCCTATCTGGAAAGCTGGACTCACCTAGAAACAAACCTGAAAACACTTTTGTCCCGTACACAAACTGTTTTTAAAAAGGCTGCACATGGAAGAAGTAAATTATTACTTACTTTCCCTGCTGCCTACGCTACCAAAAACAACTCGGCTGCAAAGGTTTCTGAAATGGACACTTCCAGGAGTGTGGATTTCCAATCTCCTCCACATTTCTCAATGGTTCATCCTGTCAACCTCTATTTTGATACTGTAACCTGTAGTGATGTGAAAGTTGGAAGGAGAGACCAATGAGGCCAGTACTTGAGGACAACTGCAACAATTTCTCCAGAGTAGATAAGGATTTCATTATTTTGTTTTCTATCCTTGTAGGACTTTTACATGTTTTTGAGAAACTATGAGTTAACCTATAATAAATATTTGAAGCTCATTCGTTCATAATACATCATATGTATTGTATCATAATACATCGTATGTATTGTATCAGAATACATCATATGTATTGTATCTTAATACAATATGATCCAAAATGCAATTTTCTAATTTAGTTATATTGTAACCTATTATATTTGACCACTGATAACTTGTACAACTTGCCTAGACATAATTATTTGGATAAAACTTGCTTAAAAAAATAATAAAGCAGCTCATACAGGGCAAAGCAAAAGGTTAATTTCATTGTTCTTTTTCTGACTCCCTCTCCCAACCTCTCTCACACCCCCCTACTGCTAAAATACAAAACATATAGTGTTTTTTTCATGCATCTTTTCTATAAACTTTAAGGCCACGTTCACATTATCGCATCCCGCTATGCAAATTCGATATGTAATTTTGCGTGCATTCACTTGAATGGGCTGCCATATAAATGTTTGTCACTTTTTGGGGTGACCAGATTTGTGTGAATTTTAAAGGAGGACTTTGCCAGGTTTGCCATGTGATCCTATCGTACGACAATTGGAGCAGAATTGCATTGCTTTTGGGGTGCTATTAAAGAATAGGGCACCCAAACGGGCACAGCGCATTGTGCTGTGATTGCCACGCGATTTGGGATCCCAACTCGCGACGTGTGAGTGGAGCCTAGCTATATATTTTTTTAAATTATTATCCAAAAGGGTTACAGGCTTGGTTTGTGTTGAAAGAATCAACATGTTGCTGTTTTTGGAATGAAATATCAGTACTGTAAAAAGTAATTACCCTTTTCTGATCATAAGGATAATCCACACTTGGCTCGTGGGTTGTTTTCTTATACATGGAAGAGGGAGAAAAGGGAGCAAATTAGAGGCCCTGCACTGCCTACAGTTATTGTCTCTCCAGCTAACTAAACAAATTAGTTTGACTTTCAATAAAGACAAGGTCATCTTAGACTGATCTGCACATTTTCTTTTCCCTGGAAATAAGAGCACAAAAACTCCTCGGATCTAAGAGTTCTCGTGACCATCTTAACCAAACATTGCTATTTTAGTTGGCAAATTAAAACACTCAAGTGAAATGACATTTTGTAGAATTGCGCCCTGGAGTGCCATAAAGTGGCGCTATGATGTCTTGGGGTCAATTTTCATTTTTAAATACAAGTTTTTAAACTGATATTTCTTTAACTATAGAAAACATAGTGCATTTTTCAATAAGCATGTATTTTGAACGTTTGCAATTTTTAGTCTTAAGCATAATATAGAAAATATGCACAAAACACAATAGTAGGGTTCATTTACTAAAACTGGAGAATACAAAATCTGGTGCAGCTCTGCATAGAAACCAATCCGCTTCCAGTTTTTTTTTTTTGTTATTTTCGTCAAAGCTAATGGAAAAAGCTGAAGCTAGAAGCTGATTGGCTACCATGCACAGCTGCACCAGATTTTGCACTCTCCAGTTTCAGTAAATCATCTCCCCTATATTTCATTTAATGGATAGTGTAATGAAAAAAACCTTAACAGGCACTTACTGTTACTAAACCCAGGACCCTGCATACACTATATCTGGTCTCCCACAGTACACAGAACATGAAAATGCAATCCTTTTAGTAAATATAAACTTCTAAATACTTTTTATCATCAGCAGTATATAGCAGTCTTGTTATGACTTCTATCAGTGTCTGGTTAAAGCTTGTAGGAGGAGTTTTCATTCTCGTCTGAAAAACCATATATGTACTGAGCGCTAAAGACACAGATGATGGATGGATAAGTGAAGGGACCAGGGCAAACCTGTGCAGCTGCCTCAATGCACCTGGAGTGGTGAAAGCTTAATAGGACTTGATAAAGTGCATATGTGCGAAATGCGTTGTCACGGCAACTGATCAAGCTTGCAGGCCATGCTGCTTCCCCCGCGCCTTTCCGCTGGTTCTTCCTGTTTCTGCCCTCCGCTGATCATGACCTCATCTGAGCGTGCTGCTCTCTGTCAGGCCTTCCGAGCGGACACACCGCATCCACCAGGGTTTTCAATGGGCGCCCTCCTCTCAGGCCATCTGTGGTGCTGGATGACCTTCTCTTCTATGCCAAGGGCTTCCGCAAAATGGTATCTTTGGTTTTATATCGTAATCCTAGTTTATCTATGGTTATTATTTGGAAATAAACTGTTGACATTTTACCTTTAGCCCCTAAGGCTCTGTTCTATGCGGAGATGAATTAGAGACAGTGGAAGAAGGGGAGGATCTGAGAAGACAATATTAAACAGTCTTCCTACACAATGTGGGGGAATAACCGCTTAGGTCCACAATGAGTATAACAAACATGCTTTACTGCACATACAGTCTGATTTTACTGTTGTGGGTTTAGTAACACTTTGTTGGGCTGCCCTCATATTAATGTGAATACACAGTACATGTAGGCGCAATCCAGGCTAACAAAATGACAGAGCAGGGGAAAAACCCTAAAAGCACTGGCAGGGTTGGGGGCTGGCACCTTTTTATCCCTAGGTGAGCAGTAACATTTAGGACAGGTTTGCTTACCTTCTTTATCAATGGTTCCCCCTGGCTGCTGACTAGTTAAGGAGCACCCATATACAATGCCTTGAAAAGGTATTCATACCCCTTGAAATGTTTCACATTTTGTCATGTTACTACCAAAAAATTTAAATAAATTTTTTGTGATTTTATGTGATAGACCAACACAAGTGACACATAATTGTGACGTGGAAGGAAAATGATAAATGGTTTATACATTTTTTTTACAAATAAATATCTTTAAAGTTTGGCATGCATTTGTATTCAGCCCCCTGGGTCCATACTTTGTAGAACCACCTTTTGCTGCAATTACAGCTGCAAGTCTTTTTGGGTATGTCTCTACCAGCTTTGCACATCTAGAGAGTGACATTTTTGCCCATTCCTCTTTACAAAATAGCTCAAGCTTCATCAGATTGGATGTAAAGCGTCTGTGAACAGCAATTTTCAGGTCTTGCCACAGATTCTCAACTGGATTTAGGTCTGGACTTTGAGCCATTCTAGCTCATGAATATGCTTTGATCAAAACCATTTCATTGTAGCTCTGGCTGTATGTTTAGGGTCATTGTCATGCTGGAAGGTGAACCTCCACCCCACTCTCAAGTCTTTTGCAGACTCTATCAGGTTCTCTTCTAAGTTTACCCTGTATTTGGCTCCATCCAACTCTGACCACCTTCCCTGTCCCTGATGAAGAAAGCATCCCCACAACATGATGCTGCCACCATGTTTCACGGTGGGGGTGCTGTGTTCAGGGCAATGTGCAGTGTTAGTTTTCCACCACACATAGCGTTTTGCTTTTAGGCCAAAAAGTTAAATTTTGGTCTCGTCTGATCAGTCCCCCACATGGCTTCTCCCAAAATGCAAACAAGACTTCTTATGGATTTCAAAAATGGCTTTCTTCTTGCCACTCTTCCATAAAGGCCAGATTTGTGGAGTGCACGACTAATACTTGTCCTGTGGACATATTCTCCCACCTGAGCTGTGTATCTCTGCAGCTCTTCCAGAGTTACCATGGGCCTCTTGGCTGCTTCTCTGATTAGGGCTCTAATTGCTGCGCCTGTCAGTTTAGGTGGACAGCCATGTCTTGGTAGGTTCGCAGTTATGCCATAGGCCCCTTTCACACGAGCGATCCGATCAGATCCGCCTGTCAGTTTTTTAGGCGGATCTGATCGGATCCCCCATGCATCCCTATAGGGCAGCGGGTGTCAGCAGAGACATGTCAGCTGCCATCCGCATCCGATCCTGTCCATGAAATCCAGATGGATGGAAACCCTGGATGGAAAGACGGTCCGCTCTCATTTGATTTCACCATAGAGATGCATGGGGCTCTGACATCTCCCTCTCCACACACAGAGCAGAGAGGGCGATGTCACCTTCCTGCTCAGCGGGGATCTGTGTTTACGATCCCCTACTGAGCAGCACGGATCCGCCTACAGAGGCGGACCGTGTGAAAGAGCCCATACTCTCTTTATTTTTGGATGATGGATTGAACAGTGCTCCGTGAGATGTTCAAAGTTTGGGATATTTTTTTTTAAACTTAACCCTGCTTTAAACTTCTCCACAACTTTATCCCTGACCTGTCTGGTGTGTTCCTTGGCCTTAATGATGCTGTTTGTTCACTAAGGTTCTATAACAAACCTCTGAGGGCTTCGTAGAACAGCTGTATTTATAGTGAGATTAAATTACACACTCTATTTACTGATTAGGTGACTTCTGAAGACAATTGTTTCTACTAGATTTTAGTTAGGGGCTTTAAAGTAAAGGGGGCTGAATACAAATGCATGCCACACTTTTCAGATATTTATTTGTAAAAAATGTTGAAAACCATTTATCATTTTCCTTCCACTTCACAATTATGTGCCACTTTGTGTTGGTCTATCACATAAAATCCAAATAAAATACATTTATGTTTTTGGTTGTAACATGACAAAATGTAGAAAATGGCAAGGGGTAGGAATACTTTTTCCAGGCACTGTATATATGATCAACTATCATTTCCTGTCAAAGGGTACTATAATATAATTGACAGCATATTTCCTATTGTGATTCATTACCTTTTTTTATTTCTGATATCTGAACCAACAGCCTTTCCATTTGTTGGTACATATGTTTACATTCTCCCGCTGTTGTCCTCCACCTGCATTTACTTTAAAGTGATTGTAAAGTCTCGTGTTTTTTTTTTTTTTAAATACCAAACCTGGTATACTTACCTCCTCTGTGCAGTTAGTTTTGCACAGGGCAGCCCGGATCCTCCTCTTCTCTGGTTCCTCTTTGCTGCTCCTGGCCGCTCAAGGCAACCCTCTTACCTCTGCCATCCTATGATGAAGTTGTGGGTGCAGCTCGATTGCTGTGAATAATAGGCAACCCGATAGATCATACCTTTCGTGGAGGGATCTCCTTCCAATTGGAATGGAAGATATAGAAGGAGCAGTTACCCTTCACTGCTCATTCAGCATCTTACGTTTGAATTGTAGAGAGATTGTTAGTCTTCCACATCTTTCCCTACTATATTTTTTACTACGTCATCTCAAAACTGAAATTAAAGCCTCAGATATGCAGAACAAAGATGATTATTTTAAGAGATTGTTGATAAAAGTGAAAGAAAAAAGTACAAAAAGCAAAGAAACTAGTATCATGTTAACCAATCCTATTATGAATCTGCTTTCTATGGGATTAGGCTGGTGTCGATGGGCAAATGCACTTTTCTTCTAGGTGCATTCTGCCTGCATTTCAGATGCATTCACAGTCCATTGAAATATACATTTGATGACCTACAGTTGACCCCCTTGAGACCTACATTTGACCTCCTTCTAAGCTGTATCAACCTGCTTTGGGCTGCATTTAAATTCCTTCGACTTGACTTGAGAGAAGCAAGCTCTGATGCAAACAAAAGCCTGCCTTGGCAAAGATATTGGAAGTAATAGAACCAATGATTTATTGTATATTTCTTAACGCAAAGTAGAATATTACACGGAGAATAAGCATGTCACATATTCTCCTCTGCCAACTCGGAAGTACATGTTGTTTTTCAGGCCGTCTAATGGGGGATTGGGGAGATGGGTAGTGTGAATTACAAAGGTACTGACTCCTCATTTCCCCTCATTTAAATATATCTGGTCATTTCTACAATATAGGCAACGTTTTTGTTCACTTTAAGGAACAGAGGTATCACATGGTTAGGAAAGGATTGCAAAGTCTGGAAACTTGGACTGCAAGTAGATAAAACCAATCAATACTACAAGATATGAAACCAGACTGCTGTCTATAAGGACTGATAGTGAGAGGAAAGCTCAAGTACGTCAACAATGTAATTAGATGGCTTGATCCACTGGAGAAGATTCTAATCATGGGAAAGATCGAAAGTAGAAGAAATAGCAGAGCCTAATTCTAAAAGATAGTGCTACTGAAGAAATTAATGTGAACTTCTCAGAGATGTACCTGCTGACAGACAGGCCTGGCATACCAATATCCAAACATTAGGCAGATAGAGAGACTGCCCTCTCAGATATGCTTACTCAATCTGAATATACGCATGGTTTTCATTCCCTATGACATTGGGGATGGTTCTATGTGGCCATTGCCAAATCTGCACATTTGTTGAGCGAACTGGGGTAATCACCAATGCGAATAGTTCACATGTTTATTCTATTAAAAGTTTGATTAACTGTGCCACTACTCGAGTGATTTATAGTATACAATGTCTATGCAATAAATTTTACATAGGTAAAACTAAGCGCCAACTATGTATCCTCATTAGTGAGCACCTCAGGGATATCTGAAAAAAAGACCCAGACAGTCCCTTAGCACAGCACTTTCTTCAACTTCATTAGGCCAGCACCACTGGCTTGAATGTAAAGGGCATTTTTGCTGTTAAATTAAGCAATAGATGAGGTGACTTTGATAAAATCCTTTTTAAAAAAGGAAAAATCTGGGGTTTATAAATTAAATACCCTTGCACCCAATGGCCTAAACAAAGAACTACATATACAAGTGTTTCTGGACTAGTGTTTTTTTTTATTTTTTTATTTTTAATTCTAGTTAACGTTGAAGATTAGCCTAAGGGGGATTATCTTTCTGATCCGTTCTCCCTACTTTGTGTCTAGACCACATCTTTCTGTGGGCACGGGATGCACATGCCCATCTGCCAAATATGAATGTTTGGTGACTAATTGGAATAGCAATTCTAATTTTGATACTTTGTGCATAATGATACATGTCCCCTTTAAATGTATGGACAAGCTGGGTTTGTTGGGGTATTTTAAGCACGTTCCATCCTGAAGAAGCTGGGTTTCTGGTGAAACGCGTTTATATCATGTAGGAGTGCGCCAACCGCCACCAGTCACATGCCAAAAATGTGAGGCTGTCACAGGATCCTGGATTGAGATGGATGTGTGCCTGTACTGGTGGAGCGCAGCGATCATCTGTTTCAGCATTGCGGGGCTCTGTGGACACCTGCTGGAGCTGCATATTTGGATGGGATCAAGAGCACTCAGCTATCAGATTTGGCATACACACTCCACACACAGCATGAGATTTGGCTGCGAGCTGTGAGTATCCAACGTGCTATACGAAGCATAGAGGTAGCATTGTCATTGACTGAAATTAACCTGTTAAAGGTGCCTGCTCTTTGCCTATCTCCTCCGCTCCCTAACTGCTAATGCCATATCTATTGCTCATACCCTACATTTTATATAACAAGCCTGCTTGCTCTTGCTGCTGCTCAATACCCGCTGCTCTTTACCTTCTGCTGACCTGCTCGATGTTTGTCTGATCAGACTGCTACATTGGTCCTTTCCGATATGGACACACCAAGGCCAGCCGAATACGGATCCCAGTCTAATGCATTTTTTTGCTGATCACTGTGAGTAATTCAAGTGGAACCATCATATTATTTTGACAATTTCTACAGCCAACCAATGCTAGTCCCAATTCCATTGGTAACTTTATTGAATCTGGGACTTTGATATTGCAATAGTAATGGACTGTGAGCAGATTCTGTTTTCAGGTGACTGGCCAACTAATTCCTGTCCTGCACCTGATGCACTATCAGAGTTACTATACCAGAAGGTTTTGCCATATATCTTTTTGATATTGTTTATATGCTCAATTAGCTTATTGGGATGAGCAAGTTATTTGGTTGATGTGAGTGTGGCATCCGACATACCTGTTTGCACAATGTAGACAACATTGTCTTTTTTATTGGTGATAGTGGGTGGTTTTTGTTTTTTATTGTTGTATTTTCACTCCTTGAATTTTTGTACAATAATACATGATACTTCACTTTGTTCTATTACTACAATTAACGTAACCAATTAAAGTAACCGATCCCCAGTGGCTCATCCATATGGTCCTTAGGGCAGTCTGCCTATCTGCCTAATGTTTGGATATGCTTGTGGTTTGGCCATAGAGCCCCACTTTATCTCTGAGTGAGTTGGAGGGTTATTAGAGGTCCTTTCTCGGATACCTCAATATTCAACAATTTCCTTGTCCTGTGTTTTTCCTGGCATACCAATGTCCATGAAGTCATAAGAGTTTGAAAGTGTATACAAACCCCATCAACTAATTTTCATATTTGCCTCTGTTTGGTATGTTAAATATTCAGTACCCTTAATAGTGTTTGTTTTAACTTTTCGATAAGTGCACAAAATACCTGTTCCTGCCAGAAATTTAGTAAGCTGATGACTTCATATGCATCACTGTTATCAGTAAGCATTGTTTCCTGCTCATTGTACAGTAGCATGATTAGTAGTTTTTACATTTTTTTTATAAAAGAATGGGATTTGCTTAACTCAAGAAATTAAACAAATATAATGTATAGACAGAGAAACACAGTGACAATTGGAGTGCCTCCATACATCGATAGTCAGTGTAGACAGGAGAACAATTTGCCAATGCTCTCTTCTCTAAGAACCCCTAGTAACCTCTGGAGGAACCCCAAGGTGTCACAGAAACCCGCTTGAGAAAGACTGCTATAGGCTATGTATGTTTGCATGTGCAATATGGGAATCATCTTGTTTTTCTATCTACTTTCAAAAATAGAAGTGTAATTTGTTTATTTTTAATAATTAACAAAATAGAAAGTAAATGAACAGAAGAGGAATCCAAATCAAATCAATATTTGGTGTGACCACCCTTTGCCTTCAAAACAGCATCAGTTATTCTTGGTACACTTGCACACACTTTTTAAAGGAACGCGACAGGTAGGTTGTTCCAAACATCTTGGAGAACTAGCCACAGATCTTATGTGGATGTAGACTGCCTCAAATCCTTCCGTCTCTTAATGTAATCCCTGACAGACTTGATGTTGAGATAAGGGTTCTGCAGGGGCCAAACCATCTCTTCCAGGACTCCTTGTTCTTCTTTACACTGTAGATAGTTCCTAATGACATTGGATGTTTGGGGTCATTGTCCTGCTGCAAAATTACATTTGGGGCCAATCACATGATGGTATGGTATGATGGATAAGTATCTGCCAGTATTTCTCTGCATTGAGGACACCATTGATTGGGCAGGAAGGCTTTGTTCAGCAAGTCCATGAGGAAGCACTTGTACCTTTTTTTTAGTGTTCTGTCAACATCAGCAGGCTTTTACAGTAGAAAGTGGAAGATAGTCCTGAGCATCATTCAGCTTGCTTATGTAAAGGCCTATGGACAGCTGAGACTAATAATAAGATCTGGTTACTGGGTAAGATGTTCACCTAGAAATGTAGGGGTTATCCCACCCAGAGCTCAACAGAACCCGTGGGCTCCAGGACCTAGAACAGAACTTAATATTCTGTGAAAACAAAACATATATTTTCTTTTTGAGCTATAAACCCTAAAGCCTCTCACCATGTGTATGTATAGAATTTTAGGTGACATATATAGAATCCACTAGGGAGATTTGCATTAAAGTGAACCTGTTGCTTTGCATTCCATACTATATCCTTGCAGAATATGCTTTCTTACCCACCAGACTGGCATAGTGATCCTTTTCGTTGTCTTGTTTTGTAATCTAAAAGTGGCCACAAGACCATAGAGACAGCAATAGCCATCCTGGTATATATACATAGGGGCGCCAATAATGTCTATGGCACGCTGCTTGTGCCAGTTTTCAGATGAAAGGTTGTACAACAGACCTATCCTGTCGCATCAGCAGTGCATTTACAATAGAAGTTCTGGGTGGCATGCATGGAGTGGGGGCAGCTACAAGCAGCTGTTTCATGAACAATACAACCAGCTTAGGTCTTTGTTTTCATTTTTTCTTCTACAGAAGAATAAGCTTATCTTTGAGGCTCTTGATGAGCTGCCTGAGGTTTTCTATTCTGAAGGAACCGTACACCGCTTGGTCAAACCCCATTACGTCAGGGTCAACAACTGTGACACAAACTGTGACAAAACTTTTAGATCCTTTTTTGATGAGTGAAGTGTATTTTGAGTCGGTCAATCAAAACTAAAAGAGCTGGGAGGAGTGCCCTGTGGCGGTGGTGATGAGCAAATAGAGAATGCTATATGTCTAAGCTGACTGCTTATAAAAAAGAGCTTCCTCGTTACACAATGAATTCTTCAAAAAGCAAATAAAAGGAAGGAAAGAAGTAAGAATTATCTCATATCAACACTTTTAGATCCAGCTTTATTTTACAAAACACTTAGGAATTAAAAGCAGGAAATTGATCACTATGGATTTCACAGGGTTTGTTTCATCTCTAATGGTAAGAATTTAGCTCTTGAGTTTTCGGGCCTTCTCACATGCCAAGCTATGATGTAGGGGGTTGGGGCAAGAACTGCAGCAGAAGAAGTGAGTCTCCATGGTGTGGTGAGCAAAGCTAAAAACTCTTATAAAGAAATTCAACTACAGCTGCTCCAGAGATATAAAGTTATGCCTCGTACACACGCATCGATAGTTGGCCGTGAATTTTCGGCCAACGTCTGATCGGCCGATTTTCGGCTTGTTAGTATGATGCTTTCGACAACCGACTCCGACTTTTCGGCCGAACAAAATCTGGTGTGCAGGCTATAAAATTTTTGTTGGCCGTCAACAGAACGGCCGATTTTCCGTCAGTCAGTACAGATTTCGGCAGACAAAAATCTGATGAGCAAGAATGGGCATGCTCAGAGAAGAAAAAACACACGGAAAGTAAACCAGCACATGACATCACTTCTGAAGTTGGTTTTTGTTGGCCGAGAAAATTCGTGTGCAGTCTAGAGCACATTTCAACCAACACAACAACACTGGACAAAAGACGGCCGATCGGTCGGCCGATAATCGTTGCGTGTGTACGAGGCATTAGTGTCTGACACAGTTGCTCAGAATATAACACTAACTAATTAAGTAAACCTGTAGTGACTAAAGTATGGGAGCTGCTGTTGCTGACCTCTGCATCTAAAAATGCTTGTTGGTTGGCTGTCTTCCTCACTTTAACATACAGTATTACTTTGAGCCATTGATTGGGAGTTACGACCTTAACTTTGCTTGCTGCATGCTCGTTCCAGGTCAGTGACGGAAAGTATCGAAGCCAGAGATGACCAGACCAGGCAACTATCATTGTCATAAACAGGTCAGCAGTGGAAACCTTAGTTTCTTCTTAATACAGGTTTGATTAATAGCGTATGGAAATTGATAGCAATTGGGTTTCTAAATGGAACTGAAGGGGAGATGGAAATAAAAATCAAAGGTTACGCATTAACAATGGCATCAATGGTTCTTTAGAAATACAGTATAACCACAACATTGAGTTCAGCAGACAAAGATGTGGGAAGCCGTAATGATGAAACAAGGTCAGATTACGAGGTGTACAGATACAGAAGAATAGGCTTATGTAAGAGTAATAGAAGTGGTGGAGCTTTGCTTGTTCTAAGGGTGTTTAATCAGGAGTCACAAAGTATTGTCCTGTCTCCCTATCGCTCTGCCTACTTATTAACCTGTCAAGAATCTGGATGGGAAGTCTCCTACCCCTTTCTCTAACATCTTTCACAGTCGTTGAATTTCAGGACAGGCTGACACACAAGCTAAGGCCTGGAATAAATTGAGTATTTTAGGAGGGTGGCGTTCCCACAAATCTCCATAGTCTAGTCTCACTGCATGACTTGCTAAAAGTGTCCATGTTGTTTATATTCAGAAGAGGCATCTTCTTTTTGGCTTGGCCAGTCGCAGGCAGGGTGAGTGAAATATTGGGCCTTAAGGGAATTTGATCCTGAGAGCCCCTCTATAGACCAAAGACGAACTTGAGTTGACTGTCCAGTGGAACAGTAAAGGAAACATGCCAGCTTGTTGTCTATGATGAACGCTTCATAGTGTTTATCCGTAAAGTGTAACTAAAGCCAAAACTTTGTTTTCATTTTTGATAGAGTAGAGTCAGACCCCGTTCACACTGGGGCGACCTGTCAGGCGACCTGGTCACCTGACAGGTCGCCGTAGGTCGCCTGCCATAGAGAAGCTGTGGACCCGTTCTAATAGGAGCGACACAAGTCGCTCCGACTTAGAAAAAGGGTCCGGAGCTTCTTTGGGGCGACCTGGAGCGACCTGCATTGACTTCAATGTTATGAAGTCCGTGCCGGCCGCTCCGAGGTCGCGGTGCAAGCTGCGCGCTGCAACTTCACAGGTCGCCCCGGCAAGTCGGATCGCCCCAGTGTGAACGGGGCCTAAGGGTATAACCCCTGTTTTTTTTTTTTTTTGGAATCTGTGCCCCCTTGTGGAGATTTCCCTTCACGTCCGGTCCTGTAGGCAAAACGGGAAGTGAAAGTAAATCCCTCCAAAGTTAGAGAATCCTGGTATGTCACCAGTGCTAGTGTCCCCATTGGAAGATTTACACAGTTTTTTCTGATGTCAACCCAAAATTTGGGATTTTCATTTACTTTCACTTTCAATGATGACGGTAACAGGACAAATAGATCAGATGAATCTTCCCAACGGGTGCACAGACAGATCTGTGTGTGTGTCAATTGATGCACACAGCCTGACTTGGGAACAAGCCTGCAGGTGCACCCTAATAGGAAGCAGGTTCCTGTCATGACACCCTGAAAATAGGTGGAACCCAGAGCATCAATGGGGGACCCCAGAAGAGAAGGTTCAAGGCCACTATATTTAATACTATTGCACAGGGCAGGTAAACATATTATGATTATTATTTTAAGAAAAAGTCTTTACAAACTCTTTAAACGTTCCCTGTTTATAAATGTAACCCTACCCCTGTAGGAGCCGCTAGATATATTACCCAGATCTTCTGCTATTTCAACTTCTGCAGCCAGGCACACAGTATTTTCTTCCACAGCCAGATGCACTCTTCCACTCATTTCTTTAATAATCAGTCAAGGGGTTTTGGTTGTTTTTGGTGTTTTTATTGTAGAACTTGGATAGGGAAGGGAATGTAGTGGGATACTACAGATTCAACTAGTTACAATAAGGACAGCTTCTATAACTGAACTGTAGAATTACTACCTGATGCACCCTGTACTCTTGAGCAAGTCCTCTGTAGGGTGATGGACTGTTGCTCCTTAGGATACTAGCCAGTATATTCTTTCTGCACAGAGGTGGGTAGCCAGAGAACCAAGCCCCAATATCTTTACAGTCTGTATTCACAAGGCCTCTGGACTGAATGGTAGACTCCTTTCAATCCTCCAGCAGCACTGTCCAGTAATACCACACAGATCTTCACAGGGACGGCTCCCCGTCAGTCAGCTCTTTAGAACACTCGGGCCAGCACGCCAATTTTCAGGCCTCCCACCCATGGCCACAGCACCCCCTCCTTAGCTGGACTCTCCTCTCTAGTCCAAGACCCCTTCCTGTGTGCTCCACCGAATATAAATACCCTTCCCAGCATGCATAGTGGCCCCCTATGCTTGTAATTGGCTGAGATGGCTTCATCTAACAACTTCCTAGGTTGCCTGCATACAGAGGAGCCAGAACCAGCACCCCTTTGAAACACAAAATACTTCCTTACTAATCAATGTAGCTTTCCTGTTATGCAGGGAAGCTGCTATGTTTTACCTCACAGTCTCCTTTTAAGCATGAGACCACACTATACTAAACTACACTATATAGCCAAAAGTATTGGGACACCTGCCTTTACACCCATATGAACTTTAATAGCCTCCCAATCTTAGTCCGTAGGGTTCTATATTGAGTTCACCCACCCTTTGCAGCTATAACAGCTTCAACTCTTATGGGAAGGCTGTCCACAAGGTTTAGAAGCGTGTCTGGGAATGTTGGACTATTCTTCCAGAAGCACATTTGTTAGGTCAGGCACTGATGATGGAGAGAGGGCCTGGCTCGCAGTCTCTGCTCTAATTCATCATAAAGTTTTTCCATTGGGGTGAGGTCAGGACTCTGTGTAGGCCAGTCAAATTCCTCTATCCCAAACTCATGCATCCATATCTTTATGGACCTTGCTTTGTGCACTCGTGTGCAGTCATTTTGGAACAGGAAGGACCATCCCAAAACTGTTCCCACAAAGTTGGGAGCATTAAATTGTCCAAAATGTCTTGGTATGCTGACGCCTTAAGAGTTCCCTTCACTGGAACTAAGGGGCTAAGCCCAACCCTTTAAAAACAACCCCACACCATAACCCCCCCACCAAATGATTTGGGCCAGTGCACAAGGCAAGGTCTATAAAGACATGGATAAGCGTTTCAGGGTGGAGGAACTTGAATGGCATCAACCCGAAAGAACACCTTTGGTATGAATTAGAGCGCAGACTGCGAGCCAAGCCTTCTCTCCAACATTAGTGCCTAACCTCACAAATGCCCTTCTGGAAGAATGGTCGAACATTCCCATAGACACACTCCTAAACCTTGTGGATAGCATTCCCAGAAGAGTTGAAGCTGTTGTAGCTGCAAAAGGTGGGCCAGCTCAATATTGAACACTAGGGACTAAGACTGGGATGCCATTAAAGTTTATGTGGGTGTAAAGGCAGGCGTCCCAATACTTTTGGAAATAAAGTGTATATGTATCCTAGCAACCTACCCAGGAGGGTGCTACATAAAGGATGTCTTATTTCAGCAGAAACACTTATTGCCTTGTACTTTGGTATAAGTGCCTATTTTGGGGAACTGATAAAGTGAGCTATATATCATACTAAACCCGCATTGTGAACTAGTGGCGGGTGCACTTTAGATAAGAATTTCAGTGCTTGTAAAAAGTTGGATGTTTGAAAGTCCTTAATGTGGAGCTAAAACCTTCTTTTCTTAATGGACATACTGTAGAACAGGCATGTCCAACCTGCGGCCCGGAACCGCAGGCAATGCAGCCCACTGCCCCCTGACA
Organism: Pelophylax lessonae; assembly: GCF_965119305.1. Lineage (NCBI taxonomy): Eukaryota > Metazoa > Chordata > Amphibia > Anura > Ranidae > Pelophylax > Pelophylax lessonae. Next base: position 69,889,062 of record NC_138775.1, read on the forward strand.
ATTTTTTTATTTTTGCTGGGGAGGAAAGAAGTCGAGTTGGGGGCACGGCCACAGCGGCTTCCAACTAACTGTAGGCAGAGGCTGCCTTGTAGGGGAGGGGAGGAGGGGGGCAAGAGCCGCCGGATTACAAACAGAGCAGGGATTTCCTGATTGTCATATGAAGCCCCGCCTCCTGGACCAGCTCCTATGATAGACAGCACATTGGTGACGTCTATCATAGGAGCCGGTCCAGGAGGCAGGACTTCGTATGACAGCAGTCGCCGGGTAAGCTGGAGTTCCCCGCTCTGTGTAATCCAGCGGCTCTCCTCTCTTCACTGCAGACTGCATTGGATGGGCACTCACTGGTGAGGCTGCATTGGATGGGCTTGCACTGATGAGGCTGTATTGGATGGGTACTGATCAGGCTGCATTGAATGGGCATGCACTGGTGAGGCTGCATTGGATGGGCACGCACTGGTGAAGCTGCAATAGATGGGCACTGTTTAGGCTGCATTGGATGGGCACGCACTAGACTGCAAGTGCCGTGCGATCTCCGGCTGCTGCTGGAGACTTAGGATGTCTGCAGTCATTGACAGAGCCACTGCTTCCTGTATAGTTCTGGCTCTGTATACATACATACATACATACATACATGTATGAATAAGGACATGACCTTTTCTGGCTGCCTAAGTCACATGTGCTAGGGTTGCAACTATTCCCCAGCACATAATTGTAAATATCCCAGCATGTGCAGTGTTTCTGACTCCTACCACATGACCACTTCAAATCACTGAAGTGGTTAGAGTGTTCCTTTAATATCTCTCAGAAGTAAACCTCTGTATACTGATTCCATTTCATTTGATCATCCTCTAGTTGTGTTACATTAGTACTGGGGGACGGGGCGCGGCGGGACGGAAAGGTCACGGCAGCATTTTAGTACTTATATATCTTAATTATAATATATATTTTATATGCGGCCCGAGAAAATTTCTCTACACTCATTGTGGCCCAGAGAAGCCAAAAGGTTGGACACCCATGGTGTAGAAGCTGCCATCCTAGCCTATGTTTGATCTGCGTTTGCCATGATGCTGCACATCTGATCAGTTATGACACCAGCTATTTGTTTGAGAGTACAAGCAACTGTGTGACAGTTCTCATTCACAGCATACCTTTCGTGTAACTGTTTTGGGAAACCGTTTAATCGATGGCTTTAATTCCTCTTTGAAATCTTTAAAAATAAACAGCTTTCAGATGAGTGGTGGCCATTACAATCAGCAGGGGATTCTTGAACAGATTTCCTGCTGGATCGGAACAGAACAGAAGTCACTTTTGCGAAATCCAGGTCCATTCAGGTTTTACCTCCCACCTGAAACAAGACCAGTGTTAGGTCTATAGGCAGGTGGATGTAAACGGATATGCAATCATTTACCTCCAATCCAACACAACCCTTTTCAGTTTTTGTGTTTCTGGACCTAGATAAACTCAGAGGTATATGGATGTAACGGATGCACGTGCATTTACATCTGCATGCCTACAGACTAACATTTGAGCTTCTGTTCAGATCCGCCCGAAAAACCTCACTCATCTGAAAGTATCCTTATTTAACTACTAATATGCAAAGCAGGTTCCTGACAGTAAATCTGTATCTGCAGCCATTTTTTCCCCTTTTGGGTAAAGTAGGGAAGGGTTAGAAACTCTTTCGATATTTCTTGCTGTCTGTATCTGCACTGGGAAGCTTCACTCCCTATTTGTCATGATGATTATGTTCACCGGGACAAATAATGGGAGAAAATCCAATTGGAACAATAACACATGGGAGATGTTCCAATTTGGACACATGAGCTATAAACAGTCTAAGGGGCCATTCACACCAGTCTGGTCTGCTGAAAAGCTCCTCATTTGTTAACCACTTCAGCCCCACCCACCGTACCTTTACTGCGGCAGGCGGCCGCTGCTGGGCAAAGCGACGTAGCCCTATGTCGCTGGCTCAGGAGACTCTAGGGGGCGTGCTCCAGCCCCCGCTCGTTAGCTGGGAAGCAATCGCGTGTGACTGGCGGCTCCAATGGCTGCCGGCCACTCATGATCTCCCGCAGCAGAGAGAGAAGGATAGACGGCTGATGTAAACACAGCCGTCTGTCATTCTCCCCAAAGTGATCACAGAGGCTATGTGAATTTGCAATATAGGATCGCATGTCTCTGTGATTACTTCACAAGCCACGCCCCCTGACAGCTAGAATCACGCCCCTAGGGACACATTTAACCCGTTGATCACCAGTACAGTTAACCCCTTCCCTGCCAGTGCCATTTTTACAGTAACAGTGCATATTTTTAGCACTGATTACTGTAGTAATGTCACTGGTACTCCCAAAAGTGTCTAGAATGTTAGGGGTCCGATCTGTCCACCGCAATGTCGCAGTCCCGCAAAAATAAAATCGCAGATCGCCGCCATTGCTAGTAAAAAAGTAAAAAAAAAAAAACAATAAACATAAATCTTTCCCGTAGTTAGTAAACGCAATAACTTTTGCGCAAACCAATCAAAATACGCTTATTGCGATTTTATTTTTTTTTTACCAAAAATATGTAGCAGAAAACAAATTGGCCTAAAATGTAAAAAATTTTTAGATTTTAACTTTTTTTTTGAGAATTTCATATAAAAAAATGTGAAAAATATTGTTATTTTTTCAAAATTGTCGCACCGGTGATCAAATACCACCAAAAGAAAGCTCGGTTTGTGGAAAAAAAAAAAAGGATGTCAATTTCGTTTGGGTACAGCATCGCACGACCGCGCAATTGTCCGTTAAATTCACGCAGTGCCGAATCTCAAAATAGGGCCTGCTTATTGAGCAGCCAAATCCTCCGGGGCTTAAGTGGTTAAATGCTTCATTTGAATGGGCTCCCCAACTCCCCACAAGGGAGCAAAAATTGTGCACACAGCATTTTCGGCAGTGCATCAGGACACACATTGGTGCGTTGATGCTTGTTGCGTTGTGCTGCTGCACTTCTTTCAGAAATTTGCTCTAGGGGGCACCACATCGCACCAGCGCAAATAACAAGTGATACAATAGTGTGAACGGGTGTATAGCCTCTTTTCTTTGGACAGATCTTTCATTTTTCTGTTGTGTCTTGAAACAGGACGCAAAGGAAAAGGGACACAAACCGCAAAAAAATTAGATTTATACTGTTTATCATATGTCTTGGCCCTTTTCGTTTCTATTCCATTGTTCTGAGTAAGATTTTAGCTCATTTGAGATGAGAGCAGGGAAAACTCCATATTCATCATAAGAGCCAAACATTATTATTATTTATTATTATACAGGATTTATATAGCGCCAACAGTTTGCGCAGCGCTTTACAATGTGAAGGAAGACAATACAGTTACAATACAGTTCAAAACAGGAGGAACTAGAGGGCCCTGCTCGTTAGAGCTTACAATCTAGAAGGGAGGGTCAAGTGAAATAAAAAGGCAATAACTGTGGGGGATGGGTTGATGGAGAAAAAGGAGGTACATTTGTTAGGGGTTGGTAGGATAGGCTTCTCTGAAGAGGAGTGTTTTCAGAGATCGCCTAAAAGCTAATAGAGTGGGTGATAATCGGACAGATAAGGGTAAGGAGTTCCATAGGATTGGAGAGGCTCTGGAAAAGTCCTGGAGGCGAGCATGGGAGGAGGTGATGAGTGAGCTAGAGAGCAGGAAGTTTTGAGAAGAACGAAGAGAGCGATTAGGTTGGTATTTTGAGATGAGGCTGGTGATGTAGCTGGGGGCTAGGCTGTGGATTGCTTTGTAAGATGTTGTAAGTATTTTGAATTTAATTCGTTGGGTGAGCGGAAGCCAGTGGAGGGCTTGACAGAGAGGAGCGGCGGACACTGAACGATTTGGTGAGGTGGATGAGTCTGGCGACAGCATTCATGATGGATTGAAGGGGGGATAGCCTGTGTAGAGGTAAGCCAATGAGAAGGGAATTGCAGTAGTCGAGGCGCGAGATGACCAGGGAGTGAACTAGGAGTTTTGTTGTGTCTTTGGTTAGAAAGGGGCTTATTTTGGAGATGTTGCGGAGGCTGAGGCGGCAAGATTTGGACAGCGATTGGATGTGGGGTTTGAAGGAGAGTTCAGAGTCCAGGACAACACCTAAGACCTTGGCATGTGGGGATGGGCTGATGGTAATGCCATTGATATTGACGGAGAAATCAGGGGAAGGGGCACGTGGTGGAGGAAAAATTATAAGCTCGGTTTTGGATGGATTTAGTTTGAGGAAGTGGTGAGACATCCAGACCGATATATCTGATAGTAAATTAGTGATGCGTGAGGAGACTGAGGGAGAGAGCTGAGGAGTGGATAGGTAGATTTGGGTATCGTCAGCGTAGAGGTGGTATAGGAAGCCGTGGGAGGCTATCAACTGACCTAGAGAGGAGGTGTAGATTGAAAATAGGAGGGGTCCAAGAACAGAGCCTTGGGGGACTCCAACAGAGAAGGGAAGAGGAGAGGAGGAAGTAGAATTGTAGGTAACGCTAAAGGTGCGGTTAGATAAGTAGGAAGATAACCAGTGAAGAGTACAGTCACGGAGACCAAAGGCATGGAGTTTTTTGAGGAGGAGGGGATGGTGAACCGTATCAAAGGCAGCAGAAAGGTCCAGAAGTAGGAGTACAGAATAGTGTCCATTGGTTTTGGCCGTTAGCAGATCGTTTGTCAGCTTTAGGAGTGCAGTTTCAGTGGAGTGTTGAGGCCGAAATCCAGACTGAAGAGGATCAAGGAGGCTATTCTCGGCAAGGTGGTCGCACAGTCAGTTGTAGACTAGACGTTCGAGGAGTTTGGATGAAAAGGGGAGCAAGGAAATAGGGCGTAGGTTGTTCAGATCGGTTGGGTCCAGTGAGGGCTTTTTAAGTATGGGGCTGACTAGTGCATGTTTTAGAGAGTTGGGGAAGATGCCAGAAGAGAGGGAGAGATTGAAGATGTGGGTTAGATAGTGTAGAATAGGGCCAGAAGGTGAACGTAGCATTTGCGAGGGAACAGGATCCAGAGGGCAGGTTGTTAAGTGGACGTTGGCAAGTAGTTTAGCAACCTCGTCTGTAGTGGCGGGGTTGAATGAGGGAAGTAATGATCGCACTTGTGGGCGTGAAGCATAAGGCATGGAGGAAGGTATCTGAACAAACATATTTCTTTAATTAAGACCTGTTCAGCCTGGAGAAGGAGCTTTTAGGAACCCCTACCCCTAAAAAAAAAAAAAAAAAAATCACACTTCTGTTTGTATATCTGGGAGATATACACAGTGACATCTTTTTTTTTTTTTTTTTATGGAAAGCTTCAGCTACAAATATGGGAGTATTTAATTGGCAGCCTAAGGATGCTTAGAGGAAACCCGCTAACTGGTGTTAAGGCGCACGTGCAGTGCATTAATGGCATCGCCTAGACAATCACCGCTAATTTTAATAGCTCAGATGAGCCTATAATTTTAGTCTATTTAAATTAATGTAGGAGGTGTCAAGCCATGCTTTATAATTGCAAGTCAGCAATGAATAGGAATGTTTTATTGTTCAGATGTTTATCAAAGGTATAATTAAATCATGATATTGTTTTTTCCAGACTTTGAGTAATAGACAAAAACTTCTTTGGGCATGGAATGACCCATTTTTAAATTATAGGTTGTATGTTCGTTCATGGAAGTAGACTTTCTGCAGAATACATAGCACAGGCTAGCTATAGTATGACACGTGAGGCTGATCTATAATAGGTTAATAATTCATGACTAAGGTTTAAACGCCTGAATACAGTTTTGCAACTTTGTCACTTTAGTAAAATTGTACATATCGCAACTACTTAGTGTAACCAGGTGAATTATATCTTGTTTTTTTTTTTTTCCAGGACAAGTTGGGTATTCATTTAGTGGTACATGGTAATAGACATGCCCTGATTTTTTTTTTTTTTTTTTAAACGGAAAACTTGCACAAAAGAGTAAAAATATAAAAATAAAATAATAATTTTTTAAAGTTTAGCTGTATATTTCTTGCTATTACCATAACCTACCACTAAAAAACAACCCAAATGAAAAATTCTCCAGCGCTTGTCGAGCGCAGTGAATACCACACATGTGTATGTCATTTCCTGCATTGATACATAGTTATTCTGGTTGAAAAAAGTCCAACAAGTTCAACCAACAGAGAGAGAAAAAAAACGAAAACCTACACACTCAAATAGAAAACCTCAATAGTACACTATTCTATACTCAGTTAATCCAGAGGAAGGCAAAAAACACAATAAAGCATGAATCCAATTTTCTTTGGGGGGGGGGGGGGGAGAATGTCAACCTGATTCCCTCAAAAAGCAATTGGATATTACTGGGGATCAAATTTACCTATAAATATTACTATCCAGTATCAGTAAAAATATCAATATCAGTATTTGTTGTTTATATACATAGTAGGGCCTAAAACCAGTAGTTAGCCTTTTGCTTTTATTGTCCTACCCAAAACACACTGACACAAAGTTAAAAAATGTTTTTTTTTTTTTAATCCTACCTAAAATACATTGACCCTGACATTTAACTGTGACCATGATATTTAACCCAAACCTTGGTCATACTAACCCACAATGAAGCATCAGATCAAGATCTCCTGCTTAGATTGAAGGGTACAATTAGATAAGTTGCTGTGGGGAATATGTGTTAGGGCTCTTTCACACGGTCCGCCTCCGTAGGCGAATCCGTGCTGCTCAGCGGGGATCGATCCGCGATCCCCGCTGAGCCGGCGGATGACAGCTCCGTCTCCACTTGCAGTGCGGAGAGGGAGGGGTCACAGCCCCCGCTGCTCTCTATGGGGAATCGGATAAGAGCGGACCGCCTGTCCGCTCTCATCCAATCCCATCCGATCCGATCCCCAGGACGGATGGAAAATAGGGTTTCCATCCGTCCGGATTTCACGGACAGGATAGGATGCGGATGGCAGCGGGTGTCAGCGGACATGTCACCGCTGAAATCCGCTGCTCCATAGGGCTGAATGGGGCATCCGATCAGATCCGCCTAAAAAACTGACAGGCGGATCTGATCGGAACGCCCGTGTGAAAGAGCCCTTAATTTCCTCTGGTTTCTGTAAAACTGTAATTTTAATATTTTCAGCAGAATACAATATGGAGAACAGACTGTAAAACACTGGTTAAAGCTGAATTCCAGAAATGTAGCCACTTCTCAAAAAGTGAAGGCACACTATGAGTTAAGTCCAAGAAGCTACATGACATCTCCCGGGCAATCCTTACATTTGACAGGTTTATTCATCTGCCAGAGAAACACTTTGGGATCTGAGATAGAGGAGAAGCACATATATCAGCTATGCCCTCCCCTCTGCTGCCCATTCACAGAAGTCTTTGTATTTTGTGAATGTGTTCACATAATACTAAGGCTTCTGTGGATGGGAATGAGGGGAGGGGAGGGCATAGCAGCTGCAGCGACTCTCCTGTTCAAGATGCATAGCTCAGAAGAATTAGTGTCAGGCTTCAGGAAATACAGTGATCACTTTCTTTTGGGAGTACTATAAAGCTGTCAGATATAAAATAATAGAGCTAAGCCCAGGAGGTGCCATGCACCTTGCTGGACTTAACTCATAGTGTGGCTTTAGCTTTAACTTCTCCATATACATAATTTTAAATAAACAATTCATTAACCTGGGCAAAAGAAACCTGAACACGTAGTAAAGGCACAGGTTACCTTCAGTGGAAACCATGGACTTCCTAAAGACAGGAGGGACATTCAAACTCTTTATGTACTTAAAGGTTTCAGTCATATTGTTCAGAAGGCCATAATTTTCAATATAAAGCTGAAACCTCAAACTAGGAGGAGAAACGCTCATGTTATAATATATGGTATATTCCCTGCAAATTAATGAGTTCAGGGTTTTCAAGTAAATGAAATACTACAGCATATAGTACAAACGCAATATTTAGACAATCGTGCTTTTTCAACCTTTTGGCTACAGTTCTGGGAAAGCCCTTTTCTGTTACAACCTGACCATGCATGACGCCAGGTCTATAAAGACATGGGAGTATTGTGTGGAGAAAATGTGTGTAGTCGATGCTCAGTGGTTATATTGAATATAAATCAGTAACGTGAATCAGTTTTTAAAATGAATCAAAATACATGCCGCCATATAAACATTTGTAAAAAAAACTCACACAATTTTTAAAAATGTATAAAAATCTGTCCACAAATGAAAGTCCAATAATAAAAAATGAATATCCAAGTGTCTGTATTTTGCCCAAAAAAACAACAGAGGCTCCATTCCCAGTAGACGCCTGTTACAGGGAAACGTATAGGGTGGAGCGGCATCTGTGACATCATCACACACGTTCCAGCTGACGAGGTCCGTGGCCTTGCTTACTGTTTGCTTGTATCGCTGGTTTTATGCTTCGGATGTGTAAGTGCAATACAGTTTTTATTAAATGGTGGTTTTAATATACCACACTATGAAGCCTCTTCTGTCTTTCATATATGCTTGAGCTTATTTGCGATATACCAGCTATATGTCTCATGTAAAGCCAGCAGATTCCTGTAATTAACAGCAGTGTTGAGTTTGGGAGTGAAGGATTTGATTTAAAATTTCCAAAAAACCTGTAGAAAACCAGTGGGGGCTACAGCTTTGGAGCGAGTTTGATCTCAACTTGAGATCATACATTTCTGGTAAAAGGCGTGAATACATGTGGGGATGGCACCTTTTTTGAACACTTCACGTGTTGTTTTTTTGGGCACCATATAGCCACTTGGATATTCATTTTAAGAGTGGACTTTTTCATTTGTGGACTGATCTTTATGAATTTTTGAATTTGATTTTTTTTTTTTTTTTACAAATGTTTATATATTGGCACATATTGTGATTAATTTTATATTGATTCAGGTTACTGTATTATTTATGTTCACTATAGTCACTGAGCATTGCTTGTCTGTGGATAAGGGATGTGCACTTGGTTTCTTTTCTTTAAAAAATATATTTTACTGAAAGAGTAATATACGCTTGGAAGACTTCCAGCAGGGGTAGAGAGTCGGTCAACAGTAAGTAAATTTAAAAATTAAACATGCTTGAGATAAGCATAGTTCCATCCTATTAAAAAAAAAAAAAAGACTGATTGGACAACTTAATATTTTTCTGTCATCCATCTTTTATGTTCTTTTTTAAAAAAAAACAAAAAAAAACAGATTCAGAGCTATCCGCGCTGTAATTATATACAAATCTCAACTTTAAGATAAGATGCATTTGGCTCACACCCTAAACACAGCTTATACATTTATGTCTTTATAATTTTCATATAAATTCCATGGTTTAATGATGAGTTTACTTTAAAGACAAACGCCAATATAATCAAAATGTTTTAATCATTCCTTATAGAAGAGCTGTTTAGATTTCAAGTAGAAAGAACTTCACTTGTCACTTTTTTTTTTTTTTTTTATTAACTCCCGCTTACTTGTTATTCAGCATTGTCCTTTATTCAGATATTCACCTAGGCAGTGTTACCCTCCTGCAATCCACTGACTGAGTTCAACAGCCCGGTTCCTACATCTTCATGTTGGGCTTACTCAGTTATTGGAAGCCGGCTGCCTCTTCCGAGTTCAGCCCCGATGACATGGCCTACAGTCACCCACCAGACGGTGCTGCTCCTGCAGCCTATTGTGACATGTGATGTAAATATCCCAGGAGACTAAGGGAGGAGGGACACGTCATTCTTGCATGGGCGAAATGGCAAAAAAAAAGGGGGGCGGACACGGACAAAATTTAGTTAAAAATAAATAAAACAAGCAGCAGAAAAAGAATGGTGATTTATATTGTGAGGGAGACGGTATAGATAGCTAAAGTGGATCTGGAGAGTGAGGGTCTGCTTTATTAATTTTGCCTTTTTTTATCTTTGTAATGATTTTTGCCATAGGCCTGTTTTGGTCTCCTAACTCGAAGCTTAGTAAAACTAGGCTTTAACATATTGGAGAGTCCGTATAACCATGCTGGGTCCATTAATATTGTTAGAGCGCACTGGACTCTTGGATGGTGTGCCTGACTACATAGTCAATTATGTAGGTAGCATTAGTATCTGGAAAATACATTTTGATAAATAAGACTGTATATACAGTTTGGGAACCTCTATACAATTACTACGAAAATAATCTGTACCCTGAGAAGTTATTGCATTTGAGACTGATGCTAGGAAATTTTGCTAAGGGCTCCATCCAGAGTTGTATAAAGTACTCGAAACCCATACTTGAGTAAGTACAAGTGCTCGATCAAAAGTGACTTGAGTAGAAGTGGAAGTGCTCGATCAAAAAATGACTTGAGTAGAAGTACTAAAGTATTCAACATTTTTTGTACTTTTTTTTTAATTTTGCTACTTAAGTACTGAAAGTAAAAGTACCAGTAGTTTTGAAAAAAAAATTGCTACTCAAGTACTGAAAGTAAAAGTACAAGTACTGTGTTATGTAGTTATTAAAGAAAGAAGTCAAAAGTTTGAACATCATATTGTTTTTTATTATTTCAAATGCAGCGTTTATTTATACATACAGTAGCTTTTATTTTCGTATGCGCTGATAATACACATGTTTTGAGCTTCATGAAACCTGCCATCTACTGTTCTGGCAGTGGTAATTTTTATAATAGTAACGAGTAACTAAGCAGCACAAAAAAATAATATTGGAGTAGAAGTATTGAAATCATTGAAAAAAATGTAGTGAAGTAAAAGTGGAAGTAGGAGAAAAAAATTTTACTCTAGGAAAGTACAGATACCGCCTTTCGGTACTTAAGTACAGTAGTGAAGTAGTTCTACTTAGTTACTATACATCTCTGGCTCCATCACACATAATTATACCCCCTGAAAAATATAGCTGTCCTGGAACATGCCAGAGATGCTAGAAGTAACATGTTGGCAGTGCCAAATTGGCTAGGATAGGGTACAGTATCTAAACACAAGCTAAACTAGCAGACATACCATATATCTGCATTTCCATCTTTAATGAGAGCTTGTCACTAACTTAAAGATTGTCACTAACTTAAAGAATTAGAGATCGAAACACAAAGTTATTTAAATGCACACTTGCAGTGTTTTTACTTTCCATACATTTATATTCACATGTAATACATTTACTAGAGAATTTGACTATTCCAGTAGGAGTGAAATCCTTAGCATAGCTACACCGTTTTTGCACATCCTAGCCCTTTTTCAGGGATGTCTAATTCCTCTCTGTGCTGACCAAGCTCCTCTGCCCCTCCCCTTATCTCCCTACATTTATTTTTAGGTATCTGCGGGAGAGAAGTGAATTCCGGCACCCAGCAACAGTCTTTAGGCTTTTGAATGTCTACACAAAGGAGGCTTTGAAAGTTTGCAATGGGTGGTCTGGCCATAGGATCTCTTTAAGCAAAACCCAATGAGCAATATTTATTGGCACCTCTAACAACTATGATATATGAATGGCAGTCAGCTGCAGAATGTGTATAGGCAGCATTTGTGATATTATACTGATACAGGGTTGAACAGTAAGTTTGTAGGTTAGTCATTTTCTATTCTCTGACCTGAATCTTGTGTGTGTTCAGAACTGGAATGGTGCTGATCCTGCCAACTGACGCAGAGCAGTGATCACTGGTTCTCTCTGAGCTCAGTCACTAATGTTTAGATTACAGGTTCAGATTCCAACTCCGTCTTTCATCTTTCTGCTTAAGTGAATAACGCCTATTACATCTGGTTAATAATAACTATGGTATTGATGTAATTGCGCCTGCTAAAAGGGCTGTGACTGGTATATGGACAAAATAGTTGGGCATAATGAACAATCCTTACATCAGAACTTGTAAGTTTAACACCATGAGTTTGCATGCAGAAGTTCAAATAAAAATTCACTCTAATGAATTATCGAGACTTGATCTTGACTGACGCTGTGTGGGCTATGTAAGTATCAATTGAGTACTCTGCCAGGTCTTGGCTCCCCTAAAGGGTTAAATTATTTGAGTGGTTTCTGCTGTAGTTGGAGTTTCTGCACTTAGGTTCCCAATGCAGAATAAGATGAATATGTAGCCCAATAGGGATTTGTTTTATTGCTTAGTTCGGGGATATTAGACTTCCTAGGGGCTAGGGTTTTAGAGTGGACTTGAGTATCTTTAAAAGTCAGCATGAATACTTGACTTTCTGAAAAGTGTATGCAATAAATTCCCCTTTAACAAACATAACCCTGCCCAATAATGATGCAGAAACGTATTGGGTTTAAAATGTAGTCCAGTTTCTAAAAAAAAAAAAAAAAAACTGCTATCCTGGTCTCCAGTAGAGATTTATCTTTACTTCTGGTCCCACTGACACCTCTAAAACAGATTTTTTTTTTATTGCTTTCTTTGTTCTCTGCAGAGATTTGTTCTCACTTCCTGTTATGTCTTTAGGACAGGAATAGGAACAAAAAAACCCCCTTTTTAGCCAAGAGGAGAGAGTTTTAAGATTATCAGCTCTTCTTTTTAGTGATGCGGTGTCTTTGTTGGGCAATTTACTCTCATGTCCTGGTAAAACTGAACTCCAGGGAAAGGAAAAATGTTCCCTTGCAGTGAAGCTGTTCCCTCGCAGCAAGGCTTGAATGCTCATGTAGCCAGGAGTTGGCTAAATTGCCTCTGTTATCAGAGGACACTCTCTACAGCATGTGCCACAGTGAGGCTGTTCCCTCTAGTGCTCAGATTGGGATCCTCCTTGTTACGTCCTGAATGCAGAGTGAGTGAAAACGTACAGAAGGGTGGAGGATCTTGGGACATGTAGTCCAAAGAGCTCAAAACTACATTAAACCCAGATCGTGGTGGACTACAAGTTCCAGCCGGCTGGAGGATTTGAACAGAATGCTGGGAGAGGGAATAAATAGCCTGTGTTGAGGAGGAGTCAGTCTCTTGGGATCACGGCCTTCTTCTGGGAGCAGTGATCCGGACTAGGGATGCACCGAAATTTTCGGCCGAAAATGGGTTAAAAATGCCGAAATTAATGGCCGCCGTGAGGAAGGAGGAGGGCGCAGCGCAGGTTTGAAAAGTCCCGCCTCTGGCCGGCAGCCCGCCTCTCAATGATGTCCCTACTACTGCAATCTGTGCATTAATGAACTAACAGACCGGGCGGGAGGGCAGGCGAGCGGCCGCTAATAGCTGTAACTATGTGAGAATTCACTTCACTTCCCTGTCAGCGGCACAATGTGCATGAATGAACTGACACTCCGGGCGGGGGGAGCGGCCGCTAAGAACTATAACTATGTGAGCGCTTCACTTCCCTGTCATGCGGGTAGTGACAGGGAAGTGAAGCTCACATAGTTATAGTTATTAGCGGCCGCTCCCCCCGCCCTCCTGCCCGGAGTGCCAGTTCATTCATGTACATCGTGTCGCTGACAGGGAAGTGAAGTGAAGGCTCACATAGTTACAGCTATTAGCAGCCGCTCGCCCGCCCGGTGTGTCAGTTCATTCATGCACAGATTGTAGTAGTAGGGACATCACCGGGAGGCGGGCGGCCGGCCAATGACACGTCTTTTGAATAATGGACACCGGAGGAGCTGAGTGAGTAGGAGAGGGACGCTAAGGGTGGGGGGGGGGGGGGCTGAGGCGAGCTTACCATTGGTATTAGTAATATGCAGCATGAGGGGGTTAATGTATTGTCACTGCTGCATTAGTGACCAACCAGTGGCAGTTAATTAACCCCTTTGTGCTGCATTAGTGCAACCAGTATCAGTGCAACCAGTGTTAATTAACACTGATACTGGTTGCACTAATGCAGCACAAAGGGGTTAATTAACTGCCACTGGTTGGTCACTAATGCATCAGTGACCAGCAGTGACAATACATTAACCCCCTCATGCTGCATAATACAAATACCATTGGTAATTAAATTAACCACTTGCCAACCCGTCACAGTACATATACTGTGACAGGGTGGCCGCGACAGGTGTACGTCTGTATGTTTTTGGTGTATGCCCCTGTTCTATCTAATTAAAAATTATTTGGGGGGGAAAAAGTCATTTTCGGTTTCGGTTTTCGGCCAAGGGCATCCTGCATTTTCGGTTTCGGCCCAAAATTTTCATTTCGGGTGATCCCTAATCCGGACGTTTGGAGAGACCGCGGCTATGTTGCGGCCTAGACAGCAGGGGAGAGCCTCCAGAGAGCGTGTGTGGATGCACCGGTTGCCAGCAGGGTCCAGTCGTCGGGTGGCAGCCAGGAGGTCACCCACATCGCCAGCATCACATATCTAGCTGAGCCGTGGCACTGGGAGGTGTGGGGTTGTGCACCGTCCTTTGAGCACAGTATCTGCGGAGGCCTACTGTAGGATCTTCACACCATCCCTCCTGAGCTTCGTATTGCTTAGGCTGGTGAGCAGGCATATGCTTGCCCTCTTTGCAACTAAAGACACTGCATGCAGACATCTTTACTTTACTTTTCCTTCTTCATTAGAGCTTAATGAAGAGACATCTACAATACCTGTTGTGCTATTGTATGTCATCTCACCCTTACTTTGGACCCCATCACTTGAGCTAGCTGAAGATTCAAGACACGTAAATCAAGGAAAAGACTCCTTTTGTCTTCAGATCCTTACGTCTCCGTTCACACCTGAGCATAGCAACTTTTAGGCATTTGTATTTGGTAGTTTTTGGAAGTGTATTGCAAGTGTTTTACAGTTTCAGGTGTTTTTGTTTATCCTAGCCCTATAGAAAGTACTAAAGGGAGGTGAGGAGGAGAAAATTACGGGTGGAGAGCTGCTGTTTGAGCAGAAATCGTGCGACAAAACTCTTGTAAAACACTCAAGTCATGCATTTTCAGGTATTTCTAATATAGTCTATGAGGCCAAAAATGATTGTAATCTGCCAAAAAGAAACTCCTGTACTTTTTTTAAGAGGTAGGTGTTTTGCTTTATGTGCGATAGAACGTTCATATGTGAACAGGGGGCACTGAAATGAATGGGATTAAGCTTGTTGAGCGTTTTTAGAGCTTCAAGCAGAAAATTGCTCAGGTGTGAACAGGGCCCTAACACAAACAGGCTGGGCCCTGGCCACTGACATGCCTGTATATAAAAGTAAAAAAAACTCTGATTACAGTGCACAATCTACTGGTGACGCCACCTCCTGCCTGTACTGACATGTTTCGATTGGATACCGCCAATCTTGGGAAAACCTAAGGCTCCATTCACACTTGTGCCACTTGTCATGCAACATTATTTCCCATGTTTTCCAATGATAACTATTCATATATGTGCGACCTAAAGTTACAGCGACTTCAGAGTAGTTCATGCACTATTTTGTCTGACTTTCATGCAACTTGAGGGCCATAGACATCAATGCTAACCCTCAAAAGTTGCATGAAAGTCGTCCCTGAATGTTATACAATGCAACAGTTGTCCATTATCACCGGTCAAAGCCAAAGTTGCACTCCAAAGTCAGTGCAACTTTGGAGTCATACAAATTTGAATGGAGCCTCAGTGTGCATGTCATCAAAGTGTCTTTATTTTATTTTTTTACTTTTATATACATGCTGGTTGTCAGTGGCCAGGGCTCAATCTGTTTGGCTATGTTGATTAGTGCTCCTCTTCATTGCTGTGCCACTATTGTACTTGTTGTTAGGCACACACGCTTGCACTGCATTAGCAACATTAAAGCAACATACCACTAGCATTCTAAACTTGAGTTTAGGAGCTTTTGGCATTTTTTTAGCAAAGCTTCTAAACTCAACTCCATAAAAGCCTATGTGTCAGTGTACACATCGGCTTTTAGCAGAGTTTAGGATCTGGTGCGGTTAGGGGAGCTTCAACCTTCCTCTCCTGACCGTAGAAAAATCGCGTTCAGGATAGGAACGTGGGAAAACACAAACCACTGCAAAATTGTTAGCTGTGTTTAGCGCTTTCTTGCGGCTGTGGTAAATGTAGGCAGGGAGTACATTGAGCCTTATGAGTGCGCACTGCAAGATTTGTTTATAGTGTTTGATTTGTGCTGATTTTGGATGATTCTGGCTGTCTCTTAGTTGGCTGTCCCAAAGATCTTTTTAACCACTTTTTGCTCTCCTATGTGCGCTTGAGTCATTAATTGGTAGTTGAAGATTGGTTAAAGTGGTGCTGCGTACTGTAGCTGCTTACTTTTAATATTAGGACACTTGCCTCTCTTGAAATCCAGCGATGTCGGCACCCCAGCCAATGTTTCCATCGGCTCTTGGGTGCTGCCACCACCATAGCCTGTAAGGGAAATCATCAGTGAAGCCTTGTGGTACTCACTCCCCCCCACCCTCCGAAAAATTCCAAATGTGGCACCAGAGGGTGGGGGTAATAGATAAGTGGGGGGGTTGACAGATAAGTGGAGCTTCCACTTTTGGGTGGAACTCTGCTTTAAGTTAACTTCTTTATGCCCCCAGATCGAAATGACCTTTAAACCCAAGCAGCGCATTTTTTCTTTCCCTGGTGATAGGCTTTAAGCCATTGGTACAGGAAATGTTCAGGTAAGACCTCCAGTTTAAAAGAGAAGTATGGGAGTTTTTTTTACTTCCCTAGGTGGATGCAGTATCAGTCCCCCAATACCTCCTAAGGCTGAGAATGGAGCGACCGCAGTCCACTTGGTTCTCACAGCTCCCCAAGCAGAGAGCTGCTGGCTGTCAGTCAGCAGCTCTCTGCTCTAACCCCGACCCCCCCCCCCCCCCCGCGCTCACTGGAGTGCTGGGTTATGGAGGGAGCAGGAACGGCCAGATCAGGCTCTCAGCAGCTCATGGGGAGCTGAGCCAGGTTTACCAGGGATTTCACATAGAGGAAGCAATACAAAGAGAACCAGGTACACTCTACAACAGACACATCAGGAATATGAAATGTTGGGGTAATGTACTGTATAATTTTATGCTACAGATTACAAAGCCGATTTTGGACAACTGAGTGTTTATAATCTTGGGGAAAGTTTGAGAATAGTCTTTTCTGTTCCAGCATAAATGTGCAAAGTGCAAAAAGCCAGCTCCACAAAGATATGGTTTAACAAGTTTGATGTGGAGAAACATTCCTGACCCACACATAGCTTTGTCCTCAGACTTATTAAACATAGTTACATAGTTAGTGAGGTTGAAAAAAGACATCAGTCCATCCAGTTCAACCTATGATGTGTGTGTGTGTTTGCTTTTAGCCGTACATTGTATACCCCTGTATGTTGTGGTCTTTAAGGTGTCCATCTAACAGTTTTTTGAAACTATCAATGCTCCCTGCTGATACGACTGCTTGTGGAAGAGAATTCCACATCCTTACCGCTCTTACAGTGAAGAACCCCTTACGCACTTTAAGGTTAAACCGCCTTTCCTCTAGTTTTAGTGAGTGGCCACGAGTCTTATTGTATCTCCTTTCTCTGAATAGTTTGTTCCTTATGCTCGGGTCGCCAGTACAGTATTTGTACATTGATATCATATCCCCCCTCAATCGTCTCTTCTCCAGAGAGAATAAGTTCAGGGCTTGTAGTCTTTCTTCATAGCTGATGTCCTCCATCCCCCTAATTATTTTTGTTGCCCTTCTCTGGACTTTCTCCAGTTCCAGCACATCCTTCCTGAGGACCGGTGCCCAGAACTGGACAGCATACTCCAGATGTGGCCGGACCAGAGTCTTGTAGAGCGGGAGAGTAATCTCTTTATTTCTGGAGTGAATCCCCTTTTTTATACATCCCAGTATTCTGTTGGCTTTGCTTGCTGCGGCTTGGCATTGCATGCCACTTCCAAGCCTGTTGTCTACCAGTACCCCTAAGTCCTTTTCCATCCTAGACTCACCCAGAGGTTCCCCCCCTAGCGAGTAGCTTGCTTTCTGGTTTCTGGCCCCCAAGTGCATTACTTTACATTTTTCAACATTAAATCTCATCTGCCATGTAGTTGCCCACTCCGTTATTTTGTTCAGGTCCGCTTGCAAGGTTTCCACATCCTGCATAGAAGATATTGGCATGCCTAATTTAGTATCATCCGCAAATACTGAGATTGTACTAGATATCCCCTCCTCTAGATCATTTATGAATAAATTAAACAGGATTGGTCCCAGGACAGAACCCTGGGGGACCCCACTTTCCACACCCGCCCAATCCGAGTACTCCCCATTAATCACCACCCTCTGTACTCTCCCCTGGAGCCAGTTCTCTATCCAGGTACTCACCTTATGGTCCATACCTATCTTCCTTAGTTTGTACAGTAAGCGTTTGTGGGGAACGGTGTCGAAGGCCTTTGCAAAGTCCAGATACACCACATCCACAGGCTTACCTTTATCTAGGTGGCAGCTCACTTCATCATAGAAGGTTAATAGATTGGTTTGGCACGAACCATTTTTCATGAATCCGTGCTGATTAATACTTATAATACCGTTTTCATTACTAAAGTCTTGTATGTGGTCCCTTAACATCCCCTCCAATATTTTGCAGACTACAGATGTTAGGCTGATCGGCCTATAGTTACCCGGGATATATCTCGCCTTTGTGTTCATGCACACCCCTCTAAAAAGTAATCCCCGGTAGATCTCTTTCTAGAGAGAGGTTGATAGGCATCTGGGATGCAATGTTTCTCCCCTCACAGCCTGTTTTAACCTTGAAAAGTCAACACTACTGCTCTGCAACCACGTGTATTACATTTACTTGAATGGGTCTCGTTTGGGGAGGATTTCCTTTTAAATGCAAAATGATATAACCTTTTTTTTTTTTTTTTTTTTACAGTCGCAGCTTGTGCATCCGCCATTGCAGCTAACAGAGTTAAAACCATGGCTCAACTGCCTATTTTTACTTCCCCCTAGCTGCCCATGTAAACAAGCCCTTTAGGATGAATTGGAATGTTGGTTGTGAGGCAGGTCCAACATCAATACCTGACCTCTCAAATGCTGTTTTGGCTGAATGGGCACAATTCCAACAGACACACTTCAAATTCTTGTGGAAAGCCCTGAAGAATTGGAGGTTGTTATAGCTGCAAAGGTTTTTTTTTTTTTTTTTTTTTTTTAGGGGGGCACCTCTATATTCATGCCCATGTTTTTGGAATAGGTCCATTGTCCAACAAACTGATATAGGTGTCACGTTTCCAGAAATGTTTGGTGATATAACATACATTCACTGGAGTACACCCAAACAATCTTGTATAAATGAGGAAATATTATTGAAATATTCCTGTAATCTGGAAAGAATAATCTGTTTATGTGAACTTGATGAGTTGCATTGACCTCTGTTATGTACTGTATTTCTAGGGAATGGCCCAGATCTGGAGTTTGGCCATTGGGAATGTCCCTTAAGTTTAGCATTTGAAAATATTGAAGAAAACTTCCTCTTTGTACACTTGCTGTGCTTTCCTCAACACAAACAGAGAGATATATATCCACTTTGTGAACATCAATTCCACATAAATCTAGATACTTCCTTGTGTAAGTAGCAGTGCGATGATTACTGTGCTGCACATAGCCTGGACATATAGCAGAGCCGTTGGAGGGAACCAACATACCCACCCTCCACAGGCTGCCTGCAGGAAATCGCAGGAGGGGGCAAAAACACAACCAGTCACCCTGCACAATCAGAGAGCAGCAGCGACCGGCCTTTTTTTTTACACAAAGCTCCTGCAGGGTACTTTCCAACCTTTGCAGTAGACTAAAGCTGGTCATAGACAGTTTGCGTCTCGGCCAATTCAACAGGAATCACACGAGATTCAAACCATGTATGGGCAGGCAAAATGTACCCAAGTTTATCAATCTATCAACTTGGGTACAACCAGCATGCTGAATTTTACATGCGACTATTGCAGGCAGCTGTTACAGCCGCTAGCAACTGTGTTCTCCCAGCCGGGACAGCTTCCCTTGCCTGGAGAACACAATGGCTCGATGGGACGGATTCCCCTGTCAGAACCGTCTGTGTTGATGGGGGAAATAAGCGATTTTCTTTCCTGCAACCCGTGGTTGCAGGAAAAGAAATTGCTCAGTCTATGGCCGGCCTAAACGACCCTGCAGTGTGGGGGCAGAGGATCAATGCAAAGGTTGTTTACATTGTCCTATTTCCAGTTCATCTGTATGTTGGCATACTCTATGCAAATTTTAAACCAGTTCCCGATAAACCGCATGATAATTTACTACATGGGCGGTCCTTTCACCACACATCCTTTGGTTGAAAAACCAAAGAAGTTGGACTGAAAATTGTCTGCCAAAGTCCTCTTTCACACAGGGAGTGGATTCAGTGTGGAATCAGTTTTGATCAGCAGGGGATCAGCTAACAGATTCCCCTGGTGATCAGAGCAGAGTGGGTTTGATGACACATCCATGTCTGCTCAGTTTTTGCACAGCGGACATGGAAAGAGCCCATAAACTGCTAATAAACAGACTCTGCTTGTCCATTTACACCCAACTACCCTTCGAGCCGATCTGCCTAAAATGAAAGAGGACAGATTTCCTTCCATTTTTGTTTTTTGCAGCGGTCCGAATCAGACCCAGAGGTAGGCAGAGGTATAAATGGACAAAAAATTACACCTGCCTGTCCATAGGGATGCATGCACCACTTGACAAGGTCCGATGGAAAAAATGACAGGTGGACCCGACCAGATCACTTGTGTGAAAGAGGGCAAGCTGCCCTCTTTCTGCCAGTGTTAATTTTGATGTCAAATTTCGATTCACTTTTAGTCATCTGAATCGTTTTAGTTTTAGTCAACTAAAATCTCAAGTACATTTTAGTCGACTAAAATGATTTTAGTTGTTTAGTTGGTTAAAATCATTTTAGTCTACTAAAATCAAATGGGTTTAGTTAAATTGTATTTATTATTATACGGGATTTTTATAGCGCCAACAGTTTGCGCAGCGCTTTACAACATTAGGGCAAACAGTACAGCTACAATACAATTCAATACAGTAGGAATCAGAGGGCCCTGCTCGTTGGAGCTTACAGTCTAAAAGTAATGCATTATTTAAGCATTTCTCTAGAATTTCCAAACTCATTACATACTCCTAGGGGAAAAATCTAATAATGTTATTATTTATGGTATTAAGGTTTGAACATGCACTACAGGCACAGATTTAGGCGTTGATATATAACCAGTGTTAATTTTGACATCAAATTTAGATTCAGTTTTAGTCATAGTACTTTGACTGAATAGTCGTATTTTAGTCTTCTGAATTGTTTTAGTTTCAGCCGTATTTTATTTGACTAAAATAGTGTTAATTTAATTGACGAAATTAACACTGGAGGCTGCATCCACTAAGATCCAGCTGCTGATCGGGTATTTTGACAGCCACTAATGTTAACTGTCAGAATATATTAGCTGAAGAAGGAGCTTTGGATGGAGGAATTTGTTAGATTTTAGTTTTTTTGTTTAGCCTACAAACTGAAAAAATAAAATCTTTCTATGGCCAGCTTGAGGCAAAGTGCATGAGTTGTTCCACACTGGATTACTGCACAGATCTGGAAGGAATACACAAAGGACACCAAGATTTAAGTAAGATTACAGATGGTTCTTGTATTTAGAGAAAATGTGTTTAGCCGGGACTTCAGCTGTAAATCACAAAATTGCGAAGCTCATGGAACATGTAACCATGGAGGATGTAGTACTCAAGGGTTTGCTCAAACAATGATACAATTGTGATAGACGTGCTTACCTTGACTGAGTGCCTGGGACTAAGAACCATTTAAATGTTAACTGGCCACATCATTTCAATGCAGATTCAGAAAAAAAAAAAAAATATGGGGTCCCTGGCAAACGGCGACACAGACGGTAATAAAAGCTTGATGTGGAGCCTATCTTCTGCCTGGAGTTAGCTTTAAACTGAACTGAACTGCTTTGATAATACAGGGCAAAGCAACTGGTTCACTGTAATGCCATTATGCGTTCCTTTTTTTTTTTGCATTTGCCAACTTTGGGAAAAGAGAAATACTAATATTTCTGGGTATAGGGTAGCATTTGACATACTTGTCTTTCTTCTATGTGTCAGTACTGGTGCTTGTCAATTGGCTGCTCAGGCCTGTGTATCCCCCAAGTAGGATTGTGTCAGAGCTTGCAAAGGGCTCTATCCCCTTGTTCCCTGCAGCAAATGGAACAGTCAGGGCTCGTTTACACTTGCAGTTGGGGGAGGGGTGGGCTCGTTTACACTTGCACTTGGGGGGGGCGGCTCGTTTATACTTGCACTTGGGGGGGGGGGCGGGCTCGTTTACACTTGCACTTGGGGGGGTGGGCTCGTTTACACTTGCAGTTGGGGGGCGTAAAAACCTGCAGAAGAGCTGCGTTTTACACCACTCCCTCTAACCTGCAAAGGATGCTATACAGGGGTATTTGGCAGTACTACCCATCGAACATGACCCATTCAAGTGAATAGGACAGTGCCATAACCATGTGAAAAACACATACTGTAGTTGTGGTGTGGGCTTTTAGGAGTTAAAACAAGCAGTAAGGAGGTGAAAACATCTCTTCACCCTCTGTTAAATGCCCTCTGAAAAGCAACCCTTGACGAATCACCAACGCAAGGTTAAATGAGGGAGAGAAGAAAGGTAAGTGGAAGCTGCAGCAGGGGCAGATGTAAAGTGAACAAGGGCAAAGCACAGACCTACTTAAAATCACTATAGCTAAACGTTATGTTTTGGGTCTTTCCATACAAGGCCTCATTCACATGGGCGTATTTAAGCGTACACCTGCATGAGGGCTGGTTTACACTTGAGGTAACCCTCTGAAGAATGATCTGCGGCACATGGCTTTTCAGAGGGCATTTTGTCACTTCCTCATGTGCACACGGTTGCAGTGTGGTTGCCACGCAGCTCCGTTTGCTTGAATGTGTTGCATCCCGCCGAATGTGATGAGGAATCATTTTTGCTGCGGCATGTGTATACCATTGTACAGCTGCCTTTTGCAGCTTATGGTGGCAGTAAAAATGTGATAAAAATTGGTTGTATACAGTTACATATACCCAGTGAAAGGACTATTCTTAGGTGATAAACAGAGACAATACACATTCTACTATAAAAGATGTACCTGTTTATCTGCTTTCTTCTCTTCTCTACATTCATTCAAAGTGCTGAATTTATAAGCTTGTCTGAGAGTTCAGAAAAAAGGGGGTGGAGAGCTGAAGTTACACTCTACAGAGCTCAGTGAGGAAAACTCTCACAGCTGATTGGAGGGAGAGGACACCACCTCCACGCAGCTTACAGGAACAGAGCTGAGGCTGCCAATCTGCTAAAGATCCCTCCCCTGTCACCATTGTTCTCTTGGTGGCAGGAAAAATTGTCAGTGATTTTTAGTGATAGCAGAGGAATAAAGCAGCAGACAGAAACGACACGGAGTGGTCTTAATTGAGATAAGTGCACACTGTAGAAAGATATATGCTTTGTTCATATTTCATGCCTGAGGTTTACAACCACTTTAACCACCTGTTTTTACTGCCCCCTCCCCAACCACAAGTGGAAACTAGGTATTGTGGCATTGGAAACAAAGGATCCTTATGATCAGTTTAACATTGATTCTGGAAACAATTATGATTGGAGTTAAAGAAATTGTACTGAAGTACAAATGTCTCCTTATGATTTTTGGTGAAGTTTCTTGCCTGTATGAACCGCTTTGTAAGTACCTGTACTGGCACCTGGCTGTACGTTCTATACAATATTTAATGTGATTGAAGTTACAATGCAGCTGGGAAGAAGCCAAACATTTTATGAATGAGAAATCTTCCCATGAAAAGAAAAAAGATGTGAACAGGTACTCACACCACAATATGGGAGGAACATCAGTCTTTCTCTTGCTTTCAAAGACTTCAAAGAAGCCTAGCAAAATATCGACTTTCATCCTGGTCTAGTCCAGAGCTCGCCCCACCAGATTCTTCTGTGGCTGGTTGCCGTTGTCCCACTATGGATTTCAGTATCCTTGTCTGCTGAATGGCCCAGAATGTGAGCATGTCAGAATGCAGGCTAGTGTTTTTATTGGTTCACACACTGCCACCTGAGCTCTTTTTAACCACTTTACCACCGGAGGATTTTGCTGTCTTACGTCCAGGCCACTTTTTGCGATTCGGCGCTGTGCAACTTTAACTGACAATTGCGCAGTTGTGCGACGCCGTAACCAAACGAAATTTACGTCCTTTTTTTCCCACAAACAGAGCTTTCTTTTGGTGGTATTTGATCACCTGTGCGATTTTTACTTTTTGCGCTATAAACAAAAAGAGCGTTTATTTTGAAAAAATAACAATATTTTTAACATTTTTTTATATGAAATTCCCCCCCCAAAAAATGTAAAAATCAAATTTTTTTTTAATTTTTGGCCAATTTGTTTTCTGCTACCTATGTTTGGTAAAATCACAATAAGCATATTTTGATTGGTTTGCGCAAAAGTTATTGCGTTTACTAACTAAGGGAAAGATTTCTGTCATTTTTGGTGTTTTTTTGTTTTTAACGAGTAATGGCGGCGATCTGCGATTTTTTTTTTTTTTTTGCGGGACTGTGACATTGCGGCGGACAGATCGGACCCTTGACTGACATTTTTGACACTTTTGGGGGTACCAGTGACATTACTACAGTAATCAGTGCTATAAATATGCACTGTTACTGTAAAAATGACACTGGCAGGGAAGGGGTTAATTTTATTGGAGAGGGAGGGGTTAATGTATGCCTGGTGCTTACTAACGTGTGTGGGGGGAGGTGACTGAGTGACACAGGGACAGATCTAGGGTTCAGCTATGCTGAACCCTGCAATCTGTCCCTGCCTGTCACTTAGGAGATCCGCCCGCTCTGTTTACACAGGCGGGCGGATCTCCAAACTCAATTCCCCGACGATTGGGGTAGAGCAGCGGCGATCGCCGCCGCTCCTCCCCTGGCCCGACTCCCGCTGTGACTGAAAACAGCAGGAGTGCGCCTCCCACCTACAGGGGGAGGAATCCAGAGACGTAGGTCTACGTCGCTGGATGGAATCGAGCCACTTTGCCGCAGTACAGTCAACGTGACTGGTCGGCAAGTGGTTAAAGTCTTGACCACAAACAAAGCCCAAGAAAGAGGTTGCACAGCATGGTCACCTAAAAGGAAGCAGCAAGGCTATGCAAAAGTACGCTTTTGGATATATATGGCCTTTTTTTTACCCATTATTGAAGCTACAGCCTCTGCTCCAATTTGACAGCCATGCAAGTGTGGGTGCGAGGCCCAGAACACAGACAGTGTACCTTAGTATAAAGCTGGCCATACACTAGCTGAAAAATCATTCGAACACATTTTCGAAAAACGAAAAATCGGCCCGTGAGAGCAGACGATTGTGCCATCATGTAATCACTGAATTTCGAACGATAAATCGTTCAATGGACGTTTTTCGTTCAGTTTGTCACATATATGCCTAGTGCAAAGAGTTTGGTCGAGAAACGCCTTAACATTTCAATTTATTGTTCGTTCGGCAGAATTTTCCAAACTGTTCCTTCGATTTTTCGGCTCTGAAAAGTTAAAAACGATTTTCTATTTGTGCCAATTAACTGGACGAAAAACAAACGATTGGACCAAATGACAGATTTTCAAACGCTTTTTCGGCTAGTGTATGGCCAGCATAAGTCTATGACCGAGCTCCCTCGCTAAATCTTTTGTATTGTTGAAAATGGAATACCCTAAAGGTGGCTTACCCCTTTGATATTCTGACATCAGGTTTCCCAAATGACCCTGACTGGACTGATGCACAAACAGCCAATAGGGGGAGCACTTATCTGTAGAAGAAATGAAATAGTGAAAATATGGCATATTATTAAAAGTGTGTAATGATATTGACACTTTTAATTACACATTATATTTATAATTCAACTTACTGGAAATACATGACAGTTTCCTTTATGCTGCAGACAGTTTTTATTTTTAAAGATGTCTCCTTACAGACTGCTGTAATTATTTCATCCCCCTCCATTCATTCATTCCAACATGCAGCTGCCAAACCAATATCGAGCAGAGCCATCCTTGTTCTGAGAGATGTACAGAGATTAAATGATCTTGAGAATAGACAGAAGGGCTTATCCTGATCCCTGCACAGTCTCACTTGGAGCACGTGTAAACTATGTATCTTCTTTTACTGCGCAAATAATGCAATCAAACGTTTAACATTAATAGTAATCTGTAGAGAGAGGAAGAAGATAAGGAAACATGAGGATGAATTAGTTGTGACTGTCAGTGGGGAATGCTGGCACGTTCCAACAAGGAGAAGAACCCCCCCCGTAATACTCCTCTTCCCTTTCTTCTTTTCTTGTGATTCTCTAACTCCTTTTGGAGGAAAATGTTTGGATTCCTTCAGATTTTCTCCGGTGTAGGCTGGAAAATATCATCGCAGCTCATTTCTTGCCACGGAAAACACCTGCTATATTCCTTTCCTCTAGTATTTGAACACTGCTTACTGTAAAAGCTGTTCTTTAAAGCTGAATTCAGAGAAAAATAAAAACCGCAGGAGGAAGGCTCTGTAGACAGCAATAATTGGGAACGGTTTTCTTCGCAGTCCGATAGCTATTATCCCAGATACGTCTCAAACAGCAACATCTGGATGTGCCTTATATACAATATTCATTTCAAAATTGATAGATTGGACCGCCAGCCCTTTATTGGCTATGGTTGGTACCCTTAAAGAGGAATTATCACAATGTTTTTTACATTGAGTTCCCAATGTATATGTAGTACTTTGTCTCATCTTTCTTGTTGCACTGTAACACTAGCAGGATGCGGCGGGGATTGGAAACCCGGGGACAGATAAAATGTGATTGGTTGTTAAGGACGCGGCGCCCCCCGCTCCTTAACAACCAATAATTGGCGGCATCCTTTTCTTTACATTTCAGCTGTTAGCGGGGAAATCCCGCTGACAGCTGAAAGAATCAAGCCAGAAGGTATCGGTTTTGGGTATCGTACATTTGCACGAGTACTGATACCCGTGCAAATGCCTAGTGTCGGCACCGATACCAGTGTCTGTATTGGTGGCGCACTAGTTAAAATCCCTGACAGGTTTGCCGTTTGTGTCACCTTGCAAAGATCTTCCTGTAATTCCCAGGGACAGAGAGGAAATCTCTATAAAGTAAGGGAAATCTAGACAGCTGTCATTAGAGCAAGAGTCCCCCTCGAAAGACTTCCCCTCTGTTCCTGTTTGGTGATAACCCAAAAGTCTGCATTTTCCATAATTGTCACCCCAGTTATGTCTTAAAAAGTGATGGTTCCAGGGCTGTCATCCTCAGCCTCGCTTTACTATCTAGTACAGTGATGGCGAACCTTGGCACCCTAGATGTTTTGGAACTACATTTCCCATGATGCTCATGCGCTTTGCAGTGTGGTTGAGCATCATGGGAATTGTAGTTCCAAAACATCTGGGGTTTCAAGGTTTGCCTTCACTGATCTAGTACCTCAATGACACGGCAAAAGCATGCAGCCAGTGTTGTGTGAAAAGCTGGGACTCTGATATTGCAGGCTTGTTTTAGGACAGAGAGGTAAGAAAGGAAAAGATAACAGCCCTGAAATCAGCACTTATTTCTATGCAATTAGGCTCCTTTTTAGATTGATTGGCCTGAAAAACAAAAATAAACTAGTAAACTAACAGCAGTAAACAAAAAATAGTTTACAGAGTAAGGCCTCATTCACACACACATACTATATCGTTTTCCCGTGCAAGGGCCATGTGTGCCTTCATGGGGGTACAGAGGTGTTCTGTGCATCCCCATACAGGCAATCTCATTCATTGGGGCTGAATGCTTTAGTACACCCCAGTGAATGAGGCCTTAGCTATTATGTTTCTTAAAGTTAGTATTGCATAAGCATATGTCCCTCTGTCACGTTTAATTGCCGTCTGTGTCTCTCTGAGGAGAGTTTTTGTCAGGGTTTTGATACTGTCTGTGTCCCCATAAAGGAGATTATACCTCACCTCTGTTCTGTTTGCTCACCTGAACAAGAAGTGTGAGGAAATCTGCCTAATGGGGGCACAGACAGAAATAAAATCCTGTCAGAGATCATAAAAAAAAAGCCTTCCTCACTCCAGAAATATGTTTTTATTGGTGTCTCTGTCCTAATTATGGGGATTCCCCCTCATTTCCTGTTTTGTCTGATAACCAACAAACAGACAGAAAGTTGAGAGATTTTTACCTCACTTCCTGTTCTGTCTGAATGTGGAGAAATGTCTTAAACGGGAACAAATACCGTAATTCAAATAATTTACGTCAGTAGTTGTGAGCTGACTGGGTGCATACTTATTCAGGGTGAGTCATTTAAAGCATCTTTAACCACTTCTGGACCGGTAGATTTTCCCCCTTAATGACCAGGCCAATTTTTGCGATTCAGCACTGCATTATTTTAACGGACAATTGCGCTGTTGTGCGACGCTGTACCCAAATAAAATGAATGTTCCCAGACATTGGTATTTGATCACCTTTGCGATTTTAATTTTTGCGCTGTAAACAAAAAAAAAAAAGAGCAACAATTCTGAAAAAAAAAACAATATTTTTCACTTTCTGCTATACAGTGTAACATTCTCAATAAAAAAAAAAAAAACTAAAAAAATCTATTTTTTTCATCATTTTAGGGCAATTTGTATTCTGCTACATATTTTTGGTAAAAATAATATCCCAATAAGCGTATTTTGATTTGTTTGCGCAAAAGTCATTGTGTGTACAAACTAGAGAAAAGATTTGACATTTTTATTTTATTTTTTTACTAGTAATGGCGGCAATCAGAGATTTTTAGGGGGACTGCGACATTGCGGTGGACAGATCGGATACCTAACTGAAATTTTTGACACTTTTGGGGGGACCAGTGACATCACTACAGTAATCAGTGCTAAAAAATATTCACTGTTACTGTAATAATGACACTGGCAGGGAAGGGGTTAACCCAGGCGTGATCAAAGGGTTAAATGTGAGTCTAGGGGAGTGTTTTCTAACTGTGAGGGGATGGGCTTGTGAAATCAACATAGAGACCTGTGTTCCTAAACTGGAGGAACACAGGAGCTCTGTATTGATTCCTGAGAGAACAACGATCTGCTGTGTATACAACAGCAGGCCGCCGTTATGTCTTCACATGGAGCGATCGTGGCCGTTGGCAATGTGGATCAACTTCCCCACTGGCGAGTGGGCGCGCGTGCGCCCCCAGGATCGCTCCCGTGGCGATTTGCTGGAACCTGCCGCCGTATAACTGTGGTGGCTGGTCGGCAAGTGGTTAAGCAAAGGGTCAACATGACCACACTGTTCCTCCATACATACAGTCAGGTCCATAAATATTGGGACATCGACACAATTCTAATCTCTTCTTGGCTCTATACACCACCACAAAGGATTTGAAATGAAGTACAAATTGTTGTAATTCCTACACCGTTCACCTGATTTGAATGTAAATACCCTCAAATTGAAGCTGAAAGTCTGCAGTTAAAGCAAATCTTGTTTGTTTCATTTCAAATCCATTGTGGTGCTGAATAGAGCCAAAAAGGTTAGAATTGTGTAGATGTCCCAATATTTATGGACCTGACTTATGTAGCACTGTCTCCATAGGGCTTGCTGTGTGTTGACTTCTTAGGCCCCCCTCTGATTACCTGCAGACAGTTGCTAGTGGGGGGGGGGGGGGGTTTACACCTCCCTCTGATTACCTGCAGACAGTTGCTGGGGGATTTTTCACACATCCATCCTTACTCCCACTTGCTCGTTACTCAATAAACAGTCCAGGGTATTTGGGTTTTTTATATTTATTTTGGAACTTGGGTGGGGAAGGGAATAGTGGGATACCCCCATTGAACTATTCACAGTAGATAAGGACAACTCATACAGATTACTTGTGGAAGCAGACACACTGTTTTTACCATACTGCCACTTGTATGGAAGAACTAAGTCTTCTAGTTGAAGGGACGGCCTTCACAATACAGGCCCCATGACAAAGATCTGCACTCACAGTAGGCAGAATCAGATCCTCTCCAGTCTCTCCCATCCAGTCAGCTCTGCAGGACCTCTGGGTTCAGCTTCTCTATGACTTTCGGTCCTTCAGGTTAACTACCCAAGGCCGCATGGCAACTTCTACAGAGGAGGGGCAGCTGCCCCCTCTCCCATGGACCTTGCTCTCCAGCAGAAGACCCCGAGCACACATGCCCCTGTCATTTATACAGTCACCCAGCATGCAATGAGGCACTTTCCTCTGCCATTAGCCAGGGCTGTAACAATGCCTATGCCCCTACTTGTCAGCTTTCCTCCTACTGTCCAATATGCCCTATTGGACCAGTGTAAAACATTCAGACAAGCTGAGCTGCACCTCAGTACCATGAGCAGACCCTATCAATAGATCCTGCTCCCTGGTAAGCAGAGAGGACTCTAAATTTACCTGGCAATCTTTCTGGTAAGCAGAAAGACCCAAAAACTATACTCTCTTCTAGCACCTACCTAGGGGGGTGCTACACATACATACATTTGAGATGCATCAGGATTTTGAGACATTTTTTCTAGTTAGCTTAGTAGTCTGTTACTTCACATGGAATGCACGGTGTCAGTTTTGCATTCGGAAAAAAAGTCCTTCCTGTCAAGATGGGGGTGCACAACATTCTGGGTGAGGTTGGGAAGATTCGGGGCCTTGAGGAGGACAGGTGGCGGCCGGGAGCCTGGACAAAGGCATGGAGGAATGTTAGGTCCTCGTAGCTGCTGTCTGTCAGTCTCTGGGTGTGCGACTTTTCTTTCTGTCCTTTGACATCCTCAGATTTTTGGAAAAATGCTGCTTGCATGGGATAAATGAGTAAGCGTTTCTTAGCCTGAGGGGGTGTTTAGGTGGCTTTGTAGAGTTGAATCCTGATAATAATAATATGAAAATGTGTCTTGGTTTGTATATTTAGTTTTCTTTGTTTATTTTTCTGGCAAAAAAGCTATTTTCTGTTTCTATGCTGATGTAAGCTTTTTTTGTTTATATACAGTGGGTACGAAAAGTATTCAGACCCCCTTAAATTTTTCCCTCTTTGTTATATTGCAGCCATTTGCTAAAATCATTTAGGTTCATTCTTCTTCCTCATGAATGTACACATAGCACCCCATACTGACAGAAAAACACAGAATTGTTGACATTGTTGCAGATTTATTAAAAAAGAAAAACTGAAATATCACATGGTCCTAAGTATTCAGACCCTTTGCTCAGTATTTAGTAGAAGCCCACTTTTGATCTAATACAGCCAGGAGTCTTTTTGGGAAAGATGCAACAAGTCTTTCACGCCTGGATTTGGGGATCCTCTGCCATTCCTCCTTGCAGATCCTCTCCAGTTCTGTCAGGTTGGATGGTAAACGTTGGTGGACAGCCATTTTTAGGTCTCTCCAGAGATGCTCAATTGGGTTAAAGTCAGGGCTCTGGCTGGGCCATTCAAGAACAGTCACGGAGTTGTTGTGAAGCCACTCCTTCGTTATTTTAGCTGTGTGCTTAGGGTCATTGTCTTGTTGGAAGGTAAACCTTCGGCCCAGTCTGAGGTCCAGAGCACTCTGGAGAAGGTTTTTGTCCAGGATATCCCTGTACTTGGCCGCATTCATCTTTCCCTCGATTGCAACCAGTCTACCTGTCCCTGCAGCTGAAAAACACCCCCACAGCATGATGCTGCCACCACCATGCTTCACTGTTGGGACTGTATTGGACAGGTGATGAGCAGTGCCTGGTTTTCTCCACACATACCGCTTAGAATTAAGGCCAAAATGTTCTATTTTGGTCTCATCAGACCAGAGAATCTTATTTCTCACCATCTTGGAGTCCTTCAGGTGTTTTTTAGCAAACTCTATGCGGGCTTTCATGTGTCTTACACTGAGGAGAGACTTCCGTCGGGCCACTCTGCCATAAAGCCCCGACTGGTGGAGGGCTGCAGTGATGGTTGACTTTCTACAACTTTCTCCCATCTCCTGACTGCATCTCTGGAGCTCAGCCACAGTGATCTTTGGGTTCTTCTTTACCTCTCTCACCAAGGCTCTTCTCCCCCGATAGCTCAGTTTGGCCGGACGGCCAGCTCTAGGAAGGGTTCTGGTCATCCCAAACGTCTTCCATTTGAGGATTATGGAGGCCACTGTGCTCTTAGGAACCTTAAGTGCAGCAGAAATCTTTTTGTAACCTTGGCCAGATCTGTGCCTTGCCACAATTCTGTCTCTGAGCTCTTCAGGCAGTTCCTTTGACCTCATGATTCTCATTTGCTCTGACATGCATTGTGATCTGGAAGGTCTTGTATAGACAGGTGTGTGGCTTTCCTAATCAGGTCCAATCAGTATAATCAAACACAGCTGGACTCAAATGAAGGTGTAGAACCATCTCAAGGATGATCAGAAGAAATGGAAACCACCTGAGTTAAATATATGAGTGTCACAGCAAAGGGTCTGAATACTTAGGACCATGTGATATTTCAGTTTTTCTTTTTTAATAAATCTGCAACAATGTCAACAATTCTGTGTTTTTCTGTCAGTATGGGGTGCTATGTGTACATTCATGAGGAAGAAGAATGAACTTAAATGATTTTAGCAAATGGCTGCAATATAACAGAGTGAAAAATTTAAGGGGGTCTGAATACTTTTCGTACCCACTGTATATATTTATTTATTTTTTCATATATGTAACTATGTTTTATTATGTATATAAGATTTTAATAAACAAAAATGTACACATGCCGTATTTATCGGCGTATAACCCACACTTTTTCCTCCTAAAAATGGAGGGCAAAGCTGCAGTGCGTGTTATACTCCGATATCTAAAAAAAAAAAAAAAAAAAAACCTCAGGCAGTGCCAAGAGGCAGAGAGGGGCGGGCCTGGCTGAGGAGAAGGAAGGATGAGCAGTTGCTGTCATAGGAAGTCCCGCCTCCTATGATAGACGGGAGAGTGGCTGGGACGTGTGACATCTATCATAGGTGCCGGGACTTCAGATGGCAGTGGCCGCTCGTCCTCCCTTCTCCTCGACCCTGCCCACCCCTACTCTGTGTAATGGCGCTGGCGAGGCTGCAATATAGGATACTGCGCTGGCGAGGCTGCAATAATGACACTGTGCTGGCGAGGCTGCAATAATGACACTGCGCTGGCGAGGCTGCAATAATGACACTGCGCTGGCGAAGCTGCAATAATGACCCTGCGCTGGCGAAGCTGCAATAATGACACTGCGCTGGCGAGGCTGCAATAATGACACTGCGCTGGCGAAGCTGCAATAATGACACTGCGCTGGCGAGGCTGCAATAATGACACTGTGCTGGCGAGGCTGCAATAATGACACTGCGCTGGCGAGGCTGCAATAATGACACTGCGCTGGCAAAGCTGCAATAATGACACTGCGCTGGCGAGGCTGCAATAACTGACACTGGGCTGGCGGGGCTGCATTCATGGGCACTGGTGAGGCTGGATTGCTGGACACTGCATTGATGAGGCTGCATTGCTGGACACTGCATTGATGAGGCTGCATTCATGGGCACTGGTGAGTTCAAAGCAGTTTATTTCAAATTTTAACTTTTTTTCCTGAAATTTCCCTCCTAAAATTGAGGTAAATACCCCTACCCTCCATGTTATGGAGAATAGGAAAGGGGAAAGTGTTTGTAGCCCTGTCCTAGGGTGACCATGCTTCCCCTCTGTAGGGTACAGTACAGTGAGTGAGCTATTCCTGAGAACTATAGAACACCCCTCCTCCATGCTATAAGGAATATTAGAGGGAAAGGTCCTGTCTTAGGGTGACCACCCTGGTCCCTCATACATACAGTACATTGAGAGGCCTATTTGTAAGGACTGCAGAATCCCTGCAATCCCATGTAATGGAGAATTTCTATCCTATGCTGACACTCTGCTTTTCCATAGATACAGTACAGTGAGTGAGTGTTGTCACACTAGGACAGGAAATGTGTTGTGCTAGGCTCACATTACTGTGACATGCATTCTGCTTGTAGGCAGCTTATTAATTTCAATGGGCTGCCCTACCCGCAGAAACACAGGGCAGGGAAAAAAGTCCCCAACCTTTTCTTTTAAATCGCACTTCACTGAGCTGCATGGTGCTACAGTACCGTGCACATTGGCGCGTGCAAAATTTGGATGCCGTGGTTGCCAATGCGTAAAAGTGCCAATAACAATTATTGGCGCCCTAGTAAATCTACTAAAGTGTAGAGCGTTTCTCTGCAGGTTAGGAACGCATGTGTGCAAATGCAACCTGCAAATATGTGAATTTAGCCTTATTGGCAGAATTTTAAACTGAAAATTGGGGAAAAGCCTGAAAAAATAACTATTCAAACCATTACAATTAAGGATGATTAAAGTGGTTGTAAAGAATTTTTTTTTTCACATGAAATACCAAACATGTCATACTTAAATGCTGTGTGCAATGGCATTCGCACAGAGCAGACCCGATCTTCCACTTCTGGGATCCCCTGCTGGCACTCTCCATGCCACTGGCTCCTGCTGCTGCCTCTGTGTCCTTTGAGAACAGGGAGAGAGGAGGAAGTCGTTGCAGATGGGCACAGTGCTGAATCAAGTGAGGACTGAGAGAAATATGTTAGGGGGGATGAATTAAACTACTGGGACACTTTTTATCCTAAAGCGGTTGTAAAGTCACTTTTTTTTTTCCCCTAAAATAAAACACATCCTATACTTGCTCTGTGCAATGGTATTGCACAGAGCAGCCCTGGACCTCCTCTTCTGGGCTCTCCTGTTGGAACTCTAGGAGTCTCCTCCTCTCCATGTGCCACCATAGGAAACTGCTCCCTATGGTGACACATGTGTGGGTTTGCTTCTGTGCCTGGCTGAGTGTATCCACTGACAAACGCCATGCCCCCACTCTACATAGGATTTGACTTACAGTAGCGGGACCTAATGGTTCCCGCTGCTCTCAGCTAGGTCTGTGAGAGAGCAGAGAGCTGCTGCAGATGGGCACAGCACTAGATCGATACAAGACTCGAGTAAATATTGAGCGGGAGAGAACCAGCTGCTGAAATGTTTTTTTTTTTTTTATGTTTACTTTAAAGCGGAGATCCAATCAAAAGAGGAAGTTCTGCTTTAAGGCCTCCTCCCTCGCCTGTTTGTAAAATGGCACTTTTGGGGATGGGAGGAGAGCAGGTACCTGATTTTGACAGGTACCCGCTACCACATCCACTTGGACCACCTAGGGCTGCAATCCGAAGCGGAAGTTCTCCTGTCCCCCTCCCTCCCCTGCTTCCTCTCTGCAGTCTTCTGGGACACGTAACCGGTCCCAGAAGACTGTGGGAACATTCGCAATGTGCATCGCGGCTCGTACATGCGCAATGGGCACCCGACTGTGAAGCCGCAAGCTATCACAGCTGGGTGCCCACAGTTAAGATGCTGGGGACAGACGACAGGAGGTGAAACGGCTCGGGTGAGTGGGACAGGTGAGTGGCTGTTTTTTAAGTGTCGGTTCACATATATGCGATGACAGACACCGCATGTGATTCGGAGCGCACTGCTCTGCAAGTCACATGCGATGTCTTTGTGAAGCGAATTCAGACATACAGATTGTATGGCTGAATTCTCTTCGCATTCGGACACAACTCACACAGGACCCTTTTCAGGGTCTGCACCTGAATCAGATCGCATGGGTGTTCCCACCTATGAGATCCGATTCATGTCCAAACTGACAGTTTGCACTGCGATATACGAACTGATCTGGGGGTGTCATTTGTTTTGAATCCCCCAGCAATTTGCATATGGCAGCGTGAACTGCCTGCAAGTTGAATGCGATGCAGGAACCCGCAGTGGATTTGCAGGGTTCCCGCATCGCATATGTGTGAACCGGGACTAAAAGTCAGCAGCTACAGTTTTTGTAGCTGCTAACTTTTAATTTTTTACACAGGAGTTGCATTAGGTAGAAAACCTTATGACTTTGGGACCACTTTAATGCAGGGAATGTATTAGGCTGGATACACACTATACGATTTTCTTTCCATTTTTTTTTCCTTTAGATTTACCAAAACCATATAATACGAGGTCAGACCTAAACACTTTCAATTTATATGCAATCAGGCAGACCCTTCCACTACATTTTTGAAGGAAATCTAAAGGAAATCTAACAACAAAAGTTGCATAGTGTGTATTAGGGATCGACCAATTATTGTCAAAGCCGATATATCGAGGGCCAATCTGCACTTTCTCAAGAATCTCGGAATTGGCCCCTGAGGGTACCGATATTGCCGATATTTCGGTAAAGTGCTTGTACTGGAGTGATGCCTGCAGCTAGAGACATCACCCTGGTGTTGGCGTCCATAGCCGACGGTCGGCTGTCTTGTAATGACAACTGATGCGGCTGAGAAGCTGCTCAGCTACAAAGAGTGGGAGGGGACGCCCCCCTTCTGCGGAAGACCCGGGCATTCTACCTGCACGGTCACCAAAGACCCGATCAAAGCCGCATTCGGCTCTGATTGGGTCTTCGTGTAAAAACCTGGAAGTGATGTCATGACATCACTTCCGGGTACTCTGCGCCAAATTAAAAAAAAATGACAGCATTCAAAACAGCCAAACTTAGCATTTTGAAAGCTTTTAAATGCAGAGGAGGGGTTTGGGATCTTTTAGACCCCCAGATCCCTCCACAAGTGTACCTGTGTAAAAAAAAAATAAAAAAAATTTTTTTTAAATGTCCGAAAATATTGGCCGCTACCGATATGCAATGACCAAAATATCGGTATCGGCAATAAAAAACGATATTGGTCGATCACTAGTGTGTATCCAGCTTTAACAAGTTTTGTCTTTAGAACCACTTTAAGCTGCACTTCATTAAACTTTTTTCTTGGTTCTAGATACATTTGTAGGTTCGGTTCACAGTGTTTTACCGTGCTGGCTGGTGTCAGTGTCATCTGTGGTAGGAAGTGGTGCAATGCATGTTTTTAGCACATTGCACATTTTTTTTACTTTTAATTGCCACATAGTGACACTTCATTCATGTTGCTGCACAGCAGCAGGTGCATTGCGGTAACATCCAATGCCCTGCGGAAAACATAATGTGAACGGGGCACATGGAAAACAATTGTTTTTTATGTGCCGTAGTAGTGCCCTGTGCAGGAAAAACCCACATAATGTGAAGAAGCCCGAAGAGTCTGTTCTTAGGGCTCAGGAAACAGGTTCTGCAGAGCTGTTTGCCAGACACCATGACATAGCATAACTGAAGCATCTCTCAGCAAGAAATGGTGGTATTTTCCACATTGTTTATAATTTGTGGATTAGCAGATGGCTGTAGGATTATATTTACTGACAACATTGCAATGCATGTGACACATCCTCGATGCATGTGAAATATGACTTGAAGCCAGTTCCTGATCGGTCGTCTTCACACGTAACATACCAGAAATGTAATGCTCGGTCACTCTGGTAGACGCTCTTGAAGTTTCAAAATAGGAACTAGTATAAGTTCAGGAAGTGATGTGCAGTGCAGCAGATATAGACAAGGCTGCTCTCCCTGCAAGGTACGGTACCTGGCTATTGTGCTACAGCTTTAATGTCTTATGTGATTGCTGGATTTATTTCAGGCTGTATATTTACAAGAACTTGTTCTCTGTATTCAGTAGATTTGATTGTAGTATATTCTGAGAAGATGCCTTTTATGTAGAGCTACATCTAGGCAGCTCATTTGCAAGTCCGTGTTGAAAGTTTAACTACCTCTTGTCTAAAGACTTGTCTGTTATTCGACTTTGTAGCTGCGTATCATCAAGGCAGTGATGGGTTTTGGGAGAAGTTTATCTTTAAATGCCAAAAATGTTCATGTTTACCCTAAGGTTCTTGCTATTTTAATAGTTACTTGGACAGTGAGGATTTGGTAAGTTGTGTTTGTAGATAAAAATGTTCGTTCACCCAAAACTCATAGCTCAGTCTTCAACCTGCGATAACCTACAGCACCTTACACCAATCAGCTAAAACTTTATGACCACTGACAGGTTACATGAATAACATGGATTAGATAATCAATGTATAACAATATAATATTGAATATTATATTATGCAGCAAGTAGACATGTTGTCTCTGAAGTTTGTGTTGAAAGCAGAAAAATGGGCATCACAGTTTTTTTGTGTATTGGGCTGTGTAGTCACAAACCAGTAAGGGTACCCATGCTGACCTATGCCCACAGCCAAAAATGCCTACAATGGGCACGTCGGCATCAGAACTGGACCACGGAGCAATGGAAAAAGGTGAAAGACAACAACAAAAGAAGGGCGCACCGACCTTGTGCATTACCACTGAAAAGGTTTATTGCAATCCAAAGACAATGTACATTATACTCACAAACAAGTGATGATAGCGCACATAAAACATAATGGAACCGGTCATCTCCAAAATAACCAGGAAACCCCTGTACTGGACGACGTGCTGGTGTAAGCAACTGTCTGGCTGGGCTAAAACCCATGCAATGGAAGAAGGTGGCCTGGTCTAATTAATTACGGTTTCTTTTATATGATGTGGATGGCTGGGTGCGCGTGCGTTGCTTACCTGGGGAAGAGATGCCACCAGGATACAGTATGGGCAATATTCTGTTAGGAAACCTTGGTTCCTGCCATTCTTGTGAACCTTACTTGCCATCTACCACCTACCTAAACATTGTTACTGACCAAGTACACCCCTTCATGGAAACTGTATTCTCTGATGGCAGTGTCCTCTTTCAAAAAAATATTTCACCCTTCCACACTGCAAAAATGGTTCAAGAGTGGTTTGAGGAACAGAACAACGAGTTCAAGGTGTTGACTTGGTCCAAATTCTCCAAATCTCAAGCCAATCGAGCATCTGTGGGATGTGCTGGAAAAACAAGTCCAATCCATAAAAGCCCCACCTTGCAACTTACAGGACTTAAAGGATCCGCTACTGACAGCTTGGTGCAGATATCACAGCTTACCTTCAGAGATCTAGTGGCATCCATGCCTTCACTGGTCAGGGCTGTTTTGTCAGAAAAATGGGGACCTGCTCAATAATAGGTGGGTGGTCATAAAGTTATGGCTGACTAGCTCTCAGAGAATACGGGGGCAAAATCCCTTAATGCTGAACTCTGGGCAAAGTGAAAATCCTTCTCTGTAGTGAGGCTGCCCCCCTGCACTGCAAGGGTTGGGATCTAGAGTACCAGGTAAAGCTGTTTGAATCACCTGATCTTACACTCCTGCACTCTCCTCCACGCTGCAAGGCTGGTCCCTGCAGCTTCTTCTCCCCCCTCTATGATCTGGCATTTAAGGCCCCTGACATCTTAAAGACTGATGTAGGGCATTGGACATCAGGATGCTGGGGAACAGTTCAATGCTATAGCATAGGGGAGCGCTGTCTACCAGGGGATAAGGAAGGCCCATTCATGTCTATTGGGAGTCAGCAGCTGCAGGAACACAGCCGCTGGTCCCAATTTGACAGCTATGTGGGTCTGCCTGAATGGGACTGCCTGCATGCGGAGGAACAAAACACCTGTGCAAGCAAAAACGACCCTTCGCAAGGGTGTACAGATCAGTATGCTCACGTAAATGAGGCCAAGCCCTTGGGGGCCAAAATGCTGCAGGCTCTCCCCTGCCAGCAAGGAAGTGACACAGAAGGTGCCCTAATTCATTCATTTTATGTTACAGGGAGTACAGCAGAAGGGGTGAGACACCTACCATTTTACTTTTTTTTTAAAGGATACTGTCATGAGAGGATTGTGGAGGCTGGCTAAATCCTCCTTTTGAAATGCTAGTTCTCTGGCTGTCACTTTGCTGCTTCGGTTTCAGTGCTGCCTGAGTAGCTGACCTGGAACAAGTATAGATATTAGGAGGTTTGACGCTTGTTTATAGCATGTTTATTCAAGGCCAGTGATTTAGAACACACCGGCTACGGGCATTCGTAAAGAGGACCTGCAGTGACAACCCTCATACTTCTCTCCTGACATAGTCACTTTAATAATTGCAGATTGCAGTGTGTTTGGGGGGGGGGGGGGGGGTTGAGGGCTGGGAACACCCTCAACATTGCTTTGTAATATTCTCAGTATGTAGGTGTATATGGGAGGAGGACTGAGAACTTTGGGGGATCTCGTCTCTGGAGTCTGGGATTTAAGGCTATGTTTACACTTTGTAAAGAACATGCGCAAAATTGGGTGCTTTCCTGACATACACAGTAACGCTCTGCCCTTTTAACAGATGTGCAACAGTACCATTAATTCTTAATGGCACCCCAACACATCGGCTGACATGTGCTTCTGAATACATAGTGCCGCACCACCATGCATTTCGGTACGGCACAATTTTACAAAAGGGCCAGGGACCACTTTTGCACGTAGGGTGGCCCATTGTGTGAACAAAGCCTAAAGATAACCACTGGATGATTCAGCCTATTTACTATTTCAAGATCAAGGTGGGCTTACTTTTTGTGTACCTGTCATGGTCCGTTTGTCATGGTGACAACTTGCAATGATGCTGTTCAGGAAGCCTACATAAAGAAAATGTTACAAAGTTAATGTTGCAATGGATAATTTGGCTGAGGTACGTAATCCAATCCCTGCTTTTAACAGGCAATTGCTTGATTGCTCAGACCGAACAAGATTAGAAAACCAAGATAGCGGAAAACAAACCTAGAGGGTCTGTAGAGTATAAAGATTGCCTGAAGCTACACAGATGACTTTCATGGCTATGGGACGCACACGTGATGGCTGCACTTGTTTCCCTTTCTGATGAATGGCGCTGGCACTGTATGCTAGTACCATGAATCTCCTCTTCCTCCACTTTCTTTCTACTGAATCTTCTAAACTGAATGCTTGTGACAGCGCCCATGGCTAGAGTATCAGGGGATGATCAGGCGTTGCATGTACTTTTAACTACCCTTGTAAGCATAACCATCCTCCCTACCACCCACTATCCTCCCTCTTTGTGCTTGGCCGATACGGGCACCTGTCGATCGTTGCGACGCAGGGGGATGGGACCGACGGCAATATAAAAAATGTAAATAAACCAAATGACATGATACAGTGTAATCCGTTAGGATCACAACTTTGTATCATGCCATTTCACCACAGGTTTGCACCTGGTGACTTTTCCTGTGCCCTGCCTGTGCTTTTCCAGTTCTTTGTGCCTGTAAAGTAGAGAACGACCATGGCGTCCAAAAAGTGTTCTTTTTGCACAAAAATGCTTCTAGACTAACTGGAAAACAGCGACAGCACAACGGAGTTACTTGAAGAACTGAGCGATAGCGATTCGTGGGAAAATTCGTCATCAGGTACAGAAAATGACAACGGCGACGATTCTCATGTCTCTTTCTGGCACATAGCTCCGTTGGAAATTTTGAAGAAATATTTGATATACTTCCCAAATTCCACAAGCTATGTTCCAGAAAGAGACATCAGAATCGTCGCTGTCGTCACTTTCCGCACCTGATGACGAATTTTCCCACGAATTGCTATCGCTCAGTTCTTCAAGTAACTCAGTTTCGCTGTCGCATTTTTCCAGTTCATCTAAAAGCGCTTTTGCGCAAAAAGAACACTTTTTGGACGCCATGGTCGTTTAAAATTTTCCAGGCACAAAGCACTGGAAAAGCACAGGCAGGGCACTGGAAAAGTCACCAGGTGCAATCTTGTGGTGAAATGGCATGATACAGTGTAATCCGTTAGGATCACAGCTTTGCATCATGTCAATTATTGTATTTACAATTTTGAATTTGCCGCCGGTTCCACCCCCCTGCATCGCAACGCTCCCAGGGAAGGGAACCGGAAGGCAAGTGCAGGTATCTGCAGAGCACAGAGCGGGGAGAGAGTGTGAGGATGCCTGCAGGATGGCGGGGGATTGCAGGGAAGATGAGTGTGATTCTGGGGTAATCCCGAGTGTGGCTCGGGGTTACCACTTTTGGTACTGAAAATTAACCCCGAGCCACACTCGGGAAAAACGCCAGGGAGGTTAAGGTAGATATTAAGGCAAAAAACACATTTCCTATTTTATTTTCGATATAGTAAGTAGCTCAGGGACCGGACTCAGGAGGGCAATAAATTACAATGGCTGTACACACGAAATTGACTCTCAGTCCAGTTCACACATATGCGATGCGGGAACCCTGCAAATCCACTGCGGGTTCCCGGATCGCACTTGACTCACAGGCAGTTCACACTACCATATGCGAATCGCTGGGGGTGTCAATATAAAGTTAATGACAACCCCAGATCAGTTTGCATATCGCAGTGTGAACGATCAGTTCAGACATGAATTGGATCGCATAGGTGTGATCTGATTCTGGTGCGGACCCAAAAAAGGGTCCTGTGCGAGTTGTGTCCACATGCGATGCAAATTCAGCCATACAATCTGTATTCGCATTTGCATCGCACAGACATTGC
Source organism: Pelophylax lessonae (assembly GCF_965119305.1). NCBI lineage: Eukaryota > Metazoa > Chordata > Amphibia > Anura > Ranidae > Pelophylax > Pelophylax lessonae. The sequence continues at coordinate 69,931,165 of NC_138775.1, forward strand.
ATGTAATTTGCAGAGCAGTGTGCTCCGAATCACATGCAATGTCTGTCATCGCATATATGTGAACCGGCTCTCACAGTGACACCGACAGCAGTCTGCAGCAGCACAGATCACGGACATGGCATGTCCCCTCCCGAGTAACAGTGACAGTCTCTCTCCATGCCAGGTGGTCCCTTCCCTCCACCCCTTTCCAAACAACACTGACAGTCTTGCTCCTGACTTGCTTTGCTCCCGTCCCGCAGCTCCAGCCACTCCACTCTGCTCCCTTGCACCATGACATGACATGCTCAGGCACTGCCTCTGTTAGACCAGCCTCCCCGTTGGCGCTGCCCGAACACACTGTGGTAGACATTAGGATGGTCTCGGCCGGCTCCGGACCGGAACTTAACATGCGCTGTTCAAGCTGAGCGTCATAGCCATATTTTTTACTGGCAACTTTTTCCTGTCACTGGCATTCAGTGCTGTTATTTTTATTGACTGCCAGTAAAAATCCGGTTGGCAACACTTGGACAGACGCAGGTTATCTAGTGTCTGGTTATCAGGCACTTAGGTCCTTGTCCTAGCAACTAGTCCTACCTTCTATAGCACCATAGGCGGAAAGGAACAGATCAGCAACCCTGTAATGTGGGTTCTCCACTGGTGATGGCTTTACTGTTTTTGCAAAGAAAGTGGGTTCATTTTCGCCATTTCTTATAGGGGAGACCGGCAGTGAAGACTTGCTGCTTCACAACCGGCTCCCTACTGTGCATGCGCGACCCGTGCTGAGCTTTGTGAATGGCCCGGTGACGGGGGAAGGAGGAGGAGGGGGGACAAACTTCCGGGTGATTTGGAAGTCAGCTGGAAGTGGGAGGGGGTACCTGTCAAAACCAGGTACCCACCAGGGCCATCTTACCGAATTGGCACGCTGGGCAGTTGCCCATGGGCCCCACTTGCTCGGGAGGCCCCACAGGCTCAGCGACCCAGCCCCAGCCAAGCATTTGTCCCGATTCCCGTGTGCATCCCGCCGCCTTACTTAGCAGGTGGCAAGCGACTGTTGGCCCTGCGCTGCTGTCAGGCCACTTGGGCCATGAAGGGGGAGCCCACAACTGCAGGAATGTCTGTCCGCCTCCACGGGAACAGGCACACACATGACAGTCGAATGTGACTCCCGTCCGTGTGTGTGTTCCCCGGACCCAGCCCCTGAACTTGGAAACTGTCATTAGCCTGGCACTGCTGTACCAATAAACATCGCCTTATCGTTATTTGCATTTTTATTCTCATGGGTGATGTGTAGGCAGGGCCCCAGTGCACTGCATTGCTCAGGGCCCTTTAATGCTCTGAGGATGGCACTGGTACCCGCTCTCCCCCCTGCCCCCCCCCCAGAAGGCAGTGAAGGGGGGAGGAGGGAAACAAGTAGAACTTCCCCTTTTGGGTGGTTCTCTGGTTTAAATGCTTAAAAAATGTAACATGTCCATTTTTTTTTTTTAACTGTACTTACCGGCATAGATGAGATCCAGCCACATAGGAATGAATGGGATTTCTTCTTGAAATGCATTCTTGTATCTTACTTTATGTTCACGTGGAACAATTTGGTCAGTTTTCAGCACAGCTTTTTATATATATATGTATGTATGTGTGTGTGTGTGTATATATAGATATATATATATATATATATATATATATATACATACACACACACACATTTCTCTGTATACTGTTTAGTTCTTTTCTGTTAAACCGATTGGTGAAAGTTCTGTCACTTTGACTTCCTTCTTCCGTACAGCAGTTGGTAGTTTTATTACTTACTACTTCCACTTTTTGGCATCCAGTAACGAGAAGGAGAGCATTACTTATGTTAGACTGTTAACCACTTTACTAGAGCATTTTGCTGTCTTACGTCTGGGCCACTTTTTGCGATTCAGCGCTGTGCGACTTTAACTGACAATTGCGCGGTCGTGCGACGCCGTACCCAAACTAAATTGACGTCCTTTTTTTCCCACAAACAGAGCTTTCTTTTGGTGGTATTTGATCACCTGTGCGATTTTTACTTTTTGCGCTATAAACAAAAAAAGAGCGTTTATTTTGAAAAAACAATATTTTTAACATTTTTTTATATGAAATTCCCCCCAAAAAAGATGTAAAAACCAATTTTTTTTTAAATTTTTGGCCAATTTGTTTTTTGCTACCCATGTTTGGTAAAAAAAATCACAATAAGCGTATTTTGATTGGTTTGCGCAAAAGTTATTGCGTTTACTAACAAAGGGAAAGATTTATGTCATTTTTGGTGTTTTTTTTTTTTAACGAGTAATGGCGGCGATCTGCGATTTTTTTTTTTTTGCGGGACTGTGACATTGTGGCGGACAGATCGGACCCTTGACTGACATTTTTGACACTTTTGGGGGTACCAGTGACATTACTGCAGTAATCAGTGCTATAAATATGCACTGTTACTGTAAAAATGACACTGGCAGGGAAGGGGTTAATTTTATTGGAGAGGGAGGGGTTAATGTATGCCTGGTGCTTACTGACGTGTGTGGGGGGAGGTGACTGTGTGAGACAGGGACAGATCGGATGTTCAGCTATGCTGAACACTCCGATCTGTCACTCCCTGTCACTGAGGAGATCCGCCCGCTTGTGTTTACACAGGCGGGCGGATCTCCACACTAGATCCCCAACGATCGGGGCAGAGCAGCGGCGATCGCCGCTGCTCCTCCCCTGGCCCGACTCCCGCTGTGAATGAAAACAGCGGGAGCGCGCCTCCGGCGGCGCGCGAGCACCGCCTACAGGGGAGGAGTCTGGCGACGTAGGTCTACGTCGTCAGACGGGATCGTGCCACTTTGCCGCAGTACTATTCCAGTACTCAGTGGTAAAGTGGTTAATAAAGCCAAGTCATCTCAGACTGATCTGTACTTTTTCATACCCTGGAAATAAGGGCACAAACTTCTGGAGCTCTCAGAGTTCTCGTGACCATCTTAACCCAACATTGCACTGTAGGCAAATTAAAACACTTGAGTAAAATGACATTTTGTAGCATTAAAGTCCTGTTAATCCCTCTGTTTTTTGGTACTTTCAGCAGCTGATTTGATGTCCTAGCAAGCATACAACTTCTTTATCTTTTGTTCTTGCCTATATTCCAGCACAGGTTCCATGACTGCTGCCCCAGTTTTCCAGTTTCCGGGTGGCTCCATAGGAAGCTGCAAGGGAAAGGAGCCGTGCATGCAGGGACTAGAGTTAGATCTCCTTACACTGTGTGCATCAGTAGAAACACAAAGCCAGTAGCCCTGAATGCCCAGGCTCTTCCCTGCTCCTCCCTTTTCTTAGCTAACTCTCTGTCTGGAGACTGCACTATCCATGCTTTCCTGTGAATACCAGAAGTTCAGGGAAGCAGCACTGAGAAAGTAGGAGCCAGCAGCATTGAAAGTTGTAAATAGCGAATGTTGAGGTAGACATTTTAACAAATATTTTCCTAGGGAATGTTTTTATTTTCTCTTTATTTTAAGAGGATCTTCAGGCTGTAAGAAGAAAAAATAGGTCAACAGCTACAAATACAATAGCTCTCCTTACCGACCAATCTGCGACCAACCGAATTGACCTGTCCAACAGTACGTGTTAAAAACAGGGGTTTAGTTGCACACATTTGCAAATACATGCATACTGTTGGACAGGTCAATTCAGTTGGTCGCAGATTGGTCGGTAAGGAGAGCTTGGAAATCTTTTTGTCTTGTTATATGCATTGCCCTTCCAATGCTCCTTGCTGCAGAGACCAGTTACAGGTGTGGACAGTAACCAGTTGTTTTTGTTACAAATACAATAGCTGCTGACTTTTCTTGAAAGAACACTTGCCTGTCCAAGGATCCAGCACCATCCGCACCCAAGACAGTTCTTCACCAGTCTTCAGGTCCCCAGCGCTGCCATCAGGGCAGGCCTTACCATTGGTCCTGCTGGGTCTATTGGATCCAGGCGGCACTTTTAAAGGGGCAGCAATTTGATGCCCAAGATTTCTTTTCCAGCAGTTTTGTGTGTTTTCATTTTGCAGCGTATTATGAGAAATGTCCCCATCTCATAATGCCGCCCGTAGTGCAAACTGATGAGTATGAGGAGGCGGGGCATCTCCTCCTGGGAACATCTCTCTCATGTTTAGGGTGTGTGCAATGACGTCAGACATCAGTGCACTCCATCTCACGCAGGGCAGGCTGGATCTTCTAGGGCGGAGGCCGCGGCAGACACAGGAGTGACAGGAGGACTGAGGACAGACAGTGGGTGTTTGGTGGACTGGTCTGGTGGTGAGTTATGGAAGAAAACAGTATACATTGGGTACGGAAATTATTCAGACCCCCTTAAATTTTTCACTCTTTGTTATATTGCAGCCATTTGCTAAAATCATTTAAGTTCATTCTTCTTCCTCATGAATGTACACATAGCACCCCATACTGACAGAAAAACACAGAATTGTTGACATTGTTGCAGATTTATTAAAAAAGAAAAACTGAAATATCACATGGTCCTAAGTATTCAGACCCTTTGCTGTGACATTCATATATTTAACTCAGGTGCTTTCCATTTCTTCTGATCATCCTTGAGATGGTTCTACGCCTTCATTTGAGTCCAGCTGTGTTTGAATATACTGATTGGACTTGATTAGGAAAGCCACACACCTGTCTATATAAGACCTTCCAGATCACAATGCATGTCAGAGCAAATGAGAATCATGAGGTCAAAGGAACTGCCTGAAGAGCTCAGAGACAGAATTGTGGCAAGGCACAGATCTGGCCAAGGTTACAAAAAGATTTTTGCTGCACTTAAGGTTCCTAAGAGCACAGTGGCCTCCATAATCCTCAAATGGAAGACGTTTGGGACGACCAGAACCCTTCCTAGAGCTGGCCGTCCGGTCAAACTGAGCTATCGGGGGAGAAGAGCCTTGGTGAGAGAGGTAAAGAAGAACCCAAAGATCACTGTGGCTGAGCTCCAGAGATGCAGTCAGGAGATGGGAGAAAGTTGTAGAAAGTCAACCATCACTGCAGCCCTCCACCAGTCGGGGCTTTATGGCAGAGTGGCCCGACGGAAGCCTCTCCTCAGTGTAAGACACATGAAAGCCCGCATGGAGTTTGCTAAAAAAACACCTGAAGGACTCCAAGATGGTGAGAAATAATATTCTCTGGTCTGATGAGACCAAAATAGAACTTTTTGGCCTTAATTCTAAGCGGTATGTGTGGAGAAAACCAGGCACTGCTCATCACCTGTCCAATACAGTCCCAACAGTGAAGCATGGTGGTGGCAGCATCATGCTGTGGGGGTGTTTTTCAGCTGCAGGGACAGGACGACTGGTTGCAATCGAGGGAAAGATGAATGTGGCCAAGTACAGGGATATCCTGGACAAAAACCTTCTCCAGAGTGCTCTGGACCTCAGACTGGGCCGAAGGTTTACCTTCCAACAAGACAATGACCCTAAGCACACAGCTAAAATAACGAAGGAGTGGCTTCACAACAACTCCGTGACTGTTCTTGAATGGCCCAGCCAGAGCCCTGACTTAAACCCAATTGAGCATCTCTGGAGAGACCTAAAAATGGCTGTCCACCAACGTTTACCATCCAACCTGACAGAACCGGAGAGGATCTGCAAGGAGGAATGGCAGAGGATCCCCAAATCCAGGTGTGAAAGACTTGTTGCATCTTTCCCAAAAAGACTCCTGGCTGTATTAGATCAAAAGGGGGCTTCTACTAAATACTGAGCAAAGGGTCTGAATACTTAGGACCATGTGATATTTCAGTTTTTCTTTTTTAATAAATCTGCAACAATGTCAACAATTCTGTGTTTTTCTGTCAGTATGGGGTGCTATGTGTACATTCATGAGGAAGAAGAATGAACTTAAATGATTTTAGCAAATGGCTGCAATATAACAAAGAGTGAAAAATTTAAGGGGGCCTGAATACTTTCCGTACCCACTGTATATAATATTTTCTAAATTATATATTAATAAGTTATTACTGTTTTTTTTTTCTTTTTTTGTACCTATACCCCACAAAGCAGCCCCTTACCCCACCACAAAGCAGCCCCTGAACCCCCCCCCTTCAAAAAAAAAAAGCTGCCCCTTACCCCCCCCCCCAGTGCAGCCCCTTAAAACTTTTGCATATATGTGCTGTTGCATCTGACTTCCTGATAAATGTAATATATGATATAAAATAATGGATGTGGTGCCCTTTTGGTGGGCTTGATTTTTTGGTGGAGAGGTCAGCATTTCATTCTTGGACCCAGGCAGCAAAATGTCTTGAGCCAGGCCTAGCTGGCATGTACATAATCCTAAGGGAAGCTGGTTGTGACTCCTTGCAGTTTCACAGCCGGCTTTCCATTGCGCAAAAATATGCGTGAGCCCCGCTGCGCTTTGTGAATGGTGCCACAGCCACAAAACCAGGTACAAAAAAAATTGTTATATAACCGCCGTACCTGTAGCCGAGCCAGCCTGCCGCAGTATATCTGCAAAGGGCGGTCGGCAAGTGGTTAATTTTCACTAATTGTTTTGAATGTAGGTTCTGTAGAATTCAATGACATGCTTTTTTTTTCTTCAGTTTTAATTTAAATATGCCTATTTATGTGCAAAACCACTCTAGTCTTTATACATGAGTGTAATTTTCCAAAAAATGACAAGGGCTCAATGTGATGTGAAAAGATACACAGCAGTCTCCCGACCCCTCTCCAAGTGCCATTGATTTTATTTGCTCCTTGGTGCACATAGCTCCTCACCATTGGAGGTGTTGTCTCCGATTACCACCCTAGATGTGTCATTAATTACCATCTGATACATGTTCTAGATGTGGGTGGATGTTCCTTATAGCAGGCTGGCTTTCATTTGAACATTGACAAATACGTGACTAATTATTTTCCTTCCCTATTTTTTCTTCTACATGGTATTCTGCCATCACTGAGGTTTGAGAATTTAGACACTTGTACCTGAGATGTAGAGCCACTGATTAGTGCTAAAAAACAAATGTACTTCCAAGGTCTTCGATGCCCCCACTCTGGATGAAGGAGCACAGGGGGTCACCCTTGGACAGCAGCATTGTCAGTCTGGAGGGAGGGGAGGGTTAGATGGACTAACAGAAAAAGATGCACTAACAAACTAAAGTCAAACTCCAGGTAACACTTTTTAAGCAGTTACAGCACAGTTTTGTTTCTTTTGGGATAAAGGTTTTACATAAAACCTGATCATTGTAAGCAACCATGCCAGTGGTAAATGATTTGTGTCAACACTCTAGGGCCACTTCCACATGGGGGGCTCTGTTGGAGTCCATCTGCTCAGCTGATCCCTGCTGAGCAGGTGGATGGCTTTTGCGGAACGGAAATAGACACAGCCCACTCTCCTCTATATGGAAGGTCAGATGTAAACAGACCACCTTCCCATTTACACCCGACAGCCATCCGATCCAATCTGCCAGATAGATGAGGAATGGATCCCCATCCGGATAAGATCAGATGTTGGCGAGTGTAAACTGACACATGTCCGCATTACACCTGCTGCTCCATAGAGGAGACTGGAGGGTCCGATCGGGTCCGCACGTGTGAAAGGGCCCTAAATGTTACATCTGCAGGACAGCTTGTTTTGTTGAAAAGCAACAGACTTAAGGCCCGTACACACGTGCAGATTGTCGGCCGAAAAGATTCGGCCGACGACCGATCGGCCGATTTTCGGCTTGTTAGTATGATGCTTCTGACAGCCGACAGCGCACTTTCGGCCGAACAGAATCTGTCGTGCAAGCATTAAAATTTTTGTATGCCGACACCAGAACAGCCGATTGTTCGCCAGTCAGTACAGATTTCGGCCGACAGACAGCAGATTTGCAAGACTGGGCATGCTCAGAAAAGAAAAAAACACAGGGAAAGTTAACCATCACATGACATCACTTCTGCAGTCGGCGGACAAAATTTGTGTGCAGTCTTTTGCACTTTTCAGCGGACACGACAGCCCGGGGACAAAAGACGGCCGATCGTTCGGCCGACGATCGGTACGTGTGTACGGGGCTTAACTGGCCAGATCACCAGGTAAAAAAAAAAAAGAAAGAAAGCCTAAAAAGGAAAACGAATGCAGCCACTGTCTCTAAGTATAGGTAAGCTGCAATATAATAAATGTTTGCTGTAGGGTTTAATATTGCTTTAAAGCTGACGTTAAGGTATGGTCATTTTAACATACTGTAATTACATTGGTCCGGTTTGGACCAATGTAAGTATGTACTGTATCTGCCATGACTGTAGGATCCCTGTGGAGTCTGGAAATCCCTGTAGTAAGCACTGCTGCTACAGAGTCTGCTGCTAGCTTCCGGGTCGCATGCTGAGCGGTTGCCCTGCTGCTTGCTGAACACAGGAGGTTGCTAGCTTGGCAAGGGCGCCATTCAGAGAACACTTCTTATTTTCTCAATGAATGCAAAGTGTTCTCTGATTGGATGAGGTGGAGATTTTTATGTCAACACCTCACCTCTCCACCTCATCCAATCAGAGAACACGTTGTATTCTGTGAGACAGTGCAAAGTGTTCCCTGAATGGTGCCTGTGCTGATCTAGCAACCTCCTGTGCTCACAATGCAGAAGGGCAGCCGACCAGCATGGGTACTTGAAGCTAGTGGAGATCACTAGAGTAGGGGTGCCTAGTACAGTGATTTCCAGCTTACATGGGGATCCCGCAGATATGGTGCATACATACCTTCATTGGTCCAAGCTGGACCAATGTAACTACGGAACAACTGTCATATTTAAACTTTAGCTTTCAACAAACAGGCTGCAGAACGAGAGTTTCGGAAAGATACATTCGGAGCACACTCTAGTGACAATGCTGCTCTGAATTCAGAAGCAGTGCAGCAGTATTTTCACCCCATCACAGGAAGCTAAATGAGGTGGATTTAACTGGCAGAATTAGCAGGTATTTGGAGACTTTGCTGAGGGACTAAGAAAACAGTTAGTGGAGATGAACTAATTAGGTGCTGCAGCACCTTCTCTCGCTTCTCCGCCTTTTGGCTAAGATCAAGCGTAGTATCTGTTCTTATCAGTGTTGGAATGGAACCTGAAGGTTAGTATCGGTGGTGGCCTAAGTTAACCGGGGCGCTCTGGGCGTAACTGGAGGACCGGAGTAGGCCAAACCAGAGAAAGCCGGATGGTTCCAATGCCTTCCTGATTTGAATGGGTCCGCCCCTACCAGTTTGAAGGGAGCGAGAAAACTGGATTGGTTCCGTGGCCAGTTAGTACTGCTCCTGGATGTGATAGGTAAGGAACGGCGGTGGCGGTGGGGGAGCCTTTCCTCCTGGGTTGAATCTGGCCTTGCAAAAGGCTTGTCCCCAGTTGAAGGTAGGTTCTCCCTAAGCTATCCAAAGTTCTGATGCCTCCTGGTAGGATAGGGCTACACTCGGTCTGGCCTTTGGGCCGGGGTAGAGAAAGCCCGTAGTGTATGTGCCCCTGGGGTGGCAGCCCAGGGGTGCCTTAATTCTCACTGGTGAGGGGCAGCTCGCCTTGAGTTTTTCGGCACCATGGTCACTGCACCTACACACTTTTTTAAGCACCTGCCTCTTGGGCAAGGCCTTTTGGCTTCGACCAGAGGAATTTTTATTCCGGCCGGAAGGCCTGCCTTTGTTTTTCACTTGGGCACTAATTCACCTCTCCACTTCCCCTCCCCCACCTTTGTGTTTGTGTGTGCTTTTTCTTTGTAGTTTGTCACTTTTCTATCACCTTTTTTTCACCTGCACGACTTGTAGGGTGTGGGTCCTCGGGCCCTGCCTTGAGTCTTGGGAGGGGGTGGATATGGCCTTTTGGCTTGGTCTGCCCTCTCTCATGGGGTCTCCCTTCAGGGGAGCCCCACTTAGTACTCGGTGGGGGCTGTTTCGGCAGTCCCCCTGAAGAACGGGGTCAGTCTGGTTTCGGCCAGACAGACCATGAGTACCTTAAATCCCTGTCAGGAGTCTTGCGCCCCGGGGGATCGAGGTTCGGGTCCTACCTCTTCGGAGGGAAGACCATTTGTTCGCACACCCTGTGCACTTTTTGTGTTCCTCACGTTGTGTGTGTGCACTTTTTTATGCACCGGGTGAAGTCTTTTGAGTGTGTTTCACACGCTACGGGCTTAAAAAAAAAAAAAAAAAATAGGTGCTGCAGCACATATATTTTTAATGGGAGGCCATAGTTCTACTTTAAAAAGTAGCATTTGCATTAGTAGCTTGAGGGCAATTCTTTTATGACTAGGGTAATGTATGAGAGGCATTCAAGTCAAACTGAGACTTTTCATTTTACAGGTATGTAGCACTACCCCCGTAGGGGCTGCTGAGTATCGATCTAACGTGAGCCTCCCTTGGATTATCCTGTTGTCAGATATCGGGTATTTTCACACACTGTCAGGTGCTCACACACTCTTTTGCTTTTTGTCTCCAATGACCAGTCTAGGGGATTTGTTTCTGGTGTTTTATTTGGAGAAATTGGCTAGGAGAAGGGATTTGTGGGATACTTCATATTCAACTATGTACAGATGAGGACTACTCTCACTTGGCCTAACTTAGTGGAACTGAATAGCAGATCTTCTGCTGAACCATACAGCACTTGCATGGGAAGAATAAGTATTTTGCTTGTGTTAGCAGCAGACTCTGAACTCTGTATCTTCAGGACACTAACCAGTGTCCCCTTGTGCTTACACCAAGCCTTCTGACTTTCTAGCACCAGGAGGGGGGATTTTAACAGCAATAGTCTCTAGGATCCCTGTGGGAAGCCTGTACTCACAATGCCCTGATTGCAGGTCACCTTCCTTCGAGATACCAGACGAGATGCATGGACATCCTCCCTCAGTCAGCCCTCAAGAGTCCCTGGGTTTCAGCATCTGTTTCTGGCCCTCAGGTCGACCACCTGAGGCCGCATGGCAGCCTTTGCTGGGGAGAGACAGCAGCCCCCTCCCCACCTGGACTCCGCTCTTCAGCCGAAGACCAGGAACCCCATGTGCACCTCAGATATAAGTACAGTCACCCAGCATGCATCGGGGCACCTCCCATGCCTATTGGCCAGGGCTGTACACATATCTCCTGCTCTCATCTGTATGGTTTCCTCCCACTGTGCAATACACTGTATCACTATTAGTGTGTAGTGACTACAGCGCTGCCCTAATAAAGTGCATTCAAATAATGAGCAAAACATTCATATATTGTGATAGAAAATAAACATTTGGTAAAGTGCTCAAGATAAAGTGCTAGCAGTGTTAAAAAGTGCTAGTAATAAAAGTGCTGAGTGCAGTATCAAATCAAATTGTCCATAAACATGAAAAAAGTCCATAAACTTTAGGTGAGTCTTGCTGCAATGTGAATCCAAAGTGGTGTGTTCCCCTCCTATGTGCCCCCTCTCACCAGCTGTATGTATAAAACAGGCTTTGATTATATATGCTCCTTCCTCTACTCCTTCCACGTATTGGTGTTTGGCTGTTAGTGGTATTGTCTTGTACCTGGATGTCCTTGAACCGGAAGGTTCCTTGTTTCGTAGCTTGCAGCCTTCGGACCTGTTGTGCCACAGAGAAGCTCTGGAGTTTGTCAGTGATTTTTCGAGCCTGATGCTTAGCTTGGACTCACTAGCCCCACCTGCTGTCAGTTGCGAACGATGTGCAATTTACCCAGCTGTGAACAATGTGCAACTTGACCAGCATTTAAATAGCAGCACTTCCTGTTGCTGAGTGCCCGTTTGTTTGGAATATCTTCCTTGGTGTACTGCTTGCTCTTTGATAAGACTTTCGCGTATGAACTTTTGCCTGTATTCTTGACCCCTCTTCAACCTGCCGAATCTGTACTTCACCGCCAGCTTGTGTATGACTTCTGCCTGCCTGACCATTCTTTGGATTACGTTTGGATACCGCTTTGCCCGATCTGTTGCCGGCCTGATCTCTGACTACATTTTCGCCTGAATCCTCAGCACTCAAACTCCACTTCGGACTTTACCTAACAGGTATCCAATTCAGGCATATGACCGTATAATCACTCCTTATCACCACCTCTTCTCCTCCATTTCACTCTCCAAATGTGAACCAGCGTAGGTATCACCATAAAAAGGATGGGAGAACATTCATAGTGTAAAACTGTTAACTTTTATTAAAGAATAAAACGCAATTGCACTTACATAAAAATGATCACTAAAAGCAGAAGAAAATCCAAAAACTTTCTCGGCGTGTTCTCATGTGGCAGATACTAGTCACTGACCGGCCGCGCTTGACATGTTTCGCCCCTCCCACTGGGCGTCTTCAGAAGCTCTGAAGACACCCAGTGGGACGGGGTGAAACATGTCAAAGGCGGGTGGTCAGTGACTAGTATCTGCTCTGAAGACGCCCTGTGGGGGGGGGGGTGAAACATGTCAAGTGCGGCCAGTCAGTGACTAATATCTGCCACGTGAGAACACGCTGAGACAGCTTTTGGATTTACTTCTGCTTTTTATTGATCGTTTTTATGTAAGTGCAATTGCATTTTATTCTTTAATAAAAGTCAACAGTTTTACACTGTGAATGTTCTCCCGTCCTATTCATGGTGGTGATACTTATACTGGTTCACATTTGGAGAGTGAAATGGAGGAGAGGAGGTGTGGTGATAAGGAGTGATTATACGGTCATATGCCTGATTTTGATACCACTAACAGTCAAACACCAATACGTGGAAGGAGCATATATAATCAAAGCCTGTTTTATACATACAGCTGGTAAGTGGGGGCACATAGGAGGGGAGCATGCCACTTTAGATTCACATTGCAGCAAGACTCACCTAAAGTTTGTGGTTATTTTTCATGTTTATGGACTATTTGACTTGATATAGGCACTCAACACTTTTATTACTAGCACTTTTTAACACCGTTGGCACTTTATGTTTAGCACTTTACTAAATGTTTATTTTGTATCGCAATACATTAATGTTTTGCTCATAATTTGAATGCACTTTATTAGGGCACCACCGTAATCACTACTAGATTAGGTTTTTACCATCAACACAGCAACAGCCTGATTAATTAATTACTTACCCAAAAGGATTCACAAACCTTGGCGCAGGGTCCACACCCATTAATTACTGTATCGCTATTGAATCATGGTGAAACATCAAGCCAGGATGAGCAGCATCAGAGCACACTGGGCTGGTTCTTTCCAACAATTACAGCTCTCTGTTAAACAGACAGCTCCTAGATTTACCTGGCTTTCTTCCTGTAAAGCAGAGAAACCAAAAACTATAGACACCTTCACTAGCACCTATCTAGGAGGGTGCTACAGATATAAAAAGGGATGCTAGCGTGGCAGTACTACATGCAGTAGTAAGTGGCAAGTGTGTCCTATTACTAAAAGGTGGAACACATGTCGCTGGCCAGTCCAGAGACCATTAATCAAGATGGCAGACAACAGTGTTGGTGTGTACATGTAGTGATGATGTTTCTTGTGAACAAAGGTGGATATTCACATAAGACTTCAAGCACAGCACGGTGAGGAGATGCTCAGCCTCAGTAAGACGTTTGAATGGTACAAATGTTTCAAAGATGGCTGTACATCCATCAGTGACGATCCTGGCTTCCCAGGCCACATCAGTAATTTCTGTGAACATTCAGCGTGTGGAACGCTGTATAATTGAGGCATAACCTGTTGTGAAATTGCACAAGAGGCTAATCTTTCTGTGGGAATGGTGAACGCAACCATTTACAAACATTTGCATTTTCGAAAAGTCGTCTTCTAAATAATGTGCACACGCGTCTGTGGAAAATACAGCCTGGTTTGATCGCTTAGGGCGTCCTGTTTCTCCAGGACAAGGTACAGGCTCAAACTGTTCATCGCCCTACATGCGCATTACAGCAACTCGGCTGGGAGGTATTGCCACATCCTCCTTACAGCCCGGACCTCGCTCTGAGCGATTTCTACCTCTATGGTCCCCCTAAAAGAGTTCCTCAGAGTGCCCCCATTGCCCCTGACTGTGCTGAGATTGGCTGCAGCACCAACCAGTCACCCGACAATCGGCTCCAGACATTACCCAAGAGAGCCCTGTGTAGGTAAACAAACACAGGACTCTCTTCTGACCGCAGCAATGTGCTGTTTTTTTCTTCCTGCAAAGCACATTGCTTAGTAAAAACAGCACACACAGTAACACGTTTGCTACACATTTAACCCCTTGATCGCCCTGGATGATAACCCCTTCCCTGCCAGTGTCATTAATACAGTGACAGTGCATATTTTCTATTAGTGTCACTGGTACCTAAAAAAGTGTCAGGTGTCCGAATTATACACCGTAATATTGCAGTCCTGCTATAAGTCGCTGATCGCCGCCATTACTAGTAAAAAATAAATAAAAATTCCATAAATATATCCCATAGTTTGTAGACGCTATAACCTTTGCGCAAACCAATCAATGCACACTAGTTTTTTTTTTTTTTTTTCTTTTAACAAAAATATGCAGCAGAATACATTTTGGCCTAAATTGATGATGAAATCAGAATTTTTTTTTTTTTTACATTTTTTTTATTGGGTGTTTTATAGCAGAAAAAGTAAAAAAATATATATTTATTTTTTCAAAATTGTTTAAAGCGCAAAAAATTAAAACCTCAGGGGTGATCAAATACCATTTAAAAGAAAGCTCTATTTTGGGGGGGGGGAAAGACATACATTTTATTTGGGTACAGTGTCGCACGACCACGCAATTGTCAGGTAAAGTAACGAAGTGCTATAGGATCTTCTAGGTGTCTGCATTTGCCATTCATCTATATTTTTTCGTTCCCTTGAAATGTAGGGACAACAGGATATCATGTGAACCTGGACTAATAATCCATTTTATTCAAGGATAATTGCATCCAATTTCCAATTCTAATTTGAAGCTCTGCAGGCAATCAGGATTCACAGCAGGAAAAAAAATGAACAAATTCTCCAGCTCAATCTGATAGGCCCTCTAAATTCTACATTGCCCATCATGGATCAATACTTACCAACCAACGGAAAACAGAATCCATACAAGATACTAATGAACTGACTCTGCAAAACTAGCATACTACAGCAGCAGTTGTATTTACCAAAGCAGTGACTTAAGGAAAGCTCTAAGAAAATATGTAAAAGTACCTTTTTAGTTTGCATGTGTATTTTGTAATAAAAATATATATTTATATATATATATATATATATATATATATATATATATATATATATATATATATATATATTAAATATCTAAAATTGAATCAAAAATATAGCCAAAGATACAGTGAAAGACCATAATCAGGCATTATTGTCAAGTGCAATTAACTTCTGCAGTATATACATTAGCAAAGAACAATTTACTATACGTAGGGATGATATTTTAAAAACCAAGGATCCAGTGAAGAGAAGGAAAAAGGTAGGGAGGTGATAGAGGTCAACCAAGGAAAGGAGAAATGGTAAGCAAGTATATATCAGCATGCCGAGTATCAATAATTTAGATTGGCAAGTATGAGATGTAATCAAACGACTTGCATTCTTCAGACATCATGACAGTATGCAGATAGAGTATGTAGAGTGTGCAACCTTGCCATCATTGAGCTTGATCTGTACTGCGAGAATAAATGGAGAGAAAATAACAAAGAAATTGTGGACTAGCCAGGCGAGGAACAAAAGAACTGAACAAGCAATTAAAACGAGGGAGGGAGCATGTTGGTAAAATAACGTTGTCCAGGGGTAATGTACATGTGCTTTGTCATTAAAGCAGAACTTTACCATAACAACTTGATAAAAAAATAATTTTCTTTAGCAAGGAAAATACATTCTACAGTGTGCTGTAAATTGCATCCAGAATTGCTCCTGTTTATTTTTGCTGGAGGCTGCCATTTTTACTGAAGCTCAAACCCCCTGAGCAGCAGTAAATCTTCAAGCTGTCAGCAGATTGGCCTCTAGTGGCTCTGATTTTCAGCATAGTGCCAAAAATGGAGAAGAACTGAGCTTGTGCAGAGCAGGTCGAGACAGCGTATTACTGGATTTGAAACAGTATAGGTCACACATGTGCCAAACACACGGCCTGCAGGCCAAATCCAGCCCTTCAGTCCTTGTCATGTGGCCCTCGCACCCAGTTTTGCAGCCAGAACAGCAGAACTCCAGTCTGTCACCTCCATCTCTCACCCTCTGTTCCCTGCACCGTGAGACAGAGCCACCTACACAGGGAGGTACTAGAGCCAGGCAAGGTAGTGGAGAGAGATGAGAGGAAGCTTCAGAATGGAGGGTTGGGGTTTCACACTGCGAATTTCACCCCTAAACCCTGTACTCTGTACAAAGCACACCCCTGAACTCTGTACGTAACACACTCCTGAACCCTGCAATCTGTGCATAGTGCACTCCTGAACCCTGCACTCTGTACACAGCGCACTCCTGGGCTCTGCACTCTGTACATAGCATAATCATGAGCTCTGTACATAGAATAATTATGAGCTTTGCACTCTGTACATACATGATCATGAGCTCTGCACTCTGTACATAATTCAGCACTCTTTACATGGCGCACCTGTACATAACTCAGCACTCTTTACGTAGCGCACCCCAGATACAACCAGCTCTTTTAGGGCATCCATACTGCTGATGCGGCACGTAATGAAATTGAGATACCCCTGGTTTAGGCACTTATTTTTTAAAGTGATTGAAAAGTCTCGTGGTTTTGAAAAAAACAAAACAAACATGTTATACTTACCTCCTCTGTGCAGTTGGTTTTGCACAGATTGGCCCGGATCCTCCTCTGCTCGGGTCCCTCTTGGCTGCTTCTGGCTCCTCTCTTCTGTTGGGTGCCCCACAGCAAGCAGCTTGATATGGGGGCACCCAAGCCAAGCTGCAGCCCTCTGTATCCATTCAGACACAGAGCTGCTGTTCGGCCCGCCCCCTCTTTCTCCTGATTGGCTTACTGACTTTCATTGACAAGGCTTTAAGGCTTAATAACCAATTTAAGTCTCCCCAGTGGTCTTACAGTCAATAAAAACTAGTCTAAGATGAGAAAACAAAACAGTTTTGGCTTTAGGTACAGTATACAATTTAGGAACCCTATATTAAATGAGGCTGACTGCCTCAAAAAATCTACCCAGGAGATTAAAAGATTATAAAGCATATAACCAAATGTGATTCCTACTTTTCAAAGTTTAACAAAAAAACTAAAAATAAAACATGTTCTTAAACAAAGATTATCTGATCAGCTATAGCGATCGAAATCTGTAAAATTCCGTAGAATTATCACTGTAAATCAAAAGTGTAATTCATTCTGTGTGTTTTTCTTACCACTACTGAGAAAGGAAAAGGTCTGGTCTAAAAAGCAGATCATTTTTGTAACAGGAAAGTGCATTATATTTTCAGTGAGTACATACCTTGGAGTTATTATTGCTATGCATACCTGTAGGTCAGCCTATGCTTCACCTTTTTACCAGAAAACCGGTTCATTGGATTTTCCCCTTCCCCAGCAGCACATACTCACTTTATTTTTATTTCCTCGTTACTCTCTTCAGCCTTCAAACCCGGTACCTCTGCCTGGAAATTAGCCCGGTATAGTTTTTTTTTTTTCTGTATATATTATTGTGAATTTACTAAAATCCATAGGGTTTTCATAAAAATTCATCAATGAGTATACACGGCCTGTATACTAGCACATGTGTGACTTTTCCTGGCAGCAAAAAATTTCCCAGCAACTGGGACGGATTCGCCAGGACAGCCCCACATCTCAAACCTCTGTCCTAATGATGCAATTTACCAGTTATGTCCTGCGAGTTCAGCATCACCCTGTGATATCGCTTCTCTGCCTTTTGACTACAATCTGTATCTGTTCTTATCGGTGTCCAGTAGGGGTGCTGTCATTCTGGCTTGATGGGGGAGCTGGAGTGGCTGGCTATATACCCCTGCTGGAGTGATGGGGGCTTCGAAGGCTTGTACCGGTTGGAACAGAAGTTGAGGTGCCCACAGGCTGTCGGGGCCCGGGAAAACTTGAGCGGATCTACCTTGTCTGACCATGGGCTGGAAAGGCAGAGAGTCTGCGGTGTCTGTGCCCCCTGGGAGTGGTCACCCTAGGGGTGCTCTTAGTAACACTTGGGTGTGGGACCCCAATGTGTGAAATGGCACATGGTCACAGCCGCTAAAACCTTTTTTGCACTGGGCCTTTTGGCTAAGTCCGTGACAATTTTTGTCTTCCAGGTCTCAGTGCCCAGCTCCACTGTGTGTCACTCTTTGACTTTTGTGTGCGTTTTCTTTTCACTAAGATGAAGGGTGTGAGTCCTCGGGCCTGCGCTTACGTCTAGGGAGAGAATGTGTGGCCCTCGGGTTCCTTCCTCCCCTGCGGGTGTCTCTATTCAGGAGAGCCCCTCAACCTAGTATAAGATGGTCCGACCTAGAAAATGGGGTCTGCCAGGCCTTCTGGCTAGGCAGACAATTGGAACCCTATGTCCCTGTCAGGAGCCTTGATCCCCGAGGTCAGGGAGAGGCCCTGGTCCTGATATCACTGAGCATGTGCAATACGCCCGAAGTGAAAAAAGGGTATTAACTAAGGGGATTGTGGCTGCGAGTGGACAATTCCTGCATATTTTGGGGTGGGATGTGCCAGAAAGCAGGTGTGGTCTGAGTGTGACCAATCAGAAGATGGGTGGTTATATACTAATGTGTTGATAAGTATGGCATGCTCTGAACCATCACATGCACTTTAGTGCAATAGCTTTTGCCATGGAATTTCACACTGTCCTGAAAAATGATTTGTAGCTTACAGCTTTGGGGTTTAATGTAAATGGTTACCATTAACTTGTATACATGCCATCTTATTTATTTCCTTTTGTATGACTCAACATTTTAAATGTGTTGTTGCACTTTAACTATACAGTTTTAATTATGAATTTCAAGCAATTAAATCAAGTTGGACCAGAACTGGTGAGATAAGTGGCCTGTTACCTGTTTACAGGGAAGTATTACATTATTCAATACAATCCTACCAGTCCAGCGTACAATACGTGGAAAGTAATCACCAACAGTTGCTTGTATGAGGTTAGTGAGGCTGCCTACAGTATATTACACCCCACATTAAAGTGGGACTCCAGCCAATAATTTTCAAATTTTATGTTGCATGGGTAAGCTTTTGCATCCTATTTGGGTTTTTTTAAATTTTTGTTGGCAGCGTCCCAGTTACTACCAGAACAAACGTAGAGCGAAATCTCCAGATCAACATCCAGATGTCCTCCAGACATTGGAACAGTAAGAGATTTACAGGAGGTTTGATCTCTCTTCTGTGACTTGTGTCGACAGGACAAAAGAAGAAATCTCACCGAAGAGAAAACAGACCAAATAAAAATCGGAGGTTCTATCTCTTTAACCTCTTCAGCCCCAGAAGGTTTACCCCCCTCCATGACCAGGCCATTTTTTGCGATACGGCACTGCGTTACTTTAACTGACAATTGCGCTGTCGTGTGACACTCTACCCAAATAAAATATATGTTATTTTTTTCCTACAAATAGAGCTTTCTTTTGGTGGGCATTGATTACCTCTGTGGTTTGTATTTTTTGCACTATAAGGGCTGGTTCACATTAGTGTGATCACAGGGATCGCATGTATTTCGGAGCGCACTTTTTATAAATTACATGCGATCTCTGTGCAGTGCAAATTTCAGCCATACAGTTTGTATGGCTGAATTCGCACCGCAATCGCACTAAACACGCACATGACCCTTTTTTTTTTATCCTCAGCAGCAGTGCGATCCGATTCTGTGTGAACTTGCAGATCGCACTGCGATATGCGATCTCAACTGGGGGTGCCGTTAACTTTTAATTGACACCCCCTGCTTATCGTGTGAACTGCCAGGGGTGCGGATGGGATGCGGGAACACGCTGCATATTCGAAGTGTGAACCGAGACTAAACAGAAAAAAAAACATAAAAAGGCCAACAATTTAAAAAAAAAAAAACCTATATGTTTTACTTTATGCTATAAAACATGCCTAATAAAAAAATGTAAAACGTATTCATAAATTTAGATCAATATGTATTCTGCTACATGTCTTTGGTAAAAAAAAAAAAAATCCCAATAAGCGTATATTGATTGGTTTGCGCAAAAGTTATAGCGTCTACAAACTGAGATATATTTATGGATTTTTCATTTTTTTAAAATTGTTTTTATTAGTAAGGGCGGTGATCAGTGATTTTTAGCCAAATTGTGACCTTGCGGCCAACAAATCTGACACTGACACTTTTTTGGGGACTAGTGACATCAATACAGTGATCAATGCTAAAAAAAAAAAAAATGCACTGTCACTGTACTAATGACACTGGCAGGGAAGGGGTAAACACCAGGAGCAATCAAAGGGTTAAATGTGCTCCTAGGGGGTGCTTTCTAACAGTGTGGGGATGCTTTGGTTGGGGGGGGACAGAGATCTGTGCTCCTGCTTAGCAGGAACACAAGATCTCCATCTTCCCCTCTCCTGAGAAAGATTGTCGGGTGTCCGCAAACATGGGGTCCGCTGTACCCACTGATTGGCTCCCGCTGTGTCCAATCAGTGACCCAGTGCAATAAATCACATACAGGTAACGTGATTTCATGCAGGAGGGCCTGCTGCAGTATATCTGCGTGGGGCAGTCCGGAAGAGGTTAATGCTTCATACATCTAAAACATGGAAAGGGCTGTATTTACTATAAAGCACTTGATCCATTTGTATCGGAATTGGGGTAGCAATGTATTGGTCGACAGTTGAAGACAGACATTAGGGCCTTTTTCCTTGCAAGAAAAATGTTTCCCTTTAAATCCTGTGGGACTTTTCACACCACTGCTTTACGGGCGCGTTATAAAAAGTCCTTAATGCTGCTTCTTTGGTGCGGTTTTTAAAAATGCACCAAAATTGCAGCTTCCCATTAAACTGAATGGAAAACGAGGCACAATACCAGGGAAACGTACTGCAATTTTACATTTTCGGTGCGTTTTCGGGTCACATGTCCATTTTTCACAGGTGTAGGCATGCACAGAAATGCACAGCAAACGTATCTGATTCACAGCAAAATCATGGTAAAAACGCAAATGTGTATTTAACATGATTTTGCTACACAGCAGTGTGAAAGTACCCTTAATGTCCATATGTGGCTTTTGTGAAACCACTTCTGTTGTCCCTAAAAACATTTTGCACATTTGGGTAACTGCTCCCAATGCCCATATCTGACCTTTGACACGACTGTGGATAATCATACATGTTTAGGATCAGGCATCCTGAAGTTGTGGTAGAATATATTGGGTCCCCAATCTGCCCGTGTATGTAACTTAAGAGAAAAAGCATTTCACTTTGTCCGCTGACACCCGATCCGATCCGTCAAATCTGGACGGATGGAAACCGACGGTCCGTTCCCATCCGATTCCCCCATAGAGATCTATGGGGCTGTGACAACTGTGTCTCCGCACACAGTGCGGAGAACAGCTGTCATTCTCCTGCTCAGCGGGGGATCGGCGGATCGATCCCCCGCTGAGAAAAGCGGAGTCCGTTTGACGGACTTACTGTGTGAAAGGAGCCTTACAGTTGTACATCCTGGTTTTAATTTTCCTAAAAAAAAAAAAAGGGAAAGACATGGTTTGGACTAACGGACAGGGCTTGTGTTAAAGGGCATTGTTTTTTATTGGTGTCTAGGGCAGTATAAGCTCGAGTTTGGTACATGAGTTATTTTTCTGTGTCAGTTATAAGATTATATGCAGATACGTATTTATTTTGCTCTACCTAATAATTCTTAAGATGGAAAAGTCTGGCAACAATATGGGTATTACTTCTTTGTAAAGCCGATTTAAATTTACCACTACAGTTACAATTCACTAAGCAGTAATTTACTAAGACTCTTAGGCCCCTTTTTACACGGGCTTTCTGATCAGATC
The DNA here is from genome assembly GCF_965119305.1 of Pelophylax lessonae. Lineage (NCBI taxonomy): Eukaryota > Metazoa > Chordata > Amphibia > Anura > Ranidae > Pelophylax > Pelophylax lessonae. The sequence continues at coordinate 69,952,964 of NC_138775.1, forward strand.
GGCCTGTCAGTTTTTCAGGCGGACCAGATCGGATGCTCCATGCACCCTTATGGAGCAGCAGATGTCAGAGGAGACCCCTCCACTGACACCCGCTGCTATCTGATCTGATCCTGTTCGTGTAGTCCAGACTAATGGAAACCCTATTTTCCATCCGTCTGAAGGTTTGGATGAAAATGGGCAGGCGGTCCGTTTTCATCCAACTTCCCATAGAGGAAAGCGGGGGATCTGACAGGTCTGTCTCTGCACAGTGAGCAGAGACAGACCAGTCATCGGCCTGCTCAGCGGGGATCGTCGGATCGATCCCCCGATGAGCAAAACTGAGTCCGCCAGGTGGAAATCCCGTGTGAAAGGACCCTAAGGAGCAGGTCATATAGTGATATAAAGATTACTATGTACTGTATAATTCTAGTCTCCAAAAATGTATGCCTGTAAAGTGTTCACCTTTCCTTTACCTTCAGTACTTGGATCACAATCCTCTTTTGCTTTAGCCTGAAATATGTGACACCATATTGTCAGCTTGAAACTATTTGTTTGTGTCAAAATATGTGAACAAGCCTGAACTGTATTACCTTAATCCCTCTTTCACATGGACTGCAGTTTTCAAATTGTGCGACTTCATCTGAAATCACAAGATTTCAAAGCCGTATGTCAGTTCAACTTGGAACACATCTGTGCGGCTTCATGCACCGATGTCTATGCAAGTCGCACTCGAAATCACCAAAATTAGTGCAGAAACTACTTTTTCAAATCAATGCAGCTCTGAAAAGTCAGCGTCGCACCAATTTGAACAGTGTTAATGCCGGCAATCGGTGCAACTTATCATGCGATTTGACCTAACCAATTGCTTGACAAGTCGCTCCTATGTGAATGGGAGCTTAGTCGCCCACAGACACAATTGTTTAGAGATTCTGTTCCCTATGTGTTAGCAGATCTTTACTTTCTGTGTTCAGCCTATTTTAACCTGCCTGTTAACAGTAAATGGTGGAACATGCATGAACAATTGACCACCTCATGATTTCTTTGGGCCAGTTTCTCCCATAAATAGGTACATTCTATTCTGACATGCCCTCTTGTGTTATATTTCAGCTGAGGTGCAGCATATATTGAAAGTGCAGCATAAAGGATAATATTGGGTAAAATGTTACATTTTTAGGGCCCATTCATACCGGGGTGGTCCGTGGTATGTTTAACTCACACAGGTTATATTAGGCAGTCCATGTACTGCCCAATGCTTCACAATAGGTCGAAAATAGTGCAAGCTGAATTTTTTGTGTAGCACCCTACAGGTAGGTGCTAGGTAAATATATAGTGGGCCTTGTCTGCCTAACAGCAGGGTTGTGATTTGTTTAGATAGGGTGTCAGGGCTTCCAGATGTGCCTGCTGAGGGGAGAAGTATCCCCACTGGCTCCTGTGAGAAGCTTCTCATAGGGTAGTGTGGGAAGCCCAATGTAACTACCCCAGAAGGCAGATTATGCTGCAAAGGATTCTGGGAGTGGATATAAGTTTGGGGGGAAGTGCGTAGCACGGTGTCTTAGGCGGGAGCAGAGTCCCAGGAGGGAGAGTGCGGCTGTCTCCTCCTGTCTGAGGAAGGTGGATGTCTCGGGGTGTCGCCTGAGTGTCCAGAGAGTGCTGAGTTGAGCTGAGGGAATCCGGTGTGCCGAGAACCTGAAGAGAGAGTGGGGTCCAGTCCCAGGAAAGCCTACACAGGTTGTGAGTACTGAGGATTGCCCTGGGGGTTTGCCTGAAGTTAGAGGGGACCACTCCGGAAGAGGTTCTTGGATCCAGTGCCAGCTAGCTGTAAGGGGTACCTAGGTTGAGGACCCTGAAGCTACAGAGAGGGTACATAGTCAGTGGACCCTGAAGAGTTTGAGGTTAAAGGGGGCACCTGCAGTTTGGGCCCTGAATTGTGCAGAGTGTGTCAGTTACAGTTACAGCTATACAGAGTTCTACTACATACTACCTCAAGTTGTGCCAGGCAGGGGAAAGAATACAGTGATTTTTACAGTGCAACAGTGTCAGGAGTTTTACAGTTCTCAGTCTTGGATCTTTTGGACCAGGGCTTCCCAAACTTTTTTGGGCTGAGACCCACTTCTGAATACAGTTATTTTTCGGGACCCACTTGCTTGTAATTAAATATTGTAAAGAGCTACAGAATTTGTTGGCGCTATATAAATGCAAATATTAGTTGTAAGTAATCAGCACCCTCATAGACAGTATAAAGCAGGCAGAGGACAGAAATCAACCACCCCAGGACAGGGATCAGCAGGCTATACGGCACTCAATCTCCTTCCTCTCCCAGCGGTCCGCAGTGAAGGTGAATCCCCTGTTTGCCCTCTCCAGGGCCCAGCACACCTCACCCAGAGTCTCCATGATGAGGAGCTCTATGCTGGCCTTGGTGTCCTGGCTCTTCTCCTTCAGATCCTCTACTGGGGTCACAGAAGCTGCCATGAACTCCTGACACCGCCGGGCCACCTGGTCCTCCTATGACACCGAGGCTGCCGTCTCTGCCTGCTATAGCTGAGATAATACCACCTCCAGACTAGCCACCACCACTGCCGCCAGCAGGACCAAGGAGCTGGCCCAGCACCCCATGAACATATCCTACATAACAGCCCACATACATACAAATACAACATTACAATGCCATAGAAATGGTTACTCACTGATGCAAGTATCCTCCTCGCGGGAAATGCAGACCAGTCTCCGTAAACTGCGTGGGCAGAGTCCTGAATCCATTGCGATTTGACTGCTCTGGCTCTCTGTAATTTGTGTGGGCTCGTACAGCACAATTTAAGCTGGCCCGCTCTCAGTGATTTCTGGCTCAGCGCGACCAACTCAAACGCAGCTCGCCACCCACCAGTGGGTCCCGAGCCACAGTTTGGGAACTCCTGTTCTGGACTATAAGTCAAGGATTTAGCACTTCTTCTGTTTTACAGAATATTCTCAGTGTCCGTGAGCGTCGGCTGGCGTCAAGGAAGCGCCAACGGGCATTTCAGAAGTAAAAGTCCCAATTGTAATTAGTTTAAGCCTCAAGGAGTATCCCACTCATTCCCTTCTCCCATCCCCTAATTCCAATAAAAAACCACAAAGATGCCGGAGTTGTCACTGCTTCAGTTGTCACACCCAGGGTCACAGCTTACATGGGCTGGAGAGATTACCGGTACTAATCAGACCCACATCAGGCCAAAGGCCTGGAAACCTTACTACATTTGTAAGGGAGCACACTCTAAAGTGCAGTAGTATGTAAGCATACGTTCACATATGTTTGGGTCCGGAACGTGTGCATAATCGCAACACCTTCCTGACCCACACAGAAACGTGACAGCACCTGTGCGCATTTTCGCATGTGCAAAACAGCATGGTGCCACCACCGTGCAGTTCCGTGTGGTGTGTTTTTAAAAGAGTTGGGGACTTCTTTCCCCATTTTTCTTGCAGGTACAGCAGCCCATTCCAAAAAATGGGCTGCTGTACCTGTGATGCATGGTCATAAATGCACAATGCACATATGTGAACCTAGCCTTACTGTGGGTTGTGGTGCTCTGTGAAGGTGCATTGTGCTGCTTGCATAATGAATGGCACTGCAGCATGCCAACCCACTTAACAGTGGTGTGAAAGGGTCTATGACAGGGATCCTCAAACTACGGCCCCCAGCTGTTGTGGAACTACACATCCCAAGAGGCATTGTAAAACTCTGACATTCACAGACATGACTAGGCATGATGCGAATTGTAGTTCCTGAACAACTTGAGGGCCATAGTTTGAAGACCTCTGGTCTATGATATACAGTATCTGGGCTGAAAATAGATTTTTGAACTGAGGCTGGTGTGTGTATACACTGCTCAGCATAAATCAGTACACCTAGCAGATTTGTCAGAAAACCTTTTACTTTCCCTTCAGAATTAACATTTTCTATGGGACACTATACTACAAAATACTCCCACAAATGCAGGCCATTGATTGCAACCAAGATTTGTTAATTTGCACATACAAAAAAGTATTTTTCCTAACAAATTCATTCAAGACCATGTTGCAAAAATGAATACACCCCAATGAAAGTCTTAGGCTCCATTCACACCATGGCATTCCGTTTTGCGGTCAGAATCGGCGCAATTCTGCCCACAATTCGGAAATGCCACAAATCGTTTGACGCCCTTGTGATCCCTGTTACTTTGAATGGCACCCAAATCGCGGCACAATTTTGCAGCAATTGTCACCCGACAAATCGCTGTAAAATCACGCAAACAGAATCAGATCGGAACGCCATGATGTGATTGGAGCCTTAGGAGATAAGCTTTAGACAACAACACCCTAATTACCAGAATTCAACTACAGGTGAGTCTATTTATTCATTAAAAAGATGTTTTTGCCCCTTTTTAAAAAGAAAACAAGTAAAAATTAAATCCACTTCTAAGAGAATTTTGCTACTTTAATGAATTCAAAGTCTTTGCTTTTTGTACTGCTTCTGTACGCTGTAGTGGGGATTGGGAAACTCGTCAACAATTTCTACTGAGTGATCAAGGCTTTGCCTAATGAGACCCCAGAGAAACTTTGATGAGCAGGACTGTAATTTTCAGGCCTGTGGAATCTCAGGCTCAGAATGGTGGTGTTCCCAGAACACCAGGGTGCTGTCAACAGAAAACTGCAAAAAATGGAATGATGAACAAACAAAAGTCAAGGCCAAGCCAACTGTTCGTGTATTTCAGTTGATTTTTGAGACGTTTGTGAAATATTCTCTAGACATAATTTTTATGTAATAAGTGCCAGCTCATGCCCTTGAAAGTAAAAAAAATAGAATATTTCATTCCTTCTTTGGCTGTAGGAGAATGGCTTTCTAAGCTGTAAGATAAACACTTGCATTTTTGCCGCAGGTCACGCTGTGGCTCACATTCTTGTCATTTTGGAGAGGGAAGATTCAGAATTGTGTCTGTTGATAGAGAGCAGTGTCCAGAGCAAGCCACAAGACTCTATATGAAAAGTTCATTGTATTATCCTTAAGGCAGCTCATTTCCCTCTGACCTAAATACCTCTTCTATTGTCTCATCAGTTTCCAGCTACTGAGCTAACTGCTTGTTTAAGGTCATAACATCTCTGGCTAAAAAACTGCATATTTTACTTAACCCCCCCCCGGGAGAAGGGACAAGGGGCCTGTGACAGATAGTTTACTCTAAGTAATAACTTTCTAGGACTGTACTGACACTATCCAGTTCAAGATTTTAATGCAGGGATCCTCTAACTACGGCCCTCCAGATGTTGCGGAACTACACGTCCCATGAGGCATTGTAAAACTCTGACTTTCACAGACATGACTAGGCATGATGGGAATTGTAGTTCCTGAACAACTGGAGGGCCATAGTTTGAAGACCCCTGTTTTAAGGGGACCTTATAGTGTATTTTCAGTAAGCAAAAAATTTGAGTTCTAGTGTTTACCTTAAGGCCCCTTTCAGACGAGCTTTTTGTCAGTCTGCTTTTGTCCCATGACCGGGTCAGTTGAGGATTGTTGGACTGAATGCATTAAGTTTGGAACCATGTCCACTTTTGTGAACCAGACTGGATGTTGGCAAATATAGGCCGAACGTTGCCATTTTACCCTCTTCAGCCCCAGAAGGGTTAGGTTTAAAAAAATATCTCAAGCTATGAGCATCTCAGGGAGCACTGTTCAATCCATCATCCGAAAAAGGAAAGAGTATGACACAACTGCAAACCTACCAAGACATGGCCGTCCACCTAAACTGACAGGCCTGGCAAGAAGAGCATTAATCAGAAAAGCAGCCAAGAGGCCCATGGTAACTCTGGAGGAGCTGCATAGATCCACAGCTCAGGTGGGAGAATCTGTCCACAGGACAACTATTAGTCGTGCACTCCACAAATCTGGCCTTTATGGAAGAGTGGCAAGAAGAAATGCAATTTTTTGTGATACGGCACTGCATTACTTTAACTGAAAATTGCACGATCGTGCGACACTGTACCCAGAAAAAGTAATGTCCCGACAAATAGAGCTTTCTTTTGGTTATATTTGATCACCTCTGCGGCTTTTATTTTTTGTGCTATAAACAAGAAAAACTTTTTTTACTTTATGCTCTAAAACATACCCAATAAATTATTCCAATATGTATTCTGCTAGCTACATATTTTTGGTAAACAAAATTCCAATAGGTGTATGTTGATTGGTTTGCGCAAAAGGTATAGCGTCTACAAACTATGGGATATTTTTATGGATTTTTTTTCTTTTTTTACTAGTAATGGTGGCGATCAGCGATTTTTAGTGTGACTATGACATTGCGGCAGACAAATCAGACACTAACTGATACTTTTGACACTTTTGGGACCAGTGATATAGTGATCAGTGCTAAAAATATGCACTGTCACTATACAAATGACACTGGCAGGGAAGGGGTTGACATCAGGGGCGATCAAAGGGTTAAATGTGTTTCCTGGTAGTGCTTGTTATCTAGGGGGGGCTGCTTTGACTGAGGGAAGACAGAGATCCGTGTTCCTGCTTAGCAGAAACACAAGATCTCCATCTTCCCCTCTCACAGAATGGCATTCTGCCTTGTGTACATAGACAGACCGCCGTTCTGCCTCTTTCCCGAAAGATCATGAAGTGTCGGCGAACATCGAGTCCGCCGGGCTCCCGCTGTGTCCAGTCACAGCGGGAGCAGGCGCCGGTAACGCGTGCACACGCCCCTGACCCATTTCACAAAATCACATACAGGTACGTAATTTTGGGCAGGGGGGTCAGTAGTGACTGTACAGCTTGTATAACAGTGTAAATTTGCTGTCCCCTCAAAAAAACTCAACACACAGCCATTAATGTCTAAACCGCTGGCAACAAAAGTGAGTACACCCCTAAGTGAAAATGTCCAGATTGGGCTCAATTAGCCATTTTTCCTCCCTGGTGTCTTGTGATTTGTTAGTGTTACAAGGTCTCAGGCACGAATGCGGAGCAGGTGTGTTAAATTTGGTGTTATCGCTCTCACTCTTTTATACTGGTCACTGGAAGTTCAACATGGTACCTCATGGCAAAGAGCTCTCTGAGGATCTGAAAAAAAGAATTGTTGCTCTACATAAAGATGGCCTAAGCTATAAAAAGATTGCCAAGACCCTGAAACTGAGCTGCAGCACGGTGGCCAAGATCATACAGCGGTTTAACAGGACAGGTTCCACTCGGAACAGGCCTCGCCATGGTCGACCAAAGAAGTTGAGTGCACGTACTTAACGTCATATCCTGAGGTTGTCTTTTGAGAAATAGACGTATGAGTGCTGCCAGTATTGCTGCAGAGGTTGAAGGGGTGGGGGATCAGCCTGTCAGTGCTCAGACTGTACACCGCACATTGCATCAAATTGGTCTGCATGGCTGTCGTCCCAGAAGGAAGCCTCTTCTAAATATGATGCACAAGAAAGCCCGCAAACAGTTTGCTGAAGACAAGCAGACCAAGGACATGGATTACTGGAACCATGTCCTGTGGTCTGATGAGACCAAGATAAACTTATTTGGTTCAGATGGTTTTAAGCATGTTTGGTGACAACCATGTGAGGAGTACAAAGACAAGCGTGTCTTGCCTACAGTACTTTGTTTTAAAAATATACTCATCTTTTACATTGGGAAAATGTATAAAGTTTGTTCCCTTGAAATAATTGGGACATCATTAATATTGTATGGTCATATCAGTTATCATTCAGATTACCGATGACCATAGACTAACCACTAAATCAGCTGATGAAATTGTTACATTTGTTTGTGTTTTTTTTTTTTTTTTTCAGGTTGTGGCTGTACAACTTTTCAAGTCAAGTGTCACATTGAATTAAGTCCATTCATTAAGACTCCGCACGCTAACCCAATACCATGTATTCAGCAAGCTGGAAAGAAGCCGCGGGCAAAAGCACTGCCAATCAGGAAGTCAAATCTAGAAAAACCTCAAGGTTGGTATTTAATAAGCTGCAATATTTTTTGACATTTTTATTTGGCAAAAGAGTTTTGTTTACAGACAAACATTTAAGGCTCCTATACTATATAAAAATTATTATACTATATATCATCTTTAATATGTATGTGTATCCCAGTCTTAGTCCGTAGGGTTCAATATTGAGTTGGCCCACCCTTTGCAGCTATAACAGCTTTACCTCTTCTGGGAAGGCTGTCCACAAAGTTTAGGCATGTGCAAGGTCAGGCACTGATGTGGACCAGAAGGTCTGGCTCACAGACTGTGAGCCAGGCCTTTTGGTCCACATCAGTGCCAGACCTTGCACACTCCTAAACTTTGTGGACAGCCTTCCCAGAAGAGTTGAAGCTGTTATAGCTGAAAATGGTGGACCAACTCAATATTGAACCCTACGGACTAAGACTGGGATGCCATTAAAGTTCATGTGCGTGTAAAGACAGGCTTCCCAATACTTTTGGTAATATAGTGTGCATATATATATATATATATATATATATATATATATATATATATATATATATATATATATATATATATATATATATATATATAGTTTGTGTATGTATATGTATATATATATATATATATATATATACTGTATGTGTATAAACAGTGCCTTGAAAAAGTATTCATAGTCCTTGAAATTTTCCACATTTTGTCATTACAACCAAAAACGTAAATGTATTTTATTGGGATTTTATGTGAAAGACCAACACAAAGTGGCACCTTATTGTGAAGTGGAAGGAAAATGATAAATGGTTTTCAACATTTTTTACAAATAAATATCTGAAAAGTGAGGCGTACATTAGTATTCAGCCCCCTTAATAATTGCCTTCAGAAGTCCCCTAATTAGAAAACAGAGTCCACCTGTGTGTAATTTAATCTCAGTATAATTACAGCTGTTCTGTGGAGCCCTCAGAGGTTTGTTAGATAACCTTAGTGAACAAACAGCATCATGAAGGCCAAGGAACACAGTAGACAGGTCAAGGATAAGGTTGTGGAAAAGTGAAAAGCAGGGTTAGGTCTAAAAATATCTCAAGCTATGAGCATCTCAGGGAGCACTGTTCAATCCATCATCCGAAAAAGGAAAGAGTATGACACAACTTCAATCCTACTAAGACATGGCTGTCCACCTAAACTGACAGGCCGAGCAAGAAGAGCATTAATCAGAAAAGCAGCCAAGAGGCCCATGGTAACTCTGGAGAAGCTGCAAAGATCCACAGCTCAGGTGGGAGAATCTGTCCACAGGACAACTATTAGTCTGGCCCTCCACAAATCTGGCCTTTATGGAAGAGTGACAAGAAGAAATCCATTGTTGAAAGAAAGCCATAAGAAGCCCCGTTTGCGAGAAGCCATGTGGGGGGACACAGAAAACATGGAAGAAGGTGCTCTGGTCAGATGAGAACAAAATTTAACTTTTTGGCATAAAAGCAAAACTCTATGTTTGGCAGAAAATTAACACTGCACATCACCCTGAAAACACCACCCACACCGTGCAAAATGGTGGTGGCAGCATCATGTTGTAGGAAAGCTTTTCTTCAGCAGGGACAGGGAAGCTGGTCAGAGTTGATGGGAAGATGGATGGAGCCAAATACAGGGCAATCTTAGAAGAAAACCTGTGAGTCTGCAAAAGACTTGAGACTGGGGCAGAGGTTCACCTTCCAGCAGGACAAGGACCCTAAACATACAGCCAGAGCTAAAATTGGAATGGTTTAGATCAAAGCATATTCATGTGTGAGAATGGCCCAGTCAAAGTCTAGACCTAAATCCAATTGAGAATTTGTGGCAAGACTTGAAAATTGCTGTTCACAGACGCTCTTTATCCGTTCTGACAGAGCTTGAGCTTTTTTGCAAAGAAGAATGGGCAATCATTTCACTCTCTAGATACAGTGTGTATATATATATATATATATATATATATACGTAATTCTTGTGAATGAGCAGCCCAAACCAACTGTATACATTATATATAATGTAAATATATATAATAAATGTATACAGTTGGTTTGGGTTGCTCATTCACAAGAATTACATGCAAAATAATGGTACCGCTTTCAGCACCTAAAATCCAAAAGAATCATACCACCAGGGAGGTTAAGTGGAAGAGATGATCGGCGCGAGATAACCCCTATGCCAGTGTCAGAGGGCGTATCATCCAACTGTAACATCTTGTAATTGCCGGGTGCTCGCTGACACACACAGTCTCGCCTCCTAGCCCGGCTTCTTTGATGGACGTCACACGTCCTGGTTGGCCAGGTGTTCTGTCCATCAAAGAAGCTGGGCTAGGAGGCGGGACTGTGTGTGTCAGCGAGCGCCCGGCAATTGCAAGCTGTTACAATTGGATGATCTGCGCTCTGACATTATTCAGTCCATCGGCTGGCCGGCAAAGTGCGAGCAGGCGAGTGGAAAATTTGAGGGCTGGTCTATAACATAAAATCCCAATAAAATACATTTACTTTTTTCATTGTAACATGACAAAATGTGGAAAATTTCGAGGGGTATGAATACTTTTTCAAGGCACTGGGTGTGTGTGTATATGTGTGTGTGTGTGTATGTGTGTGTATATGTATATGTGTATATATATATATATATATATATATATATATATATATATATATATATATATATATATATATATATACGTATTAGGGCTGCACGATATTGGGGAAAAAATCACATTGCGATATTTGTTCCCCAACGATATATATTGCGATATTACCCACCTCTTCCTGGTGTACATGGTACAGTCGCCTCCCCTCCGTATTTGGTACCTTCTTGGCAGCCTCGGCCCAGGTGCGCTCCCTCCGCCTCTTCTGTTTGTCCCTCATGATCGGGCTGTGAAGTCAGGGGGGAATATCTCTGGATGGGGGCAGACGGACACGCGGGAAGTGGGGGTCACGCTGGAAGTTGCAGTCCTCTTCACCAGGCGGCTCCTTCGCACCGTAAGCACACTCCCAGTTACCCACAATACACTTCCGCCCCACAGCACAGCGAACCAATCACGTAGTGAGTAGCGGCACAGCGAACCAATCAGGTGTGCAGGCACGCTTGATTGGTTCCCTGTGCCGCTGCTCACAGCGTGCTGCTCACCGCCCAGTCAGAAGAGCTGCAGAACACCGGATTTAACATGTGGGACGGCTGTATTCGTCTGCCTTCACGGAGTCCCCAATATCGCATGATCCGGCGATGTGAATATCGCCCACGGCCGCAGCACGATATTCGATGTTACATCGAATATCGTTCAGCCCTAATACATATATATCTATATATATATATATATATATATATATATATATATATATAGATATATATGTGTATATATATCTATATATATATATATATATATATATATATATATATATAGATATTTATAGAGAGATATATATAGATATAGATAAAGCCTAGTATCTCCTTCTGCTTATCAGTGGAGTTATGCCTGTTGCATGTGTCCATGTGTGATTCATCTGGGCTGAGGGAGTGTCCACACTGTGTCCAATAGGGAGGCTAGTTGGACAGTGGAGGAAACCCAGCCAGTGACACACAGGCTTTTGTAGCTATCTCAGTGGGTTGGCACAGACGAGTGGTGCATCCTGGGATAGGCTATAAAAAGCCAAGGGCACATGTGGCAGGGTGTCTTTTGGCGGGAAGCCAGGTCCCAGAAGGAGGGTGACATTTGTCTCTCCTTCTGCTCCTGTGGATGGTGGTTACAGGCAGTCGGCCTTGTGAGCCAGGAGTGTGGAGATGAGCCATGAGGTCCATGAAAGCTGACTAGTGGAGTTGGAGGCAGAGCAACCTTGGGGAAAAACAGTGTTCGTGAGTACCGGGAAGCTTGCCGGGGGTCTGCCCAGGAAGGGGACCACTCCAGTGGAGAGTCGGTGGACGGGTGTCAGCCCACACAGCAAGTGAGAAAGGTGGTGCCAATTTAGAACCCTAAAGAGTAATTCAAGCAAGAACATTTGATCTATCTTCACTTCAATGGCAGGGTGAAGCAGCGGCCTTGCCGCATTCTAAAGTCAGTTGTCCTCACCATTGTGAATAGTTGTCCGTTGGAGTATCCTACTCATCCCTTCTCCAAACTAAAATCTCAATAAAACCATAAAACCAACATCCCCTGGATTGATTGACTGAGCCAAGAACTTTCATTGCTGTTTATCTGCTGTCAGTTGCTAAGGGTAACCCAGGGGAATCCAGAAAGTGTAATTCTCAGCAGTCCTCTATGGGGCAGTGCTACATACATACATACATATACTGTACATACAGGGAGAGCGTAAGTGGTGTATAAGTATATGTACACACACACAAAACATATATATGCATAGTGTATATCTATGTGTTTATATAGTGTTTGTATTTTTCTTTTATGAAAACCTGTTATTTCAACTGCATACTTTCTGAAGATACCCATAGACAGTAGATGAAAGTCTCGGATTCTCACTTTTTAACTTTTTTTTAAGTGAGGAAATTCTAGGAGAATTCTAGTATCTGTAGGGTACCTGTTCATAAGGAGGAAGAAAGATCAAGCATCCAACCATCATGTAACAATTACATTTTATAGGAGTTTCACCTCCCCCCCCCCCCCCCACCAGTGGCGTACCAAGGGCCCCCAAGTGCTACCTGCCCCCCCCCGTGCTCTCCACCCCCCTGGTTTTCCCTGCCCGCCCCCAAGTGCTACCTGCCCCCCCCCCCTGTGCTCTCCACCCCCCTGGTTTTCCCTGCCCACCCCCCAAGTGCTCCCTGCCCCCCCCCCCAGTGCTCTCCACCCCCCTGGTTTTTCCTACCCACCCCCCAAGTGCTACCTGCCCCCCCCCGTGCTCTCCACCCCCCTGGTTTTCCCTGCCCGCCCCCCAAGTGCTACCTGTCCCCCCCCCCCCAGTGCTCTCCACCCCCTGGTTTTCCCTGCCCACCCCCCAAGTGCTACCTGTCCCCCCCCCCCCAGTGCTCTCCACCACCTGGTTTTCTCTGCCCACCCCCCAAGTGCTACCTGTCCCCCCCCCCAGTGCTCTCCACCCCCCTGGTTTTCCCTGCCCACCCCCCAAGTGCTACCTGTCCCCCCCAGTGCTCTCCACCCCCCTGGTTTTCCCTGCCCGCCCCCCCAAGTGCTACCTGTCCCCCCCCCCCAGTGCTCTCCACCCCCTGGTTTTCCCTCCCCACCCCCCAAGTGCTACCTGTCCCCCCCCCAGTGTTTTTTCCCTGCCCACCCCCCAAGTGCTCCCTGCCCCCCCCTGTGCTCTCCACCCCCTGGTTTTCCCTGTCCACCCCCCAAGTGCTACCTGTCCCCCCCCCCCCAGTGCTCTCCACCCCCCTGGTTTTCCCTGCCCACCCCCCAAGTGCTACCTGTCTCCCCCAGTGCTCTCCACCCCCTGGTTTTCCCTGCCCACCCCCCAAGTGCTACCTGTCCCCCCCCAATGCTCTCCACCCCCCTGGTTTTCCCTGCCCACCCCCCAAGTGCTCCCTGCCCTCCCCCCCCCAGTGCTCTCCACCCCCCTGGTTTTCCCTGCCCATCCCCCAAATGCTCCCTGCCCCCCCAGTGCTCTCCACCCCCCTGGTTTTCCCTGCCCGCCCCCCAAGTGCTCCCTGTCCCCCCCCAGTGCTCTCCACCCCCCTGGTTTTCCCTGCCCGCCCCCCAAGTGCTACCTGTCCCCCCCAGTGTCTCCACCCCCCTGGTTTTCCCTGCCCGCCCCCCAAGTGCTACCTGTCCCCCCCAGTTCTCTCCACCCCCCTGGTTTTCCCTGCCCACCCCCCAAGTGCTCCCTGTCCCCCCAGTGCTCTCCACCTCCCTGGTTTTCCCTGCCCGCCCCCAAGTGCTCCCTGTCCCCCCCCCAGTGCTCTCCACCCCCTGTGCCTTCCAACCAACCCTGCAATGCTTTCCAAACCCCCTCTTAATTCTCTCCAGCCCCCCCACCGTGCCCTTCAGCTCCTCCAGTGCTCTCTGCTTCGCCTGTGCTCTCCGGCCCCCCTAGTGCTCATCTATCTTCTATCATGTCCTCAGTCTCTGACCATCTCTTGTATCATGTCTGCAGTCTCTGAGCATCTCCTGTATCATGTCCTCAGTCTCTGACCATCTTCTGTATCATGTCTGCAGTCTCTGAGCATCTTCTGTATCATGTCTGCAGTCTCTGACCATCTCCTGTATCATGTCTGCAGTCTCTGACCATCTCCTGTATCATGTCTGCAGTCTCTGACCATCTCCTGTATCATGTCTGCAGTCTGACCATCTACTGTGTCATGTCTGCAGTCTCTGAGCATCTTCTGTATCATGTCCTCAGTCTCTGACCATCTCCTGTACTATGTCTGCAGTCTGACCATCTCCTGTATCATGTCTGCAGTCTCTGAGCATCTCCTGTATCATGTCCTCAGTCTCTGACCATCTCCTGTATCATGTCTGCAGTCTGACCATCTCCTGTATCATGTCTGCAGTCTCTGACCATCTCCTGTATCATGACTGCAGTCTCTGACCATCTCTTGTATCATGTCTGCAGTCTCTGAGCATCTTCTGTATCATGTCCTCAGTCTCTGACCATCTCCTGTATCATGTCTGCAGTCTCTGAGCATCTCCTGTATCATGTCCTCAGTCTCTGACCATCTCCTGTATCATGTCTGCAGTCTGACCATCTCCTGTATCATGTCTGCAGTCTCTGACCATCTCCTGTATCATGACTGCAGTCTCTGACCATCTCTTGTATCATGTCTGCAGTCGCTGAGCATCTTCTGTATCATGTCCTCAGTCTCTGACCATCTTCTGTATCATGTCCTCAGTCTCTGACCATCTCCTGTATCATGTCCTCAGTCTCTGACCATATACTGTATCATGTCTGCAGTCTCTGACTGAGCATCGCCTGTATCATGTCTGCAGTCTCTGACCATCTCCTGTATCATGTCTGCAGTCTCTGACCATCTCTTGTATCATGTCCGCAGTCTCTGACCATCTCTTGTATCATGTCTGTAGTCTCTGACCATCTCCTGTATCATGTCCTCAGTCTCTGACCATCTCCTGTATCATGTCCTCAGTCTCTGACCATCTCCTGTATCATGTCTGCAGTCTCTGACCATCTACTGTATCATGACTGCAGTCTTTGAGCATCTCCTGTATCATGTCTGCAGTCTCTGACCATCTCCTGTACCATGTCTGCCGTCTCTATCTATTTATGCTGAAGGTAGGACTGTGCAGGGGAGGCAGAGAGTGCAAAAGGAGGAACTGTGATTAGAGAGACGGGGGAGGGGGCAGACGGCAAGGGGCACTGTGATGGGGGGCTGTGAAATTTGTGCAATAAATATTCTTGAAAACATTACAAATTTCTGTGGGTGTTTTTACATTTTAAAGTTGGGGGGGGTGCCAGATATGGGATCCGCCCGGGTGCCAAATGCTCTAGGTACGCCACTGCCCCCCACACTAGATTGCTGAGCCACTTGTCTAAGTGGCCAAGCCCCTAAGTACAAGCTCATACTTCAAGCTCATAGTCCACAGGAATGAATTAGGAGTGCAGAGATCATGCATAGGCTTGGCCAGAAAAAGATTTGGCAAGCAAGAGGGATGTAGTCAGCAATATTTTGCTGGATAGGAGACAGGTGAGTATAAGACTGAAAGGGAGGCGGGAGGGAGATCACAATATAAATGTATGTACAAAAGTGTCACCTGCACACTGAACTGCTCGTGTTGAGCTTTCTATTAGTAACATTGATAAAACCAGTGATGTTTCAAAGTCACAAATGGGCTCCTTCATCAGGCACTAGTAATAGGAATGAATCAAGAGTGTGGAGATTATGCGTAGAACCAACCAGGAAAGTACTGACAAGCATTAATGTAGTCAACAATATTTTTCTGGATTGGGGACAGGTGATTATAAGACTGGGAAGAAGGGCAGGAGGAGGGGGCACAATATAAATAGCCACATTATAAATGTAAGTGCAAACGTGTCACCAGCACACCAAACTGCTCATGTTGAGCTTTTCTTATTCACATTGATAAAAAATATTGTTGTTTCAAAGCCGCAAACTGGCCACCAGTAATGAAGAAACCTGTTGGTGGTTGTTGCTTTTTCAACACAAATAGGGTAGCCATTGCTGGCCTGTCACATCACAAGGTTACGTACTGTTTGGAATGCACCCAATCTACAATTCCAGCATATAAGGGTAACTAAACCTAAACTGTACATAAACATAAGATGACAGTAGAGAGGGGCTGGTTTCGGGGAAAAGGTATATCTCTTTGTGATAGGGGCTGCACAGGCAGCCTGGTAACTTTATGAAG
Source organism: Pelophylax lessonae (assembly GCF_965119305.1). Classification (NCBI taxonomy): domain Eukaryota; kingdom Metazoa; phylum Chordata; class Amphibia; order Anura; family Ranidae; genus Pelophylax; species Pelophylax lessonae. The sequence continues at coordinate 69,969,152 of NC_138775.1, forward strand.
GGCCTCATCTTTCAATGTGAAATGATTTGTGGCCTGCTATAAGCTTTTATCAGCTGCTCTACATATTCAAATCTGAATAGTAGCTATTTCACTATATCTTGCAACAGTGATTCCAAGATATATATTTTATCGCTTCTCCTGGCCTAATTAAAAGCCATATAAACAAATGTGCACGTGGGCTCACTATATCCCAGGGTTTATCTATAGCCTGGTCTGGCACTGTTTGCTCTGCATATTAGACTCTTTTCCGCAGTAAAAGAGTTACTCAGAACATAGCAAATATTGCATAGGAGGAAGGAAGCATGACAGTGGTTAGCCACAAATATAAAGAATTATGTGTTTATGTGTGGGAGGAAATAGGAATATGTCACTGCACTTATGTGTACATTTCTAACGCATCTATCTGGGTTCACCCTAAACTCTTTCAAGACAATAGGCTTTTACAGTAAAAGTACAAATAAATTATTAAATAATGAACCTTTTTGAGTAGTTGTCAGCTATCTTGTTTCCTTATACTTGTGCTGGCTTTTTGTGCTTTGTTTATTTTCTATAAACTTAGTGGAGTAGAAGCATGACCAAGTCCTTTATAAAACGATGGCAAAGACCGAATGTGTATTTGTATTATATTATAGTGTATTATAGTATAGTTGTGTGTGTTTGTGCATCAAAAATACACTGTGCATTAGATGTTCCTTTACCACTGGAGGATTTTGCTGTCTTACGTCCAGGCCACTTTTTGCGATTCGGCACTGTGCGACTTTAACTGACAATTGCGCAGTCATGCAACGTCGTACCCAAACGAAATTTACGTCCCTTTTTTCCACACAAACAGAGCTTTCTTTTGGTGGTATTTGATCACCTGTGCGAATTTTACTTTTTGCGCTATAAACAAAAAAATAGCGACGATTCTGAAAAGATAACAATATTTTTCTCATTTTTTTAAAAGAAATTCCCCCCAAAAAAATGTAAAAATCAAAATTTTTTATCATTTTAGGCCAATTTCTGCTACATATTTTGGTAAAAAAAACGCAATAAGCGTATTTTGATTGGTTTGCGCAAAAGTTATTGCGTTTACTAACTAAGGGAAGGATTTCTGTAATTTTTGGTGTTTTTTTTTTAACGAGTAATGGCGGCGATCTGCGATTTTTTTTTTTTTGCGGGACTGCGACATTGCGGCAGACAGATCGAACCCTTGACTGAAATTTTTGACACTTTTGGGGGTACCAGTGACATTACTACAGTAATCAGTGCTATAAATAGGCACTGTTACTGTAAAGATGACACTGGCAGGGAAGGGGTTCATTTTTATTGGAGAGGGAGGGGTTAATGTATGCCTGGTGCTTACTGACGTGTGTGGGGGGAGGTGACTGAGTGACACAGGGACAGATCGCAGTTTCAGCTATGCTGAACCCTGCAATCTGACCCTGCCTGTCACTTAGGAGATCCGCCCGCTTTGTTTACACAAGCGGGCGGATCTCCACACTCGATTCCCCGACGATCGGGGAAGAGCGGCGGTGATCACCCTCCCCTGGCCCGACTCCCGCTGTAACTGAATACAGCGGGAGCGAGCCTCCCCTTGTGGGGAGGAGTCCAGCAAAGTAGGTCTACATCGCTGGACGGAATCGAACCACTTTGCCGCAGTAGCACCAATGTGAGCGGTCGGCAAGTGGTTAAATGATAAGTGAGGTTACACAATTTGTGCATATATAATCAAAATAAAGCGTGGTAGTGCAAATACACTATGGCCATCTCACACAGTCTTCATCCTCTTCTGGACCACATATCCCATAATCCAATACGCCACTCTTCAGGAGAACCTCAGAACAAACCGCAAACTTTAAAGAAACAGTACGTCCGCCTTAATTATGCTGGTAGCGATTTTCTCACTTGGCTACATCAGTCATGATTTATATTGCGCAACAGTTTGGATTAGGATTAGGAGAGCCCTGATCATGGAGCTTACTAACTAAAACAAAAGGGCAAGTGATACAAAAGGTAATAGCTTTGGGGAAAGAGCTCATGGAGAAGGTCAAAATAAGTTTTTACGTAAGTAGAAGTGAGGTAGGCTTCCCTGTAAAGATGAGTTTTTAGGTATCTCCTAAAGGCAGACAAAGTAGGAGATAACTGGACAGATTGGGGTAGGGAGTTCCAGAGGACTTGAGAGGCTCTGAAGAAGTCCTGGAGGCGAGGATAGGAAGAGTTGACAAGGGAACTAGTGAGCAGAAGGCTTTGGCAGGAACAGGTGGATGATTTTGGTGATATTTCGAGATGAGGTTGGAGATGTACCTGTGGCAAAGTTGTAAATTGCTTTGTATGTTGTAGTTAGTATTTCTCTATCGCTCATTGACAGACGTAGTCTTCTTGATTCTCAAGAGCTGGGTTATGTTGTCTCCGCAGGAGTAGGACTAGGCAGAATGACAAAACGTTCTGGCTCCACCCTAGGGGGCAGTCCCTGAGGGTATATCCTCCCTCTCTCTGCTACAGGGAATCAGTTTTTTTCTGTCTAGTCAGGAGTAAGGACCTAAGTTCCTTGCTGGGATCTTTTGGTCCTGGCAAGACTTTTTTTCTTTAAGAAAAAGACATTTTTTAGGTAGTTTTCTCCAGTGTTTTTTTCCTGTGAGATCTTCAAGCAAAAATGCCGGACTGGGCGACACTTGTGGTCACCCCAGCCGGCCTACGAGCGCGTGCAGACCAGGCATTGCGCTTGGTCGGCCGCGACATATTCAAGTAAGTATGCGGGGCCGGGCGACGGGCTGGATGTGAGATCCAGTGGTCACCCCGGTTTCTGCCTAAAAGGCGCGTGCAGACCAGTGCGCTGAGTCGGCCGCGACGGAGTCCCAGTAAAGGGACTGACTTTGCGAGTTAAAGCTCGCTTGGACGCCAGGACCAGAGAGTCGAGGCGTCCACAAACCCCCACCCCGGTGGAGAGGGTATTATGAAGAGAGGGTGCCTGTCGGTTCGGTATGGTGAGTAAAACGTTCCCTTTTTTTCCTCATTTATGAGGCAGTATATATTATGGGCCCCTCCATATATGGTCAGTATATATCTGACACTTACTAGTCCCCCTTGTAATACAGCATGTGTTTGTGGGAAGTGGACTTGGTTCAAGAGCTAACACTCTACCCAGCAGACTGTAACATTACAGCAGACATAGGAGGTATAATCCTACCTTATGTGCAGTGTATCTCTGTAGATCCATATGTCACCCCTCAGCAGAGTGCAGGTGGATGTGCTGGGAAGACGATATCGGCGGTCCGCCGCCATTTTGCCGTAGACCGAATACATATATGTCCTCAGGTCACGCCGGCCGCCATGTTTTTGGAGTCTTATGTCTCTTCTATGGGGGCGGCCATGTTTTGTGAGCCCAGCTTCCTCGTGGAGGGCTGGGAACGCCGGAAGGCGTACACAGGGGGCGGAGCCACGCCTTCTGCCCGGGAAAAAGCAAACAGCTCCTTCCAGTCTGTGTAAGACAGACGCTGGCTGCAGTTTGTTGGAAACTGCACTGCATCGGTTGGTGAGCCTTGGGGGTCCCTCTCTCTCTCTCTCTGGGATCGAGAAGCAGGTACTCTGAGGGGCGCTATTGCGCTAGGGGGAGACACACAAAAAAAAAAAAAAAAAAGTTTTTTTGTTTATTGCTGGCAAAGTGTCCTGTATTAACATGGACCCTGCCACTCATGTATCTCCTCCGGATCCCCTCGAGGGGTCTGCGGGATCCTCCAGCACCCCATTGACAATTGAATCTTTGTCAGCTATTATGGAAACTTTTGTGTCCCGGGTGGAAGTGGCTTGTCAGGGACAGGGCGCAAGAAAGCGACCCCCGCCTAACCCCTTATTATCTGAAACCTCGGATTCAGACTCTGAGCCTATTTCTGCAGTTGCAGGTACTTCATCTGGTATTGGTGTCTCGGGTCCTGTCTCTTCAGGCAGTGAGGAGGATGTTTCGGCATCTGCCATAGCCCGAGAGGAAGCGTTGGTAAACGCACTCATTGTATCTGTTCAAGAGACTTTAAGGTTACAGGGTATTCCATCAGAAATAGCTGAAACTGAGATCCCTTTTGGGACTAAAAAGCGCATCAAAGTGGCAAAGGTTTTTCCATTGCCCAAATGTTTTGGCAATCCAATCGATGAAGAATGGCGTCTGCCAAAACGCACTTTTAATATTTCCAAACGCATTGACAGGCGTTATCCGTTTGAGGAAACCCTTATTAAGAAATGGACAGAACCACCTGTGGTGGATTCACCTATTGCTAGATTGAATAAAGCCACGGTTATTCCTTTAGAAGACGCTCCGTCTTTTAAAGATCCAGTGGATCGCAAGATAGAAGCTATGTCTCGCACCATGTTTTCCTTGATTGGATCAGCTTTCAGGCCAATAATTGCTATTGGTCTAGTTTCGCAGGCTGTAACTGAATGGACCAAGTGGTTACGCCGGGACTTAGAAGAAGTCCCTCAGGCGGTATCAGATTTGTTGGAACAAATGATACAGGGGTTACAGTTTGTATGTGATGCGGCGTTAGACGCCACTCCATTAATGGCGCGAGCACCAGTCTCAGCAGTGGTTCTCAGGCGTACACTGTGGCTAAAAGGTTGGATAGCCGACCAAGGTTCCAAAAAAGCATTGGCTAATATCCCCTTTTCAGGAGAGCGTCTATTTGGAGCCAACTTAGATGAGATCATTAAGGATCTCACCGGTGGAAAAAGCACCTTTTTACCGCAAAATTTTAAAGGTAAAGGAACTCGTCAAAGACGAGGGCCTTCTTTTTCTGCTCACAAGAGGTTTTTTCGTCCAGCGGGTGAAAAAACTAAGTCCTTCAAAGCTCCTGCAGGAGGCGTCAGGGGTCGGTGGTCGGGCAAGCAAAAGCCTGCCCCCTCCAGACCCGAAGATAAACCATCCAAAGCCTGAAGGTGCGCCCCCACCCATAACTGGGGTGGGGGGACGTCTTCGCCGGTTCCCGGATCCATGGCTTTCCAGAATCCCGGACAAATGGGTTTGCGAAGTCATAAAGTCAGGGTACAAGATCGAGTTTCGATCTCTCCCACCGGCGCGATTCTTCCCTTCCAATATCCGACTATCTCCGGATCGTCTAGAAGATCTGCGGAGAGCAGTCACAGATCTACTACAACAAGGAGTGGTAGTCCACGTTCCTTGGACAGAACGGTTTCAAGGGTTTTATTCAAACCTGTTTACAATACCCAGGAAAGAGGGCAAAGTGCGTCCAATTCTGGACTTAAGAGCGCTCAATTCTTTCGTCAACATAAGAAGATTCAGAATGGAGTCCATTCGCACGGTAGCAGCCTTCCTGCATCCAGGGGATGTCCTAGCGTCCATAGACATCAAGGACGCCTATCTTCACATTCCCATTTTCGCAGGACATCAGCGTTTTCTACGCTTTTCCGTAGAGGAGAACCACTATCAGTTTGTGGCGTTACCTTTCGGTTTCGCCACGGCTCCGCGGGTCTTCACAAAGGTGTTGGCCCCTATGTTGGCACTTCTGCGCCAAAGAGGTATATCGATTCTAGGTTACCTAGACGATCTTCTGCTTCATGCAGAATCTCCTCAGACCTTGCTACAAAACATAGAAATTACTATGATTTCTTTACAGGAATTCGGGTGGCTGGTGAACCAGCAAAAGTCATTTCTGGTTCCCACCCAGAGGCTCGAATATCTGGGTCTAATTCTAGACACAGTCAGGACGAGAGTTTTCCTTCCGGTAGGGAAACTTCGAAAGATTCAATCAGCAGTCCAGTTGTTACTGTCCAACAGCTGGTCTTCCCTTCGGACGTGCATGAGGGTTCTGGGGTTGATGGTGGCTTCATTCGAAGCAGTCCCATTTGCCCAGTCCCATACCCGAATTCTTCAGCAAGAGATTCTTCTCAGATGGAATCGGAATCCGGAATCCCTGGACAATCAGATACGATTGAGCAAACAGACCAGAGAGTCTCTGGTTTGGTGGCTTCGGTCTCCAATGCTCAGCCAGGGAAAGTCATTTCTGCCAATATATTGGACGATAGTGACCACGGATGCCAGTCTATCCTGGATGGGGAGGAATTCTTGGTCAGTTATCTGTCCAGGGACTTTGGTCCCCGGAAGAATCCAGATTACCGATAAATGTATTGGAACTGAGAGCGATCAGACTTTGTCTGATTCACTGGACCGAGCAGCTCCAGGGCAGCCCGGTTCGGATCCAGTCGGACAATGCCACGGCCGTGGCTTATGTCAATCATCAGGGGGGCACCAAGAGTGTCCGAGCGGCCAAAGAAGTGGCTTGCATTCTTCGCTGGGCGGAACGATTTGTTCCAGCAATCTCTGCGGTGTTCATTCCGGGGGTGGAGAATTGGCAGGCAGATTATCTTAGCCGTCAGACCCTGGATCAGGGGGAATGGTCCCTCCATCCAGACGTTTTCCACCAGTTGTGCCTACGATGGGGCACACCGGATGTGGATCTGTTGGCATCACGATTCAACAGGAAAGTTCAGAGATTCGTGGCTCGCTCCCGCGATCCTCTAGCAGAAACCGCAGACGCACTGATCGCCCCGTGGGGGCAATACCAGCTAATATATGCCTTCCCTCCTCTCGCGTTACTGCCAAGACTTCTTCGCAGGGTAGAGGAGGAAGGAATCCCAGTAATCCTGGTAGCTCCGGACTGGCCTCGTCGAGCTTGGTACGCCGACATGGTCAGACTGGTGGCGGACGTCCCATGGAGACTTCCTCTCAGGGAGGATCTACTGTCTCAGGGACCGATCTTCCATCCTGCTTTACGATCGCTGGCTTTAACGGCCTGGCTATTGAGACCCAGGTGCTGAAGGACAAAGGTTTGTCAGCTTCAGTTATTCCTACTCTAGTTGAAGCAAGGAAAGCGACTTCCAGAAAGATTTATCATCGCACATGGAAGTCCTACATTGCATGGTGTGAACCTTTGGGGTTCCGTCCTCGGTCTTATTCGATTAGTCGAATATTGGCTTTTCTGCAACAAGGGGTTGAGCAGCAACTGGCCTTGAGTACTATCAAGGGTCAGGTCTCAGCATTAGCCATCTTCTTTCAGAAGCCTTTGGCTACTCATTCCTTGGTGCGGAATTTCATCCAGGGGGTGCGACATCTGGCTCCGCCAGTGCACGCGCCGTTACCCCCCTGGGATCTTAATTTAGTGTTGTCGGTTCTTCAGAAACCTCCCTTTGAAGATATTAGGGAGATTCCTCTACCCACGTTGTCCCAGAAGGTGGCCTTCTTGGTGGCTATTACTTCTGCACGCAGGGTGTCAGAACTGGCCGCATTATCTTGTCGTTCCCCATATCTGGTGGTTCATAGAGATAAGGTGGTTCTTCGTCCGAATCCATCCTTCCTACCAAAAGTAGTTTCAGAATTTCATCTGAATGAAGAAATTGTATTACCTTCCCTGTGTCCTAAGCCCAGTCATCCTCGGGAATTTGCTTTGCACTCCTTGGATGTGGTCCGGGCGATCAGGGTATACTTGAAAACGACAGACTCGTTTCGCAAGACGGATTCACTTTTTGTGATCCCAGATGGACCCAAAAAGGGGTTGCCTGCATCTGCCGCAACCATTTCCAAATGGATCAGACAGACGGTAGTACAGGCTTATTCTATTAAGGGTCGGGAGCCCCCGTTCCCTGTTAAGGCGCACTCCACTCGGGCACTTAGTGCGTCATGGGCCTTTCGCCATTAGGCGTCAGTGGTCCAGGTGTGCAAGGCGGCTACCTGGTCGTCGGTGCATACCTTCTCTAAACATTATAAAGTTGATGTAATGGCATCGTCTGATGCCTCATTTGGCCGCAAGGTTTTGCAGGCCGCAATTTGAGGAGACCAGTGGTCTACCTCGAGGGTTTTTTTTCCGTTGGAAAATTTTTTCTTTTAGTCTCATTCTTTGTTTATAATGAGCCTTTAAAACTTCTAGTTTGGCACCGGTTGGGCCTACTAGATTGGATTTGATTTTGTCAATCCCACCCCTCATTTGTGGCACTGCTTCTGGATGTCCCAGCTCTTGAGAATCAAAAAGACTACGTCTGTCAATGAGCGATAGAGAAAAATGGATTTTTGTAAGAACTTACCGTAAAATCCTTTTCTCTTAAGCTCATTGACAGACGTAGTACCCGCCCCTCTATCATTGAGTTGGGTTGGGTTAATTTCTCTGTACTGCTTTAAACAGAACTGATTCCCTGTAGCAGAGAGAGGGAGGATATACCCTCAGGGACTGCCCCCTAGGGTGGAGCCAGAACGTTTTGTCATTCTGCCTAGTCCTACTCCTGCGGAGACAACATAACCCAGCTCTTGAGAATCAAGAAGACTACGTCTGTCAATGAGCTTAAGAGAAAAGGATTTTACGGTAAGTTCTTACAAAAATCCATTTTTTCAATTTTTTTATGTTGGTCTAGCTGAAGCCAGTGGAGGAATTGGTAAAAAAAAGTGGCAACTGCAGATCGGTTAGCAGGGTGGGTGAGTCTGGCAGCAGCATTTATGATAGCAATGGCGAAGCCAGACATTCTTTCACCTGGGCCAAAGACTCAGTTTGGTGTCCCTCTCCCCACCCGAGCGAGATGTTCTCCATCCACACACCCCCAGCCCCCTGCCCAGAGAGAGAAGTTCAAGTGTAATAAATAAATGAGCCATAAGATGCTGATAATAGTATTTTCAAACTCTTGGTAGTATTGACTCGCTGCTCATGTAGTGTGAAGGTCTACACAATGCCTGTGTGAGCTTGAATGAGGCGATTAAACACCTAACTCCCATAGCAAATTAGGAGGGGTGTCACCAGTAATGAAGAAGTGAACCAAGAAGCAGGTCTTTAATCAGGCCTGCTTGTGTGCCCTATTCTTCCTTCCTGGTGGTGCCTCTTCTAATTTCTCGCAGAGGTGGGGCTTGAAATCACCTCATTCGTCAGTAATAGTTTGCTTATTAAAGGCCTGCCCCACTGGGCTTTTTTTTTTTCTTGTGGCGGCACCCTACTTACCTGCCGTGTGGGTGAGAATTAAATGAAGCGGTTTCAAGCCTCGCCTCCAGTGTGGATTAGAAGGTTCACCGCCAAGATAGAAGTGAACTGATAAAGACCTGCTCCTGGGCTTTCTTCTTTTGTAGCTGTAGCGCCCCTTACAATCTGCCGCAGAGGTGAGATTTGAAATCACTTCATAAAGTGCTGCTGCTTTATTCTGGCATGACAGCTATGGGTTGCCACCTTTTCTTCAAGCCAAACTCAAACACTTTAGCAACGCACGGCAGCATTGGGGGGGGGGGGGGGACCAAGACCAAGGGAGAAGACAGGGGGGACCGGGCAGCAGCAGGAAGGGGAAGTTGAACAGGAGTAGTGGTTGGGGCAGCATTTACTAATCAAATCAAATCAGCTATATTTTCCTCCTGCAGCTGCTGAATGCTGTCGGGAGGGGGAGGAGGAGATGCAGGCTTTCAGTGGCTGCAGAAGGAAAATACAACCAATCCATTCTAGCGAATGCCGCCCCCCCTTCCTGCCCAGGTTTGACTGCACGAGCCCCCTAGAGCAGGGATTCCCAAACTACGGCCCTGCAGTTGTTCAGGAGCTACAATTCCCATCATGCCTAGTCATGTCTGTGAATGTCAGAGTTTTACAATGCCTCATGGGATGTGTAGTTCTGCAACAGCTGCAGGGCCGTAGTTTGGGAATCCCTGCCCTAGAGCATGGAGATGGCAGCACCCCTCTCAATATAGCACCTAGCAGAACGTGCCCCCCCCTGGCCTGTAGTTTTGCCTTGCATGATCAACAGAAGGTGGGATAACCCGTGTAGAGGTAGGTCAGAGAAGGGAGTTTCAAAAGTAGAGGCAGGAGATAACTTTGAAGTGAATCGGTTGCTTTGTGGTGGTGTTTAAAAAGGGGAGAATTCTGGAAGTTTTATACAGGTTAAGGCGGTATGATTTAGTTAGTTTGATAAAGGGCCTGCAGGAGAGGTCAAAGTTTATGATGGCACCTAGCACCCTTGCATGTGTGGAGAGACACATAGTTGTGCTATTGATCTTGATAGTAAAGTTAAGGGAGAAGGATCGGGGGAAGGAAATATTACAAGCTCAGTTTAAAACAGAATAAGTTTGAGGAAGTGATGTGACATCCACCCTGATATGTCGCTTGGTAGATAAGTGATATGTGAGGGGATATAAGGGGTGAGCTGACGAGCAGAGAGATAGATTTGGGTGTCATTAGTGTATATGTGGTATTGGAGGCCATGGGAGAATTTAAACTGGACACCCCCGTAATAGGGAGTGTCCAAAAAAAGGACTATCATGGCATTTGAAAATTACTTTTGGAATGATATTACATTTTATAGCTAATGTAAGATATAAGTGATTTGGATTACATACATTCTAACAGACGAGGGTCAGAATTTATATACAGTGCCTTGCAAAAGCATTCGGCCCCCTTGAACTTTGCGACCTTTTGCTACATTTCAGGCTTCAAACATAAAGATATAAAACTGTAATTTTTTTGTGAAGAATCAACAAGAAGTGGGACACAATCATGAAGTGGAACGAAATTTATTGGATATTTCAAACTTAGTTAACAAATAAAAAACTGAAAAATTGGGCATGCAAAATTATTCAGGCCCTTTACTTTCAGTGCAGCAAACTCTCTCCAGAAGTTCAGTGAGGATCTCTGAATGATCCAATGTTGACCTAAATGACTAATGATGATAAATAGAATCCACCTGTGTGTAATCAAGTCTCCGTATAAATGCACGTGTACTGTGATAGATTCAGAGGTCAGTTTAAAGCGCAGAGAGCATCATGAAGAACAAGGAACACACCAGGCAGGCCTGTTGTGGAGAAGTTTAAAGCCGGATTTGGATACAAAAAGATTTCCCAAGCTTTAAACGTCCCAAGGAGCACTGTCATGCGATAATATTGATATGGAAGGAGTATCAGACCACTGCAAATCTACGAAGACCTGGCTGTCCCTCTAAACTTTCCGCTCATACAAGGAGAAGACTGATCAGAGATGCAGCCAAGAGGCCCATGATCACTCTGGATGAACTGCAGAGATCTACAGCTGAGGTGGGAGACTCTGTCCATAGGAAAACAATCAGTCGTACACTGCACAAATCTGGCCTTTATGGAAGAGTGGCAAGAAGAAAGCCATTTCCTAAAGATATCCATAAAAAGTGTTGTTTAAAGTTTGCCACAAGCCACCTGGGAGACACACCAAACATGTGGAAGAAGGTGCTCTGGTCAGATGAAACCAAAATCGAACTTTTTGGCAACAATGCAAAACGTTATGTTTGGCGTAAAAGCAACACAGCTCATCACCCTGAACACCCCACCCCCACTGTCAAACATGGTGGTGGCAGCATCATGGTTTGGGCCTGCTTTTCTTCAGCAGGGACAGGGAAGATGGTTAAAATTGATGGGAAGATGAATGGAGCCAAATACAGGACCATTCTGGAAGAAAACCTGATGGAGTCTGCAAAAGACCTGAGACTGGGACGGAGATTTGTCTTCCAACAAGACAATGATCCAAAACATAAAGCAAAATCTACAATGGAATGGTTCACAAATAAACATATCCAGGTGTTAGAATGGCCAAGTCAAAGTCCAGGCCTGAATCTAATCGAGAATCTGTGTAAAGAACTGAAAACTGCTGTTCACAAACGCTCTCCATCCAACCTCACTGAGCTCTAGCTGTTTTGCAAGGAGGAATGGGCAAAAATTTCAGTCTCTCGATGTGCAAAACTGATAGAGACATACCCCAAGCGACTTACAGCTGTAATCGCAGCAAAAGGTGGCGCTACAAAGTATTAACTTAAGGGGGCTAAATAATTTTGCATGCCCAATTTTTCAGTTTTTTATTTGTTAACTAAGTTTGAAATATCCAATAAATTTCGTTCCACTTAATGATTGTGTCCCACTTGTTGATTCTTCACAAAAAATTACAGTTTTATATTTTTATGTTTGAAGCCTGAAATGTGGAAAAAGGTCGCAAAGTTCAAGGGGGCCGAATACTTTCGCAAGGCACTGTATCTAAACCCATTACAAGAAACTTCTCTTATCTGCTCCATTTTGGTCTAGTAAATATACCAAATGCATATCTGTTTTATAAGTGCAAAGAAATGTTAATCTTGTCAGAAATTCAGAGATGTCCTGTGTTTTGTATTCTCTGGCTGTGCTCTCTCAAAGAGGCTTTTTAGCCCTTCTAGTTGGTAGGACTACAACTCAATGGGGTAGACTTACTAAAACTGTTTTAACTGTGCAGCACTGCCTCTTGAGGACTGCTGGATTGAACACCTTGGGATTCCCCCTGGGTTACCGTTAACAACTGCAGCATGCACAATTTAACTCTTTACTCTCTGGCTCAGTCATTGAACAGTCTAGGGGATGTAGTTGTTTTTGTGGTTTTATTTAAATTAGGAATGGGGGAAGGGAAGAGTGGGATACTCCAACTTGAACTATTCACAGTAGATGAGAACTTCTGTCCGAAGATGCAGCCATGGCTGCTGATTCACTTTGCCACTTAGATGAATTAAGGTTAAGTCTCTATGTAGATGACTTGTTAGCATGAATTATCGTGACTATCCTACCCTGGGGTGGCCCCCCTCAGGTCAGGCCCCTAGACACGATCCCCTGTACTCACGATACTGTTTTTCAAGGGTCTCCAGTGTTTCTACCCCTCCAGTCAGCTCTAATGGACCTCTGGGTTCTGCCTTCCTGGTCCCCAGGCTGATTGCCTGTGACCACGTGCCACTGCTACAGAGGAGGCAGCCGCCACCCTCCTTCCGAGACTCTGCTCATCAGCCAAAGACCCTGCAGCACATTTGCTCTTGGCTTTTATACTACACCCCAGAGTGCACAGAGACAGTCAGTCTGTGCCAATCACTGGGGCTGTAGCAAAGCCTGTGTACCCATTGGTCAGATGTCCTCCACTGTCCAATATGCCTCCCTATTGGACCAGTGTGAAACCCTCCATAGACCAGCTCTTTCGCTAGCACCTACCTAGGAGGTTGCTACAACTGTTTTAAAGCTTTTACCTTCACCTTGTTAAATTAAGCTATGGCAATAAAACCTGGAAGCTGATTGGTTTCTTTGCAGAACTGCACCAAATTTTGCACTCTCCAGTTTTAGTTAATAACCCCAATTAGTGCCCATGAGTTGAAGGTTAAGACAGTGAGTGTGGTTAACCACTTGCCGACTGCCGCACGACTATTTACGTCGGCAGTCAGCCCCTCACAGGCAAAGCGACGTAGGGCTACGTCGCTAGCCTGTAAAGGTTTTGGGAGCGAGCGCTCCCGCGCGGTCACGGACCCCCCCCTGCGCGTGTGCCCGGCGGACCCGATGTCCGCCGGGCACTCGCGATCGTCCGTGACAGCGGGAGAAAGGCAGGCGGCTAGTGTAAACAAAGCCGCCTGTCAGTCTCCCCTGTGTAAGAATGGTGATCAAACGGTTCTACTATGTAGGACCGTTGATCACTGTTCTTACACATCAAGCCACAGCCAATCACAGTTAGAAACACGCCCCTAGGGACACACTTAACCCCTCCCTCTCAAAAAAGTTAACCCCTTCATTGCCAGTGTCATTTTTACAGTAACAGTGCATATATATAGCACTGATTACTGTAGTAATGTCACTGGTAACCCCAAAAGTGTCAAAAATGTCATTCAAGGGTCCGATCTGTCCGCCCCAATGTCGCAGTCCCGCAAAAAAAATCGCAGATCGCCGCCATTACGCGTTAAAAAAAAACAACAAAAATGACAAAAATCTTTCCCTTTGTTAGTAAACACAATAACGTTTGCGCAAACCAATCAAAATACACTTTTTGCAATTTATTTTTTATTTTTTTTTTAACCAAACATATGGTAAAAAAAAAAAATTGGCCTAAAATGTTAAATTTTGATTTTTACATTTTTTTGGGGAATTTCATATAAAAAAATGTGAAAAATATTATCTTTGCAAAAGTGACGCTCTTTTTTTGTTTTTAGCGCATGATCAAAAAATCGCACAGGTGATCAAATACCACCAAAAGAAAGCTCTGTTTGTGGGAAAAAAAGGACGCCAAATTTGTTTAGGTACAGCGTCGCACTACCGCGCAATTGTCCGTTAAAGTCACGCAGTGCCGAATCGCAAAATAGGCCCTGGTCAGGAAGGGGGTAAAATCTTCCGGGACTTAAGTGGTTAAGTAGTTTAACAAAAAATAAAAACTGGGCAGGGCTAAAACCAACGAGTCCACAAAAACCCAGTGTGTTTTCACCCCACAATAGGAAATTAGGAGCTGAGTGCATTTCTGGCAGATCAAAGGGTATTTTTCTGTACTTACAGGGTCAGAGATAAAACTGCATGTCTTGCGTGATGTGCAGCATGTTTTACTTACGCTTACGAGGCTGACATCAGCTCTTTTAATGTTGCACATGCTTTGCAAAAAAACATCCAGTAAATGATCACTGAAAATGGCAATGTATCCTGCTGATTGAATGATGTCACTGGACAAAGCACACACTGTTTTTTGTTTAGAAATTTTTAGGGAACATTTACAGCCATGAGTTCAGGATAGGAATGCTGATGAACTGTCACGGCCACTTTTCTAGCATTATTATCTACTGAACACTGTTTTTGTATTGTAAACATAGACCATGCTGTCCACTGCTGTAAATATCTAAACTCTGACTGCCCTGTGGTCTAAGGCAGGCCATATAATATACAAATTTTTAATTCAACCAGTGGGTTGAACAAACAAAACGTGCCAATTCCTCCATCCACACATTCGAGGTGGATGGGGGAATCACTTCTGCTGTGCTATTGCGTTCTCACGGTGGGGAGCCTTTCCTGCTGTCTGAACAGAGTTGCTGGCTACAGTAGGCGGTGCTGATTGTTTAAAAAAAAAACTACAGGGTGGTTGTACAGAAGTCGATCGGCAACCAGGGTGCCCGTACATGAATCGAAATTTAGCCAGTCACTGCTTAACGACCAAATTTTAATCTATGTTTGGCAGCCTTAACCTTAATGGGCACCCCCCCCCCCCCCCCATTGCATGTGATTACTGTTTACGTTTTGCAATTGGCAGTGTATGAGCCTTTTTTAATTATTAAATGTGTATGAGAGAAGACTCCCAGTAATGTTTTTTAATTTACTTTTAAATGACTCTCGCAGTCCTCTGTACAGTAAAGCTCAGACTAGCGAAAGGAAAAACAGCACGTTAAGCCAGTCAATTGTGCTGTAGTCCAAGAAGCATGAAGTTCAGGTTTAACTACAAGGCTCTAAAACTAAATAAAAGGCACATACTGTATGAATCTCTAATAAGTAAGCCTCCAAAATTTTTTTTACAAATGTAATATTTATTTTCTTGCAAAGGCTCACTCATGATTAGCTCTTTTAGTGTGCATTTGTTCCAGGGCCAAGGCTTTAAAGCCCAACTCGGGGCCTAGGTCATTTCCAGTTTACCTGCCCCCCACCTCTTTGGAGCTGCTTTAGCACCTTAAAGTAAATCTATATACTGTACTTACTTTTTTCTAGATGTCTTTGGCGAGATCTGGTGATGTCACAGATCCTCTTTGCCGTTTTCTTCCTCCAGTGATGGGCAGATATTAAATGCTGCATAAAGCAGTGCCACGTTATTCTGCTACTTTCTGTAGCATTCCTTCTGTGAGTCCACAATGGGGGCAAAACCTTGACCCCTTGGCTCACAGCTAGTTGAATCACATTGGGTGTCCTTCAACCCAGAAGAGTGGTACCCAGGATCTGGATTGTGGTGAGTGTGTGGGCCTGTGGGGGGCAAAACCGGAGAGCAAAAAATAGGGATAGTCTGCGCTCGGACAGCTAGACACAATATAAGATCAAATGAAAGACCAAATAAATATATATATAAGTGAAGGCAGCCAACTAAATAGTGGATTACAAACTAAGTAGGAGCATAAAAGGAGTTGTAGTAGCGCCAAACACTGAATGATAAAATATCAATAAAAATATCAACAAAGTATCACTATAAATTGTCCATAAAAAGTCCCATAAGTCCAATAGATGGAGGAATAGTGAAGACAAGATCCCAACTTCCAAATGTGCAGATGATAAAGAGCCAGCACCCAATCGTGATATGTGCACCAACTGCTTACCAGATATCAATGGATACAGGGCGATGAAACAAACTCAGACTATACCATCAGACAAGGAAGGGTTCAATTCTTAAAAAACCTCAACTCCAATGTACCTCGATGAAGAAAGGCAGGACAATAGTGTAGACTGTATGGACACTTGTTTATTAAAATAAAAGAATCATACTCACAGATTTGTGAATGAATAAGGCATATTGAATAAAGGGCCGCGGTATAAGTAGCGTGCTGCTTGTTTCCAGGTCGCCTGACGCGTGTTGTCAAAGTAGTGACATCATCAGAGGCGGAGAGCAGGTGAGAATAGCCACTGAAGCTGCATTATACTTGAGCTTAAATGAATCATTCAATTGTACCAGCATCAGGAATACTGCACACTGAGATAAAATTTATTATTTCTTTAGTAAAATTAATGCCAGGAATTATTTCTATTCCAACATGTTTAATGCTAGGCATAGCGCTCAAATAATTATGATTCTTTGAGAAAGCAATGTGCCTAACATGAAACATGTTACAATAGAACTTGTACCTGTTGGATATTTAAAAAAAGGAAGAATAATATTTTGCATCTCAGTATGCAGTGTTCCTGTTGCTGGTAAAATTGATTGCTGCGTTTTGAAATGGGCTGAGCCAGCACCTGAGATATGATCATGGAGTATGGAGCCTGATCTCCTCTGGAGTGGTATGTAAAATATGATATTAAATGTATTATGTAAACCAGTGTGCACTGTTTGAAGACCCTTATATCGATTACCCTTCTGATGGAATTATGTTTTTATAGTACCTCCTAAACCAATCCATCTACAATCAGGAGGCCAGGAGAAGCCTGGCCAGAAAATTCCTCCTCCTCCCTCAAGACCTCTGCCTTCTGCACCGAAAGTCACCAGGCGAACGAGGGAGAAGATCCAGTCTGACAGATCCGACATCAGCGCTCTCATCCAAAAGTTTGAAAATATCAGGTAAATCTGCACCTTAGCCATCATGACACAAGTATCCAATATGTGTGCACTTAAATTGGTAAACGTCTCTAAAAAAAAGTCGAGTGGTGAATGCAGAAAACATCTGCATTTTTTTTTGTAATGAGACTCTTTCGCAGGAATAAAGGTATG
This sequence comes from Pelophylax lessonae, assembly GCF_965119305.1. Taxonomy (NCBI): domain Eukaryota; kingdom Metazoa; phylum Chordata; class Amphibia; order Anura; family Ranidae; genus Pelophylax; species Pelophylax lessonae. Next base: position 69,986,320 of record NC_138775.1, read on the forward strand.
CCTGTTGGTAGTATAATCGTGTTACATTTTTTTCTAAACTGGCCACAGTGCTAAACCATAGTGGTGTTTATTATACCATTTGAAAACTTTTTTTAGTGACCTGGGAGCCCCAAATCCCAGGGCAGTGTAATATGCAAAATTCAATTTTTCTTATAGTGACAACAGCTGCGCCATACCACTTCCTGCACCTTTCAGTTGGTGCACCATTATGATGGGTGGTTTTATTGGCTACCAGGAAGGTGAAAGAGAGGGTAAGTTATTTCTAAGATATAAATTTAGTTTCTAATTTGACATATTGGAACACCCTGGGATTCAGGGCCTTTGGGGTGTACAAGAACATTTTTAAAAGTACATGTAGACACACACAAACCAGTCAGCTTCCAGCAGTCTTTTCTGCTGTCCAGAATTTTTGATTGGGTTCTCAGGGTGACGCGAAATGCTCTTGTTAGCACACTTTTCATACATAGGCCCCATGTACAGGCAGTCCACGGGTTACACACAAGATAGGTTCTGTAGGTTTCTTCCTAAAGTGATTGTAAATGATCACCTTGTAAAAAACAATCTATTCGGTTTAAAATAGAAATGAAAGGGAAAACATTTGTGTATAGATATTATAAAAATCTTTTTTTCCCTTTTTTATAAGTGATCACATTTCCACTGCTCCCTCTGTTTTCAGCTGCATAAGAGCTGGGGAGGAGCAGCAACAGTACACTGAGCTTCCCAGTGACAGGCTGTGCAGAGGGGCAGGGCCGTTTGAAGGAATTTGGGGGCCCCAAGCAAAATGGACATGGAGGCCCCCCCCGCACACACGCAAAGCCTACAGGAACCACAGCATAGCCATACAGTTTAAGTATCTCTATCTATATATTTATATATATATATATATATATATATATATATATATATATATATATATATATATATATATATATAATATAGATATATAGATAGATAGATATAGATATAATAAAGAAAGCAAGAAAGGAGAGAGAGAGAGAGAGGAGGGGGACAGATAAACAAAAAAAGACATAGGAAGACTAAGATTAGAAGGGAGATAGAAAAAAAAAAAGAAAGACGTTTTCAGACCTGTCGGCACTCGGCAGATGTAGAAGCAGAGGGTCCTAGCAGCTACTTACCCTGATGCTATCTGCTCCTCACTCATCCACACCGGCTGCAGGAATTTTAATTGCATTTAGAGCCCTGCTATCTGTATACAGTAGGAGCTGTCAGTCTGCACTGTCCATGGGTTGGTCCATACTCTGCATAAAGTCTAGCTGGTAGGCCAGGGATCTCTCTTGTGTCTGCAGATCTTATCAGACTTTTTACAGACCTGTTGAGGCAGAAAGGGGCCCCCTTGAGGGAGATCCCGATAACAGTGTCATTGCACTTTACTGCATTGACGATCAAAGGGGCGCTCACAGCCTTACACAGTGTTGTTGCATTTATTCTTAACCAGTCGTTGTCTTGGGGCCCCAGGCCAGCTCGGGGCCCCAAGCAATTGCTTTGTTTGCCTGCCTTGTAGCAACGGGCCTGCAGAGGGGGCATGTCAGGACAAATCTGATCATTGGAGGAGAACAGGCTGAGTTCCCAGCATTGCTAGAGAACTGACCATGCTGTGCTCTCCTGCTTAGCATGGTCAGTGTTTATTAAGAAAGCAGAGGGACTGGCAGGAACACCAGGGATTTCAAACAAAGGAAGCAATACATAGAGAACAGAAGACTAGTTCATAGAAGTACATGGTACAGCAGCCACCTATCAGGAATATGAAATGTTGGGGTAACAAAAACGTTGAATTTGTATGCAAGTTAGAACAGGTACACGTTTTTTGGATAGCATAGGGAAGGGAATGCCCCTGTTCAAAATATCTAATCTCACTTTCTGTCCCTGTGACAATTCGATTTTGAAAATTTTGGGTTGTCATGGAGACAAGGATTGGTGATAAAGCTTCAGTGGAGACACCTTATTCCCATGATAACTCTTAAAGGAGTTAATTTCCCTTAAAGCGGTTGTATACTGCTGAAAAAAAACAAAACAAAACAAAAAATGCTGCAAGACAAAGGCATAATGAGCTAGTATGCATCGCATACTAGCTCATTATGAAATACTTGCCTTAAAACGAAGCCCTGACATGGACGCCTGGACACCGCTGTGGGAGCTGTCATGCTCCCTCGGCGTCTCTTCCGGTTTCGGCGGCTCCAGCGCTGTGAGTGGCTGGAGCCGCGAAGACGTCACTCCCGCGCATGCGCGCGGGACTCACTTTCCGGCAGGTAGCCAGCAAGGACCTTCAGAGCTAGCGTCAGCGGCTGCATGCAGGGCAAATATCTCCTAGGAGATATTAATTGTACCTACAGGTAAGCCTTATTATAGGCTTTAAGGGTAGATTTCCTCTCACTTCTGTTGTCTCTCTCCGTTTTTGGAAGTATGAGGCGTATGTAAGGCGGATGTATGTAACCCAGGGACTGCCTGTACGTAATGTTCTTGTATAGCTTAATTGACCAGGCAAGTATGTTGCAATTTCCATTACATGGAAAATGTGGCCAATATATAAAAATAAAGTTAAAGTATAAAGAAAATTGATCCTGAGACATCTCTTGAATGCAGCTAAGACGTGCAGCCCTGCCTGCTGGTGAGCAGAGACTCCTCCCTCAATCCTTTAATAGATAAATAAAGGTGAAGAGATTGAAAGGATGGAGGACTTAACACATGCCCAAAATAATTGGACAAATATCTTCAGTAAGACCTGGTTTTATTGCCATAAGTTCACTTACACAGATGAGGGCAAGCACCTTCTAGCAGGACAGAATCAAATCCTGCTCCCCTCCATTTTTTTTTTTTTTAGTTGGCTTACCGAACTCCTGAATTGTTTACTTTTGTACCCACTTTCCCCCCCCCCCCATTTGTAATTGTGTGTGAGACCCCCCCACCCCCAATGGCTCCCCCACCCCCCTGAAACCTTATAATGTGACCATCTAATTACCCCCTAACCCCCTTTAAAATATCACCCCCTAGTTGAACTCACCTCCCTCCACTTTGCTTTCTTCCACTGGTCACCCTTTCAGTTAATGGAGCTATGTAGCCGAAGGAATTCCTTGTTGCTCAGTTGTAGTTGACCACTAATTTCTATTCTTTGTTAGAATTAATTAGTAACTGTAGTCATTTTCTGTGTTTTAGATCATGCTTTGTTTCTGGTAATGTACAGATGAATACCTTTAAACATACTATGATGGTAGGGGGAGTTCACTTCTCCACCTACAGAATTCTCATGTTTTCTTTCACTCTAACTACAAGGATTGTGATTTAAAGGGCAAATCTTTATTTAAATGTCATTCCTACCAGCCACACACATCCAACTCCCTTCCCTCACTGGTACTTCGGAGTATGTGGGAGCATGTGATTACTCCATACATGACAACACAGGTGATTGGCTGCCCAATTTGGTGGGAAAAAGTCCTCAGCCCTGTGCACAGGACACCTGGTGGACAAACAGAGAATTGGCGCGGGGCTGAAGGAATGGTATGGGTGTGCAGCTGTTGGGGCAAACCCTAAAGTGATCATGTTGTTTTGCCTTATTGGGCAAATCATAGGTTCACTTTCAAGGGGAGAGTATAGCTTTTTAAAAACTTCTTAGATATACATGCAGAATTAATTGGCTTAATTGGAAAAAAAAAATTTCTCTTACGTCTTCCGACAGTTGCCGCCGCGTCTAAGTCATGACTTCCGCTCCGCAGGAGTAGCTACCCAATGGTGATGACTTAGAGGCGGCAGCGGCGACTGTCAGAGGACTCAGAGAAAGGAATTTACAGGTAAGATTTTACAAAAATTCCGTTATTACTGCTTTGTTAACTTTTTTGAAACCTTGTTATACATGTATCATAAGTAGTTATAGTGTACTATTGTATGCATATGTGTTGGCAGCTATATTTGCTCATTACTTATCAAGCTCATGCGTTACTGCTCAGTAGTGCTACACAATGGTTGAGCCTTGCCAGTCCTTTGATATTACTATTCATCTTATTGAAAACTGTGGATGCTTGGCAGCTTCTAATACGTACATGAAATAACCAACAACTTCAAGTAGCAAAGGGGCCATGTGATCTTTGACTAGGGTTTGGGTTACACGAGCAAGCATTTTTTAATGGGAAAATAATGCTAAAATGTTTTGTATTGATTCACATGTACTGTGAAGTTTTATGATGATTAGTTTACTTTGAATTAGCTGTTTTGTCTGGCAAACCTGCCAAGCTGCTTTTTTGCATACCTTTCATGAGACAAACAAAATAGTTATTTTTTTGTCCCTGATGTCCTTGTTTTGCACATGCAGTCTGCTTTCTGAATGCAGGATATGGAGATTATGAATTATTGGATTATGTAGGGAACAATTGTGTTGGTCACATGACCAGAGATGTATAGTAACTAAGTAGAACTACTTCACTACTGTACTTAAGTACCGAAAGGCGGTATCTGTACTTTCCTGGAGTATAATTTTTTTCTCCTACTTCCACTTTTACTTCACTACATTTTTTCAATGATTTCAATACTTCTACTCCGATATTTTTTTTTTGTGCTGCATAGTTACTCGTTACTATTATAAAAATTACCACTGGCAGAACAGTAGTTGGCAGGTTTCATGAAGCTCAAAACATGTGTATTATCAGCGCATACGAAAATAAAAGCTACAGTATGTATAAATAAAAGCTGCATTTGAAATAATAAAACAATATGATGTTCAAACTTTTGACTTCTTTCTTTAATAACTACATAACACCGTACTTGTACTTTTACTTTCAGTACTTGAGTAGCATTTTTTTTTTCAAAACTACTGGTACTTTTACTTTCAGTACTTGAGTAGCAAAATTAAAAAAAAAAAACTACTTGCAATACTTAAGTACAAACAATGTTGAATATTTTAGTACTTCTACTCAAGTCACTTTTTGATCAAGCACTTCCACTTAAGTCACTTTTTGATCAAGCACTTGTACTTTTACTCAAGTATGGGTTTCAAGTACTTTATACAACTCTGCACATGACCAAACAACTCATCAAGTGACAGCCCATGTGCCTGGTGGGCAGATGAAGAAACAAGTATTACCTTGTAAATTTTTGAGTAGAACCTATTGTTGGGAATGTGGGGACAGAATATAAAACACAAAAAGAAGAATATTACAATGGTGAATCAAATGTGCAACTATCTAAAAGGGATAGTGTGAGAAAAATCCTGGCATTGAAGTTAACATATATTCATGTCCTTTAGAGTGCCACTAAAGGTATTTTTTTCCATTCTGGATACAGGAAGGGTGGGTTAAAACCCCTGTCAGGTTTTGTTTTGCCATCTAGGTCTCACAGGGGAGGTTTCCCTTCACTTTCTGTCCAATAGCCATAACAGGAAGAGAGAGAAAGTCCCCCAAAAGTAAGGGAATCCTGGGGTGTCACCAAAACTAATGTCCCTGTTCCAAAATTTCCCCTCTATTACTGTTTTAATGTCAACCAAAATTTTGAGGTTTTCTTTTACTTTCACTTTTATGTGATAACGGCAAACAGGACAAGAATCTCCCTAATGGGGGGGAGGCACAGACAGCAATAAAAACTGGCAGATGTTCTAATCACTTTCCATGCTGTTCAAAACTAAAAAAAAATGAGTATTGCCTTCAGTTATACTTTAAGCATTCCGTTATAATTTAAAAACTTACAATGCTTACTCCTTATAAATTTCTGCTTTGCATTTCCTCAGACAACCTACAGAACTTGTCAAACACAACCGTCTCAACTCCTATCTAAAAATGGAACCTGGCTCCGGACCTTCCAAATGCCCTTGCCCATCAAGGAAAGATTCAGCGGGTGAGGGTGGATTGTCTGCTGATGAACTGACTGGTGCGGAGGATAATGAACCTGCTATTTCTCACAATACAGACCTCTCAAGTCCCGATAATGTTAAATTTAAGGAGCTAAGTATCACTGACATCAATAACTGTGAGGAAAGCTCATCCATGCATCGAAATGGGGAACCTACCAGGGACAATGGCAATGAGGAACTTACAGTAGATCAGAACGATAATGGTAAAATTCCCAATCGAGACAGTGGTATCGACAGCCCTTCGTGTAGCGTGGTAGGGGAGGTGTTTTCAAATGAAGAGACTGTAGAGCAGAGGAAACTTACTTTACCTGTCACCACACTTGAGATAAGTAACCGTGTTTCTGTGGATCAGAAGAGGGACTCCACTCAGGATGAGGATAGTGACATGGATGAAGGAAGCAGTGAAGAACACGAAAGCACAGAATTGACAAAAACAGAAAGTATCGACACCACAAAGGTAGGTAGCTTAAATAAAACAACTAATGCCAATATAACTTTCTTAATATATTCTAGTAATGCAAGACTAATTTTATAGATGCGTGTGTGCGTGCGAGACTGTATATTGTAAGGGGTTATTGGAAGCAGTAAACCATACAATCCAAGTCCTGCACTTTTATTTAGCAAGGCAGAAAACACTGTTTCAATGGAGGAAGGCCTTATTCTGCAAGCCCATAGCATTCCTGACTAACATGTTTTCCTCCAGTGGGTTCCCCAAAATAAACCAGCAACTTGTACCTTTTAAGCCGGGTATGCACAGGCTGAATGTCGGGAAACATTTGCCAGTTCAAAATAAAACGTTCCGACATTCGGCCCGTGTGTTTGTCGGTCTGACCAAAAACCAGCATGCAACCGACTCCCGATCAGCGCTCTGAACTAATGGTGGAGAACACTGATCTAAGTGATCTGGGGGCCGTCCCCCTGTCAGAACACAACAGCTCAGCGGGAGAAATTGCTGTACTAATGTCAGATAATTAGTACAGCGTCTCCGACCGGAGCTGTTAGTGTGTACTGTTAGTGTGTACCAGGCTTTAGGTGTTGTGTCAGCCTTTTCACCAAGCAGCAGGCTGTCACAGCAGAGAATGAGTGCTCAGCATCATCAGCTCGCATATATAATAGCCTATGGACAGCTGAGTAATAATGAGGTCTGGCTACCAGATAAGATGTGGGCCTAGGAAGGGAGGTTTTATCCCACCCAAAGCTCTACAAAGCCTACGGGCTCCACCCAAACAGAACCTATTAAAATGGAAGGAAAAGCTTGCTATCAAATTGAATCCCTGCAATGAGTTACACCATACTATAACATTGATATCTTTAAATTGTGTAATTGATGTTTCTTTCTACCTTTTATTCTGTAAAACACATCCCCCTTACGTGATTTCATTGACACTGATGATATACAGGTCCAGCAGTTGTTGGGCATTACTCTTGCCTTATGGTGGCGTCATTTCTGGAAGTGATGTGCGTAGCTGGTGGATGTGAACATTGGGAGGGTTTCTATGATATCAGGAAGCTAGGCAGAAGGAATAAGGGCAGAGGCCAGGTGGGACAAGGGCATGGTCCGGCGGGATGGGGTAAGGTTGGGCCAGGGGCAGTGATGGGTGGAGTTGTGCTGCGTTCCTTACTCAGATTCCAGGAAGTGCCTATAAGCAGCCACATTCGGCTTCACAGGCATTCTGTTGTAGGTGAAGATCAGGAGGATTGCTGATTGTCTATAATCAATCAGCAATTTCGTTTATGCTTATAACAGAAATGTGATTTAACAAACATATAAGGCAAGGGAAGATTTTCATTCTTAATTGTAGTTCAACTTTAAGCTTATTATAAAGCAAAAATCATCAACCCCGGAGCCAGCCCCCTGTCCTTCCCCACACACACATTAATATAGTCACAAAAAAACTAAACCGAAGAACTGTTAAGGAAAAAGTTAAAATACTTACCTGTACACCAGGCCTCAATATTTGCTCTCTTCTGGTGCCAGATGGTATGTCCCCAATGCACACTTTAGTTTCATCCTTTGACAGCTATGTACTACTTTGTCCTGTACTGGCATTGCAGTTGGTACGAGGAAACCACCACATGCAGGAAGGAGACAGTATTTGACACATCCATTACTGTTAGACAGGAGTAGCGCCTCTAGCTCTGCAAGAGAGCAAATACTCATCACCAGCTGGACAGGTAGGTAATGAAAACTATCTTATACAGGGTTTTTTTTGTTATTCAAGTGACAGGGTCACTATACATTAGGGTTGCCACTAGGGCTGAACAATAGTCGATGTGATATCGACTATCGTTCTGCGGACGTGGGCGATATTCATATCGCCGAAGACACGATATTTAGCATTAGGCAGGGAGAAGTCGGGACTCGGGGGAGGAGGACAACTCAGTGCTGGCAGCCGATACATGCGTTTTGCTTTTGGCTGTGATCGGAACTCTGCCCCTCCAGCCCAATGCAATCCAGCCCTCCCAGCTCTGCCTCTAGTCTCCAGCCGACCATTACTCCGCCCATTGTCTCTCCTGGCTGCATCGGGGGCGCGCACGGGGGCGGGATCAGGCTGTAATGTTTTGTAAATAGATTCAATGGAGAGACAATGGGCGGAGCAGGGCGGAGTAATGGTCAGCTGGAGACTAGAGGCAGAGCTGGGAGGGCTGGATTGCATCGGGCTGGAGGGGCGGAGTTACGATCACAGCCGAAAGCAAGGGGAAACTCGTTTCTTTGGGGAAACCGATATCGACACAACAGAGTACACAACTTTCCCCTACCTGCCATGACACTTGTACACAGTAGTCAGCTCCTCCGCTCTCTCTCTCCTTCCAAGGTACACAAAGTTTCCATTGACCTAGTTTAGGAAGCAGTCTTATCTGGCCGGCTGCCCCGAATCCCCCCTTTGTCCCCGGTGTCATGTCGGGCTCTACCTCCTACCACCACTGTGAGTCCCGACTCTGCCTAATCCACATTGTCAGTGTCTTCTGCATTCCACCCAGAGAAATATTGTGATCTATATAGTTGAAAACCAAATATCGCAATTTACTTTTTTTCCCAATATCGTGCAGCCCTAGTTGCCACCATAACTTGCTTGCTTAGTATGTTGATTTTTTTCTGTTTTCTAATTAAAAAAGTAACAGTTGAGTGTGAGCACCTCATGCTTCCCGAAAAGCACTGCCTGCACCATAATAATTATGGTCTTTCATGGTCTTCAGCTGACTGCAGCTTTCATGCTAACAAAATGACATATGAGTAAGCAGTCAGCTTGCCCAGCACAGTCCATCTAAAGCTCCAGGGGTTGCCTCTACCTTGGGTGGGGAACATCCGCACACTAGATGGCTTTCCACATTTATTTTTCAAGCCGGCTTAAATGGAACCTTTCAGTAACTTGACAAATATGTTTTAAAAAATTCTGGGCATTTCATAGTATATGCCAAATAGTACCCTTTTATCGTGAAAAAGCAGCTCTTGAGCTCCAATTACGTTTTTTTGCTCAGTGTGAGGTAATGTCTTAGGTCTGCTGCAGGCAGAAGAAACTATTTCCTCAGTCTCCCCTCCCTCAATCATCAGACTGCAACATTATAATTTTGTAGCAAGTTACAAGGTAAAAACAAAGATGGCGCCATTATTCTGATGACAAAAGCACATCAAGACATTGTCAGGGAGAGTACTGTGAGCTCTGCAATGGTAAATACTTGGTAATTTCATACTTATGAATTACTTAGCATTTGTATGTATCATTAAAATATATATATCTGTATGGGGTGCATGGTTAAATAGTCCGGGCATGGCCCCTGATGATCTAGTTCTGGACCATTTGTTATTATAATTCCTGGAGGTGGCACTCGGGTTAATTGTTAATTTTTGGTTCACTTGATGGGGTTGGGAGAGTTTCTTGCATTTCCGTATGCTCTGTTTTTCTATTCTTTTATATGGATTGAATTGTATTTATATACGATAAACTTGGGGGGTGAGTGGCATGGTGTGGCCTAGGCATTGTGTATGGTTTGCTGTAGTCATCCGACAATGTTTCTTTTATTGAATGTAATGGTGTGAATTTTTCTCAATAAAGTTTTTTCTTGATTAAAAAAAAAAAAAAAAAATATATATATATATATATGATTTAGGACCTACGTCCAGATACAACATTTTCTCTACCGCCCTGGTCTATCATCTCTATGGACGTGACCCCACACACCGTTTGAAGCACTCTTCACTAGAACCATCCCACACCAAAACATGATCTCTGTAATATACGGTATTCCTCTCTCTTTCCAGACCCCCCACCAAGGGCCAGTAAAGCATGCCAAGCTTGGGAACAAGATTTAAATATGGGAATTGTCTGCTGAGGAATGGGAACGTGTTTACATGTACCTGCACAAGGGATCTATACATTTTCTCACACAAGAAAATGGTTTCAAGATCCTATCTCAATGGTACAGAACCCAGGTGAAAATACATACATTTTCCCCTAGCACCTCTCCCCAGTGCTTGCGCTGTGGTAGTAATCTGGGCACCCTTTTGCATAGTTGGTGGTCCTGATCCCGTTCTACATCCTTTTTGGAACACCATCACTACCAAGTGAACCACATATGCATTAGACTACAGTCTAGCACATTTCCTCCTTCACCACTCTTCCCTTTCTAAAAAAAAAAAAAAATCATACTTTAAATCCCTTGCAATGCATCTTGGTAATGCAGCTAGAATGTGCACATCGGCAAGCTGGGGCATTTGGGGCCCCCAACGCTTTCTGACTGAGTTAAACTTCTTCAAAGAGCTGCAGAAATGGAAGACCTTCTCCATATAGCACTTGATACCCCCTCATTTGGGCCTGTTGGCACCATTACCAAACATCAGCTGATTTCACCTGACTATTGATAAACACCTAGTAACATATATCCCAAGCTGGGGACACTTCAGGTGAACCCTCACCTATTTGACCTCTCCCACTCCCCCCCCCTTTTTTTTCTCACTCTCCCTTTCTCCTCTCCATGTAGGCCCTGATCCCCTGCATCAATAGACATAAGGCACACCTGGCGCTCATCGATCTGTTCAATGACACCTCAAATTAGGAACATAGTTCTTAGGCATAGAGTTTGGCTCTATTTGCTTATCTTGTGTGCCCTATGAGGGTCATCGAGCTTTACCAGGGCCACCATATTTTCTATAATTTCTGGTTTCTTTATATTCTCTTTTTTTTGCCAAGTTACATTCTTTTACGTTGCTTGTACATGACACCATATTGTCGTATGTATACATGGGAACGGTTACCATATCTACTGTACTCTTGTTTAATCGGTCTTGTTTCTACTCTCGTACGGAGTTCCATTTTGTTTATTGTACTGAATCTATTTTGAAAACCCTAATTTATTCTTTGTGAAGATAAAAAATATATCTGATGCTAAGTTCACTTTAACAACCACTTAAATACCATCCTGTATATATACTTTCATTACCAAGCCATGTTTTTCAGTTTTTAGTGCTGTGATAATTACTACATAACTACTACATAAAGCAAAAAAGATTTAAACATTTTGAAAAAAAAAACTGGTATTCTGACTGCCGATCACATTTCTGGAGGCCCTAAAATGCCAGGAAAGTACAAAAACCACCAAAACGACCCTTTTTTTAAGTAGACACCTAGAGTGATCAAATTTTTTGCCACAATTTTTTGGAAATTAAGAAACATTACTGGTATTAAGGTGCTTAAAAGTCACCCACTGAAGCTAAATATCCCCTCCATCTCAAATCATTGGTGGTCAGTAGAATTTTTACACCTCCACGCCCCGTCAATAGTGGTCAGTGGCACTTTGGCCTCCACTTTCCGGCACCTTAACCACTTGCCGACCGCCACAAGTACATATACTGCGGCAGTCAGCCCCTCACAGACAAAGTGACGTACCAGTACGTCACTAGCCTGTGAGGCTCTGGGGAGCGAGCGTGCGCCGCCGGAGGCGCGCTCCCGCACCCCCCCCCCCCCCCGCGCGTGTGAGCGGCGGACCCGATGTCCGCCGCTCACTCATGATCGTCCGTGACAGCGGGAGAAAGGCAGACGGCTAATGTAAACAAGCCGCCTGGCATTCTCCCCTGTGTAGGAACAGTGATCATACGGTTCTACTATGTAGGACCATTGATCATTGTTCCTACACCTCAAACCACAGAGAATCACAGTTAGAATCACGCCCCTAGGGACACACACAACCCCTTCACTACCAGTGTCATTTTACAGTAACAGTGCATATGTATAGCACTGATTACTGTAGTAATGTCACTGGTAACCCCAAAAGTGTCAAAAATGTCAGTCAAGGGTCCGATCTGTCCGCCCCAATGTCGCAGTCCCGCAAAAAAAATCGCAGATCGCCGCCATTACGCGTTAAATAAAAAAAACAACAAAAATCTTTCCCTTTGTTAGTAAACGCGATAACTTTTGCGCAAACCAATCAAAATACGCTTTTTGCGATTTTTTTTTTTTTACCAAACATAGGTAGCATAAAAGAAATTGGCCGAAAATGTTAAAAAATTTTGATTTTTTAAATTTTTTTTGGGGGGAATTTCATATAAAAAAATGTGAAAAATATTGTTATTTTTGCAAAATTGTCGCACTTTTTTTGTTTATAGCGCATGATCAAAAAATCACAGGTGATCAAATACCACCAAAAGAAAGCTCTGTTTGTGGGAAAAAAAGGACGTCAAATTCGTTTAGGTATAGCGTCGCATGACCGCACAATTGTCCGTTAAAGTCACGCAGTGCTGAATCGCAAAATACCCCCTGGTCAGGAAGGGGGTAAAATCTTCTGGGGCTTAAGTGGTTAAATCACAAGCTTTCTTCTATTGCTGCATTTCTCCACCTCTCCTTCCTTTCATCTTTCAATCAAGCTGCAATCCTCCCTCCTTTGTTGGAGGAAGCACAGGGCTGTGAAATGCAAACACGCAGGCAGTTTTCCTTATTTGTTACCACTGCTGATTGGTTGATTGGCTCTGTGCTTTTTTTCCTGGAATTCAAATGGCACGCTGACTTCCCCTGTGTATTTTCTGCAGCGCCATTTATGAACAACGCTCCACAAAATTGGATCCACCTACCCCCGCCATCTTTTGCAATATAGAAGTACTAAGGTGGTTAAAGGTTTCTCTTTTTTAATAACCTTTAAGCCTTTTTAGAGTGAGATCCAAATAAGAACCTAGATGTTTCATTAATAATAAGTCCCTTGGTTGCCAAGATTGCTTCTTTACCACAGTGTGATTAATAATAAATGTGGTTCAAAATGAATGGTAAATTGGGTTTGAAGGGTGGAGTTGTAACTAAGTCTGAGGTAAAATTGAAGTAAAGTCTTAATAGCAACAGAAAGAACATGGAATGGGAGTTTTTCTACCAGTGAATGTCTCTTCTAGAACTGGAGGGGTGAGCAAGAGTCAATTATCTGCTTCCACAAACTCATTTTCACTCTGAAAACTGATTTTCTGTGTTGAATTCTTAATCCTCAGAAGGCGTCCCACAGAATACATCTTTTACTGTGATTGCTGTATATGTTCATTTCAAATGTAATAAATAACAGGAAAATGTGCAAATGTAGTACAAAAAGCCCTGTATAATTCAGGAATATTTACAGTTTTCTCTTACGTCCTCTGACAGTCGCCGCCCACAGGTGTGTCTATGTAAATTACTTTGTTTTTAACAAGTCTTATGCCTAGCTTGCTCCTGTGGATAAGAGGTCAATACCCATTGGTGAAGACTGTATGAGTGGGCGGCGACTGTCAGAGGACTCAGAGAACGGAATTTGCAAAAATTCTGTTATTTCATAGCAATTGTTTGAAGCAAACCTGGGCTTAGTTTGTTTAGGGCAAAACAGGATTGCTTTATGGGTGTAAAATTTAACATTTTGAAAAATACGCCTATACACGCGTGAGAATACCTGCTTGTGGGGGCGGTTACACATGCATGATGTTTTCTGTCGTGTGGACTAAAATAGGCTGTGGCTCCAAGGCGCCACAACAAGAGGCAGGCGTATTTTTCCCTGTATGCTTAACTCTATGACCAAGTGCAAGAAGCCTAAAAAGCACCCCATTAAAGTGACCCTAAACTAATAATTTAAAATTATTATTAGATTTCCAGTATTTTTTCTTATAATAAAAATGTATCTTCTATCCCACGCAGCCTCTTCAGAATCTGCAAATTTATTTTATTTTTCATTTGTGACCCAACTTTCTTTTTAGAGAATTTGGGTCATTATAATCAGCTGGTGCACTCGCAGTGTTCTGATTATAAAAGCTGCTGGGTTAAAAGTATTTTACTCTTGGGGATTATCTCACAAACACTGAATTTCCTATTGCAGAGGGTGCACAAAATGTGCAGATTTCTTGGAAAATCTGTGAACTAATCTCAGAAGCAAGAAATTACATTGGGGGGGGGGGGGGGGACACCTTCTATACACCACTGGTGTACAGTATGCTTCCAGGTTGCCATATTGTTTTGAATTTTACAGACAATTACAGTGATTGCAGATTGAAAAGGAAAGGTAATTTTAACAAAATTAAACCTTTTCTAAAGCCATTTATAATTAAAACACGAAAACATGTTATACTCACCTGCTCTGTGCAATGGTATTGCACAGAGGGGCCCGAACCTCCTCTTCTGGGGTCCCCAGCAGACGATCTTGGCTCCTCCTCCTTTGTGTCTGCCCCCATAGTAAGCCACTTACTTTGGGGGGCAAATGTGCATCCCCCAGCTCACTGCTTACAGGATTTGACTGCCTAATTCTTCTGTGAGAGAAGATGCGGGGGGGGGGGGGTGGCTTGGCACATCGCTGGGTTGATACAGGACTCAGATAAATGTTTGGGGGGAGCAAAGCAAGTGGCAAAACATTTTTTATCTTCATATAGGGAATGCCATCTCTTTAAATTTCAATATGGCTTATCTAGCATATAAAACTACTTTTGAACCTCAAAAAAATCCCCCAAAAATGGGAGGTCGTCTTATACGCCGAGTATAATATCTCCAAGGTAACCTAAGTATAAGTATTACCTGTAGATCATGTAATAGGGGGGTCGTCTTATACGCCGAAAAATACCGTATTTCTTTTCTTTTTTTTACTATATGTTTTCTTCCACAAAAGTGGAGTTGTCCTTTAAATGGCCAAATGCTTGTGCACAGCTTATTCTCCATCAATGACTGGCCCTTGTATTGGTACATTAAATATTCCATATCATGTTCCTTATCTAAAATGTTTCATTATACTCTATTGTGAGAACACTGTTACAAAACCCAAATTTGCACTAACTCTGGATCTCTAATTGCTGAAAAATACAATTTACCAACATAACATTTAGATTCTTTTCAATTAAACACTTGCAAATGTTAAGTCATCCCAAGTCTCCGCAAATGTGAAGTAACGATAGAAAAATGAAGATGGATCTTTTGGCTTGAGCCAGCACTTTGTTAATCAATGGTTGTTAATGCTGTACACGCATTGAAGGTGATGCTACTAATTATAAGACACTTGCGAAGTAAACAGCCGATTAGCATAATTACTGGTATGGAAAGGCCAATGCAGTAACCTTTGAATTTACAGTCTGGTGAGCATAACCACAGAAGAACAAGTTGGGGTTCTTTTTTTTTTGCTGATTCCACTGTTTGTTCCTTTGGTCTTTTGTTTGCTGAGACGCGTATACACCTATGCTGGACACAGAAGACTCAGCTCCTGTGTAAAACTGCCCATAGATGGGTCATTTCTTTTTATTAGCCAGAGGGCTGATTAAAAAAACACTAGTGAGGTGGATTGTGGAATCTTTCCCGCTGTACTATTAAATTCTAACAGCGGGGACCCCCCAGTGTCAGAATATACTGATCAGGGCTGCAGCCGTTGATCAAATGAAAAATTTCCAAAACCCCGTTCAGTCAAGGGGGGACCGCAATAGATGGATCGAAGTTTGGCCGGTCCTCGGTGAACCGGCAAGTTGCAATTCATCTATGGCCATCTTAACCACTTTAGCTCCGGAAGGTTTTACCCCCTTAATGACCAGGCCATTTTTTGCAATTCGGCACTGCGCTAATTTAATGAAAAATTGCACAGTTGTGCGACACTGTACCCAAATACAATTAGATTTTTTCCCCCCAAAAATAGAGCTTTCTTTTGGTGGTATTTGATCACCTCTGCGGTTTTTAGATTTTGCGCTATAAACAAAAAAAAAGCGACAATTTTGAAAAAAACACCATATTTTTTACTTTCTGCTATAAAACATTCCCAATAAAAAAAATTATCAGTTTAGGTCAATTTGCATTCTGCTACATATTTTTGGTAAAAAAAAAAAATCCCAAAAAGCGTATTTTAATTGGTTTGCGCAAAAGTTATAACGTTTGCAAACTACGGGATAGATTTTTGGAATTTTTAGTTATTTTTTGTTTTTATTAGTAATGGCGGAGATCAGCGACATTGCAGCAGACAGATCGGGCCCCTAACTGTCATTTTTGACACTTCTTTGGGGACCAGTGACATTAATACAGTAATCAGTGCAAAATATTATGCACTGTTACTGTATAAATGACACTGGCAGGGAAGGGGTTAATACTGGGGGTGATCAAAGGGGTTAATGTGTACCTAAGTATGCTTACTAACTGTGTGGGGGAGGAAGGTTCTGTGACAGGCACAGAGAGATCGAAGTTTCAGCTTAGCTGAAACTTCTGATCTTTCCCTGCCTGTCTGACAGAAGACTTGCCTGCTTTGTTTACATAAGCAGGCGGGTCTTCTGTCAGTTTGTCTGACGATTGGGGGAGGCTTGCGGCAATCGCCGCCGCTCCTCCCAAAGCCTAGTCTAAACAAAGCGGGAGCCCCGCCGAGACCTCGTGCACGAAATCGCATAGTACTACGTGATTTCGCACAGCCGAACCGCCCTGCCGCAGTAATACTACGGTGGGCGGTCGGCAAGAGGTTAAACTACAACTAAAGGCAAATCTTTTTTTCTTTCAGTTTTGGATAGAGTCAAGAGGGGTTAAACCGCTTGACCATTTTTATTGCTGCCCTCCTTAAGGAGATTCACCCAATCTATTTGTCCTGTTTACCATTATCATTGAAAGTGATGTAAAAAGAGAATACCACATTTTGGGTTGTCTCCAGAAAGTAATAGAGGGGAAATCTTCCAATGGGGACACTAGTTCTGGTGACCTGGGGGGTCCCCAAGGTTCATTTGCAGGGATTTCCTCCAACTTCCTTTCTGGCTGTGGGACAGGAAGTAAAGGGAAATCTCACCAATGGGACAAAAAAAATTATGTTGAAAGTAAATCTGGCAGGGGTTATAAGCCTCCCTTACACTATCCAAAATGAAAATAAAATACAATTTGCCTATAGTTCTAGTTTAAAGGCTAGGTTCACTAACCCATGTTTTTAAAAAAACACCCACAGCAGCTGCATTTTGGGGTAGGTGATCCTGCCCACCCCTGAATACCTTTTTGTTTTTTGTTTTTTTCTCAAAGAGGCTAGTTTGCCACAAACACGAGACAAGGGTTTAACAGCAGTTGCAGCTTGGCACATTGACTTGAATGGCTGAGTTTGACCAGTGGTTCCCCCTGCGGCATATGAGAACCTTCTGTTGCTGTATTTTAGACTTTAGGTTTGCAGTCAGGAGTCGCCTGGTTGTAGTTCTAGGTATAGCTTTTGTTATGTTAGCACAAGTAAGTATACATTTAGGAGTAAATAAGAGCGTGGCACACTTAGCATATGTAAAACAAGGTAGCGCTAATATGATAAAAATTATCAGAGGCTTCTGATGACGTCAATTTGATGACGAAACGTGGACCTTACGTCGGACGACAGAAAGCCTATACTGCGGTCTTTGCAGATTTTGTTTACATGCCAGCTTTTCATGGGTTTTATGTAAATTCATCTCTTAATAAACTTTATTTGCTTTGGGAAATACTTCACTATTCCAGTCTCCTTTTGTTCTGAGGTATTTAATCTTCAAACTAAGCTGGAATCGCCCGTTCATTACTTGTCTGGTATCATTACTGCCGAATACTTGCCACCAATGCCTTACATGACCGCTCTATAATTTCAGGGTCATGTCTATCCGGTAAACAGTTTGAAATACCCATGGGGTGACCGCTGCATCTCATATACCTCTACTCACTGGTGCTGGACGTACTTTCCCTTCACTTTTATATGGACTTTTATGTATAAATATTCCACCTCTAATATTTGACGTTGGATGTGTTTTTTCTTTTTATTAGATTATGGACTTGTATTGTCGTCATTTTTATCATATTGGCGCTACCCTGTTTTACATTATAATTTTGGGTGTGTAATCTTACCTTTATGGTTGGCTGCCTTCCAATTAAATTGTTCTGTATGTAGTGTGTTTCAAGCGCAAAATATTTTCTCACACTTAGCATATGTGACAATCGGAGCGGATCATTTTTAACCACCCCCTCTTTTTTTCATAATCATCATGCACTGAAACCTATAATAATAGTGTCATTAGTGGTCAGTAGAAGAAGGACCCTTAATGGTGAAAACAGCCTTCTTACACTGGAGATCAATGGAAAGAATGTCCTATTACTTTGGTTCTGAGTTCAGAGGTGGTCAGTGTAATGCCCTCTTATTTGGTGATAATGGTCACTGGTCCCATACCTAGCCTCTTGATGTTTGAGCTGGAACTGTACAGGCTCCGTCAGGTGGGTGATCAACCCACCAATGCCCAATGCTCCAGTACTCCTAGTAAACTTTGGAGGAATCCTGTTTGAAAAAGACCAAACTAGTTGGGTAAAGCACCAATATAACAAAAAGTGGTTTTGAAGTCAGAGGCACTGTTTTCTGAGAATCTTATTTTTGTCCATGCTAGTGCCATCCATAACAGGCCATGGATGTCCAGTATGGTCTGACAGCATAAAGCAGTAATAACATTTTAGAAAGTTTTAGATAAAAATGTATACAGGAAGTCCTCTACATATGAACCTTCCAGTTGCAAGCTTTTAAAGATGCAAACATATTTGCACAGTTCGTTTTAGTTTACCCTAGCAGGCTGAGTGAAAAAAAAAAACTGACAGATCACGTACCAACCCAGGCAATGTTGGTGCAGCGATCTCCCCAGCAGTGCTATTGTGTTATAACAGGGGGAACCCCCCCCCCCCCCCCCGGCCAGAACACACTGATCAGTGCTCGCAGCCTTTGAAACTCTGTAAGTTGGACTTTACGAATGATTTCACAGGAGTAACACAGAACTATATACAGTAAGTGACTTACTGTATATAGTTCAGACGTTCAGAAGTCCCTAGGAAAGCAATTACGTTCCCCTGCATAAAAATACATGCAAAACCAAAACTTTTTATTTAGGTTCTATAGTGAGGAAGTGTTCACATATCTGTCAGTTGTTTTTTTTTTTTTTTTTTGCGGTCTATGGAGATTCACCATCTTTATGTGTTCTGGTGACCATTTTCTCAGGTATAGAAAGTGATGAGAATTTTTAAAGTTGTCATAAAAACAGGAGGTGAGGGATAATCATCCAATGGGGACACCGGTGTCGGTGACAATTGGCAGAAAGTAGATTTCCCTCCTTTTTGAAAGATTTTCTCTTACTTGCAGACAGTACATTTATTATATTTATTTTGCACAGGTATTTATAAAGCACCAACAATTTATGCAGCACTTTACCCAACAGTACATTAAAGCTGTAGTATACTGCAAAAAAAAAAAACAAAATAAAATCTTTCCCCTGCAAGTTTAAGGAGTTGTAAAGGCAGAAGGTTTTTTTTATCTTAATGCATTCTATACATTAACCACTTGCCGACCTGGCCATAGTGGAATTAGGGTTACAGCGCAGTCAGGTTATTCTGGGAGGGAGTACTATGTCGTCCTCCCAGAATCGCGCTTCCCGCATGCCCCCTGGGGTGCGCACACGGAATTTCCCTTGCTCGCTGGGTCCCGGGGACCTGGCGTATCAAGGATCATGGTAAAGGGCCTATGACAGCGGCCCTTTACCACGTGATCGCTCCGTCCAATGACCCAAACCAGTGCATGTCCGGTTCATTTCTCTCCTCTCCTCACACACTGTACACAACGATCGGTACAGCGTGCGAGGAGAGGAGAGAAACTGCAGCTGCACCCATCCTCTGCCTCCTCCATACCTCAATTATGCCCATCCGTGCCTCATCCATGCTTCATCCGCGCCACATCCCTGCCTCATCCATGCCACATCCATGCCTTATCCATGCCACATCCATACCCGTCCGTGCCACATCCATGCCTCATCTGTGCACCCCCATGCCACCACAGTGCTCATCCGTGGCTCATCCATACAACATCCATGCCACATCAGTGCTCATCCATGGCTCATCCATACAACATCCATGCTCATCCATGCCACATCAGTGCTCATACATGCCATGCCAGTGCTCATCCGCTCATCCATGCCACGTCAGTGCTCATCCGTGCGACATCCATGCCACATCAGTGTTCATCAATTCCATGTCATTGCTCATCCGTGCCACATTCATGCCATGTCAGTGCTCATCCGTGCCACATCAGTGATCATCTGCGCCACATCCGTGCCACGTCAGTGCTCATCCATGCCACATCCATGCCACGTCAGTGCTCATCTGTGCCACATCCATGCAACGTCAGTGCTCATCTGTGCCACATCAATGCTCATCCGTGTCACATCCGTGCCACATCAGTGCTCATCCGTACCACATCAGTGCTCATCCGTGCCACATCCATGCCATGTCAGTGCACATCCATGCCATGTCAGTGCTCATCCGTGCCACACCCATGCCTCGTCAGTGCTCATTCGTGCCAAATCCATGCCATGCCAGTGCTCATCGGTGCCACATCACTGCTCATCCATGCCACATCCATGCCATGTCAGTGCTCATCCGTGCCACATCTGTGCCACATCAGTGCTCATCAATGCCACATCATTGCTCATTCGTTCCACATCCATGCCACATCAGTGCTCATCCGTCCTACATCAGTGCTACTACAGTGCTTATCCGTGCCCTACAGTGCCTCACAATATTATAATGGGAAGTCAGGAAATGACAGTGCTCCCTGAATGTTGGGCCTATGTTTGTGGCCAGGCTGTGCAAAAGTGTCACACATGCGGTATTGCCATACTCAGGAGGAGTAGCAGAATGTATTTTGAGGTGCAATTTTTGCTATGTACATGCTATGTGTTAGAAATATCTTATAAATGGGCAACTTTGTGTAAAAAATTTTCTTTCCACAATTATGATTAAATAACCAAAAGAAAGCTCTGTTTGTGTGAAAAAAGGACTAAAATTTCATATGGGTACAGTGTTGCATGACTGAGTATTTGTCGTCCAAAATGTGAAAGCAATGAAAGCTGAAAATTGGTCTAGTTAGGAAGGGGGTTTAAGTGCCCAGTGGGTAAGTGGTTAAGATGAAAAAAAAAACCTTCTATGTTCAGGAGCCCCCCTAATACCTACCCGAGCCCATCTCTATCCAACGATGTTGCAGGAGTTTCTCAGCTGCCCAAGAAAGCAGAGCGGAACGATTGGCTTCCACTGCTGTCAATCAGGAGAGAGGGGGGGGGGTGGGGCTGGGTCACGGCTCCATGTCTGAATGGACACACGGAGCTGTGACTCGGCTTGGGTGCCCCCCAAGCAGCTTGCTGTGGGTGTACTCGACAGGAGGGAGGGGCCAGGAGCACAGAAGAGGGACCCGAGAAGAGGAGGATCCGGGCTGCCTCGTGCAAAACGAACTGCACAGAAGAGGTAAGTATGACATGTTTGTTATTTAAAAAAAAAAAGAAAAAAATGAGACTTTATAATCACTTAATCACTTTAAGAGCATAATGTACTAGTATGTTTCACATGCTAGCACATTATGAAAGACTTGCCTTAAAACTAAGCCCTTCAGCAGCGTGCTGACAGAGATTCCATCTTTACCTGATCTTTCTTCTGGGTTGGCTGGGTCCAGCCATTTGAATGACTGAGCTTTGATGATGTCACTCCCACACCTATGCGTGGTTGTCAAGGCCACGGCACAGCTCTCTCGAACATCATGCTGTCCAATAGGACTGCAGTGCACATGCGCCGGTGACTTCACCAGCTGCTACTAAAGTAAATATTTCCTAAACAGTGCACATTTAGGAGATATTTACTGTACCTATAGGCAAACCTTATTATTGGCTTACTTGTAGGTATACTGTAAATAAGTGGCATTTACTATCTCTTTAGCATCATCCCTGCCCTCAAAAAAGTTAGGTCTCTAACTGCATTCATACTAGGGTGAATTTGGAATGTGCTAGGAAACTCGCTCAAGCACAGAGAGAACATGCAGATACTGTTCTGACCAGGATTCCAACCAGGGACAACAGTGCTTCAAGTCAGAAGTGCAAGCCACTAAGCCACAGTGGGACATTAGGAGAAGTAGGGCCAAAGCATTTTTGGCCCTACTTCTCTTCTAGGTAACAGGAGTGCACTTACTTGTGCTCTCCTATGACCCACTATCAGTCGACAGTGGGCTGAGACTCATTGTTGGCTGACATCACTGTGGCCGGCTGGGCCTAACTTCAATCCACCAAAATATCTAATTGGCAGCAAGCTCAGCCTTTCAGCTGAGGGCTGAAAGCCTGATCCAGCTGCTCCCACCCTCTCTCCAACCTGGCATTACAGTGAGCGCTGGAGGGGCAAAGCAGAGAGGGGTGACTGACAGTCACTGCTTTCAACTTCAAGCAGACAAAGAACTGAGCGATCAACAGTCATGTGACCGCTCATTTGCAGGATAAGAGCGGGGGGGGGGGGGCAGCTGCAGCATCAGACTGATGCTGCTGTCAATTCTGACATTTGTATGTAATCAGACAATTCCGGTTTGACCTAACACCAGAGTTGGATCATCCAAAAGGCAACCCGGACAGAAGCCTAGAGCCAGGTGGATGGTAAGGGGGCCCAACTACAACCTTTGTGCTCCTCAGAAAAACCAAAACCAGAAGATAACACAGTTAGTCAAAGCTTTATTCCCTACTTGTCACTTCACATGAGTATGCACTTGTAAGTAGTTGGTGTTTGATGGAGTGGGCCATATGCATACAGACAATGCAAATAGGGTGGCAAAACGCTACCTTGCTCAGGGCAACCCTGAAATAGCTGAAAATTAAAGGAGGTGTTTGCATGGTTATGAAAACACATACCTATATATTCACACACTGCTAATCTTGAGTGCAATGGATTTAACATACATCTATATATTGATCAGAGAGCAAGCATTCTGCCCAGGGACATGCAGTCTGGGTAGGCAGTAGCTCAGAAATCTGGGGGGTAGGTAGCCAAAGTCCTACCCCACTACTGGTCAAAATGTGAGGCACCCGGGACCTATGGTCCTGGAGATACGGGGCTCCTTGTGCAGCCTGTCAGAAGCTACACACAGCGCGGCCAGTTTAAATTCAAGATGGCACACGTTGTTTGCAGCACACTGAGAGGATGAGCTCACAGTGCCTCTGACAAACAGAGACAACTGAGCTCAATGGACAGCTTGGAGCCTTGGACCAATGGTAAAGCACCATTGGTCCAAGTTGTCCAATAAAAATGCTGCAGTGGAGGCTCTCCTCTCACTGCAGTGTCATAGAAAGGGGCATGCCTAAAAGAGAAATATTCCCTCCCAGCCCTCTTAACTACAAGGAAAAAACATGGGTTTATAGGTATAAGGTTTACCCATAATCCTATGTTTTTCTTACACAGTTAAGAAGGAGAATCTGCTGCTGCTGAAAAGGTACTTTTTTTAAAGCGGTTGTAAACCTAAAAAAAAAAAAAAACCCTGCAAGACAAAGGCATAATGAGCTAGTATCGCATACTAGCTCATTATGAAATACTTACCTTAGAACGAAGCCCTGACACGGACCCCCGGACACCGCTGTGGGAGCTGACATGATCCCTCTGCGTCTCTTCCGGTTTTGGCGGCTCCGGCACTGTGATTGGCCGAAGCGGCGATGACGTCATGCGCGGGAATCATTTTCCGGCAAGCTCCCGGCAAGGAAAGCTGAAGGTCCGCCGGACCTTCAGAGCGCGTGAGTGGCTGCATGCAGTGCAAATATCTCCTAAACCGTGCCTGTTTAGGAGATATTAATTGTACCTACAGGTAAGCCTTATTATAGGCTTACCTGTAGTTAAAAGTGGAAAAAAGCGGTATACTACCGATTTAAATTCAAGCAAAAAAATATATACTATTAGGCTATAACATAATCATTTATTATTTATCTATTTGCTGTGAAATTACTGGTTACAACTTCAATAATTTGTCCGTTAAGCCTTAAGCCTTAGGCTTAAGTACGTTTTTTTTAAATCTAGTAAATTACCTTAAAAACAATATATAATATTTGTATATTACTTACTTAACCACTTGCCAACCAGGCCAATTCTGACACTTCTCTCATACATGTAAAAAACATAATTTTTTTGCCAGAAAATTACTCAGAACCCCCAAACATCATGTATGTTTTTTTAGTTGGACTGTTTCACTGTTTTACCCCTTGTTTTAATTTTCCCTGCATGTCCATTTTTAGTAAATAACCCTTTATAGTTTGCTTGTTAATTACTGAATATTACTGTTATATTTCTGGCTTCAGAAAATAAAGAAACATGTTTTATTTTTCTACACTCGTTATTGTCATTTTTGCTAGTCATATTGTTTCCAGCATCAACAAAATGGGTGACTGGAAAACATCTTAAAGCGGAGTTCCGGCCACAAAATCGACATAGCCGATTTTGGGCCATCCGCTTGCTATAGCTCAAATGAAAAAGAAATGGGTAGTTACGATTTTTTTTTTTTTTTACTTACCTTGTAATTGCAGAAAAATATACTCACCTTTCTTCCACTTCCTCCCTTCGGCGGCCGCGGCCCGCGCCGTCACTTCCGCTTTGCAATGATTCCTGGGAGCTGAACGTCATCGCTCCCAGGAATCAAATGCGCCTGCACCGGCCCCGACGTCAGTTCCGGTGTAGGCGCGTCATTCCTTGCTAAACAGCTTCTGGGCATGCCCAGAAGCTGTGCAGGGATGACACTGCAGACCCAGAAGTGACGGCGGGGCCGGCGCAGTGCATCGTGGGACGGAAGAGGACACAGAAGAGGACGCGCTGGCTTCAAGCTGCCCACACCTGAGATGGCAGCGCTGGAGAAGAAAGTTTAAAAGTAAGTATTTCTTCTTGCAGGTAAGTGCGAACCGGGACAGGTCAGAGGCTATCCATTGTGGAATGTACTAGCCCTGACTGTCCCGGGGGTATGTTCTTTGAAATTTTTTTTCTGTGGCCGGAACTCCGCTTTAAAGGGGCAGCGTTTGTAAATGTTTTATTAACCAGTTGCCGACTGCGCACAGTATATTTACTGCGGCAGTCAGCCCCGGCCAGGCAGAGTGACGTAGGTCTACGGCGCTCGCCTGTCACTGGGATTGGAGCCAATAGCGGGCGAGCGCGCGCCCGCTGCGGTGCGCGCCTGCCTCGGCTCGTTCAGGAAGTAGTGCGGGCGTGTGACCGGCGGACCCAATGTCCGCCGGTCACTCGCCGATCGTCGATACAGCGGGAGAATGGCAGAGCGGCTTATGTAAACAAGCCGCCTGTCATTCTCCCCTGTGTAAAAATGAAGATCAGATGGTTCTACTATGTAGAACCGTTGATCTCTGTTTTTACACCAATAGCCATGTCCCACTACAGTTAGAAGCACGCCCCTAGGACACACTTAACCCCTTCCTGTCCAATACAGTTAACCCATTCCCTGCCAGTGTCATTTTTGCAGTAACAGTGCATATATATAGCACTAATTACTGCAGTAATGTCACTGGTACCCCCAAAAGTGTCAAAAATGTCAGTCAAGGGTCCGATCTGTCCGGCGCAATGTCGCAGTACCGCAAAATAAATCGCAGATCGCCGCCATTACTCGTTAAAAAAAAAACACCAAAAATGACAAAAATCTTTCCCTTTGTTAGTAAACGCGATAACTTTTGCGCAAACCAATCAAAATACGCTTTTTGCAATTTTTTTTACCAAACATATGTAGCATAAAACAATTTGGCCGAAAATGTTAAAACATTTTGATTTTTACATTTTTTTGGGGGGGAATTTCATATAAAAAAAAGTGAAAAATATTGTTATTTTTGCAAAATTTACGCTCTTTTTTTGTTTATAGCGCATGATCAAAAAATCGCACAGGTGATCAAATAACACCAAAAGAAAGCTCTGTTTGTGGGAAAAAAAGGACGTGAAATTCGTTTAGGTACAGCGTCGCACGACCGCGCAATTGTCCGTTAAAGTCACGCAGTAAAAAATCGCAAAAAACCCCCTGGTCAGGAAGGGGGTAAAATCTTCCGGGCTTAAGTGGTTAAATGAGTAGAACTGCAATCGCCTTCATAATGAGACTTGAATACGTAACTTGTGAATACAGTATGTAACCTGTATGTATCTTGCTCTGATGATAGCCAGTCCCACACCAGCCACTGACCTCGCCGCACGTCCCTGATTCTGCCATATTCTTTTACTGATCTTGCTATAGTGTACAGAACATCATCTTTGCTTCTCATCAAATAGTTCTGTGTCTGTGGTTATAACTTGTGGAAACATGCTAGATTCTATATTTCAGCTTCTTCAGTCAAAGTTCCTCTTTAAAATAGTTGACTGAGAAGCTAACTACGTTTATGTAAGGTTTCTTCCCCATTTTTCTTAGCTTCAGTCAAGTATACTCAATATCTTCCGCTTCAGATAATTAAAAGGCAAAATACGCAGTTAGCGTGGATGCATGTGAACTCTCATCTGCCAAAATATTTCTAATTCTGTTCAGTTGCTCTCACATTTCATTAAACAGATGTGTTTTTGACATCACTTTTCAAATCCCACATCTGTGAATCTTGCTGTTATTTCAATTGCTACAGTCTGCTTATTGCGCTATGAATGAGCTGTGATACAGTAATAAGGTCCTTTCTTCAAAGCCCAACTCTAGGCTAATTTTTTAAAGGTCCCCCAGCAAGGGATTAACCACTTGCTGACCTTCCGCCGCAGATATACTGCGGCAGGCTGGCTCAGCTGCGTGAACAGCCATACCTGCACACGCCCCTCCATTAGGCAGTGGGGAAGCAGATCCACAAGGCCGGGGGCTGTGATTGCCCCCAGGCACCCGCGATCGCTCCCTTGGAGAGAGAACAATGGTGTGCTGGTCTTTGGAATGAACACAGAGCGCCTGTGATCCTCCTAATTAGGAACACAGGTCTCTGTGTTGATTTCACAAGCCCATCCCCCTCACAGAAAACACCCCCTAGGCCTACACTTAACCCTTTGATCGCCGCTGAGTTAACCCCTTCCCTGCCAGTGTCATTATTACAGTAACAATGCATATATTTAGCACTGATTACTGTAGTAATGTCACTGGTCCCCCCAAAAATGTCAGTTAGGGGTCCAATCTGTCCGCCGCAACGTCGCAGTCCCGGTAAAAATCGCTGATCGCTGCCATTACTAGTAAAAAAAAAAAAAATTTAAATGACATAAATCTTTCCCCTAGTTTATAGATGCGATGACTTTTGCGCAAACCAATCAAAAAACACTTATTGGGATTTTTTTTACCAAAAATATGTAGCAGAATACAAATTTGCCTAAAATTATAAAAAAATATATTTTTTTTTTACCTTTTTTTTAATGAGAATGTTATATAGCAGAATGTGAAAAATATTGTTTTTTTTTTTTCCAGAATTGTCACTTTTTTTTATAGCGCAAAAAATAAAAATCGCACAGGTGATCAAATACCACCAAAAGAAAGCTCTATTTGTGGGAAAAAAGGACATCAGTTTTTTTGGGTACAGCGACGCACGACCATGCAAAAGTCTGTTAAAGTAATGCAGTGCCGAATCGCAAAAATTGGCCTGGTCATTAAGGGGGTAAAACCTTTCAGTCCAGAAGTGGTTAGAGCAATAAAGCTTCTCTACTCACTTGCTCTCCTGTGCTGTCCCTGGTAGTAATGCCTTTCCACCAATAGATGTCCTCAGTCTTTTGGGTTGAATGATGCCCAGCAGGACGTCTTATGAGCGCAGGGTGTTATGAACCCCTCCACCTGACCTGCATTTATAGTGTAATGCTTCAGAGAGCAGTGCCCATGTGATAACTTCACCACCACTCTCTACATCTGGGTTTCTCAACCAGGGTTCCTCCAGAGGTTGCTGGGGGTTCCTTGAGCAATGAGCAATTTCTGCCTCTCAGATAAGTTTCTACTGAACCCATTGATCTTTTTAATTATCTATAAGGGGGTGATTCTTCCTAATGACCACAAGTGTAAAAAGCATTCTTCCCACTGACCATCACACACTAATGCACAGGTGTCAAACACAAGGCCCGCGGGCCGAATGCGGCCCCCCAGGCCATTTCATGTGGCCCTCGCACCTCTCATGCAGCTGTGGCAGTCCCCTTGTCTTTGCCCCCACCTTTTCTCTGTAGTCGGCAGCAGAAAGGACAGAACTCCTTTGCCAGATCCTGCAGTACTCTGTGCAGCTGCAGAAAGGCTTGTCTTTGCCCCCCCTCCTCCTCCTCAGCAGTCCGCATCAGAGAGGGGGGGCAGAACTCCTCCTACAGATCCTGCACCTCTCTGTGTAGCCGCAACACCACCTTGTCTCTGCCTCCCCTGACTCCAGCCCTTCTCTGGTTCTTTTCCAGACCCTGCACTTCTTCCCAGATCCTCCCTCTGATAAGGGGGTGCATTGTGATGTAAGGGTGTAAGGGGGCGTGGGGTGCTCTGGACATCTAATCTTACAGATATAACCGGCCCTTTGAGGGAAACCATAATGCTGATGCGGCCCGCGATGGAAGTGGAGTTTGACACCCCTGCACTAATGTATCATGAGTTGTACATAAAGTAATTTTTAGCAGGGGTTCCCTGAGACTGGAAAGCTATTTCAGGGGTTCCTCTGTGTTGAAAAGGTTAAGAAAGGCTGCCCTACATCATTGAACAGTTGTGGAAAAGAGGCGAAGAGTACCCTGAACATCATGTGACTAGGCTGAAGAACTCTTAAAAAAGTGGATGGATGGAAAACAATTAGATTTATATTAATTGGCTAGATTCGTCCTTCTGTACTGATGACTGTTGTCACCAAGAAAGAAAGTGTTTGGAAATCGAAAATGTTATAGTTGTCACCAGAACAAAAGGTTTAGGGAGGGTCTTCAAATGAGGACACATATTCTGGGGACAACTGTCTAAAAGGGGAATTCTCCTCATTTTGGGAGATTTCCTCTAACTTCCTGTGCATCTCTAGGACAGAAAGTGAAGGGAAATGGAATTAGTGATACATTATAGTAGAATAGTACATAGACAGCAAATAGTATTTTCAGTCTTCCCTACAGTATTGAAAACAATAAAATAAAGTTTTGGCTATACGTACACTTCACATGACCCTTTGATTGAATCGATAGGAAAAATGTTATGACAGTTTTTTTTAATGATTCTTAAATTAGATCATTTTTGTACAGACAGGCACGGGAGAAACAATATTCAGGCAATGGCCAAACAGATTCAGCTCAAATGGTACATTGCTGCAGAAGAAAATACTCGGTATCAAAAGACATGTTACAGTATATTGAGCACCACTAATGGATGGCTGTTATGGCAGTTTTAAAGTGTTACTAAACTCAGGACCCTGCATGCACTATATCTGGTCTCTCACAGTATACAGAACATAGAAATGTTATTCTTTTAAATAATTGCAATTTTTTAACTATTTGCAATTAGTTCATAGAAAATGTAAACTGCTAAATACCTTTTCTCATCAGCAGTACATAGCAGTCTTGTGACTTCTATCAGTGTCTGGTTGAAGCCTGTAGGAGGAGTTTTCAGTCTACTCTGACTGTCCATTGAGGCTGCAGGACCCTTGATCCTCTGTCTAGACAGTGCTGATTGGCCCTGTGCTGATCGCATGCACCCTCCCAAGGAAAAAAAAATAAACTCTCTAACACTACACACCAAACTGAGCATGTGCAGAGTGCCTCTAAAGGCTCTGTCTTATCGGGAGATGAATTGGGGACAGTGGAAGCTGAGGATCAGAGAAGACAGGATCAAACAGCCTTTTTACACTATGCGAAGGATTAACCCCTTAGGTCCCATAGTGAGTGCAACAAGCATGCTTCACTGCATATACAGACTGATTTTACTGTTGTGGATTTAGTAACACTTTAATGGCAATTATTTTTTTAATTAAAATAATAAATATTTTATACTCCCCTGCTCTGTGCAATAGGATTGCATAAAGGAGCAGCGAACCTCCTCTTTTGGGGTCCTCCACTGGCAATCTTGGCACCTTCTCTTTTGTGTCTGCCCCCATAGCAAGCCCTTGCTATGGGAGCAGACGTGCTGGCTCGATTCCGAGATGGGCTGTGTGCATCTATTGACCCACACAACACTGCTTGGCACTTCCCCTGCTTTCTGCGCACAGGATTTGATTGACAGTAGCAGGAGACTATTGCTCCCGCTGCTGGGAGAGAGGACCCTCAGACTCGAGTAACTACTGTACTAAGGGGGGGGGGGGGGCACAGCAAGTGGCAAAAAATTTTACCTTTAAAACCACTTTTTTTTTTTTAATGGAGGATGCATGTAGGAGTATTTTCCAGTAGTATTCTTAATATCATCAGTAATATGAATGGAACCATATAGAAAAGGCACAGGCAAGGATATTAGTCCTTTTTTCATGTAAAAAAAAAATGAATTCTTAGATATCGGCATGAAGCCAACATCAACATGTTCTCAAGATGTGTTAATTATTCCAGTAGATGTTTTCTGCTAAATGTGAAAATAAATTGTTCAAGCTGGTACAGACCTCTGAATGCAATTTCTATTTTCTACCCACTTGTTTTGCAGTGCACAGAAGCCCAGAAGCTGTTTAATATTGCAAATGAACTGCTCCACACTGAAGAAGCCTATGTGAAAAGGCTACATCTCCTTGATCAGGTACAATACTCCTTATTTGTGAACCAAACAAATTTCAATGCATCTAACCACTTGAGTGACGCTGCATACTGTTACAGGCTATTTAAAAAAATGGTAAAGGATTGAGAAGACAATATACTGTATTTTAGGATGACACTATTCTAAGCATATTAGTGTAGTTATAGATTTCTCATTAGTGTCTCCTAAATCTGGGTGCCGCTTGTCAATCACAATGCTTCTTTTCTGCCAGTCCAGTCACTGACAAAGCTATACATAGGAGCATCTCACTGCCTAGTCCTTTGCCCTTCTATCAATAAGAATTTAGCACTTTGTCCGAGCAGATCAGTTTGAAACTGAATGAGCAAGTAGCCAGAATAGTTGCAACTATTCGGCATGAATATATATATATATATTTACAAATACTTTTTATTAAACAGTTTTTAACTTTTACAAAACACGTACAAAAAAGGTACAAGGAATGAATATATTTAGTAACCTCCCATTATAGTGTCAAATGCCCAAACCAAATCATGATTGTAATAAAATGACAACAATCATTATCAGTGCTAACTGATAGAATGTGGTCATGTTTAACTGAAATTGTTCAGGTTTGGTTGAATGTGACTTACTACTACTAGCTATACCATGACCTGGATAAATGAAATAGTTCACAGACATAATCTCAAAGTAATGATATTTTAGAAAAAAATACACTGCTCAAAAAAATTAAACACTTTGAAAACACATCCAATCTCAAAGGGGAAAAATCTCATGCTGGATATCTATACTGATATGGACTGGGTACTGTGTTAGGAATGAAAGGATGCCACATCGTTTGATGGAAATTAAAACGATCAACCTACAGAGGGCTGAAATCAAGGACACCCTGAAAATCAAAGTGAAAAAATGATGCAGCAGGCTAGTCCAATTTTCTAAAATTTCATTGCAGCGACTCAAAATGGTACTCAGTAGTTTGTATGGCCACCACGTGCTTGTGTGCATACCTGACAACATCAGGGCATGCTCCATTTGGGAGGACAGATGGTGTCCTAGGGTATTTCCCCCGAGATCTGGACCAGGACATAATTGAGCTCCTCAACAGGCTGAGGTGCAACCTGGTGGCGTTGGATGGACCGAAACCTAATATCCCAGAGGTGTTCTATTGGATTTAGGTCAGGCAAGCATGGGGGCCATTCAATGGTATCAATTTCTTCATCGTCCAAGAGCTGGTTGCATACTCTTGCCACATGAGGCTGGACTTTGTCGTACACCAGGAGGAACCCAGTTTCCACTGCACGAGTGTAGAGTCTGACAATGGGTCCAAGGAATTCATCCCGATACCTAAGGGCAGTCGGGTTGCTATTGTCTAGCCTGTAGAGGTCAGTGTGTCCTTTCATGGATATGCCTCCCCAGACCATCACTGACCCACCACCAAACTGGTCATGCTGAACTATGTTACAGGCAGCATAACGTTCTCCATGGCTTCTCAAGACCCTTTCATATCTGTCACATGTGCTCAGAGTGAACTTGCTCTCATCTGTGAAAAGCACAGGGCGCCATAAGGGGGACCTGCCAATTCTGGTGTTCAATGGCAAATGCCAATTGAGCTCCACAGTGCCAGGTAGTGAGTGCAGGGCCCACTAGAAGACGTCAGGCCCTGTTTCTGATTGTTTAGTCAGACACATTGACACCAGTGGCCTGCTGGAGGTCATCTGGTAGGGCTCTGGCAGTGCTCATCCTGTTCCTCCTTAAAGGAGTAGATACCAATAGTGCTGATGGGTTAAGGACCTTCTTTGGCCCTCTGTCCAGCTCTCCTAGAGTAACTGCCTGTTTCCTGGAATCTCCTCCATGCTCTTGAGTCTGTGCTGGGAGACACCGCAAACCTTCTGGCAATGCCAGATATTGATGTGCCACCCTGGAGGAGTTGGACTGCCTGTACAACCTCTATAGGTGCAGATATTACCTAATGCTACCAGTAGTGACACTGACCCTAACCAAATGCAAAACTAGTGAAAAACTTTCAGAAAAGATGAGTAGTGAAAAAAATGCTAATGGCCTCTACCTCTAAAATCATTCCTGTTTTGGAGGCCGTCTCATTGTTGCCCATCTAGTACTCCTGTTGTTAATTTCATTAACACCAAAGCAGCTGAAACTGATTATCAATGCTCTGAATAAAAAGTGTTCCTTTTCATTTTTTTTGAGCAGTGTAATATGAGTTACAATAGAATGTTCTACTCTTTTCTATAATTTTCATTGAGTTTTTAGGGAAAACAACATTGTCAATATAGAAAGACAGTGTGATTACATTCTCCAATATGGCCAAAATATTTAGTAACAATAAGGCAATGGAAATCTGCTCACAAGAACTTACTATAATTTGTATGCCTTCACAGTCATAATTAGAAAACCGACAGAGACATTCCCTATTCTGCACCTATACATGCCCCTTGTATACATGTGGCTGCAGGGCAGGGAATGCCCCTGCGGCAGATGATAGGCCTATTACAGGTGACAACTTCCTAGCGGGCTCGGATATGTGGGTTTGGGAGAGCATCCGCTCATGCCAAAGATCATCCCTAGTCATGATAACCCAAGCTCATCCCTAGTTGTGATATGCAAGTAAGTCAGTTGATCATCATCAAAGAAAAAAGCCCCTTATAAACGTGCGTCTGCAGGGTGGGGAATGCCCCCAACATGATTGGCCCAAAGATGATCGCTTCCTGGCGGGCTTGGCCTTATGAGTTTAGAAGGGCATCTGAACCCAACCAAGCTCATCTGTAGTCATGATATGCAAGTTAGGCATTTACTCATTGATGGACTATAGAAGCCATTTTTTCACTCTTCTGACAGACATGTTCACTCTGACAGACATGCTCACTCTCTTCTGTTCAGACATGCAGAGTTACATAATGCCACAGCACTTAAGGTAAAAAAGAATATAAAAGAAACAAAGGGAACTATAAAGGTATGAATCCACTAGGTATACAGAAGAGAAAAAAGTAGAACTAAATGCAAAACTTTATATTTTACCTAAACATTGGGTAATATATTGTGCTTGTGTACACTAAAATTCAGATCTATGTTTGTTCAACTACCTTGGAGGGCAGAGGAGGGATCAGGGATCTATTAGACCCCTTAGCTCTCCATAAGGAGTACCTATCACTGCCCAAAGCTATAACAAGAGGTTTTGTTCACCCCTTGTGATAGCAATAAAGTTGAATGAAAAAAAAAATAAAAACTGATTTAAAAAAAATGATTTGAGGTAGAACTAATAGGCAAAACTTTTATTTTTTTTCATTTTGAATAGAGTGAAGGTGGGTTACAACCCCTGTCATCTGTGTCCCATTGGGGAGATTTCCTTTCACTTACTGTACCGTAGCCAAAACTGGAAGTTTAAGGAAATCCCTCCAAAGAGCAGGGATCCCTGGTTGTTAGCAGGGTCTTCAGAGCTAGTGCCCCCATTGGAAGATTTCCCATCGAGTCCTTTTCTGGTGACAACCCAAAATTTTGGGATTTTCTTTCACCTTCACTCTTGCTGATAATAGTCAACAGGACAAATAAAGAGGGTGAATCTCCCTAACAGAGGCACAGACAGCAATAAAAACCTGACAGATGCTCTAATATCTCCATCTATCCAAAACTAAAAAAAATGTTGCCTTTTGTTATACTTTAGGGTCTCCCTCCTGTCATTTAGTACTGCAGATAATTTTTCATTGATCATTATCCAGGAGGGTTTATTTGTTAGCAAATAGAATCCAGTACAAATGAGACTAATTGGGATACAATCATAAACCATCTTGGCAACGCCCTATTTGCTTTAATAATTGGAGTAGTTATAAATGTCTTAGATGCCCTAGCTGCTATTTCATACCATTATGCCAATTCTTTCTCTTTTCCCAGGTCTTGTCTATGTCCTTCTATTCTAATAGAATATTGTACTGCTTGTACTGTATTACCAATTTGCATGTAATCTCTGCTTCCTTAACCTCTAGAAAATGCCCATATTCTGTCAGTATTTGTGAACTAATGCTTAATTAAACTATTTTAGGTATTCTGCACAAAATTAGCTGCAGCGGGAATTCCGCCTGAGGTGACGACGGGTATATTTTCTAATATTTCATCCATCTACTGCTTTCATGGCCAGTTCCTGTTTCCTGAACTAAAGACGCGGATTACCCAGGAGTGGTGTGTTCCTCACCTATTTTACCATTTGCTAAAAAAAACATTTTAGTACATTAGTGTTGTCAAGCTGTTAAAAATTGCCATACCTAAACTTCAGCTTTCCAGAAATAACCTGTTTGAACAGCCAGAATAAATGGGATATTCCTGTAGGTTTGGAAGTTTTTGGCCATGTTAGTGTCTATTATTTAAAAAAAATGCAATATTTGAGTTCATGGTTTGCCTGTGGTTGTGGTATGAAGTACGCCATTACTAGTCTAGAAAACAACATCATTAGGTCAGTTAAAGTGGTTGTAAACCCACTCATATACCCAGTGAAGCGAATAGCTTCAGGCGATACACAGAAATTAAATAAATCCTCCTACATAAGTTTCACCTGCTTATCTGTAGTCTTCTCTTCCCTACTCCCCTTCAAAAGGACAGAATCATGCTAAAGTCCTTCACCTTTCGTTAGTATCACAGAAGAGGGGGCGGAGAGCTGCAGTTACAGGGTGTGAGAGCTGATTGGAGAAAAGGGACACACCCTCCTCCACATACAGCACAGGAGTGAAGGAAGGATACAGAGCTGTGTTCTGAATAGACAAGTGTGTGCTGAGCTCCCTCCCCATGACAAATTTATCTCATGTGTCAGAAAAACTCCTTATAAGTGACACATGCTGATAACAGAGGAACGAAGCACCAGAGAAAAACAACACTTCGAGCCTTGGAAAAAGACAAGTAGACACTGCAGGTATATGTTCTTTGTTCAGATTTCATGACTGAGGTTTACAACCACGTTAAATCTGAATATCACAGCTTGTATGAATTTAAACATGGAGGGAGCAGACTCTTTAATCATCTGTTCATTCTTCATTCATGGATTATGTTTCATTCATTGATGCTGTAGTAATGGCTTCTATGACGGGAGGAGCTGGGCGGAAAGGGTAGGCATAGACAAATACCCTTGATGAGAAACTCTGACAGCTCCTTATTTCTAATAATCCCTGTCGCACCAGAATACTACGGCGGTAGGGGTCAATGGAGTATGAAAGATTTTCACTGAACTATAGCAGACCGTAGTAAAAGCTACTCATGACATTTAATGCAAGTGTTTTTTTTGTAGGTAAACTTAGGCTTTAAAAAGATCCTTTTGCCAGACAGTTCATTTTAACAACAATCTTTACATAAGATTATATGTGCATCTTAATGTTGCTCGGTGCAACATATTTGATGTGATGTAGGCAGCCCTAGCAGATTCAAAGATGTCACTTAAGTAATAGTCTATATTCAATGCAGCAGTGTTTCTCAACCTTTTTTCAGTCAAGGCACCCTTTAAAATTCTGTACAATCTCAAGGCAGCCCATTCTAAAATGTAAAAAAGCTAAACTAATAGTTTTACGAAATGCAGCAACATCCACACATATGGAACACCCAATGTTAAAGGTGGTTAAAGTGATTGTAAAGTCTCGTTTGTTTTTTTAACTAAAAAAAAAAAAAAAAATGTTATACTTACCTGCTCTGTGCAGTGGTTTTGCACAGAGCAGCCTTGATCCTCTTGATCTCGGGTCCTTCTTTGGTGCTCTTGGCCCCTCCCTCCTGCTGAGTTCCCACACAGCAAACAGCTTTCTATGGAGGCACCGAGCCGAGCAACAGCTCCCTGTGTCCATTCAGACACAGCGCCCTGCCCCGCCCCTTTTTCTCCGCATTGGCCAACTGACTTTGACAGCAGCGGGAGCCAGTGACGCTGCCCTGCTGTCTCAGCCAATGAGGGGAGTCTTATGCAGCCGAGACACTACTCCAACATCATTGGATCGAGATGGGGCTGAGGGGGGCTGCTGCACATAGGCTTTTTATCCTAATGCATAGAATGCATTAAGCTCAAAAACCTTCTGACTTTAAAACCACTTTAAGCCTAGGTTCACACTAATGCGGTTCAGGAAACCACGATCCGTGCATGTTTCCTGCACTGCATTCAAACTGCACTGCCCTTGTGATCTGCAGCATGTGTAAGTTCAATCTTAACGACGCCCCAAACACAAGTCACAAACACTGTGCGTTTTCCTGCACTGGATCACATGGTACAAAAGTACCATGCCACCTGGTTGCAGTGTGGTTCCAGAATTGGGGCATGCATGACTTTGGTGCGATGCAGTGCGATCTGAGCCCATTCAATGTGAATGGGCTCAAATCGCACCGCACTGAATCACATGTGAATTTAACAGGAATGCGGTGTGGTTCCTGTACAATTAACATGAGATTCATAGTGTGAACCAAGGCTTATTCTCCCAAAGCACACAGGTACTAACTAGTATACCAATGTTTCTTTTCTCCCTCCGCTTCTCTCCCTTGCTCAGCTAATGTGACCCCAGTGCTGATGGGGCAGGTGAGGGGATGCTGTGCAGGCTCCCAATGTCCTCCTTATCAACCAATGATGTCAGTGGTTGAAAGGACGCTGGCAACTAGAAGGTCGTAATGGTACACAACGAACCCCGTGGCTTTGTGTAACTAAAAGGCAGGCTTGATCCACCTGCTGGCTTGTATATAATTTTGGGCAATTTTTAGGTATTTTGCCAAGGCACCTCGGTCAAAAAAGGCTGATCTATAACATTTCTGCTTCCTACCCTGTTAGCTACGTAAAAGATTATGTAAGAAAGTTAAGGCCCCTTTCGCACGTGCTTCCGAATAGGTCTGACTGTCAGTTTTTCAGGCGGACCTGATCAAGTGCTCCATGCATCCCTATGAAGCAGGGGATGTCAGCGGTGACATCTCCTCTGACACCCGCCATTATCCGAACCGATCCTGTCAAGGAAATCCAGACCGTTTCCATCCGTCTGGAGGATGGGATAGGATTGTATGAAAATGGACAGGCGGTCTATTTTCATCCCATCTCCCTTAGAGGAGAGCCGAGATCTGACATGTCTGTCTCTGCAAAGTAAGCGGAGACGAACCTGTAATCGCCTGCTCGGCGGGGATCAGTGGATCGATCCCTGCTGAGCAAAACAGAGTCCGCCGGGCAGAAAGCCTGTGTGAAAGAACCCTTAAGGGAGGAACAGAAGAGCTGGGCCAGCACAGAGAATAATTAGACACTCCCAGAAGAGGAGAGGAAGGGGCTGTGCTACAGAATTGACTCTTCTTGAAGTAGTCCGTTTTTCTAGGAAGATAAAGGAACATTGCAAGTAAATAAAAAATAATTTGTGTAAAGAAAACACCGTAAGTGGGCATCTAAATGACTTGTCTGTGCTGTTGTGTGCAATTTTTAGATTGGTAACTGGCTTTCTTTAAAACAACTTTCTAGGAGTACAAACCCACGGATTGGAGATATCCTTCAAAAGCTTGCGCCATTCCTTAAGATGTACGGAGAATATGTAAAGAACTTTGATAAGGCTATGGATATAGTAAATACCTGGACTCAGAGGTCTCCTGTCTTCAAAGAAGTTATCCACAATATTCAGGTATTATGACTCACTGAATCTATTGATCGTTATCTTTAATGCCTTAAATATAGTGCTGCACTCACAGCTTATGGTTTCAAACAACCCCGCTTGCTAGTAGCACAAGTGCTCTGTTTGATGCTGACAACAGTTCATTGTCTGTGATCTCCTGCCTTCAGAGACCAGGAAACAGGAGAGGCTTAGGTCCTGTACTTGTGGCTTTTCTCTAACACCAGGGCCATCTGAGTGTTAGTGAGTTCAGCATTCTTGGTTGCAAAAGAAAGGAAATCTGTTCTCTAGAGGCAAAATACATTTCCTTGACACAAGAAGTTCAGGGGGTGTTAAGTACATGGTGACTGTGGCAGCCTCAGGCTCTGTAAGAGAGACCTATGGGTACAGGCCTTTGCAGTTTGGACAATGAGCGCTAATAGCCCTTTGTGCCAGTTTACTAGGCCCCGTCAAAGACATACGGGCTTCAGTTTGTAATGGAAAGCACTGTATATTTCCAGGGCCAAAAGCAGTTCTGAATCCTCCACTATCAAATGATTTATATTCCTTTAATGGAAATATGGACAAAATGTAAAATGAAATGTATGGTGTAGTCTGTCACTATCATTAAAACAGCCATTTTTATTTCTTCATAACATCATTTTATCAACTGTTAATCCTGCCAGTAATTCTGTTATTTTTCAGTTTCGTTAAACAGGGTGACAACGCTGGTCTCTCTGCAGTGAAATCTATGCAGTAATGGGCAGGGCAGTTTCAGCCAGACATTTCGTTTTAGATTGCATTAAAGCGGAGTTCCAGCCATTTCTGTGGTTATTAAGTGTAGTGTAGTGGCTGTCTTTTAACCAGTTCTGGACCGCAAGGATTTGCCCCCTTAATGACCAGGCCATTTTTTGCGATTCGGCAGTGCATTACTTTAACCGCTTGCCGACCGCCGCACGACTATTTACTGCGGCGGTCAGCCCCTCACAGACAGAGCGACGTAGTACTACGTCGTTAGCCTGTGAGGGTCTAGGGAGCGAGCGCGCGCCCGCGCAGTCACGGACCCCCCCGCGCGTGTGACCGGCGGACCCGATGTCCGCCGGCCACTCTGTGATCGTCGGTGCAGAGGGAGAAAGGCAGACGGCTGATGTAAACAAGCCGCCTGTCATTCTCCCCTGTGTAGGAATATATACGGTTCTACTATATAGGACCGTTGATGACTGTTCCTACACCTCAAGCCACAGCCAATCACAGTTAGAATCACGCCGCAATGTCGCAGTACCGCAAAAAAAATCACAGATTGCCACCATTACGCGTTAAAAAAAAAACCAACAAAAATTTCAAAAATCTTTCCCTTTGTTAGTAAACGCGATAACTTTTGCGCAAACCAATCAAAATACGCTTTTTGCTATTTTTTTTTTTTTACCAAACATATGTAGCATAAAACAAATTGGCCGAAAATGTTAAAATTTTTTAATTTTTACATTTTTTTGGGGGGGAATTTCATATAAAAAAATGTGAAAAATATTGTTATTTTTTGCAAAATTGACGCTCTTTTTTTTGTTTATAGCGCATGATCAAAAAATCACACAGGTGATCAAATACCACCAAAAGAAAGCTCTGTTTGTGGGAAAAAAGGACGTCAAATTCGTTTAGGTACAGCGTCGCACGACCGCGCAATTGTCCGTTAAAGTCACGCAGTGCCGAATCGCAAAATAGGCCCTGGTCAGGAAGGGGGTAAATTCTTCTGGGGCTTAAGTGGTTAATGGAAAATTGCACAGTTGTGTGATGCTGTACCAAAATAAAATCAATGTCCTTTTTTTCCCACAAATAGAGCTTTATTTTGGTGGTATTTACCCACCTGTGCGATTTTTTTATTTTTTTGCGCAATAAACAAAAAAAAAAAGACAATTCTGAAAAAAAAACAAAAACAATATTTTTCACTTTCTGCTATATAACATTACCCCCCCCCCCCAAAAAAAAATTAAAAAATCTAAATTTTCATCCTTTTAGGCAAACTTGTATTCTGATACATATTTTTGGTAAAAAAAAATAGCAATAGGCGTATTTTGATTGGTTTACGCAAAAGTTATCGCGTCTACGAACTAGGGGAAAGATTTATATTTATGTCATTTTTATTTATTTATTGTTTTTTTTACTAGTAATGGCGGCGATCTGCGATTTTCAGTGGGACTGCGACATTGTGGGTTATCAAAAGGTTAAATGTAAGTCTGGGGGAGTGTTTACTAACTGTGGTGGGAGGGGATTGTGAAATGATCATAGAGACCTGTGATCCTATATAGAAGAATCACAGGCGCTCTTGATCATTTCAGAGAGAACGGTCGGTTGTGTTTACAACAGCTGCCCATCCTCCTTTCTCAGTGGGGCGGCAATCGCAGGTGGCCGACGGCAATCGGTGCT
Organism: Pelophylax lessonae; assembly: GCF_965119305.1. Classification (NCBI taxonomy): domain Eukaryota; kingdom Metazoa; phylum Chordata; class Amphibia; order Anura; family Ranidae; genus Pelophylax; species Pelophylax lessonae. The sequence continues at coordinate 70,027,036 of NC_138775.1, forward strand.
GCCAGCTCCATGCATTGGGATCCCCGCTGCCTAGTTGGAGTGGGAGCGTGTCACCGCCGGCGTGCGCTCACACTTCAGCAACAAGCGCGTAACAGATGTAGTCCTATGTCTGTTCACGCGGGAGGGGCTGCCTGCCGCAGTAAAACTGCGGAGGGCGGTTCAGAACCGGTTAATAAACACACACTCACCTTCCCCAGGATCCAGTCATGCGGCCGCTGGAAGCCTCACTCCATCTCCTCTCTGCGGCCCTGGAATCACTAGTGATGGCACCCAGGTGTGACAGCTTGAGACTTCACAGCTGGGTGCTCACTGCGCATGCACGAGTCGCACTGTGCATCCTGAATGGCCGGGAAATATTCTGGGACCTTTGACGTGTCCCAGAAGATTGCAGAGAGGGAGGGGGAGAGGAGAACTTCCACTCAAGCCGCCTAGGCAGCCCTAGCAGAAGAGGGAGTGGGTACCTGTTAAAACTAGGTACCCGGTCCCCCCCCCCCCCAAAAAAAAATGATATGCCAAATGTGGCATGTCAGGGGTCAGGAGTAGTTAAAGCGCAAGTTCCACTTTTGGGTGAAACTGCTTTAGCGAAATGACAAACACTGGCAATGCTACATGGTTTGTTCCAACTTGCTGTACTTTTGCTAGAATGCTTGATCTATATGTAAGTGTGTAAGCTTATAAATATAGATAAAAAACCTGTAAAAAAAAAGAAAGCAATTCATATACTAAATACTATCATTACAAGTAACAAAGCGTCAATTTGTGCAATTTTTTAAATTAAAATACCAAACATGTTATACTCACCTGCTCTGTCATATTGCAAAGAGTGTCCCTAAACCTCCTCTTCTGGGGTCTTCAATCTGTGCTGTGGACTTCTCTTCTTCTGTGTCTGCCCCCATAGCAAGCATTTGCTATTGGTGCAGATGCGTGGGTTCGCTCCCAAGCCGTGCTCTCTGTGTACATAGACACACACACACAGCGCCACTTGGGCCCATCACCCACTCCCTCCACACAGGATTTGATTGATAGCAGCAAGAGCCAATGGCTCCCGCCTCTGTGTCTGAGGAGAGAGAGAGAGATGATGGCGATGCTGCTCTCATGCACATTGCTGAATCAAAAGAGGAGCCAGGTAAGTATTTAGGAGGGGGCAGGAGGGAGCTGATACTATAAGTTTTTTTTACCTTAATGCGTAGAAAGCATTAAAGCAGAACTTCAGTCTCTTAATCAACACTGACTATTTTTAATCATTATGCTGTTAACATTAGTAAATGGATAGGAAAGTATATCATGTTTACTTGTTTTAATTTTTTTTTTACATTTCTTCTGTTACTTCCTGGTTTCCAGGCCTAGGCAAATGATATCATACATCCCAGGAGTCTTCAGGAGGGGTGGAGGTGCTTTCTCAGCTAAGCTCACCATTCTGCTCACATACCTGAGCTAAGGGCAGATGGATTCCAGGAAGTAAATGCTACATAAATCATCTACCCTTACTCAAGATGGCAATGGCCAGAAATGCTAGGGGGTATTTTTCAAAAGGATTTCTCACATGAGGGGGAATTGCTTTGAATATTAAAAATGAATTTAAAACTGTTTTTATTCTCATACTCCCCGATTGTCTCTGGCTACCCTGAAGTTGCCTCTGGCTTTGGGGGGTCTGGTAGAAGAAAAGGTGAACCTGGGAGCCTTAGCAGGCAGCACCAACAAGAGGGTTGGTTCAGACACTTGCCCTTTTATTAGGCTTTGTGTATTGTATAATTTCGAAATGTGGGTTGACTTGATTGAAATGGAACAATAGTAATATACGTTGTATGGTATAAAAAGTTTCTGCCACTGGCAGTCTGTGCAACACGGAGTCGCAGAAGTCCACCCTTTTTAGATGGTGTTATGGTGTCAAAGCTTACCCAGGTGGATAATGTCAGTGTACTTCTCCTCCTATATCTTGATTGGTTACTCAGGCCCATGTTACGTGTGTGTGTGGGGGGGGGGGGGGGGGTCGCTTGACCATACCCAAAAACTATCAGTGGACACTCTCACTTTATCCCGAATGGACAAATTGACAGTGTCTCTTATTTCAAAATCAACTACTTCTTATGACTGATAAATGCATTTTATTGATGTTATTCTTGATCTTTAAGGATAGTTTACAGACGGGTATGGTGCCAGCTGATTGGAAAAAAGCCAACGTGGTACCAATATTTAAAAAGGGGCCGAGATATATCCCGGGTAACTATAGGCCGGTCAGCCTAACATCAGTAGTCTGCAAAATTTTGGAGGGGATGATAAGGGACCACATACAAGACTTTAGTAATGAAAACGGTATTATAAGTAGTAATCAGCATGGATTCATGAAAAATCGTTCGTGCCAAACCAATCTATTAACCTTCTACGATGAAGTGAGCTGCCACCTAGATAAAGGTAAGCCTGTGGATGTGGTGTATCTGGACTTTGCAAAGGCCTTTGACACCGTTCCCCACAAACGCTTACTGTACAAACTAAGGAAGGTAGGTATGGACCATAAGGTGAGTACCTGGATAGAGAACTGGCTCCAGGGGAGAGTACAGAGGGTGGTGATTAATGGGGAGTACTCGGATTGGGCGGGTGTGGAAAGTGGGGTCCCCCAGGGTTCTGTCCTGGGACCAATCCTGTTTAATTTATTCATAAATGATCTAGAGGAGGGGATATCTAGTACAATCTCAGTATTTGCAGATGATACTAAATTAGGCTTGCCAATATCTTCTATGCAGGATGTGGAAACCTTGCAAGCGGACCTGAACAAAATAACGGGGTGGGCAACTACATGGCAGATGAGATATAATGTTGAAAAATGTAAAGTAATGCACTTGGGGGCCAGAAACCAGAAAGCAAGCTACTCACTAGGGGGGGAACCTCTGGGTGAGTCTAGGATGGAAAGGGACTTGGGGGTACTGGTAGACAACAGGCTTGGCAGTGGCATGCAATGCCAAGCCGCCGCAAGCAAAGCCAACAGTATACTGGGTTGTATAAAAAAGGGGATTCACTCCAGAAATAAAGAGATTATTCTTCCACTCTACAAGACTCTGGTCCGGCCACATCTGGAGTATGCTGTCCAGTTCTGGGCACCGGTCCTCAGGAAGGATGTGCTGGAACTGGAGAAAGTCCAGAGAAGGGCAACAAAAATAATTAGGGGAATGGAGGACATCAGCTATGAGGAAAGACTACAAGCACTGAACCTATTCTCTCTGGAGAAGAGACGATTGAGGGGGGATATGATAGCAATGTACAAATACTGTACTGGCGACCCTAGCATAAGGAACAAACTATTCAGAGAGAGGAGATACAATAAGACACGTGGCCACTCACTAAAACTTGAGGAAAGGCGGTTTAACCTTAAAGTGCGTAAGAGGTTCTTCACTGTAAGAGCGGTAAGGATGTGGAATTCTCTTCCACAAGCAGTCGTATCAGCAGGGAGCATTGATAGTTTCAAACAACTATTAGATGGACACCTTAAAGACCACAACATACAGGGGTATACAATGTACGGTTAACAGCAAACACACACACACATCATAGGTTGAACTGGATGGACTGATGTCTTTTTTCAACCTCGCTAACTATGTAACTATGTGATAGGTGAATAGAACATGCAATCATGGCTATTCTTGCCAAAAATTATGGGCAATGAAATTTTTGGTGGAGAGACTCCTGTGCTAAAACAGCCAAACTAATTTTCAGAAATCGAAAACCAAAGCTGCAACCTAATGCCTAAAAGCCTAATATGGTGAATCAGGAAAGCTCTTCATTTTACACTAAAAATAGCTATTTCTTGTAAGCTCAAGACTTTCATTTAATGACATACCTTTATTGGAATATTACTTCAGGCTTTCATCATTTCAGTTCCTTTCGATCCTGCATTTACAATTCCTTCTGATTCTGGTGTATTGTGGGAGGATAAACATGAGAAAAAGACTTCAAATTCACAATGTGTTTTATGTCACCCCTGAGGCTGGAAGAGTTAAGGAAAGAGGGAACCTCTGTCAGGTTTTAATTGCTGTCTGTCTTCCTAATGTGGAGATTTCTCTATACTGCTGAACTGAGTATAAAGCGAATGCAAATCCCCCTAGTTGAGATGCACACAGCAGTTAAAATAAATAAAAAACTTTGTTAAAGGGTTAGAACTAGTGATCGACCGATATCATTTTTATATTGCTGATACCGATATTTTGGTCATCGCATATCGATATCGATATTTTGGTCATCGCATATCGATATCGATATTTTGGTCATCGCATATCGGTATCAGCGGATATCTGCCGATATTTTCGGTTATTTAAAAATTGTTTTTTTATTATTTTTATTTTTTTTTACAGATACTGTGGTGGAGGGATCTGGGGGTCTACAAGACCCCGAACCCCTCCTCTGCACTTAAAAGCATTCAAAATGCCAAGTTTGGCTGTTTTGAATGCTGTCATTTTTTTTAATTTGGCGCTGAGTACCTGGAAGTGAGTGATGTCATGACATCACTTCCAGGGTTTTACATGGAGACCCGATCAGAGCCAAATGCAGCTTTTATCGGGTCTTCTCTTTGGCGGCCGTGCAGGTAGGATGCCCGGGTCTCCCGGTGGGACAGGAGACCCGGGAGAGCTGCAGAAGGCAAAGGGGGGGTCGGGACGTCCCCTCCCGCTCCTTGTAATGACAGCCAAGTGGCTTCTCAGCCGCATTGGTTGTCATTACAAGACAGCCGACCATCCACTACGGATGCCGGTACCGGGGTGATGCCTCTAGCTGCAGGCATCACTCCGGTACAAGCACTTTCCCGAAATATCGGCAATATCGGTAACCTCCGGGGCGGATTCCGATATATATCGGGGAAAGTGCAGATCGCTTTGCCTATAATCGGTCGATCCCTAGTTAGAACCTCTTCACGATTTTTATTGCTGTCTGTGTGCATGTTGGGGAGATTTCCTCCTATTTCCTGTCCCCATGAAAGGGGACACCTGAACAGGAAGTGAAAGGACATTCCTCTTACTGGGACGCATAGAGCAGTAAAAAAAAAAAAAATCTATATCCTTTTTAAATATTTTTATGCAGATTTTTCTAAAGGAATAGGAATATAAGGGAAATAAAAGGTATGTTTATTAAAGTGGGGATGAATTTGAACCTCAAAAGATGTTTTTATTGCTGGTTTCATCCCTGTTGTGGACATTTCTCCTTACTTCTGTTTCATGTTTCACTAGAGCAAAAAGGGAGAATGTCTGCCCAACAGAGAGGCAGACCGCAATATAGAGACTCCCCCACACACCTTTCCCCCACCCTTTTCTGTAGCTGTAATTTTGTTTCCCCTTTAATCACTTTGTAATATAAAAATACTTTTTCTATACAGTAAAATCTTGGATTGCGAGTAACTTGGTCTGCAAGCGTTTTATAAATGAGCGATGTCTTGCAATACGAGTAGCAACTGAGTGGAAGCCTGCGGTCACACAGGGTACGATTTTAAAGTAGTGAGAATTAATGCCTGACTTCAACCACTACTTCAGCACTACTTCTGTGAGATTTGTAATGATTTGATATGACTTTAGTGCTACTTCAGTGAGAGGGGCTGTCCATGTCACAGGGAGGAACAGTGATGTTATGAACAAAAGTTTAGCAAAGGATTAATATTTAACTTATTTCAGACTCAAGTAAGAGAGGTGCCTCTAAGTGTAGCAATATGGTTACATTTAATGAAGGTTCAACATTTAGCAACTCACATGTTTGATGATTCAAACAGGCACATCTAAGTATGCAGGCATCCGGGGGTAAAGCTGTCCACATAGACCGTCCTCCTCCCCTCCGGCTCTCACCACTGTCAGTTTGCAATTGTGACCGGGAAGACTACCCTGCAGTAGAGTGATCTGAAAGCTAGGCTTGAAGTGTTCATGGAGCGCAGTGTGGAAGGAATGACGTCGATGGCGGTGCGGAGGGCGGTCTATGTTGACAGCTTTACCCCAGATGCCTGAAACATAGAAACATAGAATGTGTCGGCAGATAAGAACCATTTGGCCCATCTAGTCTGCCCAATATATCTGAATCCTATGAATAGTCCCTGGCCCTATCTTATATGAAGGATAGCCTTATGCCTATCCCATGCATGCTTAAACTCCTTCACTGTATTTGCAGCTACCACTTCTGCAGGAAGGTTATTCCATGCATCCACTACTAAAGTAATACTTCCTCATATTACTTTTAAACCTTTGCCCCTCTAATTTAAAACTGTGTCCCCTTGTGGTAGTTTTTCTTCTTTTAAATATGCTCTCCTCCTTTACCGAGTTGATTCCCTTTATGTATTTAAAAGTTTCTATCATATCCCCTCTGTCTCTTCTTTCTTCCAAGCTATACATGTTAAGGTCCTTTAACCTTTCCTGGTAAGTTTTTTCCTGCAATCCATATACTAGTTTAGTAGCTCTTCTCTGAACTCTCTCTAGAGTATCTATATCCTTCTGGAGATATGGCCTCCAGTACTGCGCACAATACTCCAAGTGAGGTCTCACCAGTGTATAGAAACATGCATACTTAGATGTGCCTGTTTTAATCATCAACCATACGAGTTGCTAAATGTTGTACTTAAATTAAATGTAACCATATTGCTACACCTAAAGGCGCCCCTCTTCTCTTTTTTATATTCTGTAACTCCTGCTGGATTCTGCTTTATGCATTCCCTATTGACACTTTTTTTTGTGGTTGTGGAACTAATCATCTGAGGTTCCATGATTTCTTATGGGGAAATTTGCTTTGATATACGAGTGCTTTGCATTACAAGCACGTTTCTGGAACGCATTATGCGAACAATCCAAGGTTTTACTGTATATCACTTTATGAATAGAGTGTGCAATGTATTTTTTTTTTTTATAGACCAGATGCGACACATTTTTTCTGACTTGATACAGTTTCCAATGGGAAATATGTTTTTTATTGCCTTTTAATAAATTGCTAGTAAAAAAAAAAAAGTTCCATCAATGTAGAAACACAAAAAAACTTAATATCAATGAGAAAATAAAGAATGAGTGAATCATCACCATTTCCTGACTGTGCTGCCAAAATGATTCCCTATTCAAGGAAACCTTCTGCTGAAGTCTGCTGAGAAGCCGACACCTCTGTGAGTGTCGAACTGCTTGTTCCTCCCCACAGCACTCACTGGTTTCTCCCTCCGACTTCCAGATATTTACAGGACACAGTTGTGATGTGGGGGTTGGCTGGAGGAACCACTGAGCCCTGCAGGGGGCCAAAGAGATTGACACTCCCAGAAGTGGCAATGGAGTGGTGTTCTGGTGGCAAGAACAGCAGGAAGGGTAGTTATTCAGTTTCTTGTTTTGCAGGTATACCAGTTTTGGTTTATGACAGTCTCTTTTTAAAGTCTCAGCGCCAACCAATGTTGTGTTTTTTTTTTAGCTTGGATATTGTGTGGAAGGTTTAGAACCTCTTTCAGGTGTTCTTTATTGCTTTCAGTATCTCAGTTTGGGAAGTTTTTATCCTTACTTCCTGTCTATTTGACAGGTGTCAGACAGAAGAGGAAATCAGGAAAGTCCTTCCCACCTTCTATTTGATAGGTGTCAGACAGAACAGGAAGTAACAACAAAAATTGGGAACCAATATGCCAAAATAGTAGGTCAGTGACCCCATACATTAAACGCCGCCAAATCTTTGATTCCAACTCTTTTGGGCCAACGATTTGTACCTACTCTGTCCCAATGGTTATGCAAAGTTAATGATCTTTATTTAATGGAAGAATTAACACATATGGCTAGGGGATCAATTGACAAATATTTTAAGATATGGGCATGCTGGTTTGAGGTGAAAACTACTAGACTGCACTATGATATAATCTCAGACCCCGAACGGTTTTTTACTTCTAATGAATTTTAATCTTGCATGTTAATAAGGTTAATTGTCGAAGTATGGCCTACATTTATTTTATTAATGATTGGCATAAGTCACAGTGCATTGTTTTTTTTTTTTGTTCCCTCCTTTCCTCTCTTTCTCTTTCCTTTTAAAAACTATGCGTTCTATGTAAGTGTTATTGTATGTCAATAATGTGATTTATTGGATAACTAAGTTAAATTTTGTGAGTTACATATTTAAGAGAACTGTAACTTATTATGATGATATTTCATGTTTTGTTTATTTTTTAATACAATATGTTGTACTGTTTTTCTTTTTAACTATGCAATAAATATTTAAAAAAAATTAAAAAAAAATAAATAAAAAATTGCTTGTAGATAGAAAATGGCAAATAAGCTAACTGGAAAAGGGATAAACTGACATATGCCTCTGGTAAACAAAATCATTAAACAATAACTCAGTATAAATTCCCATGCACATCTTTATAAATATCCCTCCTTTGTTTAAAATTACATTATTTGCCACATACGTGTATACTGTACTGCCTATGCATGTTAAAGCCTAAGTTTAACCAAAACTGTTTTTTTTTTTTTAATTTTTTAACCACTTAAGCCCCGGAAGATTTTACCCCCTTCCTGACCAGGCTCTATTTTGCGATTCGGCACTGCGTGACTTTAACGGACAATTACACGGTCGTGCGACGCTGTACCCAAACAAATTTGACGTCCTTTTTTTCCCCACAAACAGAGCTTTCTTTTGGTGGTATTTGATTTGATTTGACATCGGGTCGGCCGGTCACTCACGCTGGGGGGGGGGTTCCGTGAGCGAGCGGGAGCGCGCCTCCTCCCTTTGCCTGTGAGGGGCTAACCGCCGCGGTCGGCAAGTGGTTAAATCCGCACAAGGGACAGTGCTTACAATCGTTGTGAAGTGTCCCTTGTGCTGCTGGCTGATTCAGCTGAAATCTTCAGACTTCTGATTCCCCCCCCCCTAATTAACAGGGGTTAATAGAGTCAAGGGACCTAGCATATGCACCTATCAGGAGTGCCGACTGTGCCCGCCCTTTGTGCCCCCCTCCTTCATAGAAGCGGTACTAAATCTTCCATACAACAAAAGCATTCTATGAATAGAGTATGTATGATTGAAAGGCCTTCCTCCTCCATTCATAGACCTTTTTTCATTCATGGAAGCTAAATTACAGCTTCTATGAATCGAGGGGGTTGGCGGAAAGAGCAGGCATAGTGGCCACTCTTGATAAGTGCTTACGACAGGTCCCTTAGCTTGTTTTAACTTTCACAGCACCAGAAAATTATGGCTGTGGGGGAGAGGGTCAAAGGAGTGAACTAAATACACAACCAGCAGCACAAAGGGCCCACCATTAATTACAGTCCCTTGTGCTGATTAAAAATGTTTTTTCTAAACATAGGCTTTAAGTAAAAGCCTAGATTGCTGCTCTTTTAAAGAAAGTGATTAAAAATGTTTTTTCTAAACATAGGCTTTAAGTAAAAGCCTAGATTGCTGCTCTTTTAAAGAAAGTAACATTATCATGTTGAGTAATTTAATAGAAATAAACTGCAGCATGGTTTTGGAGCCATTAAATAATGTGCTATTTACCAGTTACATTTCCAGCAACTGATAAAGGATAGTGCAATAAAATGTCATCTTACATTTATTCTGATGTACAGACTATTAGAATCCTCTCATTATCCCTGGAAATACAAACTGCTGCAGAGTAGCATGTCAAATAATTGTAAATGTAAGCGATTTCCCTTCAATGGAGATGGATCATGTATTGTGTTCTAAAGAAATAAGGGCTGGTTCTCCATTGCACTGTTCCTTTGTTAACACGAAATGTAAAATCACTGCAAGAGAATTTTCTATCATTATTTTGCGTTAATGTAGCACTTAGCTGTACTGGGGAGTAATGTATAAGGGTCGTCATCTTGTCAAACACACTGCTATAAAACACTTTTAACACAGTGTATTCAAGTGGAAAATATTCTGATGTTTTACATGTCCCAGCTGAAAGCTCAAACATCTGAATTGTTTCCATTGCTTCCTAGGGACATTTTAAAAATACGAAATAAGTGCGCTACCCTCAACATTCATACAGAACGCCTTAAAAGTGATACAAATAATTCATAAAAAAGTCAATTCATATGTCATAAAACAAATGGCAAACAGATTTCAAAGGATACACCTTTCTAATAAAGTGCAACTTACTATAAAGTAATTCATGCAGTGCATATTACAATTTCTTGTGCAAAGAACTAATCTAAATTGTGACTCTGTAATATATACAAAGTTTATGAAAAATAAACAAATTACTATATAAAAAAAGAAAAAGAGTTAAAGTCCAAATAATATCTGTTCAAGTGCAGAAATAATCAGTGCTTATCCGCTGTTCAATATGAACAATATTCCATGCAATCCCCCTGGGCTCCCACCTCTGTGTGCAGACAGACAAGCTGCTTACCACAATGTAATATCCCATAAAAAAGATCAAACAGCGCTCAGGGTGTTTCTTTAAAGTGGATGTAAACCCTCACATATATCCAGTGAAGTGAACAGCCTCATATGAAACACAGAGATGAGACAAATCTCTCTACATATGTTTTACATGTATATCTGCTGTCTTCAGCTTTCTACATTCTTTAGAAAGTGAACATTGTGTTACAAATTTTTCTTCCTGTTTCAGCAGTGAGAGGGGGAGTCTAGGTGTACACGGTGTGTGAGCTGATTCGAGGAAAGGCACACATCCCCCTCCACATAGGCAGAATAATGAAGAAACTTGCAAAGCTGTGCTGTGAATAGACCAGCTCTCTGCTAATCTGTCTCCAAGTCCCTTCCCCGACACAAATTTCCAGCTGCTTTTATCTCCTGTGTTGGAAAACTTGTCAGAAGTTTTCCTACTGAGAACAGAGGAATGGAGCAGCAGAAAGACACAGGACTTAGGGCTTTGGGGAGAGATAGGTAAACACTACAGATATACAGTATCTCACAAAAGTGTGTATACCCCTCACATTTTTGTAAATATTTTATTATATCTTTTAATGTGACAACACTGAAGAAATGACACTTTGATACAATGTAAAGTAGTGAGTGTACATCTTGTATAACAATGTAAATTTGCTGTCCCCTCAAAATAAGTCAACAACTCAAAACCGCTGGCAACAAAAGTGAGTCATCCCTAAGTGAAAATGTCCAAATTGGTCCCAATAAGTCATTTTCCCTCCCCGGTGTCATGTGACTCATTAGTGTTACAAGGTCTCAGGTGTGAATGTGGAGCAGGTGTGTTAAATTTGGTGTTATCATTCTCACTCTCTCATACTGGTCACTGGAAGTTAAACATGGCACCTCATGGCAAAGAACTCTGTGAGGATCTGAAAAAAAGAATTGTTGCCCTACATAAAGATGGCCTAGGCTATAAGAAGATTGCCAAGACTCTGAAATTGAGCTGCAGCATGGTGGCCAAAACCATACAACAGTTTACCAGGACAGGTCCCACTCAGAACAGGCCTCGTCATGGTTGACCAAAGAAGTTGCACGTGCTCAGCGTCATATCCAGAGGTTGTCTTTGGGAACCAGACGTATGAGTGCTGCCCGCATTGCTGCAGAGGTTGAAGGGGTGGGGGGGTCAGCCTGTCAGTGCTCAGACCATGCGCTGCACACTGCATCTAACTGCTCTGCATGGCTGTCGTCCCAGAAGGAAGCCTCTTATAAAGATGATGCACAAGAAAGCCTGCAAACAGTTTGCTGAAGACCAGCAGACTAAGTACATGGATTACTGGAACCATGTCCTGTGGTCTGACGAGACCAAGATAAACTAATTTGGTTCAGATGGTGTCAAGCGTGTGTGGCCGCAACCAGGTGAGGAGTACAAAGACAAGTGTGTCTTGCCTACAGTCAAGCATTGTGGTTGGAGTGTCATGGTCTGCGGCTGCATGAGTGCTGCTGGCACTGGGGAGCTACAGTTCATTGAGGGAACCATGAATACCAACATGTACTGTGACATACTGAAGCAGAGCAAGATCCCCCTCCATTTGGAGACTGGGCCCCAGGGCAGTATTCCAACATAACGACCCCAAACACACCTCCAAGACAACCACTGCCTTACTAAAGAAGCTGAGGGTAAAGATGATGGACTGGCCAAGCATGTCTCCAGACCTAAACCCTATTGAGCATCTGTGGGGCATCCTCAAATGGAAGGTGGAGGAGCTCAAGGTCTCTAACATCCACCAGCTCCGTGATGTTGTCATGGAGGAGTGGAAGAGGACTCCATTGGCAACCTGTGATGCTCTGGTGAACTCCATGCCCAAGAGGGTTAAGGCAGTGCTGGAAATCAATGGTGGCCACATAAAATATTGACATTTTGACTTAGGGGTGTACTTACTTTTGTTGCCAGAAGTTTAGACATTATTGACTGTGTGTTGAGTTTTGAGGGGACAGCAAATTTACACTGTTATACAAGCTGTACACTCACTACTTTACATTGTAGCAGTGTCATTTCTTCAGTGTTTTCACATGAAAAAAATATTTACAAAAATGTGAGGGGTGTACACACTTTTGTGAGATACTGTATGTGCCCTGGTCAGATTTCATTAATCCACTTTAAGGAGAGTCGCAGCTCATTCTGCAACTGCTTCCTAAATATCACGATAAGTCCAACCTTCTGACTCCAGCCAACATACATATATCAAGAGCAAGGAGGAGACCTCATAGTGCATACTGTATATAAACCTTTTATTTAAAACATGAAGTATTGCACTTACATACAGAGAAGTTCATGGAGGCAAAAAAAAAAAAAAACAATCCACGAACGGCTGCGGCACTTCACCCTCGCCCCGTGCGTGCTGACGTCACCACTAACTCCGTCTGACGTGTTTCCCTGTAGAAGGCTTCATCTGGAATTGGAGGCTTCTTGGGGACATTGCCTTCTAGTTTCACATATTGTTGGGTCTTGATCACAACTGGAAATGAGCAATTTTTGATCTCCATGTGGATTGGTCATTTCAGCCTCCCACCGGCCTATGTGACTATTAGATTCTTAGGGCTCATTCACAGTCATTTATTTCCAATTGCACCGCAACACATATCTACAATTCTTTGCAATACGCCTGCACTATACTGCACTGCAACAGATGCGAATGCAGTAAACTTTGTGGTGAGCTGCATTTTGAAAAATCATTCAGAACCAATTTTTTTCATGCGTTACCGGCCCAGTCAAAATGAATATGTAAACCCAACACTTCCTGATTATCACTTCCCGAATATTCCTGGACCATGTATTTGTATGAAAAAGCATCCTGTTCTCTTTGTATTGCTTCCTTTGTGTAAAATCCCTCTGCTCTCCCATTAAAAGCTGACCACACTAAGTAGAACACACCTCTGTCAATTCTCTAGCTGTGGCGTGGACCAGCTGCTACAAAAAGAGCTACATGAGCTTGTGCTTTGCACCACAGTCTGCTAATCCACTCTTGCAATGTTTCGCATGCTCCCATGCAAAAATTTTATGAATGCAAATATGGGTACATTTATAATTTTTTTTCAAAAGGTGGACTAGGTCTTTATTTCTTCTACATATGCTTGAAAAAAAATGGCAATCTTGGCAATACAGGGGTCAAAAATGGGCAATTATATAAAATAGGTAGGCACCAAATAGTCATGTTTATCACAATATTTAGGCAGCAAATGGGCAATCATTGCAATACATAGCTTTGCAAAGACTATTATAGAGCAGTAAAGCGAGGGGTGGGCCGGGGGGTAAGAGCATTCCCCTAAGAAACTGTACTTAGGGGGAAATGCCTCCCTGCCCCTCTTCCTTCCCTCTGACTTGGGTGGCTGCATGCTTTTTCTGGGTCATTGACTAACACTGAGGCTGTAAACAATCAGCAATGGCAGTCTACATACTTCACTCAATACTTTTTTGTTAAATATTTATTTCAAAGAAATGATTGTTCAGAAATTGAACTGGGGATATGTTATGTGGCTAGTTTAGATGGAATAAGTGTTTCTTTGCAGCAGAGATACCCTGATCTGTGTCTGATGTCTGTCTTCTGTTGATTCCTTACAGAAAGATGAGGTCTGTGGGAACCTCACACTGCAGCATCACATGCTGGAGCCGGTTCAGCGGATTCCTCGCTATGAACTTCTCCTGAAAGATTATTTAAAGAAACTGCCGGAGGACTCGCTTGATAGAAAGGATTCGGAAAGTATGATATTTAATATCCATTTCTTGTTAGATGTCATAACTTGCACAATTGTCTTTTAGTTCTCCATCCCTTACAAGATCAGCTATGTTTGATAATGACTGTATTTGAATCACAGTGCACACTGAAAGCTATTTTGCCTCTGACAATTAGTCCCCTTAACATAACCTTGCGGTGCAGGATGACAAACAGGAATCTCTACACTGAATGAATGTTTAATATGTGTAATTGGATCTCGTTACAGAGTCCCTTGAGCTTATTTCCACTGCAGCGAATCACTCAAATGCAGCCATTCGGAAGATGGTAGGTGAAATTGTGCTCTGTTTTGTGGTTTAGCAGAAGGTTTTTCTGGTAAAGGGTAACTCTCCTTTTCTGTAAAACAGGACATTGTAAGACAGGACAGGGTGATAATGATTATTACTTAAAACTGAAAATCAAAGATGTAATACATTAAAGGTTACCAGGCCTTAGATGTGGTGGCTGCATTTGTTTTCTTTTTTTTTCCCAGGCATTTTTTTACTTTATTTTTCTAGAAACAGTGTGTTATGGCTGCAAAAGTTGTGTAGCAATACATTAGGGCTTATGTCTACACTATATTAATAAATGTTTTGGGACCCTGGCCTTTACATGCACGTAAAATTTAATGGTATCCCAGTCTTAGTCCGTAGGGTTCAATATTAAGTTGGCCCACCCTTTGCAGCTTTAAGAGCTTCAACTCTTCTGGGAAAGCTGTCCACAAGGTTTAGCAGTGTGTCTATGGGAATGTTTGACCATTCTTCCAGAAGCGCATTTGTGAGTTCAGACACTGATCTGGACGAGAAGGCCTGGCTTGCATTCTTGATCTAATTCATCCCAAAGGTGTTTGTCGGATTGAGGCCAGGACTCTGTGTAGGCCAGTCAAGTTCCTCGACTCCAAACTCGCTCATCCATGTCTTTATGGACCTTGCTTTGTGCACTGGTGCGCAGTCATGTTGGAACAGGAAGGGGCCATCCCCAAACTGTTCCCACAAAGTTGGGAGCAAAAAATTGTCCAAAATGTCTTGGTATGCTGACGCCTTAAGAGTTCCCTTCACTAAAACGAAGTGGCCAAGTCCAACCCGGAAAAACAACCCCACACCATATCCCCCCTCTACCAAATGATTTGTATCAGTGCACAAAGCAAGGTCCAAAAAGACATGGATCAGAGTTTGAGGTGGAGGAACTTGACTGGCCTGACCTTAACCCGATAGAACACCTATGGGATGAAGTAGACTGTGAGCCTGGCCTTCTTGTCCACATTAGTGCCTGATTACACAAATGCGCTTCTGGAAGAATGTTCAAATATTCCCATAGACACACTCCTAAACCTTGTGGACAGCCTTCCCAGAGGAGTTGAAGCTGTTGTAGCTGCAAAGGCTGGGCCAACTCAATATTGAACCCCGCAGACTAAGATTGGGATGCCACTAAAGTTTATGGGGTGTTAAGGCAGGCGTCCCAAAACTTATGGTAAAATAGTGCATATCCACTACCTCTATATCAAGGGTCTTCAAACGTTGTCCCTCCAGTTGTTCAGGAACTACAGTTCCCATCATGCCTAGTCATGGCTTTGAATGTCAGAGTTTTAAAATGCCTCATGGGATGTGTAGTTCCGCAACAGCTTGAGGGCCGTAGTTTGAGGATCCCTGCTCTATATCATCTACATGATACAGCATCTAACAATGTGGACTATCAATGAGGGACCCTTTACTATGTTCAGCAGTGTTAAGGTTGTTTTTAAATCTCTGCCTAAAACTATCATATTTATAATACCCTTATTAAACAACCTCCTACGTTTGGACTTATTTTAATTAGGTCTTTACTGTACTGGGGAACACCAAGGCTGATGGTGAATGTAACTCCTCCTGGTCCTCTGCGGCCCCTGCTTTCAGACTTTGTGTAGGTGTGATGGTTTTATGATCAATGTAGACTAAAGCAGAACTAAATGCTTTCTTTTATTTTTATATATTTTTTTGTCAACAGGCAGTTCTTTGTTGCAGAAGAGACATGCAGCATCTCTTCTGCAATAAAATAGGCTTACCTGCATTTCTGTAATCCTTTGCGGTATGTACACTGAGCTGCGCTTGCGCAGGTCAATTTACATTTCAGAAAGAAAAAAAAAACGGTGTCACCACAGGATGACGCTGTGGACACTGAGGTAATTATGTGCCGCGTCCTAGTTGAAATATATTGGGGAGGGGGTAGAACTAGATGGACTTTATTGGCACTGTAACCAGACAGTTAAGTCATAAAAAGTTAAATATTTTATTTAGAAAATGTTAAAAAAAACATATACATATGTGTACCACCACAAGTGCAAAACAAAGAACATCAAAGAACAAATGGATTAAGAGACAGAATCTTAAAAAACATATATATACTAATATACTCGTTGATATGACCGTAACCTCCGAAACCACCTTATTGGAGACAATGTAATATCTATAGGACTAATACAGAACAGAAATAACAAACAGCCCTAGGGCCATTCCCAATGGACTTAATTGTAGGTTAGGACCAATTCCAACGATGGCGGTGTTAGGAGGCTCGGTATTTAGTAATGTACTTCAGTCACAGACATACTCTACATGTTTCGCGCGGTAAGCGCTTCTTCAGGAGTTAAGTGAAGACTGTAACAATTCAATATAGCAATATTGATGGCAAAGTGTGAGGAAACACTACTTTTTCATTTTGTAGATATTGATGCCTGTGGTCACAGGGCAAACAACAAGGGTGAGAGTCCAGAAACGTGCCACTACCACCCAAAGAAACAGAAGGGTTGTGGGGGTGGGGGGATATTTAGGATATCAATTCTCAATCCCTTAGGTAAAACAGTTAATTATTGTAGTTCAGGAGGTCACAATAGAACATATAAATAGACGTTTGGATGCAGGAAAGCAGTCAAATGTGGTAGATCTCGGTATATATTCTATATCACGGATAGCTGGGTAGTGTATAACAAAGTTATTTTAAGCAGGCATCCCCCTACTAATCAATAGGGCGCAAGGTAAGCCTGAAAATCTGCCCAAAAATCAAGAGAATGTGTCTGTCCATGACACTCGCTGGAACGATCGTGACCTCCTGTATGTCCCTGGACATACAGGAGGTCACGATCGTTCCAGCGAGTGTCACGGACAGACACATTCTCTTGATTTTTGGGCAGATTTTCAGGTGAGTGAATGAGTAGCTTGGTGGTTTCCGTTGTTAAAAAAAAAAGGCAAATTTTAGAGATGTTTCGGAGGTGAAGTCTACAAGCTTTGGACAATGATTGGATTTGGGGCTGAAAGGACAGGTCAGAGTCCAGGATTACACTTAGTACCCTGGCATGAGGGGAGGGATTGATGGTTGCATAACTAATTTTGATAGAAAAGTCATGGAGGGGGGCACGGGCGGGAGGGAATATTACCAGCTCAGTTTTAGAGAGATTTAGTTTGAGGAAGTGGTGCGACATCCATATTGATATGTTTGTAAGTAAGTTAGCAATGCGAGAGGAGACTGAAGGAGTGAGGTGAGGAGTAGACAGATAGATTTGAGTGTCATCAGCGTAGAGATGGTATTGGAAGCCGTGGGCGGTTATCAAGTGGCCAAGGCAGGCGGTGTATATAGAGAAGAGTAGGGGTCCAAGAACAGAGCCTTGGGGAACCCCCACAGAAAGGGGCAATGGGGAGGAGGAGGTAGAGTTGTGGGTAACACTGAAGGAGCGCTGTGATAGGTAGGAGGAGAACCAAGATAGAGCAGAATCTTGGAGGCCAAGGGAACAGAGTTTATTAATATGTACAGTGCCTTGCGAAAGTATTCGGCCCCCTTGAACTTTGCGACCTTTTGCCACATTTCAGGCTTCAAACATAAAGATATAAAACTGTAATTTTTTGTGAAGAATCAACAACAAGTGGGACACAATTATGAAGTGGAACGAAATTTATTGGATATTTCAAACTTTGTTAACAAATAAAAAACTGAAAAATTGGGCATGCAAAATTATTCAGCCGATTTACTTTCAGTGCAGCAAACTCTCTCCAGAAGTTCAGTGAGGATCTCTGAATGATCCAATGTTGACCTAAATGACTAATGATGATAAATAGAATCCACCTGTGTGTAATCAAGTCTCCGTATAAATGCACCTGCACTGTGATTGTCTCAGAGGTCCGTTTTAAAGCGCAGAGAGCATCATGAAGAACAAGGAACACACCAGGCAGGTCCAAGATACTGTTGTGGAGAAGTTTAAAGCCGGATTTGGATACAAAAAGATTTCCCAAGCTTTAAACATCCCAAGGAGCACTGTGCAAGCGATAATATTGAAATGGAAGGAGTATCAGCCCACTGCAAATCTAAGAAGACCTGGCCGTCCCTCTAAACTTTCAGCTCATACAAGGAGAAGACTGATCAGTGATGCAGCCAAGAGGCCTATGATCACTCTGGATGAACTGCAGAGATCTACAGCTGAGGTGGGAGACTCTGTCCATAGGACAACAATCAGTCATATACTGCACAAATCTGGAATGGTTCAGATTAATCCTTTATGGAAGAGTGGCAAGAAGAAAGCCATTTCTAAAAGATATCCATAAAAAGTGTTGTTTAAAGTTTGCCACAAGCCACCTGGGAGACACACCAAACATGTGGAAGAAGGTGCTCTGGTCAGATGAAACCAAAATCAAACTTTTTGGCACTAATGCAAAACGTTATGTTTGGCGTAAAAGCAACACAGCTCATCACCCTGAACACACCATCCCCACTGTCAAACATGGTGGTGGCAGCATCATGGTTTGGGTCTGATTTTCTTCAGCAGGGACAGGGAAGATGGTTAAAATTGATGGGAAGATGGATGGAGCCAAATACAGGACCATTCTGGAAGAAAACCTGATGGAGTCTGCAAAAGACCTGAGACTGGGACGGAGATTTGTCTTCCAACAAGACAATGATACAAAACATAAAGCAAAATCTACAATGGAATGGTTCACAAATAAACATATCCAGGTGTTAGAATGGCCAAGTCAAAGTCCAGACCTGAATCCAATCGAGAATCGGTGGAAAGAACTGAAAACTGCTGTTCACAAACGCTCTCCATCCAACCTCACTGAGCTCGAGCTGTTTTGCAAGGAGGAATGGGCAAAAATTTCAGTCTTTCGATGTGCAAAACTGATAGAGACATACCCCTAGCGATTTACAGCTGTAATCGCAGCAAAAGGTGGCGCTACAAAGTATTAACTTAAAGGGGCTGAATAATTTTGCATGCCCAATTTTTCAGTTTTTTATTTGTTAAAGTTTGAAATATCCAATAAATTTCGTTCCACTTCATGATTGTGTCCCACTTGTTGATTCTTCAAAAAAAATTACAGTTTTATATCTTTGTTTGAAGCTTGAAATGTGCCAAAAGGTCGAAAGTTCAAGGGGGCACTGTATATGGTAGTATATTTGCAGATGTGCCTCCTACTATCTCCTGAAGAAGTGGACTTTTGGTCTAATAAACACGTAGATTAATCTTTATAGCTTTGCCGATCCTCTTTTTTGGCACAGATTTTGGAGACAAAAACATTGAAATATTAATATATTAAACTGGTATTTGACAATGATTATGTTTCTCTAAAGGGCATCATTAAGGATGAATAGGGCTAGGAGATCTATTTCCAATTATTTCAATGTATTTAATTTGTACTAGTGATCAACCGATATTGTTTTTTTAATGCCGATACCGATATTTCGGTCATCGGATATCAGTATCGGCCGAAAATGTATTTTTATTTTTATAAAGGTACTCCTTGTGGAGGGATCTGGGGGGTCTAAGAGACCCCAAACCCTTCCTCTGCACCGAAAAGCATTCAAAACGCCAAGTTTGGCTGTTTTGAATGCTGTCAGTTTTTTTAATTCGGCGCTAAGTACCCGGAAGTGATGTCATGACATCACTTCCGGGTGTTTTACATGGAGACCCGGGTCTTCTCTTTGGCGGCGGCGGTAGGATGCCCGGGTCTACCGGTGGGATGGGAGACTCGGGTGAGCCGCGGAAGGTGGTGGGAGGGGGGGCGACGTCCCCTCCCGCTCCTTGTAATGACAGACGAGCGGCTTCTCAGCCGCATCGGTTGTCATTACAAGTCAGCCGACCGTGGGCTATGGACACCGGTACCGGGGTGATGCCTCTAGCTGCAGGCATCACCACGGTACAAGCACTTTCCCGCAATACCGGTAACCTTGAGCCAATTCCAATATATCGTGGAAAGTGCATATCGGCCCCCCGATATATCGGTGTTGCCGATAATCGGTCGATCCCTAATTCGTACCATATGACGTAATCAAACTTTTATTGTGGACATAATAAAAGATGTTAAGGTGTTTAATCCAGTTATAGTCTTGAAAACTTTATGGTACATTTCAATTCTTTTTAAATGCAATCTTTGTCAAAATAATTGCTGGGATGTTGGTACAGAAGCTCCTTAATTTGAATGTCCAGTATATATCATCGGTTTCTTGTAATTAGAAGACAGAAGGCATAGAAATTCAAAAGTAATAAAACTTCATGTCCTTGTCCTGTATACAAATGATGTGAGCTATCTGTTTTGCTCATTACTGTTCCCTCTCTGCTTTATTCTCCCTCAGGCTGGGTATGCATGATCTGATCATCCACGTTATAAACACTGCACTTAGCGTATGTCTGACCTCCATACCTAGACTGTGTGGAAGCTTAGTCTAGGCACTTTTCTTCTCTTCACAGTGGTTTTTCTGCTGCTGTAGCTATAAAACACAGACCTATTTTCAGAATGATCTGGGGGTTGGGCTGGAAATATAGAGGAAGTTGTTGTCAGTGATATGTATGTTTAACCTCAATATATAACCAGGGCTGTTGTATAGAGTTTAGAGATGGCAATATAATATAGTTTCTCAAGAGCTCAAACAGAGAATTTCAGTAAATGAATTATTTACTGACTTCATCTTTTAAATCGTGATCATTATGCTAATGTTGATTTACAGACTTGATGCTGTGATGCTTTATTAATAAAAATGATCATTTTTTTACAAACTTTTTTTATAAATAATTTAGTTTGTAAACCTACTTTATATATTTTTTTATTTTTATTTTTTTTTACAAGCAATAATTTATTAAAGCTTGTACACATTACACCACATTGGCAAATTACATTGGGCTTTATAAAATACCGTACCTAAAAGTACTCCTTCAATGCATTCTTATAGTTGACAATGTTAATCCATTAGTTCAGACATATTTATCTTGTTAAAAAAAAATGTCTGCACACAATATAAAAAAGTATGAATTTAGAGCCAGATTTTGACTTTGCTCCCCTATATGCATATTTTGAGATGTGACTTTGGTACAAGTTGTCCTGTAAGCAATGCTTCAACCCCACCCTGATCGCAGTTCACCTAGTCCAATATATACTGTCTTTGTTCCTGATATATCTTTACTGTGCAATCCTGCCTATCGACATACAGCCTATCTTGCAAAAGCATCCCTGCTATATTTCCTCTTTATCCTGTGCAAGCAAGCGGAGGCCCCATTCATTTCCATAAGTAGAGCCTAGGGAGAGCCATACCCCGCAAGACTGCTGGAGGCCACCATGAGTACGGCGCTCCCTATAGGACGGTGTACATATGCAGAACTGAGTCCCCTAACTTTTTCTCCCTAATGCCTTTGACTCCATGAGCATTTTCCTTTTTTTTTTTTGGAAAAAAAACGTATTTTACGGGACAAATAGGTTTTTATTTGGTAGCGGATTTGGATACGTACAGTATACATACTTTGGTTTCTTGGTTTTTATTGGTTAGTAAAATTATGTTTCTGTAATTTTCTCAGAGAAAGACATCTCTATTCAGTTATTAAAACATTTTAACATTTCTAGTCTACCTCAACCTATTATCATTTATTGATTTTCTTTCAGTTAGGACTTTATTTCGTAGTAGATTTGTGTTCTGATAATTTTATTTACAATGTTTTTATTCGGAAAAAATTGTGAAAAAGAAGAAAATAGTAAAGCTCAAAGTGAATGTATGCATTTTACTAAGAAAAGCTTTTTTCCCCTTTTTAAAGGTATATTGCAGCACACAGAAAAATTCTGCACAGATTCTTATCATGAACAAAAGATAAGATTAAGTCGGGTTCAGGAGGGCGCAATTTAGCACAAAGTCTAAAGCAAAATACACACACACTATCAGTTTTTTTCCGTTCAACCCAGCAGGCCGAATAAGAAAAAAAATTGAAGAGCTCGGGAGGAGATCCTGCACTAACAATCTGATGTCAGTACAGTGATCTACCCACTGAGCTATAGTGTTCTGACAGGGGAACTGCCCCCCCCCCCCCACCAAACCTTTTTTCGGTCATGCCCCTTCGACAGAAGACAGACAGGCTGCCGTACACATGGACAGAATGTCAGCCAGTTTCTACTGAACCTGTCGATACCGCCTGCTATTCGGCCCATGTGTGCAGTGCTTAAAGTAAAAGTCCACCCTAAAACTAAAATCCCTGCATCTATAGATCTCCACGTTCTAACACTAACCTATCTAGCCCCGTAAAGAAGAAATCCGTATACATACCTTTTTTGAAGCCGATCTGAGTCTGTCTCCAGCGGCGGAAGCTCTGCAGAGAACACAGCCAACTAGGGCTGTGAAATCAATGGGGAGTGACGTCACCCATAAACTTACTATGGGGCTTCCGTTGTCGAAAGTGTCCTCTGCACACGCCTCCATAGCGAAGCCGCCGCTGACAGCTCAGCGTGGGATCGGGTCAGATCGGCTTCAGAAAAGGTATGTATACTGATGTTTTCTTTACAGGGTTAGATAGGTTACTGTTAGATCGTGGAGGTCTATAGATTCAGGGATTTTAGTGTTAGTGTGGACTTCTACTTTAAGGCTTTGCGATTGCTAAAAATGAAAAAACTCTTTTGTCACTTTTTTTAATGGGGGGCTGGATCTGGACAGTGGAAACTAGATTCAGACCCCTTATGAAGCCCTTGAACAGAAGATTACTTCTAATAATGATCAATTAACAGTGATCTACTGTTTCAGGGAGAGGCACTTCCCAACTTTTTCCATGATGTCTCAACTGAAATAGTCAAACCTTGCCTCAGGTAGCTGCAAAAAAAAAAAAAGTGTGCATCTGTGGGTCTGCTTCCAATCCAAAGTCGAGTTCTGCAATCAGAGCATGTAGGAACATAAGTTGTGGTGCTCAAAGGAAATTCCCCCTGAAGCTGTAATTATTCATATACAATTTAAAATAGGTAGCCAGTAATAAGAGAAAAGGTCACTCCTTTGTCTTTAGCACCTATAGACATAGGCCCAATGGTAAATCCCCAGTTGGTAATTGACTTGGTTGTTTCAGTGGCTACAAATAATCTTATTTGAGATGCAAATCTAGACTGCAGGAATGCGAGTTTATATTACATATTGGTTTGCAGTGTGGCCAATGATGGTCTCTACACTAAAATCTGCATGTTGGTTTTAATCTACAATGCTTAGCGTAGTAAATGGGTCATAAATAGACATAACTTACATTATTTCTGTTACTATTCCTCCCACTGACATCTAAAATTTGGCACTGTCCCTCACACTGACACCAATGATGGAGAACTCTTCCTCCCACTGAAGCCAAGGATGAAAAAACATTCCTTCTACTGACACCAGCGATGGGCCATTATTCCTGTCACTGACGCCAGTGATCGGCCCCTATTCCTCCCAATTGACACTAGTGATCGGACATAATTCCTCTCATTTAGTTCAGTGATGAGGCATCATTTCTCTTACTAACACTTATGATGGTGCATATTTCCTCCTACTAACACCAATGATGAAGCAATATTCTGTATACTGTTACAAATGCCTGAGTATGATTCCTCCCACTGATTGTAACAATGGGGCATTATTCCTCATTCCACTGGCCACCAGCCCTGGGTCATTTTTTCACTTCCATTGACCACTAAGCCTGAGACATTATTTACTCCAACGAACCAATGAGCCTGTAGCATTTTGTACTCCCACCGGCCACAGTCTTACCCCTCTAAAGTCTGAAGGACCATGAACTGGCCCATTGTTTAGAAAGTTTGGTGACCCCTGGTTCAAAATCTTGGTTGAGGCGCTGTGCTTTACTACCTGCATTAGCCAAGAATCTTACTATTCTTGTTCTAACTCCACTGCCATCTGCTCTGTGGACTTAAAGGGTAACTGTTCAGTAATACAAACCCTATTTACTTTTTATTTTTGCAAACTTAAATATGGTCAGACTTTTAAAAAGGCGGGTCAGCATCAGATCTTTGGTTAGACAGTAAAAACAAAACAATCCTTCTATGTGAGCAATATGATTAGCTGTTATGAGCAACATTTCCATTTTGTTTTATACTTAGGCTCCATCTAGAGAAGTGAGCAGGTGAAAATTGGATGAGCCAATAATTTGTTTCCTTCCTTGTATGTTGAAACAGGGGTACTTTAATTGGTCGCAAATTATCTTGTACCTTTTTCTGTTCTAAAATGACTCAGTCAACCCTTTTATAGGGCCATAATAACACCGCTTTTATAAAATGTGCTAATGGCCTTTTCTGACTGTCACTTGAAGGCACATCAGAGTTCCATTGATATTTTCTGAAGCGATACAGCCTACACAAAAATGTCTCGCATGTAGGAGTACCTCTGTAGACAGGAGAGGTCAGACTCACCGCTGGATCACAGCAGCCGCTCCAGTAATTGGGTTGGAACAAATGAAAAACACTGTTTGCTTTCTAACTTTAGAAAGAATCGTGTTCCAGAGAGATTGCTAGCATATGAATATTCTTTATAATAGAATCCTCACCTTGTTCTTGAAGTGAGACTTGCAGCTGTTAACAGCATCCTCATTATTGAAAGGGAGGATGATGATAAAAAAATAAATCCACTTGCATGCACTTGGCCAATAAATTTTATTTTGCCAAAAATCACAGAGCCAGGGGCATAACTATTTGTACTAAATCAATAAAGCACGCCTTGGCTATCAAACCTCCAAATCAATCACTCTTATGAGACATAATTTTATTGACACCTGAAGTGCTTGAAAATGCCAGAGATATATAAACATTTACACATGGGCAGTTTAAAATGTTTTATATTGTTTTACAGCATCATTTGTAAAGTGTATGTAAAGCCTTTTTTAGGTTTGGCTAGAGTAAAGCATGTCTAAGACCTCTGTCAGTTTTTTATTTTATTTTTCCTATTATTTTATTTTTTGCTGCGTCCAATCGGGCCAAGGAAATCCCCCTTTATATAGTTGTCACTGGAAGAGGTGTCTCTATTTAACAATTTTCCTAAATGACCGCTCAAAATTTTGGATTTCCCCCTATTTTTTTGTACTTGAGACAATGGTCACCAAGGCAAGTAAACAGGGCGAATCTTCACAGGGAGGGCACAGCATTAAAAACTTCTCAATTGTCCCAAAAGTTTATAAAAAGTTTGTCTTAATATACATTTTAAGCATATTTTTGGTTGCTTGGGCATTGAAAACTCTTCTGAGCACTTGTAATGGACATTTAAAAAGAATTACACTAATTTTTGGTGAGTGTTTCAGTTAAAATGCAAAAAACGAAAATGTTTTTTGCAGAACATTTTCTAGCCCCTGCCCAAAGTACAACACCAAATTGTGAACAGTTCCAACTTAGAACAGTGCAACTACTTGTGCCATAGGATTCTGCATGCAGTTCAAACCTCTGCAAAAAAAATCCCAGTTGCATGGGCAAGCTGCGTGTGTGTATATATATATATAATATATATATATATATATATATATATACAGTATATGTAGCACTACCCCCGCAAGGGCTGTGGGCAAATGGTGTCCCTATTACTGCACACAGGCAACACACATTTTCCATTTGCACCCAGGCCCAAGATGTCAGTCCCTTGGCTTTGGTTTTTATTGTTTTATTAGGGTTAACAACTTGGATGGGGTAGAAGAGTTTATGGGATGCCCAAAAACAACAGATGGGGGACAACTTCCTTCCAGTGTATACACATAGTCCTTTAATGATCAGTAGCAAAACTCCTTTACAGAGTAGGAGTTCTTAGTCACACTGTCTCAACTGAAGATCTCCCAGGGTAAGATAATAAACAGTTAAGCACAACGCTGTCCTTTAGAAAGTTTGCAACATGTGTCAGTCTCTGCCCTTGCAAGTCCCTGGGTGTGCTGGTGTATTCACTCCTTGTCCTCCTTGCTCCAGCTGCTCTCAGGCAAGATTCCTAGTCAAACCATGATGCTGAAAGTATCTTCCTAAGCCAGCCTGAGCCCAGTCTGGAGGTAAAGACCCCCCTAGACCTAGGACATGGGTGCTCAACCTGTGCCCTCCAGCTGTTGCAGAACTACAAGTCCCATGAGGCATTGTAAGGCTGACAGAAGCATGGCTCTCAAAGGCACAGGCAGGGTGGGACTTGTGGTTTTGCAGCAGCTGGAGGGCCATAGGTTGAGCACCCATAAATTGGTGGGGATCCCTCCTCCCACCGGCAGCCTCCTCAGCACTCCATCTTTCACCCAACTCCCCTGCTATCATAACTCATCCATATTTAGGGGCTGACCTTGCCACCCTGCCAGGACCCTGGGATTGACTAGGTTTCCTCAAGTATGCAGATCAACCCACCTGACCTCCGCCCACTAACTTCTTGAAGCTTTCCAAACTTCCAGATCCAGGGAGAGGCGCCAGAGACCTGCCTCTGTGAGTCATCCAGCCTGACCTGCAGTAAACCCTGATCCAGATTCAGACTCACCGTACCATTAGTCGATACATTTGTACATTTGCCTGCACTATTTTGGTAGCCCACCAGAGATATATGTATACTGTATATATGCACAGTCATATTAAAGCTGTCTAAATTATTTGCCCATGGCTCATGCTATTGCTTTATCATTGCCTTGTGCTGCTAGGTCCAGTTGAATTCACATGCCATGCAGAGGCCATCATTTCTCATGTGGTTTAGAACAGTAGTATCTATTTTATCATTTTCAACACTGTCCACTGTAGTAGTGGCAAAAAAATATGGTTTGTGCTGTTTTTTGACACTGTGATCAATTTACAAGTTAATAGAGCTTGGATGACTAGAAAAGACAAGAAAATAAAAAGTTGAAACCAAGAAAAGCAAAAAATGTAAAATACAATAATATAAAATTTTCTGAGCTGCCCATTGGAGTCATGTTGCCTTTGGAATTGTAATCCTCATTTTCATATATTTGCATATTTGTTTTTGTGATATTTTATTCAGCGCTCCTAACCGTTTCTATATGTTCTTTAAAGGAAAAGATGAATAAACTGCTGGAGGTGTATGAACGGCTGGGAGGGGAAGAGGACATTGTGAATCCCGCCAATGAACTCATCAAGGAAGGACACATCCAGAAACTATCTGCAAAGAACGGGACCACGCAGGACCGCTACCTGTACCTGGTAAATAATCGTGTGACCTTTTTCATTAAGTCTGTCCTAATATCTTGTTTGTACTACAGTCATAGGAAGTCATCAGTGAGCACACGGAGGAGATGATTATGGTGTGACAATTGCTGTGCAAAATGCTGTGTTGTAGGCAGGATCATACTGCGGGTGGTCAAGAGGGTATTATCATAAAACCTAGATTCTGCAAATCTAATACTAAGAGGATTATCTCTCAAGCTGTGCTAAAGGGACACTCACTGTTACCCAGGAAACAAAAACACTACAACCAGTTTTATACAGTATCGTATTTTAGGTTTTACATCAAATTACAAGTATCATTGTGTAAATGCTAATGCATATTTTGTATAAATGCTAACACATCAGTATAGATTTAATGTTGCATTAATGCATGCCACAGCCTGAGACCTGCTTGTGATTGTATTTTCCTGATTTGAAATAATACATGATTCATACTGATCCAATGCTTATGGGAACTGAACACAATCATCTTTTCATCTAAAAGAAACTGCAGGGTCTGCAGGAGATTATTAAGCGGTTTTATGCCTCTGCTCCATTCTGCAGTACAGGATTCAGGACCAAAAGCATTTACTCATGTGATCTTTGCTGTAGGAGCTAGATAGGCCAACCTGAATGGTGATCCTTTAACAAAGATAACCTAACCAGTGCCTATATTTTTGTTTTTCAAAGTTCAGAATTCTCAAAATAATAAGAGCTGTGTTCCTTTTTATTAAATTTCCAAGTATTTTGTGTAGCTATAATATGATCTTTACAATTATTATGATGAATAGCAACCTGGCAGACATCCTGTAAGATCATACAAGATTGTGTTTGTATCACTGGTTCTCTTTTCCCTCTAATCCTATTAAATTACTACATAGAAAATCATGTAGATTCATTCTCTGTGGTATGTCATGTCATGATTATTCATAGGCTTTACAGGACATAAGTAAATGTTCTGTCAAAACTTTGCACTTAGAGGCCTGTTTGTAGTGGAGAGCGGATAATGCTGGGCACATGGAGCCTGCACTATCCCATGGGGTTATGTCCATTTATCACTGCAGGGAAAAATCCTGTAGTACTAAGAAAGGTTTCTTGATTTTAACAGGTCACGTGACTGCTCTATGCCCCTCCTGGCTTCTTCTTTTTTTTATATATATATATAAATTCATTGGAATAAATGGCGCTCTGTTTCCCTTGGAGTCTGGAATGAAGTGGGCATATAACACTTTTGTAAAGCACATAACTGTTTTTAAAATATTTTTTTTTCTTTACCATGTTTTATTAAAGATTTTCAAAAACAAATAAAAGCAAAAAACGAACAGTAGGATATAGCGTCCTCCATTTTCAGTAACAAGAACATTGGTGGACAATCCAACATAATTGGTACAGACAGTACAGAAAAAGAAAAATAGAACATTATGAAACAATAAGTAGGAGAAACTCTGTAGTTTGCTTGTGATGTCAGTCCTGCCCCTGGGGCATCCAGACACCCCTTATTGGGAGCCAACTGATGGGGGCAAGGCTCAAATACGTAAGCGGGAGGTCCACATAAAGAGTGATCTAAAGTAAGGCGAGCTTCTCTCCTGCAAAGTATACTAGTAGACAAAAAGGGGGGGGTGAATTAGAAAGAGGAAGAGAGGGAAACCACCTCTGCCCTAGGGGTTCGCCATGATAGTGAGTTACAGTTCAAGAAATCGTATGGGTGGTTGTGCTGACGGAAAGTAGTCCAGCCAGGGTCTAAAATATATATATTTTTTAACAGGGTTATGCCATTGGGTTCTAAATGAGGCCCTTAGTCTGCAAATGAAAAATAAAAAAAAATAAAAATCTATATATATCATGAGCTGACCTTTGTCTCATAAATCAGTCACCTACTTGCAAAGATCTTTTATGGGGATTTCAGAACTGCCTGTTCTCGCAACAGTCACCATTGCCAAAAGCAATTCTCCTTTCCTGATTGGCCAGTGTAAATTTATAGGTGCCTTCCATGACTTTAAGAGGTTATATGTAATGTTACTTATACTTGGACACATTATCTGGCAGATGCTTCTATTTTAAACTTAGAATCACCATAGACAGCTAGATTATTAAAAGGAATGCTCCCTGTCATGTTTTACATGTCACTGTAAGGCTTTGTGATGGCTTCCTTTTCTGGAATGTTTCCTTTCTTCCTGTATATTTGCAAAATGTTAATAAAAATTTGTTTAAAAAAAAAAAAAAAAAAAAAAAAAGGAATGCTCCCAATTTGAGCTTTGAAACCTCTGAGCTGCAAAATACTAGTAGCTGTCCTGGGTTCAAACTGACCGTCCACATGACCTAGAACTGACAAGTTAAGTCATGTGATTAGCAGCATGTCTGCATTGTGGGCACCAATATCCGAAAGGGCTTCTAATTATAGCTGAAAATGTCAGTGTACCTTACTCTGCAGGGGGCCAATGACTTTGCAATTGCTACTCCTCTCAGTTTTAGTAGCACGATTTAGTAAATAAAAATCTTCCATGTAGCTCTAGTCTAATAAGACTATAACTTCAATCTCTCAGAAGCAAGAGATTAAAACTGCCCATGTAGCTTATCCCTAAAAAGACTCCAGATCCCCTTTAATTAAGAACACATAAGGGTTTTTGTAGCTGAAAGAGACAGATAAAACCCCCTGCCTTGTGGATACATGAGGGAGATGGCATATAAAACACGCAGAGTAGGCTGGCTAAAAATAATCCAGACAAGTATAATAGTGCCTGGATCCTGTTTACATGTGTTAATTAGAATATTTCATCATCATTTTCCAGGGGGCAGCTCAGGTCTCTGTCTGATGAGTCTAGACTGGTTCCCTGGTCAGGCTAACAAGCAGTCATCTCTGAAAATGATATCCGAGCTCAGTTATTTCAGTGGCTGTGCAGTGGTAAAATGTTTAAATTATAAAATGCACCATTATAAAAACAGACAGTGTTATTAGAGATGTCTATGACATCATACAAACTTGTATAGTTTCGCAGGGAGCATCGGCTGAGATTTTCGTACTACTAAGAATCCCAGTGAAGTTACTTTTGTGGTGCTAAACAAGCATGTGGGCTACCAACCCTTTGCTGATGAGACACATTATGAAAGATGAAACATAACTGTCCATGATCCAAGAAATAAAAATGCCGCACTCCGATACAGATATAAAAGTTCATTGCACATCCTGCTCAAACTCCACGCTCTAATGTATTTCACTCTGAAAAGCTTAAACAGGAACTTAGTACAGTTACATCCTCCCTCCTGCGCCAGCCAATTAAGATGTCCAAAGACCAGTACCCAGAAGAAGCCAAGGAGAACATGCCAGCGAGGGAACATTGGGCGGTTGGCGATGAGGTAACTATTGTGACTTTACTTGTGTACATAGAACATGGATGAATGAACTCCTTGAAGCCTGCATCTAAATAGGGGGGATGTTTGAGCGTTTGGAGAGGTGTCATCTCTTTATTACTACTGTAAGTGAGTGCTCTTGTCTGGTAATGCTTTATGAAGCTTTATTTGCACAATGGCCATCCACTTACTGGTCTGCTATTTCAGAATAAAAAGTTATTAGCAAGCATTTCTCCGTTTTATCATACAATAAAGAACAATTAAACTAAGAACCTAACAACCAATGATGTCCTCAGTTGATAAGGAGGATTTTGGTTGTCTGCACAGCATCCTTGTTTGACCCTCCCCTGCCCCTCTCTGTCAGCACTGGGGTCGCATTAGTTAAGTAATGTAGAAAAACTGAGGGAGAAGAGAAACCCTGGAATACTAGTCATTACCAGTGTGCAAAAGTGTTTTGGATTTTGAAGAATAAATTACCTGTAACATTCGATGTCCTATGTGTATGGATGTAGATGTGTTATGTAAAACTATTAGAATAGTTTTTTTATTTTTTAGAATGGAGTGCCTCGAGATTGTCCAAAACTATAAAGGGTGCCTTGACTGAAAAAAGGTTGAGAAACACTGCTTTAACACATATTTATGTACTGTAGATGATAGTTAATACAGCTGTCACATTAAAGTGATTGTAAAGGAAAATTTATTTTTGTAAATAACAAACAAGACACGCTTACCTGCTCTGTGCAATGGTTTTGCACAGAACAGCCCTGATACTTCTCTTCTGAGGGCCCCACTGGCGCGCCTGGCTTCTCCTGCCTTTGAGTAACTCCCATAGTAAACTGCTTGCTAGGGGGTACTTGTGCATGCTCGATATCGTGCCCCACTGTGTGCATCTATTGACACACACAGTGCAGCTCAGCCCTGCCCCCCTACTCCCCCATCATTGGAATTGATCGACAACAGCAGGAGCCAGTGACTCTTGCTGCTTTCACTGAGTCCAGTGAGGAGAGAGAGAGAGCAGCACTGGACAGAGATCTGGCTCAGGTAAGTAATTAGAGGGACAGGGGGAGCTGGACCTAAACTTTTTTTTACCTAATGCAGAGAATGGCTAAGACCCCATTCACATCTAGCAAATTGGAATCATGGGTGGAATTGCTGTGATTCTGCATGCAATTCGAAATTGCACTGCAAAGCTGGCAAAGCGCAGCACTAGTGTTTCTGTGCCATTCATTTTTAAATTCTTTATTTTAACAAAGGCACATAAATGACATACAACAGAGCCGCGCATTTGGCCTAAGAAACAACGCAATGTAAGAAATAACGTAAATATAACAAGAAAAATCAAGCAACACATCGTATGGTAGGAAATTAAGTATATTGTAATGTTCAAACTATCATTTGCAGGTAATAAAGGACAGTGTATGATTTTTATTTTATTGTTATATGCTTAATAGGGGGAAGCAGAGGAAAGGTAGGGGAGGCATCAGCAGGCAAGTACCCGTCGCCATTAATTTTTAATGGCACCTAAAACATGGTGCATTTTTGTCAAGCGATTCATTGCCCTAAGTTTGTGGCCCAAAAGAAGCTCCTGCTCTTTTTTTGGGCGCAAAGCTTCACTCAATGCAGTTTGCAGCAATAAATCGTGGGAAAACTGCACAACGTTTTAGCTGCTATTGAAAATGATTGACACACAAACACACATGCGGTGTTTTGCCAACATTGCAGTGCGATTTGGATTCTGCTCGCAATCCCAAATCACTAGAAGTTTACGGGGCCTTGAGGTAAAAAAACTTTTAGGCTTTACAACCCCTTTAATCAACTTTTAAAGCCCGTTTCTAATATTTCTAATATTAATTTCTAATATTTGTCAGGGCTGAAAAACATTTTTGCACTGTGGTACGTTACCACAACAGGTGTTAATGCACACTACGTACGTTGGCAAATTTTTTTTTGTAATGGCACACCAATGCAGTTCAAGCACACATGATGAAGCACACCACAATGCACAGAAACATGCTACCATGCCTCGTGTTGCACTGCATCAGAAAAAAAATACTGCCTGTCTGTATTTTGGTTCATTTTCCTCCGTTGGCAGTGTATTCAAAATGAACGGGCTGCTCTAATGCAACACATACACGTTACCAAGTGTTGCAATGCACTTTAGCACAACACACAAGCATAGACAGGCCTGAATGGGCCCCTTTGGGACTATCTTGTCAGATTTCACACAAGAACCTTCAATTAATTAACATATAATCAATATTCAGTGATGAATGCAGAATATAATGTCTAATTAAATAGTAGGTATTTACATGTTAGTTTGTCCAACACAGAAAAAAAAACATTATTGCTTTATGCAGTATGGATGTGGAACCGTGCAAAACATTCCTTTGTTCTGCTTTGGTTAACTGTTCATCCAGAGCAGCTGGTATGTAGCATAGATTCAGGTTAAAATACAAATACATAAAACAGCTGGAATTCACACATGAAATATAAATGTGCAGTGCTTTGCTCAATGCAGTATGTCTGCCACAATAGGAGACAGGGTCCATGAACAGATGATATATTTAAATACTTTGCAACATTGCAGGCTGGAAGTGTTCCCAGCGCAACGGAGAACATACAGATGTATACTATACTGCCTTTGCTGTACTGTACACATTGTATAAGGAGAGTGACAGTAGGGTGCAGGTAGGTACAATACTGTAAGTGCTAGCATGGAAGCACTTCTGCTTTTTCATGCTTCTGTTTCTTTCAGAGCGTTGTTTTTTTGAGTCAGGTCATTATAGAGGATCAGTCGGCCCACACAATCACGTTCATTAAAGGAAAAGTATAGTGTGTCATAGACGAGCACATACATTGAACTGTAATTACTCAAAAGGGGGGAACCAGATAGGACTTTAGCGGTACATGCTGGTTTCGGTCCAGAGTTCTCAGACCTAGTATGAATTTACCCTTTGATAATTCACTTGATGGTGTCTATCTACACATTTGACAGACTATGTATATGAATTTTGTCCTTAACTTGAGTATTCATTGACATGTTTTCATCAGATAGAATGTATAAAAGAACACAAAAGAAAGTAAGCTCCTGAAGAAGCGAAACATTACGAAACATGTTGAGCTTGTAACCAGTTTTATATCGCATTAAATTCCTGTGCCAAGACATCACCAGGTTTTATTTATTTTTTCCACTAGCCTTGACCGTAATATCCAGAGTGGGTTAAATCATTATTTGTGTTGTCTGTATTGTAATGTTTATCGAGTATACATGTGTTTTTATATAAACTTCTCTATCGCTCATTGACAGACGTAGTCTTCTTGATTCTCAAGAGCTGGGTTATGTTGTCTCCGCAGGAGTAGGACTAGGCAGAATGACAAAACGTTCTGGCTCCACCCTAGGGGCAGTCCCTGAGGGTATATCCTCCCTCTCTCTGCTACAGGGAATCAGTTTTTTTCTGTCTAGTCAGGAGTAAGGACCTAAGTTCCTTGCTGGGATCTTTTGGTCCTGGCAAGACTTTTTTTCTTTAAGAAAAAGACATTTTTTAGGTAGTTTTCTCCAGTGTTTTTTTCCTGTGAGATCTTCAAGCAAAAATGCCGGACTGGGCGACACTTGTGGTCACCCCAGCCGGCCTACGAGCGCGTGCAGACCATGGCATTGCGCTTGGTCGGCCGCGACATATTCAAGTAAGTATGCGGGGCCGGGCGACGGGCTGGATGTTGAAATCCAGTGGTCACCCCGGTTTCTGCCTAAAAGCGCGTGCAGACCAGTGCGCTGAGTCGGCCGCGACGGAGTCCCAGTAAAGGGACTGACTTTGCGAGTTAAAAGTCTCGCTTGGACGCCAGGTACCAGAGAGTCGAGGCGTCCACAAACCCCCACCTCGGTGGAGAGGGTATTGTGAAGAGAGGGTGCCTGTCGGTTCGGTATGGTGAGTAAACGTTCCCTTTTTTCCTCATTATGAGGCAGTATATATTATGGGCCCCTCCATATATGGTCAGTATATATCTGATACTTACAAGTCCCCCTTGTAATACAGCATGTGTTTGTGGGAAGTGGACTTGGTTCAAGAGCTAACACTCTACCCAGCAGACTGTAACATTACAGCAGACATAGGAGGTATAATCCTACCTTATGTGCAGTGTATCTCTGTAGATCCATATGTCACCTCTTAGCAGAGTGCAGGTGGATGTGCTGGGAAGACGATATCGGCGGTCCGCCGCCATTTTGCCGTAGACCGTATACATGTATGTCCTCAGGTCACGCCGGCCGCCATGTTTTTGGAGTCTTATGTCTCTTCTATGGGGGCGGCCATGTTTTGTGAGCCCAGCTTCCTCGTGGAGGGCTGGGAACGCCGGAAGGCGTACACAGGGGGCGGAGCCACGCCTTCTGCCCGGGAAAAAGCAAACAGCTCCTTCCAGTCTGTGTAAGACAGACGCTGGCTGCAGTTTGTTGGAAACTGCACTGCATCGGTTGGTGAGCCTTGGGGGTCCCTCTCTCTCTCTCTGGGATCGAGAAGCAGGTACTCTGAGGGGCGCTATTGCGCTAGGGGGAGACACACAAAAAAAAAAAAAAAAAAGAAAAAGTTTTTTTTTGTTTTTGCTGGCAAAGGTGTCCTGTATTAACATGGACCCTGCCACTCATGTATCTCCTCCGGATCCCCTCGAGGGGTCTGCGGGATCCTCCAGCACCCCATTGACAATTGAATCTTTGTCAGCTATTATGGAAACTTTTGTGTCCCGGGTGGAAGTGGCTTGTCAGGGACAGGGCGCAAGAAAGCGACCCCCGCCTAACCCCTTATTATCTGAAACCTCGGATTCAGACTCTGAGCCTATTTCTGCAGTTGCAGGTACTTCATCTGGTATTGGTGTCTCGGGTCCTGTCTCTTCAGACAGTGAGGAGGATGTTTCGGCATCCGCCATAGCCCGAGAGGAAGCGTTGGTAAACGCACTCATTGTATCTGTTCAAGAGACTTTAAGGTTACAGGGTATTCCATCAGAAATAGCTGAAACTGAGATCCCTTTTGGGACTAAAAAGCGCATCAAAGTGGCAAAGGTTTTTCCATTGCCCAAATGTTTTGGCAATCCAATTGATGAAGAATGGCGTCTGCCAAAACGCACCTTTAATATTTCTAAACGCATTGACAGGCGTTATCCGTTTGAGGAAACCCTTATTAAGAAATGGACAGAACCACCTGTGGTGGATTCACCCATTGCTAGATTGAATAAAGCCACGGTTATTCCTTTAGAAGACGCTCCGTCTTTTAAAGATCCAGTGGATCGCAAGATAGAAGCTATGTCTCGCACCATGTTTTCCTTGATTGGATCAGCTTTCAGGCCAATAATTGCTATTGGTCTGGTTTCGCAGGCTGTAACTGAATGGACCAAGTGGTTACGCCGGGACTTAGAAGAAGTCCCTCAGGCGGTATCAGATTTGTTGGAACAAATGATACAGGGGTTACAGTTTGTATGTGATGCGGCGTTAGACGCCACTCCATTAATGGCGCGAGCATCAGTCTCAGCAGTGGTTCTCAGGCGTACACTGTGGCTAAAAGGTTGGTTAGCCGACCAAGGTTCCAAAAAAGCATTGGCTAATATCCCCTTTTCAGGGGAGCGTCTATTTGGAGCCAACTTAGATGAGATCATTAAGGATCTCACGGGTGGAAAGAGCACCTTTTTACCGCAAAATTTTAAAGGTAGAGGAACTCGTCAAAGACGAGGGCCTTCTTTTTCTGCTCACAAGAGGTTTTTTCGTCCAGCGGGTGAAAAAACTAAGTCCTCCAAAGCTCCTGCAGGAGGCGTCAGGGGTCGTTGGTCGGGCAAGCAAAAGCCCGCCCCCCTCCAGACCTGAAGATAAACCATCCAAAGCCTGAAGGTGCGCCCCCACCCATAACTGGGGTGGGGGGACGTCTTCGCCGGTTCCCGGATCCATGGCTTTCCAGAATCCCGGACAAATGGGTTTGCGAAGTCATAAAGTCAGGGTACAAGATCGAGTTTCGATCTCTCCCACCGGCGCGATTCTTCCCTTCCAATATCAGTCTATCCGCAGATCGTTTAGAAGATCTGCGGAGAGCAGTCACAGATCTACTACAACAAGGAGTGGTAGTCCACGTTCCTTGGACAGAACGGTTTCAAGGGTTTTATTCAAACCTGTTTACAATACCCAGGAAAGAGGGCAAAGTGCGTCCAATTCTGGACTTAAGAGCACTCAATTCTTTCGTCAACATAAGAAGATTCAGAATGGAGTCCATTCGCACGGTAGCAGCCTTCCTGCATCCAGGGGATGTCCTAGCGTCCATAGACATCAAGGACGCCTATCTTCACATTCCCATTTTCGCAGGACATCAGCGTTTTCTACGCTTTTCCGTAGAGGAGAACCACTATCAGTTTGTGGCGTTACCTTTCGGTCTCGCCACGGCTCCGCGGGTCTTCACAAAGGTGTTGGCCCCAATGTTGGCACTTCTGCGCCAAAGAGGTATATCGATTCTAGGTTACCTAGACGATCTTCTGCTTCATGCAGAGTCTCCTCAGACCTTGCTACAAAACATAGAAATTACTATGATTTCTTTACAGGAATTCGGGTGGCTGGTGAACCAGCAAAAGTCTTTTCTGGTTCCCACCCAGAGGCTCGAATATCTGGGTCTAATTCTAGACACAGTCAGGACGAGAGTTTTCCTTCCGGTAGGGAAACTTCGAAAGATTCAATCAGCAGTCCAGTTGTTACTGTCCAACAGCTGGTCTTCCCTTCGGACGTGCATGAGGGTTCTGGGGTTGATGGTGGCTTCATTCGAAGCAGTCCCATTTGCCCAGTCCCATACCCGAATTCTTCAGCAAGAGATTCTTCTCAGATGGAATCGGAATCCGGAATCCCTGGACAATCAGATACGATTGAGCAAACAGACCAGAGAGTCTCTGGTTTGGTGGCTTCGGTCTCCAATGCTCAGCCAGGGAAAGTCATTTCTGCCAATATATTGGACGATAGTGACCACGGATGCCAGTCTATCCGGATGGGGAGGAATTCTTGGTCAGTTATCTGTCCAGGGACTTTGGTCCCCGGAAGAATCCAGATTACCGATAAATGTATTGGAACTGAGAGCGATCAGACTTTGTCTGATTCACTGGACCGAGCAGCTCCAGGGCAGCCCGGTTCGGATCCAGTCGGACAATGCCACGGCGGTGGCTTATGTCAATCATCAGGGGGGCACCAAGAGTGTCCGAGCGGCCAAAGAAGTGGCTTGCATTCTTCGCTGGGCGGAACGATTTGTTCCAGCAATCTCTGCGGTGTTCATTCCGGGGGTGGAGAATTGGCAGGCAGATTATCTCAGCCGTCAGACCCTGGATCAGGGGGAATGGTCCCTCCATCCAGACGTTTTCCACCAGTTGTGCCTACGGTGGGGCACCCCGGATGTGGATCTGTTGGCATCACGATTCAACAGGAAAGTTCAGAGATTCGTGGCTCGCTCCCGCGATCCTCTAGCAGAAGCCGCAGATGCACTGATCGCCCCGTGGGGGCAATACCAGCTAATATATGCCTTCCCTCCTCTCGCGTTACTGCCAAGACTTCTTCGCAGGGTAGAGGAGGAAGGAATCCCAGTAATCCTGGTAGCTCCGGACTGGCCTCGTCGAGCTTGGTACGCCGACATGGTCAGACTGGTGGCAGACGTCCCATGGAGACTTCCTCTCAGAGAGGATCTACTGTCTCAGGGACCGATCTTCCATCCTGCTTTACGATCGCTGGCTTTAACGGCCTGGCTATTGAGACCCAGGTGCTGAAGGACAAAGGTTTGTCAGCTTCAGTTATTCCTACTCTAGTTGAAGCAAGGAAAGCGACTTCCAGAAAGATTTATCATCGCACATGGAAGTCCTACATTGCATGGTGTGAACCTTTGGGGTTCCGTCCTCGGTCTTATTCGATTAGTCGAATATTGGCTTTTCTGCAACAAGGGGTTGAGCAGAAACTGGCCTTGAGTACTATCAAGGGTCAGGTCTCAGCATTAGCCATCTTCTTTCAGAAGCCTTTGGCTACTCATTCCTTGGTGCGGAATTTCATCCAGGGGGTGCGACATCTGGCTCCGCCAGTGCACGCGCCGTTACCCCCCTGGGATCTTAATTTAGTGTTGTCGGTTCTTCAGAAACCTCCCTTTGAAGATATTAGGGAGATTCCTCTACCCACGTTGTCCCAGAAGGTGGCCTTCTTGGTGGCTATTACTTCTGCACGCAGGGTGTCAGAGCTGGCCGCATTATCTTGTCGTTCACCATATCTGGTGGTTCATAGAGATAAGGTGGTTCTTCGTCCGAATCCATCCTTCCTACCAAAAGTGGTTTCAGAATTTCATCTGAATGAAGAAATTGTATTACCTTCCCTGTGTCCTAAGCCCAGTCATCCTCAGGAGTTTGCTTTACACTCCTTGGATGTGGTCCGGGCGATCAGGGTATACTTGAAAACGACAGACTCGTTAAGCAAGACGGATTCACTTTTTGTGATCCCAGATGGACCCAAAAAGGGGTTGCCTGCATCTGCCGCGACCATTTCCAGATGGATCAGACAGACGGTAGTGCAGGCTTATTCTATTAAGGGTCGGGAGCCCCCGTTCCCTGTTAAGGCGCACTCCACTCGGGCACTTAGTGCGTCATGGGCCTTTCGCCATCAGGCGTCAGTGGTCCAGGTGTGCAAGGCGGCTACCTGGTCGTCGGTGCATACCTTCTCTAAACATTATAAAGTTGATGTAATGGCATCGTCTGATGCCTCATTTGGCCGCAAGGTTTTGCAGGCCGCAATTTGAGGAGACCAGTGGTCTACCTCGAGGGTTTTTTTCCGTTGGAAAATTTTTTCTTTAGCCTCATTCTTTGTTTATAATGAGCCTTTAAAACTTCTAGTTTGGCACCGGTTGGGCCTTCTAGATTGGATTTGATTTTGTCAATCCCACCCCTCATTTGTGGCACTGCTTCTGGATGTCCCAGCTCTTGAGAATCAAGAAGACTACGTCTGTCAATGAGCGATAGAGAAAAATGGATTTTTGTAAGAACTTACCGTAAAATCCTTTTCTCTTAAGCTCATTGACAGACGTAGTACCCGCCCCTCTATCATTGAGTTGGGTTGGGTTAAATTCTCTGTACTGCTTTAAACAGAACTGATTGCCTGTAGCAGAGAGAGGGAGGATATACCCTCAGGGACTGCCCCTAGGGTGGAGCCAGAACGTTTTGTCATTCTGCCTAGTCCTACTCCTGCGGAGACAACATAACCCAGCTCTTGAGAATCAAGAAGACTACGTCTGTCAATGAGCTTAAGAGAAAAGGATTTTACGGTAAGTTCTTACAAAAATCCATTTTTTTATCAAAATGTATGTTTTTTTAATATCAGTGCCTCCAAAGTGCATATTTTCCATTTTTTGTATAAATACTTTAATCATGAGGATGTGGCACTATTTTTCATTGTATATGCACCTACAGTACCACCCTGTGTTGGTGTAATTGAGAATTTTTAGCATTGAACATTCTAAAGCTGGTTATACACATATCAAAATGACAGATTTCAAAATTTCAGTACTCTTTCTCTGCTCAACAAAAGCCAGTCTAACGTTTGGTTTCTGCCAAACGGTCCTTCTAGATAACCAGCATTTGGTCAGCACATGCAGCCAATGGCTGCAGCACTGATCAATGTATTCTGACAGAGGGGGGGGGGGGTGTTCTCGCGATCAGAATACAATAGAGCAGGGGGGGAGATCCCTGCATCCACAATGCTTGTGTGGTTGCACAGACCTGAGTTTTTTTTTTTTTTCGTTTAACACACTGGTTGAATGAAAAAAAGTCTTTGTGTTTATCCTGCTTAAAGAGTAACTCCACTTTTGTAGAGAAAACAACATTCCCCTCTGGGGGATCTATGTACATTGCAAGGATTTTAACAAACGTTATTGCAGATTCCTACCTTTTTGTTATTCCGAAGGAATAGCGGTTTGTTTTTCTGTGTCCATGATCAGAATGAAACTAATGGAAGTGGTCTTTTAATGATCAGCTGTTGCACCTGCAGGGCTTTAATGAGAAAAATCGCAGGGTCTGCATCCCTTTTAGATGGGATTTCCCTTTGGGTCCTTTCACATGGGCTGCCCGATCAGGTCCGCTTATCAGTTTTCCAGGCGGACCTGATCGGACCCTCCAGTCTCCCCTATGGAGTGGCGGATGTCAGTGGTGACAAGTCCGCTGACACCCACCGCTATCTGATTCTGTCCACAAAATCCTGACTGATGGTGGTCCTATTTTCCATCCACCTGGCAGATTGGATTGGATATGATCGAATGAAAATGGACAGGCGGTCTGTTTTAACCCAATCTCCCCATAGAGGAGAGCGGGACTGTGTCCATCTCCACTCTGCACGGTGAGCAAAGATGGAGCTGTCATCCACATACTCAGCGGGCATCAGCGGAACGATCCCCTGCTGAGCAAGCGGGTCTCGCAAAACAGAGGCGCCCGCGTGAAAGGGGCCTTTTGGGAGTACCTCAACAAAAATGCCATTTTTCGTGCAGTTTGTATCCTAGTGCATACTCATGGGAGAATCAGTTAGCCGATCACACAAGCAAGATATTGCTTATCTGGGGGATGTTCTGTATACCATCTGTGTACAGAACATCTCCAGGTAGCCATATTGCATTGCATTTTACAGAAAAGTAAAGTTCATTTTTAATAACATGTAATTACAATATGACTTGTGCTGCAATTGTATATGCTATATATATATATATATATATATATATTTTTTTTTTTTTGCTCATTATTTTCCCAAGAAAGTGGAGTTACCCTTTAAGACCAGGTAAAGGGGAACTACAAGCCACAGGCTGGTGGGGTATGTTGATAACATGTTGCTCAGGATCTGAAGGCTGCGGGTCCAGTTTTTATTAGCTTACAACATTTAGTTAATAAGACATCTTGAGCAAGATTGCCTTTTCCAAGTCCTTCTGTCTCCCCCTGGATATAGTTTCAGGACTCGTAGTGCTAAGAACCATTGGAGGCATTAAATTAATTTAGTGCTTTGAGAATTGGGTTGAAAAACGAATTCTGTGTTATAGCCCCTTTGAGGTTTCTTTACCTTGTGTAATTGCTGCCATTATGTCTGCAAAAGCTCAATGAAACCATCTAAAAGATAGAAGCAAAAGAGACAGTACAGAAAGATGCAATGGATTTAAACAGATGGCGCCGAGCACAAGTAAGGGACAGGGAATTTATTTAAAAAGTTGAGCATTTCTTTCTATAATTTTGCAGGAGTTCGAGGTGATTTTATGTTTTTTTTTTTTTTTTCAGAAATAATTGAGAAAGCAATCTGATTTATCGGAAAAATCTTATCATTGTGATTTAGGCCCCTTTCACACAGGCGTTCCGTATGTCCGTATATCACCCCATCCGTTTGCGGGTTATATACGGACATAATGCATGTCAATGGGATTGCGGATATCAGCGGATGACCATCCGCTGACATCCGATTTGCATTCTTTCAGTTCTGTTCCGTTTTTTTGGAACGGAACAGAACCCTATTATTTCTTCCGTTTAAAAAATGGAAAGGACGCAAAATCGGATGTCAGCGGTGTCATCCGCTGACATCTGCAATCCCATAGACATGCATTATGTCCGTAAATCATCCGCAAACGGATGGGATGATATGCGGACATATGGACCGGATGACACAAATGTAATCCGTGTCCGTGAAAAAAAAAAAAAGTGCCGGAGCGGATCGCAATACGGTCCGCTACGTGTGAAAGGGGCCTAAATGTTTTGAAATCATGTTCCTAGCAATTGTGTACAGTGGGGAAAAAAAATATTTGATCCCCTGCAAATTTTGTAAGTTTGCCCACTCACAAAGAAATTAAGGGTCTATAATTTTTATCATATCATAGGTGTATTTTAAATGATAGAGACAGAATATCAACAAAAAATCCAGAAAAAACACGATACAAATGTTATAAATTGAGGTACAGTTCAGTGAGTAAAATACAGTAAGTATTTGATCCCCAGGCAAAACATGACTTAGTACTCGGTGGGGGAATCCTTGTTTGCAAGCACAGAGGTAAGAGCCCTTTCACACGGCCGCTCCGTGTGTCCGCAAATCATCCTATTTTTTTGCGGATGATTTGCGGACATAATGTAAGTGAATGGCACTGCGGATGTCAGCGGAATACCATCTGCTGACATCCGATTTTCCTCCTTTCAGTTCTGTTCCATTTTTTCGAATGGAACACAACCCTATTTTTTCATCCGTGTAAAAAACGGAAAGGAAGGAAAATCAGATGTCAGCGGTATCATCCGCTGACATCCGCAGTGCCATATACTTACATTATGTCCGCATATCATCCGCAAACGGATGGGATGATATGCGGGCACACGGAGCGGATGACACAAATGTCATCCGCTCCGTGAAAAAAAAAAAAAAAAAGTCCCGCAGCGGACTAAAGCAGCGGAGCGGCCGTCTGAAAGGACCCTAAGACGTTTCTTGTAGTT
Organism: Pelophylax lessonae; assembly: GCF_965119305.1. Classification (NCBI taxonomy): domain Eukaryota; kingdom Metazoa; phylum Chordata; class Amphibia; order Anura; family Ranidae; genus Pelophylax; species Pelophylax lessonae. The sequence goes on from NC_138775.1 coordinate 70,070,327, forward strand.
GGTTACCAGGTTTGCACACATCTTAGGAGGGATTTTGGTCCACTCTTCTTTACAGATCTTCTCTAAATCCTTAAAGTGTTTGTTACAACAACACTTCATATTCCTGATATCTGCATGCCATACCATGTACTTGTATAAGAAAGAATCCTGTTCTTTGTATTGCTTCCTTTATGTGAAATCCCTGGTGTTCCTGCTAGTCCCCTTGCGTTTCTAATAAAAGCTGACCACACTAAGCAGGAGAGCACATTGTGGTCAGTTCTCTAGCTATGCTGGGAACTCAGTGTACTCTCCTCCAATGATCAGACTTTTCTTGACACTCCCCCTCTGCACAACCATTTACTGGCAAGCTAAGTGGGCTGCTTCTCCTCCCCCCAGCTTTTATGCAGCTGAGAACAGAGGAAATGTGATCATTTAAAAAAAGGCATTTATGTTTTTTTTTTTTTTTTTTAATATCTGTACAAATATGCGTTGCCTATCATTTCTATTTTAAACTGAATGGGTTGTTTTCATGTGATCGTTTACAATCACTTCAAGGTTTCTTGGCTGTCGCTTGGCAACTTGAAGTTTCAGCTCCCTCCATACATTTTCTATAGGTTTAAGGTCTGACTGGCTAAGCCACTCAATTACCTTAATGTGCTTCTTCTTGAACCACTTCTTTGTTGCCTTGGCAGTATGTTTTGGGTCATTGTCATGCTGGAAGACCCATCCACGACCCGTTTTCAGTATTCTGGAGGGAAGATGGTTCTTATCCAAAAGTTTACAATACATGGCCCTGTGTCTATTGGCCCTCAATGCGGCAAAGTCGGCCTGTACCTTTAGCAGAGAAACAGCCCCAAAGCATAATGTTTGCACCTCCGTGCTTGACTGTAGGGATGTTGTTCTTAGGGTCATAGTCCGCCTTTTCCTTTTGCAAGAGCGCCTCGGCTGTCCGGGATGCTCCCCCCCCCCACATTGGCTGAGACAGCAGAGGTAGCCATTGGCTCCCACTGCTGTCAATTAAAGTGTGTAAGCCAATGAAGAGAGAGTTGGTGGGGTTTAACTGTGGCTCCTTGTGTGAATGGAGACACAGAGCAGCGGCTCTGATCGGGTGGGAGGAGCCAGGACCCCCGGAGAACCTAGAAGAGGAGGATCGGGGCTGCTTTGTGCAAAACCACAGAGCAGGTAAGTATATCATGTTTGTTATTTTTAAACAAAAAAAAAAAACAAGACTTTAATATCATTTTAACCTTTGACATAAAAAAAAAAACCTGGAAGCTGATTGGTTTCTATGCAGAGCTGCACCAGATTTTGCACATTCCAGTTTTCGTAAATCAATCCTTTCGAGACAACACAGGAAGTGTGGAGAGGACACATGAGACCTCTTTTAGTTTTTTTCACTTTTCGAACAGATATAACAAAATGCCTTCAATTGTGTACCAAAAGGTGTAAAAAAAGAGATTTTTTTTGTTAAGTTTACATACAGTTTAAGTTGTTATGGTATACAGTATATTGCTTTTTTTCTTACTTTGTATTCCTGTGACACCAGGATAAGAAATAAAGATAATAGGAGTCTATGGAACATGAAGACACAGACCACAATATAAATTTCAAAGAGATGTTAAGCTTTCCCCACTATACTATAAGGGCTCATTTACACTAGCGCCCTCACTTGGTATGTGCGCCATTTAGAGAACACTTTGCATTTTTTCAATGCATTCTCTAATTGAATGAGATGGAGAGGCGGGGCAGTGGCATCAAGATTTCTACTTCGTGCAAGCAGAGAACACTTTGCATTCATTGAGTAAATGTAAAGTGTCCTCTGAATGTGCCCGTGCCGAGCGGGCGATATCCTGTGTTCAGTTAGCAACAATGCAGCCATATGGCACTATACCTATAAGCTAGCAGCAACCACTGTAGTAAAAGTACCTACTAAAGTCATTTACAACTTTCAAGGGGATCCCACAGGTATGGCCCAATCTGGATCAATGTAACTATATAAAATTGTTTTAAGATTTAAAAAAGTGACTGTTCTATGATCAAAAGACCATTTAAACCAAGTCACAGCTGTAGCAGATCACCTTCACCCACTGCTTCTTTTAACCTTTTAAACCTCATCACCTATTTTTGCACTGCTGTGCATTAGTAAAAATGCATAGCAGTGCAAAAATAAGTGAAACTATTATATTTATATCATATTTTAGAAGGAAAGTTACATATTTGGCATATATTCAATAGAGCATACATTTTAAATATTTTATTATGCTTCATACTGATTTTAATAACATTTCTTTTTTAATGAGTCAAATAAAAAAAAATACGGCTTATGAATATTTTATATTTACCACTTGCAGCCAGCAGGGAGGAAGACATCTCTACAAGCTCTTTCTACTGCTTTTGTGCAAAATAGATCTTAATGACTCAACCGTAGAACCATATCCCTTTCCCAAAAGCATTGTTTCTAACTGGAACTCCAGCCAAAACAATTTTTTTTTTTTTAGCGGGGAATACAGTGGGGAAGGCTTTTTACGATACTTGGTACAATCTAGTGGCCAAATGTGGTATTTTCAGTTTTAAATCATTAACCGGTTGCCGACCGCCGCACGACTATATACTGCGGCGGTCAGCCCCGGCCAGGCAGAGTGACGTATCGGTACGTCACTCGCCTGTCACTGACTTGCGAGCCTATCGCGGGCGGGCGCGCGCCCGCCGAGGCGCGCGCCCGCCACGGCTCGTTCACAGACAAGTCAGTGCGTGTGACCGGCGGACTCGATGTCCGCCAGTCACACTGCGATCGCTCCTGTGAAGGGAGAAAGACAGAGCGGCTTGTGTAAACAAGCTGCCTGTCAGTTCTCCCTGTGTAAAAGTGAAGATCTGTCCGTTCTACTATGTAGAACGGTTGATCTTTGCTTTTACACCAATAGGAATGTCCCTGCACAGTTAGAATCACGCCCCTAGGACACACTTAACCCCTCCCTGTCCAATAAAAGTAACCCCTTCCCTGCCAGTGTCATTTTTGCAGTAACAGTGCATATGTATAGCACTGATTACTGCAGTAATGTCACTGGTACCCCCAAAAGTGTCAAAAATGTCAGTCAAGGGTCCGATCTGTCCGCCGCAATGTCGCAGTACCGAAAAAAAATCGCAGATCGCCGCCATTACGCGTTAAAAAAAAAACACCAAAAATGACAAAAATCTTTCCCTTTGTTAGTAAACGCGATAACTTTTGCGCAAACCAATCAAAATACGCTTTTTGCGATTTTTTTTACCAAACATAGGTAGCATAAAACAAATTGGCCGAAAAATGTTAAAAAATTTTGATTTTTACTTTTTTGTTTGGGGAATTTCATATAAAAAAATGTGAAAAATATTGTTATTTTTGCAAAATTTACGCTCTTTTTTTGTTTATAGCGCGTGATCAAAAAATCGCACAGGTGATCACATACCACCAAAAGAAAGCTCTGTTTGTGGGAAAAAAAGGACGTCAAATTCGTTTAGGTACAGCGTCGCACGACCGCGCAATTGTCCGTTAAAGTCACGCAGTAAAAAATCGCAAAAAAACCCCTGGTCCTTTAGCAGCCAAATCCTCCGGGGCTTAAGTGGTTAAAATCCTTTTATCAGCACAGTAAATAGCAATAGCCTGATGACATTTTGTTTTTTGCCTCATTCACATAAAATGAATTTACATGCAGAGCATATTGTTATGGAATTATATATATATATATATTTATCAAGAGATTTCCTCCTTTAAATTATGAACCATCCAGCACTTGTTGCCAGAGCACAGTTTAAGAACAATTGTTTTAGACCGTAAAGATGTAATAACAGAAAACTCATCCACAATTCTGTTTTTGTGTTCTGTTCTAGTTTAACAGCATGATGCTATACTGCGTTCCGAAACTCAGGTTGATGGGACAGAAGTTCAGTGTACGGGAAAAGATTGACATTGCTGGGATTCAGGTGAGAATGAAAGAAACAGGATACCTGTGTCTATTGTTTTTCTAGATTACTTTTCCTGGTGGTTCTAGAGCCCAAAACCTGTTTTAGCCTAAAGCCGGCTATACATGGTTCGAAATTCGGCCAGCTTAGCAAGGACCAGCCAAATTTTGATTCATGTATGTGCAGCCTGATTGTATCCAAGTCGATCCATCGATCAACTTGGGCATACCCAGCCTGTCGGATTTATCTACATGCGATTATAGCAGTAACCATTGTATTCTGCCAGCCAGGAAGGTTCCCTGCGCCATCACTGGCAGAATACAATAGCGCTGCGGAAGGGAACAAGGTGGTTTTCTTTCCTTTCACCAGTGATGAAAGAAAAGAAAATTGAGTCATCTATGGCTTACTTAAATGTCTCCATTCACCTCATTTGTGTAATTGGAGAAATCCATTGGCTGAATGTAAAAATAACTAACCTGTATGGCCAGCTATAGAGTCAGTATGCAATACCAATATGTGGCCTGCTTGAATTATAATACAGTGTTCATGTATCAGGAAAGTGATTGTAAAGGAAACATTGTTATTTAAAAAAAAAATAATAAAACATGTCATACTTACCTGCTCTGTGCAGTGGTTTTACACAGAGCAGCCCTGATCCTCCTATTCTCGGGTCCCCTGCCGGCGCTCTGGGCCCCTCTCCCTTTCCAAATGCCCCCATAGCAAGCTGCTTGCTGTGGTGGCACTGGTGCGTGCTCGCTCCCGGGCTTGCTCTTTGCATCCATAAGACACAGAGAGCACAACTCAGCCACGCCCAATGCTCAGAAGTGGGAGCCAATGGCTGCATCTTAGCCAATCGGGAAGGAGAGACCTGGGCAAACCTCGGGTCTGGTGCACATCGCTGGATCAAGATCGGGCTAGGAAAGTATTGGAGGGGGCAGATGGGGGAAATGCACACTGAAATGTTTTTTTACCTTCATGTGTAGAATGCATGAAAGTAAAAAAGCTTCAGCCTTTACATCCACTTTAAAGCTGAATTTTAGGTACAGTGATTGCTGCTAGCTTCTGGGTCCCATGCCGAGCAGCTGCCCTGCTGCATTGGGCACACAGGAGATCACTCGCTTAGCATGGACACCATTCAAAGATCACTTTATTGGTGAAGTGAAGAGGCAGAGTGGTGATGTCATGTTCTCTACCTTGTCCAATCATTCATTGAGAAATTGCAAAGGAGTCTGTGAATGCCACCCTTGCTGAGCAAACAACCTCATGGCATGGGACCCAGAAGCTAGTGATGATCACTGTACTAGTGGTGCTTCCTAGAGTGATTTCCACCTTCCCCAGGGATTGGCAAGGTATGGTAATGCATAACTACATTGTTCAAATCGGGACCAAAGTAACTATGCAAAAATATCCACACCTAAACATAGTGTTTATTTAAGAATTTTCAGTGTTGCCATCAGATTCCCATGTGGAAAGTAATGTTGAACTAGGGATCTAAGTGGTAGAGATGGGCAAAATAGATAATGGCACAAGAAATAATGAGACCATATAAAATCAATTAGAAATTAAGTTCTAAAAATAAGAAACTGGGTACAAACTACTACTGTCACTATTCTAATTCAGGAGAAATGGTTAGGGCATCCTGAAGAATCCTTTCCTCTTTTTACCTGCCCTAGAAGTGATCAGTTTCCAGATCTACCTGACAATAGTTGGAGGATGACAGGTTTCAGAGATCCCTGTGCACCTGTGTAATCCACACAGTCTGTCCAACTCTAGCCCAGTCATTGTGAAGAACTGATGGTAATTACCAACTGCTGCTAATTCAAACAAGCTCTAAAAGTGACAAATGGAATAAATAATTGTAAATCTGATTGGCTGCAGAGAAACAACGACTGTTCATATTAGTAATCCTTTGGTAAATGAGTTCCCTTATGCCTATATTTTACAGTAGGGATAGTAAAGAAAGAGAAGAAAAACGCTTTTAATAATATCTTATTATTGGCAAGAAAAGTATAACTGCCTTCAATTCTTTCCAGGTCCAAGAAATTGTAAAACCAAACTCATCTCATACTTTTCTGATAATTGGGAAGAAGCGGTCACTAGAACTGCAAGCCAGGTATTTCTTGTATTCTTTTTTTTTTTTTAAACACCTATTCCAAAAAAGTATGTGTATTTGTTTATACATTTCTAATGCTAACAATACCCCTCTCATAATAATATATCACAAAACAAAACTGTTCAAGTTATAGATACACTACCTGTAAAACAATGCATTCTCCAGCTGGGTAATCCTGAAATTGATTTACCATAGCTATTCAGAAAGGATGCTGATTGCATTAAATGACATACAGATGCAGCTACAAAATTTGAAATAACCTTCAAAGTTGTTGTAAACCCTTACATATACCCACTGAAATGACTAGGCTCAAGTTATACACTGAATGAACATGCCCCTTCTACACAGTCTCATAGGGAAGCATGCACAGCTGAGGCTGTCAGTCATCTGCTGTGTGCTGGAGGGGGAGGGGGAGTGGCAGGGGGTGCTTGGGCTGGGCCATCGCCCAGGTTTGCTTGGTGTCTTTGCCTTTCTCAATCTTTTTACCCCATAGGAACCCTTAAAATACTTTTCAGGTCTCAGGGAGCCCTTGAAAGAACCTATTCAATGATGGTTAGTAGGAAGAATTCCCCTTGAATTGGTGTCTAGTAGGAAGAATACCCCACCTAAAGTGCTGGTCAGAATGGCTGTCTGTAAGGTTTGAATGGGTAAGAATGAAGGGTAGAATGATCATTAGGTTCATGCATCTGCCTCTGCCAAGTGGTGTTGACCCTGGAACTGTCCAGGTACCATCTAATGACAGGTCAGTCAACCAAAGCTCAAGGAGCCCCTAGCAACTTCTGGAGGAACCCTGGTTGAGAATGGCTGGCATAGACTGTCAAAAGTGACTCATGCAAATAGTGCAAGTGCACAGTATAGAAGAATGTGCTTTGTTCATTTTTCATTTCAGGGGTTTACAACCACTTTAAATCTGTGCACAAAGTAGGAGCATTAAAATAGGACATGGAAAATGGCATGGATAGAGTGTAAAAAAAGCTTGCCCTAGCAGTATTAAAATACAGTGCCTTTGAAGTTTATCCCAGTTCAATGAGCCCATGATGATGGATATTAAACTGCCAAATTCTGGGTATAAGGAAAACTTCTTATGTGTTATGTGTGCCTGCCAAGCAGCCAAGTGTCCCTGGAAAGCGGTTTGGCATTTGCATCAGCAGCTGTGTTGGCATAATATGTTATGTCAGAATAAAGTTCTGATAATTTTACATCTGCTGTAACACAAAAGGGTGAAGCCCTGAATTCACTGCACAGTATTACAGTAATTTGTGTGATCAGCTGTTTTCACATAACTTATTTGAGTGTTAAGTGGTCGGTTTAAGATGCATTCATAAAAATGTACTTGTGTTTAATGAAAGATCAGTTTCTTTATTGTGCTTTGTATTTGAGGTCATCGAGTTAAATAATTTAGTTTGTTTTTCCCTTTGTAGGACTGAAGAGGAGAAGAGAGAATGGATCCAGGTAAGTACACCACCATTAATTGTTTATATAACCTTGGAATGCCAGACAATATCCACTAGAAATTATTTTAGTGTAGAGAGTAATGCACTACTCTTGTTTATATATATATATATATATATAGCTGGATTCGGCTTTGATCAGGTCTTCGATCATGTAACCTGGATGTCTAAAAACCGCTGGACACCTCCTTCCTAGATAAAGTGAGCTTAAAGAAGGAGAGGGAGGTGTTATGTAGTCCTAACACCATGCTGTTCAGTGCAGTTTTCACAAGAGGACAAGAAATGTGTTAATGGCAGGATTACCTGATGAAAAATAATGCAGCCACCATATCAAAAGACCGATCAGCTGAAATAATATAAATTTTTGTTTAGGTTTGGATACACTTTAAGGGCTTTGGGTAGGTGATGGAACCATTTCTTTCGTAGGTCGTTTTCGATATGTGTATCCATTTCTGCTCCTGCTGGGCAGTCAGATTGTTGTAAACACCACTTTATCCAGCAGGAGCAATCACATTCACCACAGTCAGTGCATTCATGGCAGGATGGCTTTGACAGGCTGTTTTAATGAGATCTGATCTCCGATATGTTCCCTCTGACACCATTGCACTTTTTAGCTATCTGTAAGGGGGTAATTCTTTCCAATGACTTCAAGTGTAAGGAGCATTATTCCCACTGACCATCACACTAATATATCATGAGTTGTAGATACAGTAATTATTATCAGGTTCCCTGAGACCAGAAAGTTTTTTCAAGGGTTCCTCCGTGTTGAAAAGTTTGAGAAAGGCTGCTCTAAATTATTGAGTTTGGTTCTTTACAGTGAAGGGTACTGCTAATCCTACAACCAACAAAGACATATCAGACAATCGTGCAGTTCCAGCTGTGTGGAGGCTGTTTGAGAAAGGCCATTTCCTGATCCAGCATGACTGTGCCCTTGTGCACGTGCCAGCTCCAAAAAGGCATAGTTTGATTAGTATGGTGTGGAGGAGCTTGAGTGGCCCTCACACAGCCCTGACCTGAACCCTACTGAACACCGTTGGTATCAATTGGAATGCTTTGAAGCCACGTCTTCTCGCCCAGCATAAGTAACTCTTTTGGCTAAATGGGCCCAAATTTACGCAAACATACTCCAAAATCTTGTGGAAAGCCCACTCAGAAGAGTTAAGGCTGTTCTAGCTAGTTCGTAACAATGCCATGCCCATGGGTTTAAAATAAGATGTCTAACAAACTCATATAGGTGTGATGATCAGGTCTCTACAAACATTTAGCCATTTACTGTGTTAAACAAATATTCCTTAAAGACCTCCATCAAAAATGTTCTTTAATCATTAATTCTTTTTTTGGCCTCTTTCACTTCGGTTGGCAGGGTTGGGATGAGGAAGGGGGGATGCTTTTAAAAACAGGCAGTTGAGCTGTGGTTTTACTGCACCCAACCCACAAATTTAAAGCAGCAAGCTTTACATTTGGTTGGGATGCATTAGTCCCATTGAAAATTGCCATTTGGCCAAAATAAAAAAAGGCATTCAAGAGGCCTTCTGAATGCATGACATTGGCTGCTTAGGCGCACTCTGAAAATTAATCCACCTCCAATAAATTTTCAGAGAATGGGCAAATTTGAACTACACTAAGACTTGGGGTGGCTAAAGAGGGATCAGCAGGGACCAGCTGAATTTTGATCAGCGTGTGGCATTCCCTGTTCAACTGAAGCCAAACTGGAAAACCTTTGTTGATCAGCAGTGACATGTTAAAGCTCATATGAGATTTCATTGACTGGGTTTGGTTTCATGTATTTTACCCTGAGTAATTGGTTATCATTCCCACATTGGCAGATAAATTATAATTTACTTGAATAAATTCAATAATAATAATAATTTCAATAATTAACTTGAACGTATGGTTTACCTTTATTCAGGTCATCCAAGCAACGATTGAAAAGCACAAACAGAATAGTGAAACATTTAGAGCGTTTAACAGCTCCTTCACCCGCGAAGAAGACCATTGTCCAGACTCGCCGGTAATTATCACAAAATAATATAATGGGCTTGCAAATTATGGCTTTAATTATAGGAGCCAACTGAAATTATTTGTGTTAACATGCCGACCATTTATTTAGGAGTAGTGTTCTTGGGAAAAGAGAATTGAGATGTTCTTAAAATAGGCTTCAAAATTGTGGTGCCCCAATTCTAAGTATATCAGAAGTATGAAGCCACAGAACGGAAAGAGTCTAAATGAAGAGTGGTCCATTTTATTCATAAAAGCCAATCAAGTTCTCGCTTTAATTGTTGGCCCTATAAGCATGAAAGAGAAACAAAAATTGGTTACTAGGGGCATTAAAGAACATTGTTTTTAGGAATATTCAGTCATTAAGCCTGGGTCCTATATTTTTTTTCTGGTCCTTTAATGTTTTCAATGGCTTCTAATGCCCTTAGTTCCACTTGATCTTAATCAGAACAATGGCCTAGTGGTTAGCACTTCTGCCTTGTAGGACTGGGGGTGTTTAATTTGCATGGGCTTCTTACCAGGAACTCCAGGTTCCTCCCACACTCCAAAGACATACTGGTAGCCTAATTTCCAAATTGGCCCCCAGTATATGTGTATTTGCATTTAAGATGTTTTGATTGTAAGCTCTTCGAGAGCAAGGAATGTGAAATATCCCTGCGTAAATTGTCAGCACTTTATCAAGACCTGTAATAAATATTAAATACAATTAAATAAAAAAACAGCCAATTGGTAAATAGTAAAAATACCCATACACCTTAAGAGGAGATATCCACATTTTAACAATTCCTCCTTAGATGGTACATATTGGGACCTTCACAGTTTTTTGCAATGGGAAACTTCAATCTCAAATTCGCCTGCAGTGTAACTGGTAAAATTGAGATTTCAGTTCTTGGTCAGTTATACTTCTATGATGGCTATTTGTTATGGGGAGCAATAAAGACAGCTAAGGATATAGGATCTCACATTTGCTTGCAAAAGACATGTGAGAAGAAGGAATGTGTCTGTGTGTTGGGTGGATGGATGGATATGATCATGTATAAATGAATAAATCTGAGAAATCTAATCAGCAAGAAATATGATTGAATGTACACTATGGCAAATTCGTTTTGCTTGGTTTGGCTGATAATTGATCAGGACATCGTAAATCCTGAGGTTTAGCAGATACTGTACTACCTAATCTAAAACTGTCACCTGTTTCCAATCCAGATCGCAACCCCTGTGTCATGTGAGTCTGCACCCGGATCAGATGGCTGCAATTCACCTGGAGGCGTAAGTGATTTATTGTTTTTTTTTTTTTTAAATGTTACTCTCTGCTGTGAGGATATAAAAAGACACAATAATAAAAACAAAAAGATACATTGCACCATATTCATTAATATACTATTACCTGAATTTCCCTTGGCCTTTTGCAGTTCCTAAACAGCAGAGCTCAGAGTATGAGAGTAAGAAGTAGTACAAGAAGCCACTTAGTTCACATGCTGACAAACATGGTGATAAGAGGGGAAAGCAGAGTAATGAATGAACTTTGCTGCTTCTCCTTTCACTGTCCAGTCTCAGACTCGGAGCAAATTTATGACAGCCTGGGTTCATTAATTCATTGGTCGTAGTACTGTAGTAAGCGCGTACAATACATAAACACTTCTTTTATTTTGCCACAAAAGTGGCAGTGGTTGGAACAAACTGAACTACTGCCAGGGGTGTTTGAATAGATGAAATATTCATGATGCTCTCTGCGCTTTAAACGGACCTCTGAGACTATCACAGTGCAGGTGCATTTATACGGAGACTTGATTACACAGGTGGATTCTATTTATCATCATTAGTCATTTAGGTCAACGTTGGATCATTCAGAGATCCTCACTAAACTTCTGGAGAGAGTTTGCTGCACTGAAAGTAAAGGGGCTGAATAATTTTGCACGCCCAATTTTTCAGTTTTTTATTTGTTAAAAAGGTTTGAAATATCCAATAAAATGTGAACTGAGATGGTTGTCAGTTCACATGCTGACAAACATGGTGATAAGAGGGGAAAGCAGAGTAATGGATGAACTTTGCTGCTTCTCCTTTCACTGTCCAGTCTCAGACTCGGAGCAAATTTATGACAGCCTGGGTTCATAAATTCATTGGTCGTAGTACTGTAGTAAGACCGTACAATACATAAACACTTCTTTTATTTTGCCACAAAAGTGGCAGTAGTTGGAACAAACTGAACTACTGCCAGGGGTGTTTGAATAGATGAAATATTTGCATAAAAAGGTGATTGCTGCAAGCACCCCTGGCGATTTCTGTTTGAAAGCTATAGGAAGTATCAATGGACTACGAACTGCAAATCCATCTACTGCAGTGGAGAATGGGACTTGTAGTTTATTCATTTACAGATCCCTATGAATGAATGACATGGCTGTGCAGGCGAGGGAGAGGAACTCCAGCGTGCTGTCATGGGGATGGGGCAGTGACTCGGGGTGGGGAATTTGGAACATATTACACCCTAAATACAGATGCAACATAGAACATGTTAATAAAGAAAAAATCAGGTGCGCTAAATTCACGTGTGTCACAAGTCAGGAGGTGTATGACACTATAATAAGTATCTACCACACTCCTGTGATGTGTGCCTTGGTTGATGTGCAATCAGAATGGGTATACAATAACACTATATACTCATATACATAAACATAAATGTAAATATGACTGTGATGAATAAATCGTGGTGTATCAATGTCACTCCAATGAAAGTCAAAAAAGGACAACATAAACGTGCACGCTGAAAATGTTCAACATAAAGTGTCCAATAATTCAACCGTTGCCACCTCTGTGTGATAGGTGCAAAACATTAGAAAGGTGCATGTAGTTCCAACTATTCCCACACAGGCTTATGGTAAATCCACCTAGTAGATTCCCCTTGGGCTTGTCTGGTGCAGATAGGTCCCACCACCTTATTGGGGATTAGCCCCTTACCGGAAGGGAGAAGGTCAAGGGCGGAGTGTCTACTCAGTAGTGTAGTAGGGATTCCGGGAGAGCAGGCGAAACACTCAAGTGATAAATATAGCCTCTTACCAGATCGCTCGATAGTAGGGCAAGTATCAAACTGGTGTCATGGTGCCTCTTCCCAATCCTGATCCTCCACACTCTGGGTATGTCTCTCTGCTATCACGGGTAAGGACTTCCACATGTGTCTCATAGAAACAGAAACCGAACCATAGTGCAGTACCTTTCGTGTTTATTATAACATAGGATCTAATGCACTTACATTGGTGTTCTTCAGTAGTCACAAGAAATCAAACCGGTGGAGGAGAGACCGTGGCTGTCTGCAGTACGGTCAACGGCGACTAGCGATGATGATGCGGTGCTCCTCTCTGACGCGTTTCCTCTAAACAGACGTCTACGGAGATAGGAGTCCTATCTCCGTAGACGTCTGTTTAGAGGAAACGCGTCAGAGAGGAGCGCCGCATCGTCATCGCTAGTCGCCGTTGACCGTACTGCAGAAGGCCACGGCCTCTCCTCCACCGGTTTGATTTCTTGTGACTACTGAAGAACACCAATGTAAGTGCATTTGATCCTATGTTATAATAAACACGAAAGGTACTGCACTATGGTTCGGTTTCTGTTTCTATGAGACACATGTGGAAGTCCTTACCCGTGATAGCAGAGAGACATACCCAGAGTGTGGAGGATCAGGATTGGGAAGAGGCACCATGACACCAGTTTGATACTTGCCCTACTATCGAGTGATCTGGTAAGAGGCTATATTTATCACTTGAGTGTTTCACCTGCTCTCCCGGAATCCCTACTACACTACTGAGTAGACACTCCGCCCTTGACCTTCTCCCTTCCGGTAAGGGGCTAATCCCCAATAAGGTGGTGGGACCTATCTGCACCAGACAAGCCCAAGGGGAATCTACTAGGTGGATTTACCACAAGCCTGTGTGGGAATAGTTGGAACTACATGCACCTTTCTAATGTTTTGCACCTATCACACAGAGGTGGCAACGGTTGAATTATTGGACACTTTATGTTGAACATTTTCAGCGTGCACGTTTGTTTTGTCCTTTTTTGACTTTCATTGGAGTGACATTGATACACCACGATTTATTCATCTCAGTCATATTTACATTTATGTTTATGTATATGAGTATATAGTGTTATTGTATACCCATTCTGATTGCACATCAACCAAGGCACACATCACAGGAGTGTGGTAGATACTTATTATAGTGTCATACACCTCCTGACTTGTGACACACGTGAATTTAGCGCACCTGATTTTTTCTTTATTATTCTTTATCACCTTTTGGTTCTAAGGTTGCAGCTTCATTCACTTTACAGATCCTGCGCACCAATACTTTTTACACACAACATATAACATGTCATAAAGGAGAACTTGGCTTTTAAAAGAGACCTACCTCAATAAACAGGGACACTGCAGTTGCTTACCTGTGCTGAAATTGTATGTTGCCTTGTGTCATACTGACCGCCTTTAGGAGAAGGAAGAGAAGGACTGGAAAGCTTTGACCTGGGGAAAAAGAACAGCCAAGTGGCCCTTTTATGGTAGGAACAGATTTCTGTTCCAGCATCAGCTCACTTTGCACCTCTTGACATTTGGTCACATTGCATTTAAAAGCCACAAAGGAAATCAGTATATATAATGCCCAGCTGTTGTCACTGACTGTAGGTCCCACTCTGATAGATATATGAATGGTGAAGTGTCTATTCAGGGCCACCAGCCCAAGATACTGTACCTTATTAGTACTAGCCCACACAGGAAATATTCACATCCCAAAGCCCATCCCTCCCCTTTTCACTCACCCACATCAAGAATGCATTAACTACATTTTCCTGATCTGCATTCTTTATAGGATTAGAAAGTATTGAGGCCTGTGGGTAAGGATAATATTCTTTTAGCCTGACAACTAGCATTTTCATATAGAAGTTGGAAGTGGTGGTCCAGGTATTTGTCTCATGACAAGTTTACTTTAAGCCTATGTAAGCTGAATTTCTGCCTTGTTATCATTTTACTAATATTGCATTAGAAGGTTGGGTCGTGGGGGAGTTATGTTTGGCAGACACAGATTCAACTCTGGAAACAAAAGTAATGCTTTAGCAAGTAAGGTGGCTAAATAAGGTGCTATGATATACACAATATTACCAAAAGTTTTGGGACACCTGCCTTTTCACACACATACATTTTAATGGCATCCCAGTCTTCGTTCGTAGGGTTCAATATTGAGTTGGCCCACCCTTTGTAGCTAAAACCGCTTCCTCTTCTGGGAAGGCTGTTCACAAGGTTTAGGAGTGTGTCTATGGGAATGTTTGACCATTCTTTCAGAAGTAAGTTTGTGAGATCATCACTGGACTTCAAGTGTTTATAAGGGGATGACCGCTACCCTTTTTTAGAGCCGATGGTCAGCTCTCTTGTAAAAGCAGTCCTAACAGCTAACCAGCCGCTGAATTGCTTTTGCAAGCAGCGGCTTTATTGGGATCTCCTGTCCCACCAGGAGTTCTGTTCGACCAGCCGGCGCTTCCCCTGGCCGATCACAGAGCCGAACAAAGATTGGGTCAGCTTTGTTTTGCTCTGTGATAAAGTAACCCGGAATCAATGACTTTATATCACTTCCGGTTTCCCCCAGATGTAAACGACACCATTTTTAAAAATCAAAAGCACACAATCACATCGATCTTGGTGTGATCAAATGCTTTTAAGGGCAGAGGTGGGATCTCTCCATAAAGAATACCTGTCACATGCCTATTACTGTCACAAAGGATGTGTACATTCATTGTGACAGCAATAAAAGTGATAAAAAAAAAAATGAAGTGTCAGTATAAAAATAAATAATTGAAAGAAAAAAGGGAAGTAGCCCGCCCTGCACAAAGACGAATGTACGCAAACAGCGATCGTCCACATGTGAGGTATCACTACGAGTGTCAGATCATGGGTAGTAATTCTAGCACCAGACCTCCTGTGAACATCTAAAGTGGTAACCTGTAAAGGCTTTTAAAGCGTCGCCTATGGATAGTAAAATATACATCATTTGTTGCCATTGCACAATTTTAAAGCGTGACATATTTGGTATCTATTTACTTGGCATAACATCATCTTTTATATTTTATAAAAATTGGATTGATAAACTGCTGCACAACTACCGTGTGACAAAAAAAAAAAATGCAAACCCCCCTAATTTATTCTTTAGAGCCTCTGCTTTAAAAATATATAATGTTTGGGGGTTGTAAGAAATGTTCAAGCAAAAAAATACTGATTGTTACATGTAAACAAAAAGTGCCAGAAAAGGCCCGGACTTAAAGTGGTTAAATACAATGAAGGAGGAATCAAGGAGTGTAACCTTGAATAAATATAAAGACCTAAGAATAAATATAAAAGCAAAAAAGACTCTGCGCTATGAAAAATGATTAATATATATGTATACAGTGCCTTGCGAAAGTATTCGGCCCCCCTGAACTTTTGCCACATTTCAGGCTTCAAACATAAAGATATAAAACTGTAATTTTTTGTGAAGAATCAACAACAAGTGGGACACAATCATGAAGTGGAATGAAATTTATTGGATATTTCAAACTTTTTTAACAAATAAAAAACTGAAAAATTGGGTGTGCAAAATTATTCAGCCCCCTTAAGTTAATACTTTGTAGCGCCACCTTTTGCTGCGATTACAGCTGTAAGTCGCTTGGGGTATGTCTCTATCAGTTTTGCACATCGAGAGACTGAAATTTTTGGCCATTCCTCCTTGCAAAACAGCTCAAGCTCAGTGAGGTTGGATGGAGAGCGTTTGTGAACAGCAGTTTTCAGTTCTTTCCACAGATTCTCGATGGGATTCAGGTCTGGACTTTGACTTGGCCATTCTAACACCTGGATATGTTTATTTGTGAACCATTCCATTGTAGATTTTGCTTTATGTTTTGGATCATTGTCTTGTTGGAAGACAAATCTCTGTCCCAGTCTCAGGTCTTTTGCAGACTCCATCAGGTTTTCTTCCAGAATGGTCCTGTATTTGGCTCCATCCATCTTCCCATCAATTTTAACCACATTCCCTGTCCCTGCTGAAGAAAAGCAGGCCCAAACCATGATGCTGCCACCACCATGTTTGACAGTGGGGATGGTGTGTTCAGGGTGATGAGCTGTGTTGCTTTTACGCCAAACATAACATTTTGCATTGTTGCCAAAAAGTTAGATTTTGGTTTCATCTGACCAGAGCACCTTCTTCCACATGTTTGGTGTGTCTCCCAGGTGGCTTGTGGCAAACATTAAACAACACTTTTTATGGATATCTTTAAGAAATGGCTTTCTTCTTGCCACTCTTCCATAAAGGCCAGATTTGTGCAGTATACGACTGATTGTTGTCCTATGGACAGAGTCTCCCACCTCAGCTGTAGATCTCTGAAGTTCATCCAGAGTGATCATGGGCCTCTTGGTTGCATCTCTGATCAGTCTTCTCCTTGTATGAGCTGAAAGTTTAGAGGGACGGCCAGGTCTTCATAGATTTGCAGTGGTCTGATACTCCTTCCATTTCAATATTATTGCTTGCACAGTGCTCCTTGGGATGTTTAAAGCTTGGGAAATCTTTTTGTATCCAAATCCGGCTTTTAACTTCTCCACAACAGTATCTCGGACCTGCCTGGTGTGTTCCTTGTTCTTCATGATGCTCTCTGCGCTTTAAATGGACCTCTGAGACTATCACAGTGCAGGTGCATTTATACGGAGACTTGATTACACACAGGTGGATTCTATTTATCATCATTAGTCATTTAGGTCAACATTGGATCATTCAGAGATCCTCACTGAACTTCTGGAGAGAGTTTGATGCACTGAAAGTAAAGGGGCTGAATAATTTTGTATGCCCAATTTTTCAATTTTTTATTTGTTAAAGTTTGAAATATCCAATAAATTTCGTTCCACTTCATGATTGTGTCCCACTTGTTGTTGATTCTTCACAAAAAATTACGGTTTTATATCTTTGTTTGAAGCCTGAAATGTGGCAAAAGGTCGAAAAGTTCAAGGGGGCGAATACTTTCGCAAGGCACTGTGTGTGTGTGTGTATGTGTATATATATATATATATATATATATATATATATACCGTGCCAAACAAACATAAATGTTTAACACTCTGTGTATGAACGCATTTTCACTGCTGCCACCATAAATATAAATGTAAAGAAAGAAAAAAATGTCAGTGTATCACTCTTAACAGGTAGCGCTTTGATAAAAACAAAAATTATTTTCATTAGAACTGTTGTGATATTAAATAAAGTGTATGTAGTGTGAAACACCCAGTGCTGTTCTTTGTGCTGATGTTGTGCCAAAGCCCTATAAATCATAAAGTAAGTGAAGTCCTCTTTATTCAGAAGTACCACTACCAAACTCCACCTCACATGCCATAGGTGATCCCTCTCCCCATGGATGAAAACTCACCAGCTATTCTATTGTAAATCATTTTTGTTTTTATCACAGAACTACCTGTTAAGAGTGATGCACTGTCATTTTTTTCTTTGTTTAAAGAATAAGTATTGTCTTTGCATGCCTGGGGCAGCATGCTCCTGGTGTGGTCTGAGATTGGGGATCATTACTCTAGGACTTGAATTGCGATTTGGCTGTCAATTTGGAATGTTTATTTTTTTAACTTATGTAAAATTAGCTTATGTAAAATTATGTTTAGTTGTCTGCCATAGATGGTCAGACGTGCATAAAAAATTCTTTCCAGGATTCTATGTCCTACTCTTTTGTCTGAGAGGATTTCCATGAAATCAGTTAATACAGACTAAGAGCTGCACGCGATTACAAATAATTCAGAGCAGTGTGTTTTGGCTCTGGCAGGGATTAGGGGATTTGTTTTCGGTTCTACAATCATTATTTGATGAGACAGATTTGTGTGACGTGTGTATAATCAATTTGATCACTAGATGGCAGTGATGGGCAGGTAAAGAAACGCTTCTAACCTCTGATCACCCCCGGCCTCCAGATATTTTGTGTTTGTCACTTGTAAATGATTTGTGATTGCAGGCAGAACAGGCATGGTTAATGGTACATGTCATTTCAATAATAACTGCTGTCTCAAGTGATTGTTGTAACCTTCAGAACATAATCACCAGCAATCAGCTATGACTTTTCAGGAACTCTGTATTAATTACTGAAAAATTAGGTTCTAATTAATACTGGGTCTGATGCAGTTAGAGTTGATAAAGGATGTTGTTACTCTAAATAAGACCCACTGCAATAGGTAGCCCTTGTATTTAATTATTAGCATATACCTGAATCAGTTGCCCATTTTATGCTTCGGCTCCATGTACACAGGACGTTGTAAATGGCCGTTTAGGAGCAGTTGGGCATTTTTTTCAGTAGCCCCTGAACCCATCTACATTTTATCTTCTCTGTCCATGTACACAGGGTCGTTTACAGTCATTTGCAGGCAGTTGAGTTCAGGGACGTTTTTTGGAACGCAATTATTTGCGTTCGAACGTGTGTTTCCCGGCGTTTCAAACGCAGAAACGCGGCCGAACGTGATGAACATACGTTCAGCCACGTTATAAGTTTTTTTCTTCCATTCAAAATCAATGGTTCCCTATGGGAGCCTATTGATTTGAATGGAAGTCGCACTGCAAGTCGAATCCGTCGGATCAGGATGATCCGACTTGCGGCGCGACTTGCACTGTGAGAATTTTGAGGGGGAACTCAAGATTTTCACAGCGCAAGTCGGATCATCCTGATCCGACTTACGGTGCGACTTCCATTCAAATCAATAGGCTCCCATAGGGAACCATTGATTTTGAATGGAGGCAGAAAAAACGCTGCTAAAAGCTACGTGGCCAAATGTGCAATAACGTGCAATAACGCTAATGGAAAAAGCTACTGAAAGCACGTTTTTACAGCTGTTTTTTTCCGGCGTCAAGAAACCACTTTGGAGCTCGTTTTTATGACGCCCTGTGTGCATGGAGCCTCACAGCGCAAGTCGGATCATCCTGATCCGACTTGCGGTGCGACTTCCATTCAAATCAATAGGCTCTCATAGGGAACCATTGTTTTTGAATGGAGGCAGAAAAAACGCTGCTAAAAGAAACATAGCCAAACGTGCAATAACGCCAATGGAAAAAGCTACTGAAAGCACGTTTAACAGCTGCTTTTTCCCGGCGTCAAAACGTCCCGTGTACATGGAGCCTTAAAGTGTCACTAAACCC
Source organism: Pelophylax lessonae (assembly GCF_965119305.1). Classification (NCBI taxonomy): domain Eukaryota; kingdom Metazoa; phylum Chordata; class Amphibia; order Anura; family Ranidae; genus Pelophylax; species Pelophylax lessonae. The sequence continues at coordinate 70,089,985 of NC_138775.1, forward strand.
ACATCATAAAAAAAACTATCAATAAATTGGTGTATTACATGTTGTTCATACTCACTCAGTCACTATAACATTTGTTTTCTGTATTTTGCAAAAAACCTGGTTGCTCCTGCTGCTCTCTTCTGTCCATGTCCCCAATGCAGTTGGGGATTTTGAAGAGCAGTGTTAGCAGCTCTGCACATGCTCAGTTTTCAGTGAGTTTCTATGCTAAGCTTTTCCACCCTAACACATCTGAGCAGCCCATGTGACTACAGAGTCACAGATGTGGGTGTATACACAGTAATACATGATAGCCCACTCCCTCCCTGCTCCTTCATGCCAACTAACTAGCTAAACACAATAGAGGTGGGATATTACATATAGAATGATGAAGGGGTGTGACACAGCATGTGGCTGGCAGAAATCCACCCACACCATGTTATTGCCAAATAATAGTGAAGATTTGATTTCAAATATATGACAATTTAAAGTTGTTTATTAATATTAATTAATTTTACTCTGAATTCCAAAGGCTTTTTTTTTGGTTTTTCATCTTAAACTTTGGACTAGAAGCTCCTCCTGCATATGTTTCCCTGCAGACAGGCTGGGAAAGAGCTGGACCATGTGACAGCTGTATATCAATTAGGAAAAAGGATACTTGGGCCCCTTTCACACTAGGAGGCCGTCAGGCGGACTCCGTTTTTCTCAGCAGGAGATCGATCCGCCGATGAGCAGGCAGATGACAGCTGTGTGCGGAGACACAGCTGTCAGGTCCCCATGCATCTCTATGGGGGAGTCGGATGGGAACGGACCGTCTGTCCGTTCTCATCCGATCCGCCAGACAGATGGAAAATAGGGTTTCCATCCATCCAGATTTGACAGATCGGATGTCAGCGGACATGTCTCCGCAGACATCCGATGCCCCATAGAGATGCATGGGGCGTCCGTTCAGATCTGCCAAAAAAACTGACAGGCGGATCTGAACGGACTCCTAGTGTGAAAGGGGCCTTAGATTTTTTTTTTTTATTATTATTTAAATAATTACAGTGCCATCATCCACACACAGAAAGAGAAAAGATCATGTAAATTAAACATAATGTTTTTAAGTATCACTTTAAAAGCCTGCACAGCCTTTACATCCTTTGCAGTAATTAGAAGGGGTAAGCAGTGAGCTATATTTCAAGTGCTGCTTTATGTATTGACATACCTCTGTTAGACCTTGATGTCTGGCCTGCTGAATAAGCACCCTCTACAGACAGTTTACCTCCCCAATAAGACATAGAAGTTTGATCCAATGTAGTTTTACGTCTTAAAATTTAATACATAGGATGTTCACTTGAAGTGCCATTTGATATGTAAAAAGACATGTATAACCGTATGCCTGCTTTGAAGGCTAGCAGCTCACTAAGGAACAATGGAGAAGAAGTCTATCTAAAATACTAAGCTAACTAGTCTCAACAGACAGGGGAGCTGGGTTATACCAATACCAAATACAGAAATAGCAAGTTGTAGTAACACTGAACTGGCACTAGATGTCAGCATCAAGACATAAATACATACATACATACTGTATACAGAAATCCAATGTGCAGTAATCGCTATACAATGAGTGTTCCAGAGCACAGTGTTCTCCAGTAGAACGGGCTGTGTCAGGATAACCATTATTCACTATCATTATAGTGATTGTTATTATTATTGCTATTATTATCATTAATATTTTTTTTATTTTTATTTTACGATTGTACAATCAGATTATATAATGCATGATTTAAGCACATATCCGTTTTGAGATTTATTTTACCCAGTTTTTAATATATTTTATTACTTATTAAGTACTTATTATTAAGTTTTATTACTTTTTAGGTTAACAATTCTTCAATGCTTCTGTTGACATTGGTTGAGCCAGGTGGTGTCAAAAGGGACAATCAACGGCTTGAATTTTGGCCGATTCAGAATTTTGATCTGTGTGTGGCAGACTTCACAGCACTGTCACTGACCCGCAAATGTCAAGAGCTAAGACATTACCCCCCCTGGTTGCAGATGTGATGTGTGACTAAGCTTGCCACCTTTTCTTAATAAAAATACTAGACTTCTGATGCCCCAATTTTATGATTGGCAACAAGCCCCATTTTTACTAGCCAAGGTGGTCACAAAATGAAGTGTATCAAAAGCTGGAGTTTAGCTTTAACTAACTTTGGAGAGATTTGCACTAACTTTCTGTTTTGTCTACAAGACAGGAAGTGAAGGGAAATCTACTAAACAGAACACAGATGGAGAAAAACAAACCTGTTTGTGGGGAGAGCATTCCCTACTCTATCCAAAATGGAAAAGAAAATTAGCTTTAGATATACTTTAAGCTCCAGACAAGTCATTCAGGCCAAACCTGGGAGGGGCATCTTGGAAGACATATGTCATTAGTCTGCTGCAGGCAGAAGGAAGCATTTCCTCAGTCTCCTCTCCCCCAGTCATCAGACTGCAATACTATAACCTTGTAGCAAGTTACTAGAGGGGATGCAGCAGGAGCTGATCTGTGGGAGTCGTGTACACACTGTCCAGAGTATTAGGACTCATTCACACTAGTGTGGTCACTGGCGCTTTGCTACCAAAAAATAATGGGAGCCCCTTTTGCACTGCAATGAGGCCTGGAGTTGCGGTGCAGTTAGCTGCGATAAAATGCAAACATGCTGCATCTTATCACAGCACACAGGAAGGCGCCACATGTCACCACACAGCAGTGCAATGCACCACACTGCTGTGCGGTGACATGAATGTGCAGCCAAAACTGACAGCTGCCTGCACACTAAACTGCTCAGATTTAGTGTGCGGGCATGGTGATCAGGCCCTTAAATAAACTTCACACACACTAATTATTCCACATTTATGACCTCTAGGGAAACAATTTTAGTAAATATAGAATTACACCCAGTGATCCTGCATGCCCCCTGTCAATACTTGGTGTGCATAGACGTAACATAACAAATCTATATAATCATAGGCCCACTTTAAGTGCCGGTTCACACTAGGGCGACCTGTGAGGCGACCTGGTCGCCTCACAGGTCGCCGCAGGTCGCCTCCCATAGGGAAGCTGCGGACCCGTTCTAATAGGAGCGACACAAGTCGCTCCGACCTAGAAAAAGGGTCCGGAGCTTCTTTGGGGCGACCAGGAGGCGACCGCCATAGACTTCAATGTTATGAAGTCCGTGGCGGCCGCTCCGAGGTCGCGGCGCGCTGCTCGCACCGCGACCTCGGAGGTCGCCCCTGCAAGTAGCGTCGCGGTAATGTGAACCGGCGCTCAAGCAGAACTCCGAGCAGATGGCTAAATAAACATTAAATACATACTGTATGTTTGCACAGCAGGAGAGATGACCTAATCTTATTCTACTGCAGCTTCACTTTCACTTACAGAACCCTCCCCCCCCCCCAACCCTGTGACTGGACAGTGAAAGGAGAAGCAGAACATTGATTAGCTCATCTCTCGGTCACTCTGCTCTCCTCCAATCAGCATTGTTATTTGGACTGCATCATACCTGACTGCCTCTTTGTGCTGCTTCTCCCTCCCTGTTTCTGAGCTCTTCTGTACAGTAGACTACTTGGGGATGATACCAAGTCAAACTCAAGTACTTTTAAATAATACATGTACATACCTCCCAACTTTCTGAGATGGGAATGAGGGACACCTATAAGCAAAAGTACGTATTCATAGGATACACCCCCTGCCATGTCCCCCATACACGGAGAATTAATATGCAAAAATTGATTGGTTAAACCCACAAGTGCTTTTTTTTTTTTTTTTAACCACTACTATTCCTTTATACTTTTGAAATGTACATTGCAACAATTTAGAAATTGGATGGAAGGTTTAACACTGTAAAACACTTTTTGATAGATAAATAATGCATTTATAATACAGGTGTATACATCCGACCATAATTAGGGAAAAATGAGGAGCAAAGAGGGACTTTGTTCCAAATCCGGGACAGTCCCTCGAAATCAGGGACAGTTGGGAGGTATGCATGTACAATGTATTCTTGATTACAGAGGAGCTTTGTACCTTTTTTATCTGCCTGGACTTCAGCTGTAAGGATTAGGTTTAGGGGTCAGGTCGAAGGTGTTAAGTTTTAGAGTTAGACCCCTTTCACACATGTCCGTTCCGCCGACGGACTCCGTTTTTCTCAGCGGGGATCGGCAGGTGGACGACAGCTCCGTCTCCGCACACAGAGGTGTCAGATCCCTGCTCTCCTCAATGGGGGAATCGGATGAGAACAGACCGCCTGTCCGTTCTCATCCGATCCGCCAGACGGATGGAAAATAGGGTTTCCATCCGTCCGGATTTGACGGACAGGATCGGATCCGATGTCAGCAGACATGTCTCTGCTGAAATCCGCTGCCCCATAGAGATGCATGGGGCATCCATTCAGATCCGCCTGAAAAACTGACAGGTGGATCTGAACGGGGATCTTATGTGTGAAAGGGGCCTAAGGTGTTATTTTCAAGTTTATTAAATCCATTGTTTAGTTAGGATTATTTTTCTGGATGGGTTTAAAATTATTTTGGGGTGTTTGTGGTGTCAAAAGGGTTGCGCTTGTTTAGCTGAAAACGGTCACACCAACTTTTCAGCAGCTGCATAGAGTATGCCAGTCCCTAGGAAGAAGAGCCACGTGTGGCCCAAGGGATATTAGATGAGTCCTGCTGCTTTTGCCTGCGAGTGATGGTCCAATATTCAGTTCAATAGCCACTCCTAGGAAGCCACTGCCTTCTTGTAATACAACAATTTATTTAATTACATATCGCATGCTTTACAGCAGCCAGCTTCTCTGTCATAATCGTCACTTAGATGCTGGAACGTTGAGAATAATGAATAATTGAAATGATGATGGCCGTCTTTTTATCCAATTATGATTGCTTTTTGCTTATTCCCAGCTCTCAGGGATATGGAAAGCTTTGCGCTCAGTCTATTAAAGGTCCTCGGTGACATTTTGGAAGTTTTTATTATTATAAAATGTTTCAGAGTCTTTCAGAATGTAGCCATTGCGCTCACACATTGTTCATGAGTAGACATCTATCTCATTCAGATGGATTACATGTCACGTCTCCATTTTGTGGCCCATGACTCATTGTACATTAAAGTGACTGGTATTAAGCCAGAAAGAATTGATACATTGTAATAATCTGGAAGTACACAGCTGGCGGCTCCATCTAAATTGAAAATGCCATAAAAGTATAGAAAATGATGAATGTCTCGCAGCGCACGTTTTATGGCGACCAGCCTTACAACTGCCACTTTTCCCAGCAGTACTTGTTTCTGGGAAAAATAAAAACCATTCTAAAAACTAGAGCAGTGGCAGCAGCATACGTAGTGCTGTGAACCAATCAGATTTCAAAATTGTATTCTCATACGGCGAGAGTAACCGCGGCTGATGTTTGACTGGGTACAGTATGTGTTGCCAAACTTGTGCTCCACATAAAACAAGCCAAATGAACTGGCCTTAGGGCTGATGTATGAAAATATTGATCCAGACAGCCCTCGGTGAGACTTCAAACAAGCCCCTATAGCATGAGCGTGTATCAAAGTGTATCTAAATAAAACAATTTATATGTTGCAGTTCTATATTCTTTGCTGCATTCTTTTTTTTTAATTAGACTGTTTGTTAACCGGGTGATCCTGCCAGTAACACCCTTTTTATCCTAGGGTGACAACACTCGCTCACTGTACTATCTATGGAGAAGCAGCGTTGTCACCCTATGACAGGAAGTGTGTTAGGACAAGACAGGAAGTGTCAGGACTACAGAATACCTATGCTTTTGAGTTCATAGTGGAAGCATTGTGCTGCCTTACATTTTTTTGTTCGTTATTAGATCCGAGGTGACAACATTCAAAGTCTGGCTAGCACCCGTGTGAAAGCAGGGCCTAACTTAGATACCTTAAGTTGGAAGTAATCATCCACGCATATCGTACAATACCCAATGTCCTTTATATGAGTCATTCTTATTGTGCAGAACAAACAAGCACACAGTCTTTGGCACAGATATTTAGATACATTCAGTATATGCACAGCGTTGCTGAATTGCACAGTACTGCATATACCAACTACGTTACCAGAGGACGGCTTTGTCTAGCAGGGGAAGCTTTCCTTAAGAAGATGTATTTTAAGCGGTTGTAAACCTCAGAGAATAAATATGAACAAAGCATATCCCTCTATAGTGTGTATTTGTCTCAGTTAAGATCACTAAGTGTCATGTCTGTCCACTACTTCTTTCCTCTGCTATCAGCATGAATGACTTCTGAAAAGATTTCCTGACACCAAGAGAAACATGGTGACAAGGGAGAGATCTCCAGCTGATTGACAGCCTCAGCTTTGTTTCTGTGTGCTGTATGAAGGGGGATGTGTTCCTTCCCTCCAATCAGCTCTCAGAGCTCTCCTCACTGAACTCTGCAGAGTGTGACTTAAAGAGGAAGTAAACCCTCCTCTGCAAGTTGTACCTATAGGTAAGCCTATGATAAGGCTTACCTATAGGTACTGTAAATATCTCCTAAACATATACCGTTTAGGAGATATTTACCTTAAATGCAGCCAGTGACATCACTGGCGCATGCGCTCTGAAGGAACAGCCGCTGGTGCCGTTCCTTCAGAGCCCCGTGCTGTGACCGTTGGCTCTCACGCGCATGCGCGGGAGTGACGTAATCGCGGCTCCAGCCAATCAGATGGCCGGATGCCGCAAACCTGGAAGAAGGGTGACAGAACATGTCACCCATGAGAGAGGTGAGCGGTTGGCACTTCGGGGCTTCTTTTTAAGGTATTTCATAATGAGCTAGTATGCGATGCATACTAGCTCATTATGTGTTTGTCTTTCAGGTGTTTTTAAAAAAAAAAAATTCGGAGGTTTACGAGACCTCATTTAAGGTCTCTGCCCCCCCCCCCCCTTTTTTTTTTTTTTTTTAACTCTCAGACAAGCTTTTAAAATTGAGCACTTTAAACAGATGTGGAAAAGATAAGACTGCAGTTAGACAGGTACAACTTAAGAGGATTTGTTTAATCTCTGTGTATCACCTGAGACCAGTCACTTCATTGGGTAGATGTAGGGGTTTACAGCCACTTTAAGTTGAAGTAGCACCTTGCACTGATTCCACATCTCTGTTCCGAACACTAGAGGATCAGCAATGACTAAGCTGCCCTGAGCTGTCCCAACTTCACATGAACCTCTCCCTATGCTTTGTACTCTCTTACAAGAGGGTTACTGTCCATGACCATACACACAGAAGTGCATCAAAGTGGCTTAGGTTACCCTATTTAAAAAGTTTCCTCCCCAAAATGGCCATCAAAGTCAATCAAGGGTTCAGTGTCCAATCAGAACACTTCTCCTCTCAAGGCACTGTATGGAATCCCTAAGGGTTCAATTTTCTTAGGAGACTCCCTTTCCTGTGTAATAATGGCACAGAGCCACCTAAAGGCAGGAAGGCTAAGTGCACCTGCCTACACGCTCTAAGCACATTAAAGTGCTTTGCCATACATGGCCAACCATAGGTTCATTGTGGGAGGACATTTGGGCACACACATGCAACTTAACTGTCCTCTGATCACTCTGTATGCTGTTTATGTTAGAAACATGTATTGCCATCTGGATGTACCAGTTGAAAATAATGAAACTTCCAGTAAATTATTCACAAACATTGAAAATGTACACATACATTTAAATAAAAACTTCCTTTCCAGAACAGAGTATGTTCATACTTTAGGAGTTTAACTGAATAGAAGATGGAGAAGGGAGATGCAGACAAGAGATCCGCTGCTGGTTTATCTTGTGAACAGAGCGACAGTTGGATAAGGTTTTTTATTCATACAATTATTTCCCTGAAGATCTCTTGGCTGGCGGTGTTTACCGTTATTCATAGACCACTGCCAAAAGATCATGGCTGCAATCAGCTGGACCGAGCAACAATCCTTTAATGCTAATGCCCACTAGACTTGTTTTTTTTTGTTTTCTTATTTTCTTTGTATGGAGAAGCACATCATGCATGGTCAAACTGAAGGAGGGCCTGGGTAAAAAGCAGAGACTCCCCAAAGCTTGTATTGGAAAAATAGTCAATCATAAAAAATAATCACCTCTGGCTAGTAAACATTTTCGCTGGATATGTTTCAGCCAGCCAAGGTGTCTACTGAGCTCAGATGGTAATCATAGCTTGATTTTGGGATAACCATGTCATATGTATGGGTTTATATTGTTTTCCTTGGTTAGCCATGCTAAGATGCTTGAGTGTGATCAGATTGTGCCTACATGTCTGATCACTGCCTAGTGATTATGACCAGCTTTGTTCTTTTCATCTAATTTATTTTATTCTTTGCAATATCATGCTTGCTCTATCATTGTGTTGTTAAAATGAGATTTCATTAGGACAATGAGACTGATGTGAAAATGCTGGAAATGGAACCTTGACATGTTGCCTGTAATAACAAATAAGGTTGCACCTGTCCGTGTTCTAGTGCTAGGATAATAAAAGATAGGATCTGTCGGAAGTAATCAGCAAAAGCAGCCTAGTCTTCATATGTGATGTAATACGCTAATAAACCTGTTGGTGGCAGCCTTACCCAGGGAGACCAGTTACTGTTTCTGTACAGATACAGGTTTATTGTAACCAACAAAAAAAAAGAAAAGGATACCTTGTCCATGTACTTTGTCAATTTCAGTTTATATATATATATATATATATATACAGTATATATAGTTCTTATTTTATGTTCATTACATATTTGGATAACAGGAATAATGTGCACTTATCCATTTCACCTCTCAGCTTAGAACAGCCTTTCTTAAAAAAAAAAAAAAATACATTTTTTAATAAAAAGTAAGCCTGGAAATTACTTTCTGGGTTCAGGAAACTCCTGCTAATATTTCTATATCAGAAATAAAATCAAACAATACCGCGCTAATTTTTAACAGTAGTAAAAGCAGCCAACACAACAGAAGAAAATGTGTAAAATCAATAAAAAATGTGCAGTGTCAATACATAAACAATGATGATGAGCAGATGGTTAATACATTAAATAAATAATGTGAACGTGATAAAAAATTGTCCAATGTGTTGTGAAAAAATATAAATCCACAGTGTGCAATCAACACCACAGTCCAATGTATATGTGAAGAAATGAATCCACAAGGGTAGGGTAACCACCACCTGCAACAGGGGTGAGCTTACCAGAAGGTGTAGACCCAGTTTGGCATCACTGCCAAAACTCGAAGTACCCCTAGCAACCTCTGGAGAAACCCTGGTTGAGAATGGCAGGTTGCAAGCAATAGAAGATGCTTGTTACTTGCTTTTTAAGAGTTGCACTGTTTTAAACATTGTCCTTAAAGTACTGTAATTTCGTCATGAGAAAAGCATATGGACTGCCATTGTTGGTCCTCCTGTGAAAATGCTAACCACCCGGCTGTGTCTAACTTAAAAGCCATCTCCAATTTTTGGAGCATGTTTTCTTATGTTACACCTATATAAGGTGTAGCATGAAACATGGTCAGAGTCCACAGCCCCCTACTTTCAAACAGCCCCCCAATTAGAGAATCCCAGGGGCTTTTCTTCCAACTGCCTGTTAAGTTTCAATTCTGCACAACCATGCTTGGCCTCACCTGCACTGCAGCGTTATTCATTCACAGAGAGTTCCAAAAGAAAAGACTACTATTATGTCAAAGGGACTGTAGTTTTCAATAGAGCACAAGTGCGGTAATGTCAGACATTAACACTTCCACCTCCAGCTCAGTATGGAGGCGGAGTTGAAGTAAAAGTCTGCAGGATCCAGTGCATTGCACCCTCGATCCACTTATCATGATTTGCAATGCTTTGCAGGCTCAAGTGAAAAAAAAAACAAACAAAACCATAAATGCTTTTTCTTGCTTTTTGCAATAAGAGTGCATTTATTATTATATTTGCAAAAGGTGGAATTCGCCTTTAAATACTTTTGAGCCGCAGAGCAAAACATGCTGTAAATTGGGGATTTCAAAATATTCCAGTATGCGGGTCCTATTGTATATTTAAAAAAAAATCAGTTTTTAAATGATTAAATACATTTTAAATGAATAAATAAACATGTTAGGAGAGAAAACGTAATATCAGAAGCTCCCTGTCATATCAGAAGTCCCCACTCCACATCAGAAGCCTTCCGATCACATCAGAATTTCCCCTTCACATAGGAGTTCCCTTTTTACATCAGAAGCCCCCCATGTCTTCATAGCCCCCCTTACAAGTCGAAACCCTCCTTACATCGGGGTTCCTATTAGAGTTCCCCCATACATCAGTGCTCCTATCAGAGTCTTCCCTTACATAAGGGTCCCTATCAGAGTCTTCCCTTACATAATAGTTGCTATCAGAGTTCCCCTATACATCAGGGTCCCTATCAGAGTCCTCCCTTGCATAAGGGTTCCTATAATAATTCCCCCATACATCACTGTTCCTATCAGAGTCCCCCCTTTCATAAGTGTCCCTATCAGAGTTTTCCCTTACATAAAGGTTCCTATCAGAGTTCCCCTATATATCAAGGTCCCTATCAGAGTCCTCCCTTGCATAAGGGTCCCTATCAGAGTCCTCCCTTACATAAAGGTCTCTGTCAGAATTCCCCTATACATCAGGGTCCCTATCAGAATTCCCCCCATGCTGTACATCAGGGTCCCTATCAGAATCCTCCCTTACATAAAGGTCCCCATCAGAATCCGATACCAACTGGAGTCTGAGAATATGCCACTGATCCTAGCTGTGGACTGGATAAAGTCTCATAGAGGGCCATAGCTTGGAGACCCCTGCTGTAAATTAATGTCAAATCCAAATTTCTCATCTCTATATTTGTTCTAGGTCATAGACCTAAAAAGCATTAAAAGCAAAGCTTCATCATGACAGCCAGGGAGCTAACATATGAGGTCCGCAATGGCAGCCCCTATACTTTAATCTTGACAGAGTTACTTTAACTTTACGAACTTGCACATTCTAATAAAACATATGGATGTCTTTGCTTTTCTGTACACACAATTATTTAAAATGGCCATCTTTCTTTTGCAGCCAGAATCATTTAGAAAGTCTTCTAAAATAAAACGGGACAAGGAAAAGCATGGTTGTAAAGGCTGTGGAGAAAGCTTTAACTCGATTACAAAAAGAAGACATCACTGCAAGCAGTGTGGGGCGGTGAGTAATGGAGAACTTGTTTGATTTTCTCTTATCACTTGCAGACAGATTCATTAAGCCATATTGCAGCTTCTTGTCACATGGAACACCCAAGCCACCATCACCATATGCTGATACTCAGGGCTAAGGTCCTTCATATACTACTAGGCACATGAGCGATAGGGCTGTTTCAGTGGTGCTTGTCCAATTTGGGGACAAATTGCTAGCTTGGTGTCCTTCAGAAATTAAAAAAATATATATTGACAAGCACAGGGGTTTAGCAGTGGGGGGACCAAAATACAGTAGATGAATATAGGAATAAAAAATCGAGCTTTTCAGCTGTTATGCCTACCAAACAGTAGCCAATGCATGGTTTCAATCAATTTCCAACCAGAATTGTTTTAGGGCACACGTTACAACACGAGAGAGTATATTAACACACATGATTTCTGTGATGATGAATATATATGTTATGAATGGGCTCATAGCACTCCAAATCACAGCACACCATGATGCACAAAATATATACATCTATTTATTGCGCCTCACTTCAGCACAAGTGCATTTACCTTTTCGTATATGTGCATTGGAGTGCTTTTCAGAATGAAGGTTACCGTAATGTGCAGATGACCTTTTACCACATGGTACATGGCACATTTGTGAAGGCAGTTTTATAGTTTTTAATGCCTAAACGATTTTAAAATCATAAAAAAAATTAAAACTGAAATGATCTCAAGACACTTTAAAAGGTGTTCTCCATCAATTACTATCCAAATTTTAATTTATTATAGGTATTTATATAGCGCCATCAATTTATGCAGTGCTTCATAGAAATACTGTGCATTCACATCAGTCCCTGCCTTCAAGGAGCTCACAATCTAATGTCCCATTCATATATACACATACTAGGGCCAATTTAGACAGGAGCCAATCAACCTACCAGCATGTCTTTGGAGTGTGGGAGCAAACCGGAGTACCGGGAGAAAACCCTGCAGGCACAGGGAGAACATGCAAACTCCAGGCAGGTAGTGTCATGGTTGGGATTCAAACCTACAACCTTAATGCTGCCAGGCAGAAGTGCTAACCACTTAGCCACTAATTGTTCTCTCAAAACCAGGGATTGTTTGCAGTTGAAAATTGATTAAAAGCAACCAGTATGATGCAATTTAAAAAGTGTATCTAAACTTAACGTTGTATTCAACCCAAATGCAAACATTTATTATATTGCAGCATACCATTTATTAGATACTATGGGGTGCATAAGCTTTCTTTTGTTAGGCTTTCTTCTGTTTTCATCTGGTGATCTGGCCATTAAGCCTGTTGTTTTTCAAAAGAACAAGCTCTTCAGCAGGTATATCTGTTACAGGGATACGACTAAACATTCAGCACTGGCATGGGTGCTTATAATGATTAGTTTAGTTTATTTATGTAAAGTCTTTGTCCCAAAAGGGGAAAAAAAAAACAGTTTGTAACTGCTTATAAAGTGTTAGCTGTTTGATTTCAATTTGTTAGATTATTTAAATCTGCTAGTACATTTAACACTACTCTACCTACCAGACTGACAATGCTGCTGCCCAAATGTGCCCCAAGTTCTCATTTATCCAGAGTGGATGCATTCTAATGCAGGAGGTGTGCATACCTCCCAACTTTTTGAGATGGGAACAAGGGACGCCTGTTAGCAAATGTATGTAGGCAAAGGACACACACCCCTGCCATACCCCCTTAAAGGAGAAATCGACAAAAAAAAGATTAGTTCAACCCACAAGTGTTTTTTTTTACCACTACTATTCCTTTATACTGGCTTTTGAAATCTACAAAAGCAACAATTTAGAAATTGGATGAAAAGTTTAGAGCTGGTAAACGCTTTTTGAAAGAAAAAAAGTGCATTTTATATACAACTATATAGATCAGACAAACATGAGGGACAGATGAGGAAGACAGAGGGACTTTACTCCAAATCAGGCACAGTCCCTTGAAATCAGGGACAGTCGGGCGCTATGGGTGTGTTACTGGCAGGATCGCCAGGTGAAAACAAAGGGGGGAAAAGACTAAAAAGGAAAACCACATCTAGGAATTGGTAGGCTGCAATATATAAAATTTGTTGGTTTAATACCACTTTATGAAAAAACATCAAAATATTGCCACTTACCAGATTCTTGGATGTGGCGGCTCCATTATTTATATATATATATATATATATATATATATATATATATATATATATATATATAAGCAACATCACTTTCAGCCCTAGGGTAAGAACACTCACTCTCTGTGCTGTATTAAGAAGCAGCGTTTTTACCGTGGAATAAGAATTTTTTTAAGGCCTTGTTCACACTATCATGTTGTGGGAAATTGCATGGTTTAGTGAGTGTTACTGCACCGGAAAGCATTCACTCTGAATGGCACCTCAATGCTCATCACTTTCAAAAAAATAGTGCAGATCTGGTTTCTGGGCTTCTGAAGTGGCAACTTCAATTTAAATCACACTATAAAATATGTGTGCTTTAAAGGTAAGGTAGGAGGCTAGCTTTAGGGCCGGTTCACACTTTTGCGAGTGCGGCGATCGCATGTAATTCGGAGCGCACTGCTCCTTCATTACATGCGATCGGATGTGCAGTGCGAATTCAGCCATACACTTTGTATGGCTGAATTCGCACTGCACCCGCACAAAAGACGCACAGGACCCTTTTTTCCAGCCGCATCAGGATCGGATCGCACAGTGGTTCACACTTGTGCGATCCAATCCTGTGCGAACTGTCAGATCCAACTGCGATATGCGATCAAACTGGGGGTGTCGTTAACATTTCATTGACACCCCCTGCGTATGGCATATGGCAGTGTGATCTGCCAGATGTGCGTTTGCGATGCGGGAACAGGCTGCAAATTCACAGCCTTCCCGCATCGCACAAGTGTGAACCGGGACTTAGGACTAAAGAACCCCCCCCTACCCTCCGTCACTGTTACCCGGAGGGGTGTCCTGTAGCCCACAGAAAAGAGCTGGCTGAAAACAGTGCAGCAAAGGTATAGAGCACCGATAGGTACAAGCTTCCTGGATTTCTGGCAGGTTCAATACGCATTTGTTTGCACAGATATAACAAAACGCTTTCAATGGTATTTTTAACAAACCAAAAAGAGGTGTTCATTGTTCGAGTTTATATACACTTTAATAGTAAACTGCTTATTTGTCCTTTTTAAAACTGGTCTGTAATTTTTCTGTCCATCATTTTTGTCTGATATGTACTCTTTGCTTCTTGTAGGTTATTTGTGCAAAGTGTTCAGAATTCAAGCTCCTTGCGGAAAACAATCGACATAATCGTGTTTGTAAAGGCTGTTTCTCTCCGAGCTCTGCGGCATCTAGTCCCGGGGGAACTGACATCCTAGAAATTAAGAAGAAAGCTAATGTAGAGGTAATCTTTCAGGAAGCCACTAACAGGATATTAATTAAAGCAGTGTGGTGTTATGGCATCAATCCAATAATAGAATTGCTTCTTACCACTTCATTAGCGGCTCTTGTATGACTTAAGTTCTTTAGCGACAGTTTTCATTAACAAGTTTTAATGATGGATGCCAAATCGAAAAAAAAACAAAAAAAAAACGCTTTAATGGAAAAAAAGATATTTAAAGCACGATTTTTGTTTTGTAAAAAAAAAAACAATTCAACCTAAGTCAGGTAATTAATGGCAATAGGTATGTGTTTTAGGCTTTGTTACTTTCCCAATTAATTATACTAGGGTCTGTCAGCTCTGTTATATTATGTAGCTCTTTGAACTTTGAAGTCAATGGGAAAGCACTGCCTAGCGATTGTTGTGCAGTAATCTCATGTGAAATTTCCCTTCAGCTGTAAAAAATAAAAAAACAGGCATTCAGAAGGTGACAGTATCACCTATTGGATGCCTGCAAACATCTTTACAGCTGCCTCTGAAAAGCAATTGTGGATTGATTTACGGAGGATGGTGGCGTTTAACACTGCTGCCAATGTGAAAATTGCCTATAATAGACTGTTGTTTTTTTTTTTTATTTACAGGATATCATTAACAACCAAAATAAATGATATTTTGATTTTCCTATTAAGTGCATGGTCACCTATTTAAAAAAAAAAAAAAAACAATAAAAAACCCTAGCTCCCTTTTTTATCCACCTCATTGCCTCTAGCTGTGCCCCCTTTCTGCAGGTTTGTACCTACCTTGTCTGAAAGTGCAGCATCCTGCACAGTTTGCAGCCCAGCTGGTAACAAATCTAGAGCTGGGTTGCCCATGCCTAAACAATATATTTTAAAAATGTTGAATGTGATTTTAGTCATGTAGTGTAGGTATGCCCCATTCAAGTCTGTTGGTTAGTGTGCATATGCCGGAAACCCAGCGCAAATGTTTCCCTAACCAACCTGCAGAGAGAGTGGGAGGGCACAGCTATAATTTTTACTAAAGGCCTGTTTCAGCAATAACTTTGTCATTACTTCAGAATACTGAGTAATACATATATTGCTATTTTTCAGGACAAACAATGCATTCTTTTGATAATATTGTCTTGCAAAAAAAAAAGTTATTTTTTTTACGCAATCTATAGATAAAACTTAAAAATGTTTTTTTCTGGTTTATGATTCAAACAAACTTCTTTCGCCTTGTCATTATGGGGTATTGTTTGTAAAATTTTGAGGAAAATCATGAATTTAATACATTTTGGAATAAGGTTCTAACATAAAATGTGGAAAAAGTGAAGCGCTGTGAATACTTTCTGCATGCAGTGAATCTATAGACAAAAAGATGTAAAAAAAAAAACAAAACTTAAAAATGTTTTCTCTTCTTTTGAGGGTAAATCTCCTCAAAAGGGTTATGAATAACAATAAACACCAAACAGAAGCATATGTTCTTTTCCGTTTTGGTTTCGATTTAATAAAAAATGTCATAACTTGGCAAAGTTTGACATTGTTTGAATCTTTTTTGTAATTAGGAAAGTGGATCCTTGCTTTAGGCTTCCTAAGAGAGTTCCTTAAATAAAATAACCCTCTGTGCTCTCTTTAATTATGCGAAACCCCCGAAACACAGATAAATTATAAATATCACGCTTACCTAAACACACATATTGCTGATATAAAATTAAACAAAACAAATTATTTTGTTACATTAAACACACTAGTGAACCAAGTAATTCATAAAACAGAAATAACAATCTACTGTGTATATATATATATATATATATATATATATATAATGTAAAAAAAGTTCATACAATGCAGTCAGTCCAGTCTTCAATCTGCACATTGATGTAATGTGAATCTTCAAAACCACCACAAAACGTGTACTCCACCACCTGGTGCAGATTTTTCTGTATAAACAAAAAAGGAGAAAACCTTCATTCCAAGTAGAACCTCTTCAACAATAAAATATTGCCTCACAAAAAAAAAAAAAAATTAAAAAAAAAATAAAGTTGCATGTAGTATAATACTGTTTAATAAAATGTATTAAAGGCTAAGTTCACCTCCCCCCCCCCCCAAATTCCAGTTTCCCTATGTACTAATATACCATTAATGTAACTCTTTTGCAGAAAAGAAAAAGCTTCCTATATGTCAGGGATATGCAAACTGTGGCCCTCCAGATGTTGCAGAACTACAAGTCCCATGATGCATAGCAAGACTCTGACAGTCAAAAGCATGACACCCAGAGGCAAAGGCATGATGGGAGTTGTAGTATTGCAACAGCTGGAGGGCCACAGTTTGCATATCCCTGCTATATGTCCTAGACCAGGACCTACCTCAGCCTCCAGCTTGTTGTAAAAAAAAAAAAACTCCTTTAGTTCCTGGAAGGCACTTGGGTTGGGAAAAATGTTTAGACACAGGAAGAAGTTCACCAGCTGACCTTAACACACACCCTGCACCTGTCCTCTCCCTCTAGGAGATTGCTCCTGCCCACTCTGTACTGACATACAATCAATGTCAACAAACAACATTCACACTGAACAGACAGCGAGTGTCTTCCTCGCTTTGCACCTTATGTCGTCTTGCATTGATTGCTCATTTTCCAGATTGTGTAGGCGCTTAGTGATTACAGGCTATGTGGAGCAGAGCAGTAGTATTGAAAACAGAAGAAGTGTGTCCCTGGCATTCTTTTGTTTACATTTCAGCTCTCAGCAGAGAAGCCGCTGACAGCTGATGAGTCGTCGGTTGTTAAGGACGCAGCAGCCGGCTTCCCTGCCCACTCCTTAACAACCAGCTATTCTTCTCACAGAATTCAAATCGGTTGACCATTTTTTTTACCTTTTTCGAATTGTTCCGAAAATTTGGAATTCCTTGGAAAATTAATAAACAAAACAAATTCCAAAACTAATCAACAAAACAAAATTAGTAACATAACAAATCTAACGAGAAAATACCTGCATGTCTCACTTCCATTACAAATCCCAAAATGTTTTTTTCTTAATTTTAGAATAGTAAGAAAATCTGATTCTCCTATACCAAAGCCAACTATGCATCCAAAGCTACTGTTCAGCAGCACAGATTGGGCATATTATTATCAATTCATTTGCTCTATACTGCATACAGCTTTTTCATGGATTTGTTCCATAATCAGTGCAGCACATGGAAAACTGACCTCTAAGTAGAGCTTAGAGAGCATTGATAAAATACAACCAGCATAGGTGTGCGCAATCTATTGAATTTGTTTGTGCACGTGTGTGTGTGTCTACAGATATATGACCCCAACACATTGATTTCCCTGCCCGCACTTTGAAAGAGAAGTGCGTAAAGATGAGGAGATCTTCCTCATCTTCCTGCCGACACACAGAGTGATAATGCTAATGTGCATGGGATGATAGGGTGTGCCCAGGCACACCTGTCACACTCTGTGCACAGGCCTATGATAACCAGCTAGGTTATAGTGAGGTGGGCTAAAAGAAACCAGAAAGCCGTGCACTAAGCCAGTGGAAAGCACAGTAAAGTGTTTTCAATACAGAAGGTACAGTATATATATGTCTCAGAAATAAATGATGAAAGTGGGACAGATATAACCTTTTGTGTCTTTTAAAGACTTTCCTGTTCTTCACATTGGTCTCGGGGGGGGCGGGGTCCCGGGGGGGGGGGGTCCCTGGAGTCCCTGGAGTCTCTGGAGTCCCTGGAGTCTCTGTAAAACAATTTAGATTGAGTGTGAAAGTAAACCTGGATAAGCACTTGACCTCACATGAAGGAATATGGCTTAAAGACTTGACTATTAAAAAAAAAAAACAATAGTGCGACTGCACTGTGGTTTGGTTCTTCAGGGGTCATTAATTCATGTGAATTTGATTAGACGTTCATTGTAGCCTGAGCACCATTTTTAGGCCTTGTTTCTTAAGGCAACTCAGAGTGCTGTGATCCATAGAAACCAAACAGATTAACTTGATCTGGCCAAAGTACTGTAGTTTACTGATTGTACCGAAAATCTGTAGTTTAACCACTTGCCGACCACCCGCTGCAGTTTTACTGCGGCAGGCTGTCTCGCCTTCGCGCAACAACGTAGGGATGCATTGGTTCACGGGAGTGGTGCTGGGGGGCGAGCGGGCCGTCACCACTAGGCTGCGTGGATGCTGATCCATGGGAATGGCGGCCGTGATTGCCGTCGGGCACCCGCGATCGCTCCCCGCTGAGAGAGCAGGACTGTCAGCTGTTTTTAACACAGCTGACCGTGATTCTCTCTGAAATGATCACAGAGCACCTGTGATCCTTCTATATAGGAACACAGCTCTCTATGATCATTTCACAAGCCTATCCCACATATAGTTAGTAAACACTCCCCTAGGCTCACAAATAACTCTTTGATCACCCCTAGGTTAACCCCTTCCCTGCCAGTGTCATAACAGTAACAGTGCATATTTTTAGTACTGGTTACATTGTAATAATGTCACTGGTCCCCCTAAAAGTGTAAAAAATGTCAGGGGTTCCATCTTTCTGCCCCAATGTCGCAGTCCCGCTAAAATACGCAGATCGCCATTACTAGTAAAAAATAAATAAATAAGACCTACATCTTTTCCCTAGTTTTGTAGACACGATAACTTTTGCGCAAACCAATCAAAATACGCTTATTGAGGTTTTTTTTTACCAAAAATTTGTAGCAGAATACAAATTGGCCTAAAAGGATGAAAAATTTAGATTTTTAATTTTTTTTTTTGGGAATGTTATATAGCAGAATGTGAAAAACATATATAGTCTTTTTCAGAATTGTCACTCTTTTTTTGTTTATAACGCAGAAAATAAAAATCACACAGGTAATTAAATGCCACCAAAAGAAAGCTCTATTTGTTAGAAAAAAAAATACATTGATTTTATTTCGGTACAGCGTTGCACAACTGCGCAATTTTCAGTTAAAGTAAAACTGTGCTGAATCCCAACAAATGGCCTGGTTAAGAAGGGGGCAAATCCTCCGGTCCAGAACTGGTTAAAAAAATGATCTTAACTTAATAAATTTAACACTAAGGCCTCCTGTACACTGGAGGTTTGAAAACCTCTTCTGGATGCTGGAACTTGAAATGCTAGTGAACGAAGGTAAAAAAAAATGTCCATTTCACAACTTTACATGCCACGTTTACAGGCGTTTATCAATCTTTTTATTTAAAAACGTTTTTGCAGATAACAGTTTTTTCTCTCTCTCTCTCTCTCTCCCACTCCCTCTCCCTCTCTTATTTTTTTGCTTTCAAGAAAATGCCTCTAAATGCAACTGTCTCTAAACCACTATAAAAACTCAGTGTACGTGGACAAAAAAGGTAACACAGATGAGAGCTGCTGAAAAAAAACCCAACTGTTCCTAAACATCTGTTTATCAGCAGCAGTGTACATGGAGCCTAAGAGATTGCAGAATGGCGTGCTTTCATATTGTCTCACACTGAGATCCCATTCTGAAAGCTACTCTAATAATAATTGTGAACATCTCTTTAAGTTCAAAGCTAAATAGAATAATTAATGTATTCAGTCACTACAATAGATTCTTTAAGGCTGTATTAAAACTGACAATGGACTAGATCAGGGGTCTCCAAACTTTCCATACAAAGTGCCAGCTTACTGTCCTTCAGGCTTTAGGAGGGCTGAACTGTGGACAGTAGAAGTAGAAAATGCCCCAGCATCACTGAGAGTAAACAATGCCCCCTCATTGGTTTTAGTGGAAGGAATACTGTAGTTCCCAATTGTTGGTATCAGTGAGGGGAACAGTACCCTATTGTTGGTGTCAGTGGAAATTGTGCTGCATCATTTGTGTCTGTAGAAGGAATAGTGCCCCCAAGGGTCGGAAAAAGACAGGCAAAAGGCCACATTTGACCCCCAGATCGCAGTTTGGAGACCACTGAACTAGATTAACATTAAAAGAGAAGCATGGCCAAAGCTTTTTTTTTTTTTTTCTAGGTTACAGGGGTGCACTTATTTCTGCACTCCTGTGACCTAGATTCAACCGACAGCCAGCTAAAGCCTGCTATCAGCTGACACGACAGAGCTGGTCCAGGCTCTCGAAGGATACTGACTTTAAGGTTGAGATTCAATCAGATGCCTGGTTGGCAGCTGACTCAGCCTCTCAGTGTACCACTGAAAGCCTTAGCCACCTGCTCTTGCCCTCTCCTCAACCTGGTACTCCAGTGAGCACTGAAGGGGCACAGCAGAGAGCGGTGAATGACAGTCACCAGCTCTCTGCTCAGTGAAGACCGAGAACTGAGTGATCAGCAGTCATGTGATTTATTAGTTCTCAGTCTTAGAGCTAGCGGGGGACATCGGCAGCACTGGACCATGTTACAGCCATATAGGTGAAGTATATATGTTTTTTTTTTTAAAGATATCCCACACGTCTCATTTACCTGCACAGTACAGTATGTGGGTTTTTTTCACTTGAGAAATCTGTGAATTAACAAACTGATGACTTATTTTGGTACAATTAACATAGGTTATAGGAAAGTCAGTAAGAGGTTTGTTTTATGCCATGTAACCTAGGACTAACAACAATAAACTAAAGCTGGCCACACATGGGTAGAAATTCGAATGAAAATTCCTAGGAAAAGAATGCTCTAAGAAAGTTTGTTAGTCTTTCTAATCATTAGTGGGTCTAATCGACATTCATTTTTTGGCTGCAGTGATGAGTAAGTTCAAAGGAGATGGATGGAAATTTTTTTTCGAATAAAATAATTTCTAACAGTATATTTGGTTTTCATTCAGTAAAGTCCATTCATTCTAAAATCAAATGTTAAAAGCAAACAAAATCGTTTGAACGACATTCAAGGATTCTTAGACTTTTTGTACAAATGTTTCTAAAGCAACCCATAAATGATGCGATTTTCTTCCCTGCAATCAGGGGGATCTCTCCCTACAGTCAGATGGAGGAATCCCTCCTGCAGCGCTATTGTGTTCTGCCGTTGGGTAGCCTTCCCTGCCAGGCGAACACAATGATTACTGCTGCTGGCTTTAGCCACATTTCAGTAATCACATGCAAAAAAACTAAAATAAAAAACAGGCTGGTTGTACAGAAGTCGATCAATCATCTTCAGTACAACCAGCCTGCCTATAGATGAATGGACGAAATCCCTGCTGAACTGGCCAAGATTCGATCCATCTATGGCCGGCTTTAGCCTTTTTCCTAAGAATTTTTGTTAGAATTTCTCTCCATCTATGGCTAGCTTGAACCATATAAATGCCTCAAAGGAAGACATAAGGTTGAATTCAAAAAGGTAGATTGGCTTCCCCTGGTTTTGTCACCTTTAACGACTTAAGTTAATAAAACAATATAATGGTAATGCTGTGTAATGTTCCAGGTTGCAAGTAGATGGTATCTTGTAAACACAAGCCTTTCTTCCCAGTACACCTGTCATAATTACTGGGCTAATCAAATTGAGTCAGCAGCAAATGCATACCTAAGCAGGAGATACCTTTACTGAAAACTGAATGTCAGATTGATCAGCAGATCCAGTGTTATAGGCATCTAACATTAGATGTCAGCCTCCATATTGGTCAGTGAGCTTGCCCCTTATAATCTACTAGAATATTGGTTTGGGACATGGCAGGGCCAAACTTAAAGTGGTTAAAATTCTAAAAAAGAAAAAAAATGGGGTCCTGTTCCCCAGTGCTTGTGCTGTCTAACCTGTCCCACTCTAAGCTGTAAAAAACCTGCTTGATCCTGTCTGTTCCTGTGTCTACCTATGTAAACTGACCATGGTAATCATGGCTGCTGATCCATGATTAACATGGGCAGTTTATGTGACTCTGTCATCCCGCTGCTCTCCTTTCTCCCCCTCCCTCCCTGCCTGTCAGCTCCTGTGTGTGTATAAGCCTCCTATCCTGCCATTATTAATAGCTGGCAGTAAAGATAACTAAAGACTACTGCCCACCCCTCTCTTTTATGCAGCCATCCTACACTGTTTAAATGTTAGTGTAAAAGGATGCCTCTAAATACCTTATCTCTGATGTTTTCTGGGTGGTCACGTGACCTCTGGCTGCTTTCCTTCCCCATTTAAGGGCTACAGTGGGAGGGGCTCAGTGGTCAGCATAGCAGTCACGTGACTTCCCCGGCTGATGTCAGAGGGGGATCTTGGCTCCTCCCGCTGTAGCCCTTTGATTGGAGGAGTAGCAGCCGGAGGTCACGTGACCCACCAGAAATGATTGGAGATAGTAAGTTACTTGGTCAGCAATATAGAGACCCAAATTATGGCATCAGAGCGCATGCTGCATTGCAATGTATTGATACAGAAAAAATACACGAAAGAAAACCTGGCGCTTAGAGCTGACTAACAAAAAAGAAACCCAAGGAGCTGATTGAAGAAGACAGTGAAAATGGGTTGAAAAATTGAATACACACATACATTTTATTTACACCATACACAGCCCTTGTCATCTGCATTCTTTGGTATACCATTCCTCTTTTCAGACCACCCGTAGCATTGGCTCCCACTTCAGGTACTGTGTCATTACCCATGTTCTCATGGTGACCCGTGGATGTGATTTTTTTTGCCATCTTTATACCGGGGTCTTTTGTCAAGACATTTTAATAAACTGTGATATTTTATCTTTTACTTTTTTAGCCTTGTGTTTTTTTGTTTTGGTGAGCGCTAATTATCCCACTGTTTGTATTGCAATTTATTGTACTACAAAAACCACTAGTTTTAACAAATTTAACAAATTAGGTTTAGCAACAGAGTTGCGTTACATTAAACTTTAACATATAACATCTACCATTAACATTACAATAACTGTAATCCTTTTAGTGGTTGAAAACCTGAGACATAAAATATGAAAAAGCTTATCCTTCTATATTGAGTCTCCAAAGTACAAAGCTTGATTTCTCTATGCTTTCTGTGTTAAAATGGTATTGGGAAAGGGAGCTGCAGCTCTCAGCTTGTGACTCATAGCCACAGCTATGTTTGTTCTCTTTACTGTGTGAAAATGGGTGTTTCTCTTCCCTCCAATCTGGGCCCAGAGTTGTTGGCTGTGTGAAGACTTCAGAGCCCACTCCCTGCTCCTAGAACTAGGAAGAAATCCTTTCCTGTTTAGGTTTTCAGAATGATCTACAGAATAAATGGCTGCAGATACACAGCTACAATTATGTAGGAGAATTTTTCTCATCTCTGTGTATCACCTAATGCTAGTCACTGCACTGGGTACATGTGAGAGTTTTTAACCTTTAAAATGAAGCCCTTACTCAAACAAAGCCTCTATAATTTATCCACACCTCCCCATCCCCAAAACCTTAACCTTTACAGCCAAAGTCCATCTTAGGCCACAAAAAAAAATAAGTAAAGTACAGGCCGGCCTTCTGTAGAAATGAAAAAATAGCTCTTGCTACAATACTGACCCTATCTCCAGAACTGGCCTCTAAACATTTACCCACTCACTGACCTAGAGCTGGTACTCTTTTGGGTTTAATGATGCCATTCAGCTTGCTTTGAGCCCACCTCCAGCCATTGTCTCAATGGAAAATTATATAGAGAGATGCCTCGTGTCTTTAAGTGGTGCTCATTCTTTGCTATATTTAGGTTGCACCCATTTCTCAAAGAGGAAGGGAACCTGTGATGTCCCTTTACCAAATTCACCTGAAAGAAAGGTGTATATATACAGTTTTTTTTTTTAAATGAGCCAAGGTGTGCTGCAGTGGTGGAGAAAGAGGGAAATGGAGGAGAGTGATCCTGAGCCTAAAGTTGGGCTTATCCTCCAACACACGTGTCAAACACAAGGCCCACAGGCCAAATCTGGCCCGGCCATTTCATGTGGCCCTCGCACCCAGGGCTTTTTTTCAGCTAGAACGTGGCGGAATTCTATTCCTCCAGCTCTTTTCCTCCACTCCCCACTATCACTTGTAAACACAGAAGCCTTCTGAGGCTTCTGAGAGATGAGGGCTGTGGAGGGAGATACTGTATGTCCGGGGTGGGGGGGAGGGGGAGAGATCAGAGCCGAGGAGTAGTGGAAGTGAGATGTGGACAGCTTGTGAAAGCTGAAGCCTGTATAACGCACCCTGAACCCTGCACTCTGTATGTAGCGCACTTCTCAAACCTGCACTCTGTACACAGTGCCCTCCTGAACTCTTCGGGTAGCGTACTCCTGAACTCTGCATGCCGCGTACCTCTGAAATCTGCACTTTGTACATAGCACACTGCAGAACTCTGCACTTTGTACACAGCCCACCTCTGAACTCCGAATATAGCGCAGTCCTGAACTCTGCACTTTGTATGCTACATACTCCTGAACTCTACATACACAGTCTTACAGATACAACCTGCCCTTTGAGAACAACCATAATGCTGATGCGGCCCACAATGAAATGGAGTTTGACACCCCTGTCTAACACTTAACTATAATCCTAACCTTTTATCTAACACTGAGTGGACCTCTAAAGGGACATCCTTACCTTGTTGGGTTCTGCAGCTCACTTGAAATGTCCACTTTTTTATGGTAAGGAGATAACCCAGTTTGATTCTAGATTTTGCCACCGTCTGCACTGTGACAGATATTTTTCAAACTTTTGATGTCATTTTTCCAGCAACCCTGCTCTTTATATCAACTATGATGTGTATAAACAGACTTCTTAACAAACGTCTTCAAAGCCATCATTCACTCTGCTTGCACATTTTTATAGTATAGCCTTGACAGTCAATGCTTTTAGAGATTTAACAAACAACTTCAGGTTGAAGTGATAAACACTTTTAACTGCTTACTTCAGAATACGCTTTTCAGCAAAGTTTGTAATGAAGGAAAGAAGTGCTTTTATCTTGCACATGATAACTCTAAACTGGAACATATTTCTAAATGTGCCCTGAAGGCATTTTCAACAGCAAGAATTGTACTAATTTTCTTTAAATTAGCAAATTTTGCACTTTTGCTGGGAACATTAAAAATTGAAATGACGACAGGTTATGACAAAGCACTCTGAATGAAGGAGGAGTAGGGCCGCTTTCCAAAAAATGGTGCATAGTTCAATTATTGATCATTCAGTAACACAGTTACATACATTTTTCAGCCAAATGGTAAAGGCTTAAAGTGTCAGTCCACTCAAATTGGATATTCCCTTTTTGGGCAAATGGCAGCAAAAGTTGTACAGCTTAGTTGTAGGTTTTCCCACTCACAGAAACCATCATACATAGTTACATAGTAGTTGAGGTTGAATAAAGACAATAGTCCATCCAGTTCAACCTGTGTAGGTGTGTGTGGCCGTAATCATCTCTCATACCCCTGAATGTTCTGATCCTTGAGATGTACGTCAAGAGTCTTTTGAAAGCGACCATACTTCCCGCAGAAACCACCTCCTGAGGAGTCTCACACTGTAAATTAACTCGGAATGCAGCAGAAAGATTGAGACTTTGCTACTTTATCTTAAAGGATAAGTTCACTTGAAAAAAAAATAATAATAATTGCGCACAGCCACGCTATTTTTCAAACAGTGGCAGCTAGTACAGGGAACTTCTCCCCTACTGCTGCCACAGGGAGCAGGTGGTGGCTGCTGCATTAGGAAAATGTTACATGTTTCACCCTAAAATCTGGTGAATATGTAGCATGTTCCCAAAAGGGAAATTAACCTTTAAGGCATGAGACTCTATAACACAAGAAACATTTTAGATGACTAGTTGTAAGATTATTTTTATTAGAGAATTGGTTGTTTGGCACACTAGAGTCTAGCCACAGATGAAATCTCTGTTTTTAATGGACTATTCCTTTATACTGCATTTCAGATTCTCAGTGGTATCTGCATGTACTCCATGCTGGTTGTAACTACAATATGTCTTGGAGCATTGCTTAAAGATAAAAATTAATTTGCTCAGATGTAAGCACTCACTATGCACAGGATGACAGTGATGGGTTCTGAATGGCAGATATGTTTCCCTATTGTTTGGGTTGTGGTCCCTTTTAAGGGGGATGACTTGTATGTATTTTTGAGTATTCAGGGGTACTCACCCATGCAGAGTGAGGGTTTCCTGGGTAGTCTGCTTGCAGAGGAAGAGGGTTACAGTCTTCTCAGGATTGGTAAATCCTTGTTGGGGATTCAAAAGTTGGAGGCTCGGAGAGACGTTTGGGTGGGAAAGAGCCTCCAAACCCTGATTAAGAAAGGCTTTGGTCCTGAAGTGGCTAAGCCACCTGTAAGAGAAGCCTTAAGTGGAACAGTATGCCTTTAGCAGGGGTCTGTGAAGGGACTGTGTAGTAGCACACAGCTGAGTGTGCAGTTTTGACTGGCCGATAAATGCCGCACGGTTGCTGGAACTGCAGAGACCTCCTCTTTGCAACCCCTGAGGCAGGCGCAAACTTTCGAAATCCCTGTTAAAGGACGAGTGATACTGGTGGTGAGCCAAAGTGTTCTTTTTCCATTATATTAATGTTAGGGACTATTTTGCATTTGTTTTCATAAGAAGGCTCTGTAGTTTGCTGTTTTTTTTTTTTTTAAACGATTTTTGTTTGCTTTTACAAATGGCCGGCTGGTGATCTTGGGCTCCCCAGATTACAACTAGCATTTAATCAGAGAAAACTCTAAGCACAGTAGACCTTCCTAATTAATTTATCTTCCTAAAGTAGGTACAAAAGGTTAAAGTGGAGTTCCACCCATTTTTGGAACTTTAGATCTATGTAATCCCCTTTAAAATGGCTTTTACCAATGGAAACTTTTTTTTTTTTTTGTGCTAGTAAATACCTTAATTTCTGCTTTATTCCTCCTCTCCTCACTTCCGGGTCCGATCGGCGATGACGTCATTTGGCGATTCGCAGTGTCTGCTGGGATGTATTCTATTCCAGAAATCTAGCTTAGCTGAGCTGTAGTGAGCCGTGCCTGCCCCGCCTTCGCCCCGCCTCCTCTCATTAAGTTGTATTGTATGAATGTATTAAGGCCGTTCTCTGCCCCGCCTCTGCCCCGCCCCGCCTCCTCTCATTGGTTGTATTGTATGAATGTATTAAGGCCGTTCTCTGCCCCGCCTCCGCCCCGCCTCCTCTCTTTGAGTTGTATTGTATGAATACAACTCAATGAGAGGAGGCGAGGCGGAGGCGGAGCAGAGAACGGCCTTAATACATTCATACAATACAACCAATGAGAGGAGGCGGGGCAGAGAACAGCCTTAATACATTCATACAAAACAACTTAATGAGAGGAGGCGGGGCAGGCACGGCTCACTACAGCTCAGCTACTGCGAGATTTCTGAAATAGAATACATCCCAGCAGACACTGCGAATCGCCGAATGACGTCATCGCCGATCGGACCCGGAAGTGAGGAGAGGAGGAATAAAGCAGAAATTAAGGTATTTACTAGCAAAAAAAAAAAAAGTTTCCATTGGTAAAAGCCGTTTTAAAGGGGATTACATAGATCTATGTATTCCAACCTATTAAAAATGGGTGGAACTCCGCTTTAACTTTAAGAGGGTCATTCAGACCCTTTATTACGCAGGGACTTTAACTCTGGTTGCATTCAAGGAGATAATTTATTTTATAGACAAAGTCTACATATAAATTGATTTCAGTCATTGTAGGTAATACTCTGAGAGGAGTATCCAGTTACATGAGCAGGGCAAAATGGATTCCTGGAAAACCTTACTACAATATCTCATTGCCAACAGTTCATTGAAAGGAGAAGCAGCACACTGATACTCCTATCAGCAAGACTCTCCTTCTATGAGCTTGCTCTTTGCTAGCGCATGAGCACTGCAGCATAGCTGACTGGCTCCTTTTGTGGCTTCTTCCTGCAAGAGGCTGATACCAAATTTAGGTTATTACACTGCTTGCATTAAATTTAGTGATACATTAATGACTAAAGCGCTACATTTTATTTGTGTTGTTTACTGTATATATGCCTGGAGTTTTGCTTTAATGTTAATAAAATGGCTTTTATTGCATTTCTATATGTTATATCCATTTTGCACAGAACTGAAGTTAAACTTTAAAGCAAAAATAAAAAGAAAGCATCACATTTAAATTTTTATTTTACTGCCTCAGGCCACAAACTGCTCGAAGTTAGATTGTAATATATAGTTGTTATTTGCTATATTGATTTATGTTGAGCTTTTTCATTATCATATAGTTTTATTATAATGCAAGGCATGGGTAAGCACTGTTACTTTATTGCAGTCTGTTCTTTTATAATTAACCATGTCACTGAAATGACCACTTGATTTAATCCTGCAGCAAGAGAGTTTAATACGGATCAATGTAGCACATTAATTAATAGCGTTATAAAATTGGTATAAGACCAGTTTTATAGACATGAAATTCATTGCCTTGGCAAGCCCTTACAGAAGAGTTTGTGTTTTCCTTTGTTTCAGAGGCAAATTTCCCTGTCTCCGGAAAGCAGTGTCATGAGTAGCACCATCCTTTTCCTGGAAAAGGGGAAGACGTGGTACAAAATGTGGGCTTGTGTCCCCAAGAACGAACCTCTTGTCATGTATCTCCAGGGCTCCAGTCAGGTAAGAGTCACTGGCCCATAGGTGGATGTGTTTGTTCTTTGACAGTGCTTGTACAATCATTCTATAGAAGTCATGCTCAGGGTGAGTCCACCCAAAACTGATATTTTCTCTGTCGCTCATTGACAGACGTAGTCCTCCTTGATTAATATCAACTCGGGTTATACTGCCCTCTACAGGAGTAGGACTAGACAGGAAAGAAAACGTTCTGGCCACACCCTAGGGGCAGTCCCAGAGGGTATATCCTCTCACTTCCTGCTACAGCAAATCAGTTTTTTTCTGTCTAGTTAGGAGTAAGGACCTAGATTCCTTGCTAGGATCTTCAGTCCTGGCAGGATTTTTTTTTAGAAATACTTTTTTAGACGGCTTTTTTTTCTCCAGTGTTCCTGTGAGATCTTCAAGCAAGTACGCTGAAACTGGGCGACGGGCTGGATGTTGAGATCCAGTGGTCACCCCAGTTCAGCCTACGAGCGCGTGCAGGCCATAGCTCCGCGCTGGGTCAGCCGCGACATAGTCCCACTGGACGGGGACTGACCCTGCGAGTTAAACGTCTCGCCTGGACGCCAATGACCAACAGAGTCACGGCGTCCGTATTGGTCGACAGCCCCCCCACCCCGGTGGAGAGGGGTTCTGTCAGGAGTTGGCGCCCGCCTGGTTCCGGTATGGTGAGTAGAATGTTCCCACATCTCCCCCTGTCGGGTTTGTTGGTGGACGCGGGCCCCTCTCTGGGATGGTCGGACACTCGGTTTTCTGGGTCTCCCCTCTATCCTATAACAGGTCACAGATCCCCCAATTTGAGTGTGATTTTTGTGAATAGGAACCAGGAGGCTTGGTTTGGGAGCTGACTATCTAAAGTCACTATATGACTGTAAGGGTGACAGAAGTCAGTGGCAGACTACTAAAAGGCATTACTATTGAGGTATAGAGGTATCCTACCTGTCTAGTGTGTACACAGGCCGATGCCTATGCCTGAGTTACTGCAGCCACAGATCGCCATCCCTCCAGAAAGCCGGTCACTTCCACAGGCCACACAGCCTCCCGCAGGCCGAGGACACCTCCCGCAGGCCGAGGCACTTCCGCAGGCCGCACAGGCCGAATGCACACATCCCGCAGGCCGCTGCTAGCTTGCAAGCCGCCGCTATCCTACACAGGCCGCCGCCATTTTCCTGCAGATCGCACGAGGCCGCCATATTGGCGTAGCCTCGTGTCTCCAGCATGGGGGCGGCCATGTTTGAGGTGACCAAACACCTCGTGGAGTAATTGGGAGGCGCCGGAAGGCGTGTAAAGGGGCGGAGCCGCCTCCTTGGCCCAGGGAAAGCAAGCCAAAGACTTCCTGTCTGTAACAGACGGTGCTGGAAGCAGGTTGATAAGAAACTTCTGTGCATCAGGTGAGCCTTGGGGTCTCTCTCTCTCTCTCTCTTTCTGAGGGATCCAAGCAGGTAAACTGAGGGGCGCTACTGCGCTGGGGGACTAAGTTAAAAAAAAATTTTTTTCTTGCAATTAATTTTTTTGTGTTTGCTGGCAAGTGTCTTGTTACATGAACCCTGCCACACATATATCCCCACCTGATCCCCTCAGGGTGGCCGCAGGACCCTCCAGTACCCCACTTGTGATGATGCATTATCAGCGTTTTGGAGTCTTTGGTATCCCGGGGGGAGGTAGCCTGTCAGGGACGGGGGTCAAGAAGAGCGACCCCCGCCTACCCCTATGTCATCTGATACCTCAGATACGGATTCTGAGCTGGTCATTGCAGTCCCTTTTCTGGGGTTGTTGTCTCAGGTACGGTCTCCTCAGACAGTAAGGAGGACGCTTCTGCCTCCGCCATAGCACAAGAAGCATTGGTGGAAGCACTAGTTGTGTCTGTCCGGGAAACCTTAAATCTTGAGGTTACACCGGCAGAGGTAGCTGAGACACATATTCCTTTTTTGGTACTAGCAAGCCTACCAAAAATGGTGACGGGTTTCCCTTGCCCAAATAGGGTCGTCCGTAAATGAGCCCTGCTATTTCCAAACGCATTGCTAGGCGCTATCATTTTGAGGAATCCCTCATTTCAAAGATGGACGGTACCACCAATAGTGGACTCACCGATTTCCAGACTAAATAAAACCACTGTTATCCCGTTGGATTGACAGAATGGGCCCCACCCATCTCTGGGGTGGGGGGACGTCTTCACCGGTTTCCGGATCCAGGGCTTTCCAGAATCACGGATAAAGGGGTTCGCAAGGTCATATGGTCGGGATACAAGATCGAGTTTCGATCACTCCCACCGGTGCAATTCTTCCCTTCCAATATTCGACATCCCCGGGTCGCTTAAAAAGCTTTGCGGGGGACAGCTTGATACAACAAGCAGTGGTAGTTCCCATTCCTTGGAGGAGTTCTAGTCGAACTTGTTCACAATGCCCAGGAAAAAGGGCTAGGTGCGTCCAATTCTGGTCTTGGAAGAGATGGAGTCCATCCATACAGTGGTGGCCTCCCTGCATCAGGGGGATTTCCTGGCGTCCATAGACATTTAGGATGCCTATCCTCATATCCCCATCTTCGCAGGACATCAGCGTTTTCGTTGCTTTTCCCAAAGATCATCCCTGGTTCCCACCAGGAGACTGAACTATCTGGGCCTAATTTTGGATACATCCTTGGCAAGAGTGTTTCTCCATGCGGAGAAACTCCAGAAGATTCAGTCAATGATTCAGATGTTGCTGTCCGTCAACTGGCTGGGATTGATGGTCGCCTCCTTAGAGGCAGTACCGTTTGCCCAGTCTCATACCCGAATTCTCCAAAGAGGAGATTCTTCCCATATGGAATCGGAATCCCGATTCCCTGGACAATCGGATCCGATTGAGTGAGCGGACCAGGGAGGCTCTGGTCTGATGGCTTCGGTCTCCGATGCTCAGCCAGGGGAAGTCATTTCTTCTGATAAATTCCAGGTTACCAATAAATGTGTTGGAACTGAGAGCAATCAGACTTTCTCTGATTTACTGGACCGAGCAGCTCCAGGGCAGCCCGGTTCGGATCCAATCGGACTATGCCACGGTCAGGACTTATGGCGATCACCAAGGGGCACCAAGAGTGCCCTGGCGGCCATAGAAGTGGCCAACATTCTTATTGGGGGAACAGTTGTTCCAGTTCTCTCCGCGATATTTATCACGGAGGTGGACAGGCAGATTATTTCAGCCGTCAGATTCTGGATCAAGAGGAATAGTCTCTTCATCCAGAGGTATTTCACCAGCTGTCCCTTCATTGGGGCACCCCGGATATGGATCTGTTGGTAGGTTGGCTCAACAGGGCTCGCACCCGCGATCCTCTAGCGGACGCAGCAGACGCGCTGAACGGCCTGTAAAGGCAGTATCAGCTACTATATGTCTTCCCCCCTCTCAAATTGCTGCTGAGATTTCTCCGCAGGACAGAGGTGGAGGGAGCTCCAGTTATCCTGGAAATTCCGAGCTGGCTTCGTCAAGCCGGGTACGCCGACTTGGACAGGCTAGTCGCGGACGCTCCTTGGAGACTTCCTCTCAGGGAGGATCTGCGGTCTCAAGGACCGATCTTCCATCGTGCTTTACAGTCGCTGGTTTTAATGGCCTGGCTATTGAGACCCAGGTACTGAAGGACAGAGGGTTGTCAGCTTCAGTTATTCCTACTCTAATTAAAACAAGGAAAGCGACTTCCAGCAAAGTCTATTATCGCACATGGAAGACTTATATCGCGTGGTGTGAATCTTTGGAATTTCCCCCACGTACCTATTCGGTGACCCGAATCTTGGCTTTTCTGCAAAAGGGGGTTGAGCAGAAACTATCCTTGAGCATTATCAAGGGTCAGGTTTCAGCATTAGCAATCTTCTTTCAGAAGCCTTGGGCTACTCATTCCTTGGTGTCCAGGGGGTGCGGCACTTGGCTCCGCCAGTGCGCGCGCCCTTACCGCCCTGGGATCTTAATTTGGTGTTTGTCGGTTCTTCAGAAACCTCCCTTTTTAAAGTATCAGGGAGATTCCCTTGCTTACATTATCCCAGAAGGTGGCCTTCTTGGTGGCTATCACTTCTGCACGCAGTGTGTCAGAACTGGCTGCATTATCATGCCATTCCCCATATCTAGTGGTTCATAGGGATAAGGTAGTTCTTCATCCGAAGCCATCCTTTCTTCCTAAGGTGGTTTCAGATTTTCATTTGAATGAAGATATTGTGCTACCTTCCTTGTGTCCTAAGCCCAATCATCCTCAGGAATATGCGTTGCATTCCTTGGATGTAGTTCGGGCAATCAGGGTATACCTGGAGACTACGGAATCGTTCCGTAAGACGGATTCACTTTTTTGTGATCACGGATGGCCCCAGAAAGGGGTTGCCTGCATCTGCCACGACTATCTCCAAATGGATTAGACAGACGGTGGTACAGGCTTATTCTATTAAGGGTCGGAATCATCCATTCCCTGTTAAGGTGGTCCAGGTGGGCAAGGCGGCTACCTGGTCGTCGGTTCATACCTTTACAAAATTTTATAAAGTTGATGTGATGGCATCGGCGGATGCCTCATTTGGCCGCAAGGTTTTGCAGGCCACAATTTGAGGAGACCGGTGGTCTACCTCGAGGGCTTTTTTCCGTTGGAATTTCAGTTGAGTCTCATCGCATGATTGATGAGCCTTTAAAACTTCTAGTTGGCACCGGTTGGGCCTTCTAGATTGGATTTTGATTTCCATTTTCCCACCCCTCATTTGTGGCACTGCTTTGGGACGTCCCAAGTTGATATTAATCAAGGAGGACTACGTCTGTCAATGAGCGACAGAGAAAAATGGATTTTTGTAAAATCTTACCGTAAAATCCTTTTCTCTTAAGCTCATTGACAGACGTAGTACCCGCCCCTCTGTTTTTGAGTTGGGTTGGGTTAAATTCTCTAAACACTGCTTTGTGACATAACTGATTTGCTGTAGCAGGAAGTGAGAGGATATACCCTCTGGGACTGCCCCTAGGGTGTGGCCAGAACGTTTTCTTTCCTGTCTAGTCCTACTCCTGTAGAGGGCAGTATAACCCGAGTTGATATTAATCAAGGAGGACTACGTCTGTCAATGAGCTTAAGAGAAAAGGATTTTACGGTAAGATTTTACAAAAATCCATTTTTAGCCAGTAGATGGAGGTGCTAGGTCTACTTTAAAAATTAAACCTGCACTAAGAGAATCATATGTATCACTGATCTCTTTCTAAAAATGCTAGTTGCCTGTCTGTTATGCTGACATTTTGAGTCACACAAAAGCATGAAGATTAGGATTTTACTGCTTAGATTCTTGTTCCAGGTAAGTGTATCAGAAAGTACTGAGATTAAAAATGTGATAACATAAAAATGACTTTTTTTTTAAATTCCTTTATTGAGCAAAAAATTGCATCATACCATAGGCAATGAATACAAAATTAAGCTGGGAAACAAAGTAGTCTCGAACAGTAGATGGCGATGAAAATAATAGAGCACGCAGTTTGAGCACATCATCTAAATACTATACAGTCAGGTAATATAGCAGTTCCAACGGTAACTTATTTGACATAGAAAATGACTCCTTCAGTAATGTGTAATGAAATACAAATAAAGAATTAAAGTGAAGCACAGCATATAAACATAGTTCTGGATAGGGGAGCACACAAAAAGCCAAATCTTGATGCTACTAAAAAAGGCTGATACACGGGAAAACATACCTGTATACGTACCTGGCAGACGGTCATACGGCAAATCTAGATAACGAAGTGGGGAAAAAGTGAGGTAGGTAGGGAAAGGAAGAAGAGAATAAGGGAGGGAAGAGGGAAGAACGGGGTTCAGGAAGCGTTAGTAAGAAATAGAAAAGCCAGGTTGTGGAGAAAGGTAGGACTCTCCCGGAGAGAAATACAAGTAGACTAAAACATGTAACGCAGGTTGTGTAAACTCATTAAGATAGGCCATGGACTCCAGGTTTCATGGAAAGTACCCTCCGTGTTGTACAAAGTAGCCATGAGATTTTCCATGTTCCTGAGGTCATTGACCCTGGAAAACCAAAGGGATGAAGGCAGATTCACATGTTTCCAGTGTAGAAAGGATACAAGCCTTAGACGCATTCATTACCTGAATGGTAAGGTAATGGTAAAGGCCTTGCATTTTCTGACAGGTCTTGTTGACAAATGCAACAGACTTGCCGCAGGGTTGCCAGTTAACTCAACACCCGTAAGCTGTTTAATTATTCCAGTCAATTATTCCTCCTGCCAGAACGGCTGGATTCCTGGGAATTTCCAGAAAATATGGACCATCGTGCCACCCTCCGCTCCATACCGCCAACAGGATCTAAGTCTTTGGGGGAAGCTTTGATGAAGAGTGGTGGGGACCCTGTACCAACAGACGAGAATCTTATAACTGGTCTACTACACCCTGGTTGCAGTTGAAGATTTTTGTGCGAAATTGGGAATCTTCTCTCTTTATCAGTCAATTGAAAGCCAAGGTCCGATTGTTATTTTGAGTGGAAGAGCGGGATATACCCAGATGCTGGTCAGGTCAAATAAATAGGCTTTGTATTTCTTCTAATACAGGTTTTCTTTGAAATGGGATCTCATTCTGCTTATATAATTTTCCATTTAGTCCATTTAAAGTGACATTGTGACCAGGCTATGGATATTCAAGTATTTACATAATCTTAACAAAGAGCTTTAAAGTAAGCTCTCATTGACCTCTGTAGCTGCAGTCAATGTGAAGCTATTTATCCTCAAAGTTCAAAACAGAAGCACTGGAGACATTCTCTCAGCTGCTCAGCTTCCACTGCTTTCCCCTCCCCTCCAAACAGTGACTTAGAAGCCTTTCATTCTAGAAGGAGATAGCAAAGTGAACATTTGAGAGAGAGACTTGGATAACTTGAGTACTTTGTCTGTGAACTTTGAGGATGAATTGCTTCACAGTGACTGTAGCTACATGGGTCAGTAAGAGCTTGTTATAAGCTCATTTGCTGCATATTAAGAATATGCAAGTTCTTCAGTGTCTATGGCCTGGCTACTGGTTTTCTACAAAGAGAACAGAGCAGAGGTTAAAAATACCCCAGGGGAGTAAGGGTTGTGATAGTTCAAAGCAGGTGACAGAGAGTAAGAAACTACAGCAACCCAAATAAGGTATACATAAAGCAAGCATTGGATGAGATTATTTCTATTAATTCAACGTTGTATTTTATGAAAAGAGACAGAATAGTGCTGAAAAAACTCAGCTGGGGAAAGATGTGTAAATAAGTACCCACTGAATCAGTACCTAGGGCTACTATGTTCCTCTTGTACAACCAAAATAAAGCCCCAGGTAGTATTGCGTTTTGATCCTAGCTTATAAGTAACAGGGTCTCCTCCTTATTCTAGTTCGCAGGTATACCAAAATTGATGGAGCCAGTCTTCTCTTGGTGTAGGCAGAGATATAGTGATCCAAGAGCTGACAGCCAGCTATTTGGCCTTCTCTTGCCTGCTAATAGAGAGGCTCAATATTGTTGCATTAGCTTCCAGATTACAGCAGTATTTCCTGCAACATGAACAGCTAAATAAAGAAGTTAGTGCTGCTGTTTAAAAGCCACTATGTTACCAAGATGCCACGTGGAACAATGCACAGACGCAGGGTGAGGAGTCACAAGAAGCGCACAAGAAAGCCCCTTATATAAAAAATAGCGAAAATTGTTTTTTATTTCGGATTGACTGTTGGAGGTTAACACTACTTCAAAGTTTTTTTTGCTGTCCCCATTGGGGAGGTTTCCCCTCACTTCCTGACAGGTGTCACTAGGACAGAAAATGTTGGGAAGAATAAAAAAAACAATAAAAACCTGACAGAGCTTCTAAACCTTCTTCAGCCTATCCATACCTAACAAAAAGGTTTTGGAGTTCCAGTTTTTGGTTTATGAGTCTAGGAGACTGCAGCCCAAGGCCTGGCCATCCTCTCCCTTGTTTACCTGCTCAGGGTTGTCTTTACTTTGATTTGGAATGAACCTTGAAGAAAATATATTCTCAGTGCTGACATAAATGTGCACATCCATAATATATAGGTATATAAAGGTGTTTGTAATAGTTTGAGTACTCAGAGCCATCTGGCGTTTTATTCTATACCAAGATAAATATTACATCTTCAAAAAATAGCCGTTTAATTATCCTGCCTGTAACCTAAACACCATAGTAAGGGTCTCTCCTGTGCTCGGCAATCGTAAACTTTATGCTCCCTCTGAACGGGAGAGTGAGACGTGGCGTAGGAATTACTTTCACGCGTTTCAGCTCTTCCATTTGCATGCTTCTCAAGGTGATCATATAAACGCCACTTCTGCCAAAGCAAGAATAAAACGTGTGACTTGCCCTAATGTACTTTTCAGAGTAAGAAGTACATGCAAATGTTTGTTATACAGCTGCATCAGAAATGGATTACCATTTTATCACACAGTAACTTCTGCTTGTGCAGATACAGCTTGTTCTGTTTTATTTTGAAAATGCAAAGAAAAAAGTTATATTGTTTTTTTTCCTTTTTACGTTTTTAAGTTTTATAATTTGAGACCCATTCAAAAATGAAAACTGGAGTATAAAGGTTAGATTTTCAATTTGGATTGTATTTCAAATGATTTCACTCCTTTGTGGATCCTTTTTTGTAAATGTTTTTTTCTGCACTGCTACATAATAGCACATATCATTTTTAACATTTGCTTGAAAAAAAAATCAATGAAGCATTGAATGCAAAATAAAAACAGAAAGTGACTAGTCTGAATAACGGCTGCCAACAAAGATGGAAACAGTATAGTCACCCGCTGTGGTCAAAAAAAGTTTGTAAACACCTGATGAGTGTTTCAGCTGTCTAAATTGATATTTTAATTCTCTCCAAATTGGTGTTTGAATTGCACACAGCTTTACCTGCTGGTGGTTAAAGGTACTATTGGGGCCTTCTACCAGTTTACAAACTTCAGTTAGCTAAATTAAAGGGTAAGTCCACTTTTGTGGGAAATATGGCTACCTGGAGTTGTTCTGTACACAGAATGTGTAAAGAACGCCCCCACAGAAACATAATTTCCTGCTTTTGTGACTGGCTCACAGATTTTCCCAGAAGTCTGTCTAAGATACAAGTCAGATTTCAGGCATCCCCTGGAATAAAAATGTAATTTTTGGAGAGATACTCCCAATAGGAACATGTCTAAAGGGATGCAGGCCCAGCAGCTTTCCTCATTAGTGCTCTGCAGGTGCCACAGCTGATAGATAATAATAAACCCAGTCCTATTAGACCCACTCAGCACAGAGGAACAAGCAGTGATTTCTTCTGAATAACAAAAAGAAAGGCATCTACAACAAAGGTTGTTATAACCCTTGCAATGTACATAGATCACCCAGGGGGGAATATTTTTTTCTCAACAAAAGTGGAGTTACGCTTTAAAAAAAAAAAGTAGGAGAGTAATATCACTGCATTTTGTCAGTGCCCCCTTAGCTTCAGAAGTGCCTCTTGGAAATACCTTCACTCAGAAGGTCAGCTCAAAAGACATTAGTGTGAAGTAAAAAGTAGAAGTAACCGGAGTACACATAAAAGCAAGTTTAAGGCAGGTGTGAAAAAATGCTGTAAATTAAGAATTCTTTCAGAAATAGAAGTGTTAATAGTTTATCAATTACCAAAATGGAACAAGACCCTGGAAGGGGAAGGAGCCAGATCATAGCGCCAGCGCAGAGCTTGTGCTAGGAACCTCAGGGGAACCGTCCTTGAGTTACAGAGGAATCTACACCCCTACCTCGCCTTACGAAGCATCATAGATCCTGCTACCAATCCCTGAAACTTTTAAGAGAAATGAGAAAGGTGCCGGACTCTGGAGAGTAGAGCGAGAGGTGGCATAGCGTTGGCAGGCCGAGCCGCCTAAGGAGCCAAGAACGCTGAATAGAGCCGAAGTGACATGAGGAGGCAGGCTCTCGTTCCAAGGCTTGGCCGAGACGCTTCAGTTGAGTCTGCCTGGTCAAAACCCCACAGCGGACAGGCTATATCTACAAGCCATAAACAAGGAGAAGAGCTGGAGAGTCAACGGAGCCCCTAACGAGGGCCGGCAGCCACACACAGAGGCATCACCTCCTATTTCCCTACAATAAACCATCCTGTATTCACCCAGCACTCCCACGTCCACTAATTTACAGGATGTGTAACTATATTGAAGAGCTGCATATACCTGCATATACTTGCGAGGAGTGGTGAGTGCCCCCTTTTCATTTTGTTTTTCCATCTGGTGGACATATTTCTGTTTATGCGATTATATAAACCACATCTGAGAAGTCTGGCAGAAGGAAAGAGTTTACAGAGGCAGACAAAAAAGGGGGTGCAAAAGCCTTGAGGGGAGGTGTGTGGCTGTAAGAGAGGAGACAAGAGCAAAGCATAAGAGCCCAAGGTGGGGAAGAAAAAAAAAAGATAAAAACGGCAATGAAGGGAAAAACAGTCAAAAGAAGCGGAGCCACAAAATCCCCAAAAATAAGTGCTAGCCCCAGGACAATCAAAAAATATATGTTCCAAGAAGGGATTACAGATAAGATGGCCAATGAAAAACAATTAGGAGCCCCGGGAAACAGTTGACAGGAAGCAATAAAAGCGGATAGCATAAGCCATCGTTGGGAACAAGCATGCTTAGCCAATCGAAAACCTATTTAGAAGACGAAAGCAACCCGGAAAACAGAGATATGGAGGATCAGAGTTTAAAAACACAATTGCCCACAAAACTAGAAATGACGATATGTTTTCGTCAAACAAGAACTCTCTCTTAAAACAGACATAGCGACATTACCTGGTGACCTGGGTGAGATATTAACAAGAGTAGAAGACACAGAAAGGAGACTGGATACGCATACTCAAGCAATAAATGAACTGAAAGAAGAAATGAAAGCCCTACAGATTGAACGGAGGAACATTGCATATAAAATAGAGGATAAGGAAAATCGTAACAAAAGGAAAAATCTGAGAATCCGGGGTTTACCAGAGGCAACACAGGAAGACGATTTAATAGAGATAATGAACCAAGTATTCAAGTATAGGTATCTCCCCATATCAGATTACGTCTCTCTCTGTTCAGGCCAACCTCCTTCTCTTCAAATTAAAGATTTATCCCAATCTCTGGGCTTGCTGTGGAGGAGGGGGGCACGGAGAGAGAGAAAACATGACAACAATACAACCTATAATGTACGAGGGCTAAACTTCCCAGTAAAAAGACATAAGGGCCTAAAAGAAATGAAACCTTACTCCGCAGGAGACACATATACACATGATATGAAAATTAAACTGTACTCAAAACACCACCGAACATGGTACTCTGGGGATTCTACAGCTAAGAGATCTAAAGGAGTTGCATTAGAGTTTGCTAAAGATCTAAAGTTCTCCTTAGAGAGATGAGGGTAGATCCCAAGGGATGGTTTATGTTCTTGAAGGGGATTCTGCAGGGAACAGTGTACCCTAGCTAACATCTATAGCCCGAATTAAAATCCAAGAGTGTTTCTGAAGAGGGTTGTGGGGAAGTTGGAAGATTTTAAAAAAGGCAAACTAATCTTGGCAGGAGATTTGAACTTCTGTATGGAACTAAAGACAAACCGTACGTCACATGCACTGGGTAATGAAAGTTATCAGCTTAAAACTGTGAAGAAGAAATTGTACCAATCTCAATTAGTCAACATATGGAGAATTCAGCATCCAGGGATAAAATATTATACATTTTATTCCCCAGTGCATAAGACATACTCTAGACTGGAGTATATAATGGTAGATCATAGGTGGTTGGATGCAGTGGTTAAGACATCTATAGAAATAATACCCTTATCAGATCAGGCTCCAGTAAGTATTGAAGATGAGGATAATAGAAACCCAGAATAAGATATGTAACTGGAAGTTAAACGAGGAACTGATACAAGATAAAGTAGTGGAAGGTAAAATAAATAATGAACTACTGCACTACTTTTTGTTAAATGAAACCCCAGGGATGTCAGAAGCTACAATCTGGGAAGCACATAAGGCATATTGATCTCAATTGGAGCAAAAAAAAATAAGGAAAGGACAAAGGATATGAGGGTATTAATAACAGATATATGAACTAGAACATCAACATAAGAAAACAGCAGACCCAGAAATACATCACGTATTATTATTTAAAAGGGATAAAGTAAAAGAGCTAATGGATCAGGAAACAAGACAAACAATAATAATAACAATTAATAGAAGACAGATACCTATGGGGGAATAAACTTGGGAAACATTTAGCAACAATAGTAAAAAAACAGGAAAGCGGTAAACTTTATAGAAAAAATGAAAAATCATAAAGGGGAGATGGTAGATCATAGTTTTTACAGCTCCTTGTGCTCAGTAAGGCCGAAAGCGTCACAAGAGGCTGAACTAAAAAGAATGATAAAACCTCAAGATTATCTCAGAGGCAAATCTTCCCACAATTTCAGTAGATAAGTTGCAAGCTTTAGAGGAACCAATAACTCAAGAAGAAATTTTACTAGCACTAAATAACACAGTAACAGGGAAAAGTCCAGGGCGAGATGAGTTTACTATCTCTTTAGTACCCAAACTAAGTAGATATATGAACGGGCTGGGAGAAGGAAGAGAGACGAGGA
Source organism: Pelophylax lessonae (assembly GCF_965119305.1). Classification (NCBI taxonomy): domain Eukaryota; kingdom Metazoa; phylum Chordata; class Amphibia; order Anura; family Ranidae; genus Pelophylax; species Pelophylax lessonae. Next base: position 70,131,518 of record NC_138775.1, read on the forward strand.
GGGAATCATTGCAGGCCTATGTCACAGTTATACCTAAAGGGGGAAAGATACCACCCTATGCTCGAGTTATAGACCTATAGCACTGTTAAATACAGATACAAAATTATACGCAAAAGTCCTGGCTAAGAGACTATGAAACTAAAATAATTGATGCCCAAATAGGCTCATGCAGATTAATCCGGCTTTATCCCAGAGAGAGAGGGTAAAGATAACGGGATAGGACATTGCTTCAATTACAAAAATCAGGAAAAGAACAATCTCCAGCGCTACTTCTGTCGATAGATGCTGAAAAGGCATTTGACAGGGTTGACTGGCAATTCATGATGAGCACGATAGAAGAAATGGGAAATAAGATGATTCAGTGGATCAAAACCCTATATAACCATCCAACTGCCTCTGTAAAAGTAAATGGGAGCTTGCCTCCATCGTTCGAAATGTACAATGGAACAAGACAGGAATGCCTGCTCTCCCCCCTGCTGTTTGTGTTGTCACTAGAGCCATTATTGGCAACCATACAGAGATGGGGGGGGGGTTGAAAGAGAAGAGCATAAGGTAGTGGCATATGCCGATGACGTCCTGTTTTACATTTCTAACCCTAGAATAACATTGCTGAATTTAATAACAGAAATAAAAAGATGTGGAGGATATTCAAACTTTAGGGTTAACCCTGTAAAATCTGAAACTCTGAATATACAGTAAATAAGAACAAGAATGACAAACAAGCACTACTAAAATAATTCCCATTTACCTGGGGGAAAACATATTTAATCTACCTCGGGATAAAATTAACATCATCATTATAGAACCTATACTAAGTAAATTATATCCCATTACTCAACGAGAACAAAAAGGAAATTAGAAAGATGACAACAAGGCCAATCTCCTGGGTAGGACGAATAAACATGATTAAAATGATGATCCTGCTGAAAATTCTCTATAAATTCCAAATGTTACCAATATTTGTACCCCAGAAATATTTTAAGATACTGGAAACAATAATATCAAGGTTTATATGGCAAATTAAGAAACCGAGAATACGGCTCTCAGCACGGACTAGGGTTAAAACACAAGAGGGACTAGCTGCACCAGATTTTAAAAGGTATTATGGTTGAGTGGACAAAGAATAAATGTGATAAAAGATGGGTAACACTAGAAAACACACTAAGTAAAACACGGTTAAGTAATAATATTTGGGTTCCAAGACCGTATAGAATGTTATATGTATAAATTGCTTACACACAACCCGGAACCAACCCTAGTTTGCAAGCAACCAAGCGCTTAGAGAGGATAACTACCTCTAATACAGTGTGATAACAGATGCTGCTACTTAATAAAATAACATGAATAGGAGAATATGTGTAAATACAAACAATATGTAGATACAAAAAATCTAGTAGCGCAAACAAGAATGATAAGCTCACTCCCCAATCACAAACACTGAAAACTTGATAAAATCCAGTAAAGACTGTAGAAATAAATATAAAAAATATATATAAAAAATAGTCCCAACATGGATCAGTCCACCAAAGCAGCGTTGAAAAACGTATGACAAATAACGATATTCACACTGATGTATCCCTTGAGAAATCCTAATCGGTGCAGAAATAAAGGATCACCTTGACCACCACCACTGTGCTCTGAAGGGGGGAAGGTAATGCACACTCACCGACTTCACTGGCCCAGTGATTCTCACCACTGAGCAAACAAGCCACAATACAGCCACTTCCGCTCGGGACTCCGGATTGGGACCAATCAGACCAATGACAGGCTCTGCTGCATACACTTGGGGTTCCGGGATAGGACCGATAATGGGCTCAATCAAATACAAGGGACATGCAAGGGAAGGAAGGAATAGAGCTCCACTAGTGTGATAACGTATAATACTGGCTTTATTCCAAAATACACAATATATCACACTCACATGACATCAGTTGGATAATCGCATGTCCGGATGCCTGGCCAGGCGGCGTAACCAAGTCAGAGTGTACGAGGAGTGTGAGCACCCGGAAGGCGCGATCCGCGACGTGGAGTCAGGATACGGGTCCCGATGGGTACACACCTCCGGACATGCGATTATCCAACTGATGTCATGTGAGTGTGATATATTGTGTATTTTGGAATAAAGCCAGTATTATACGTTATCACACTAGTGGAGCTCTATTCCTTCCTTCCCTTGCATGTCCCTTGTATTTGATTGAGCCCATTATCGGTCCTATCCCGGAACCCCAAGTGGATGCAGCAGAGCCTGTCATTGGTCTGATTGGTCCCAATCCGGAGTCCCGAGCGGAAGTGGCTGTATTGTGGCTTGTTTGCTCAGTGGTGAGAATCACTGGGCCAGTGAAGTCGGTGAGTGTGCATTACCTTCCCCCCTTCAGAGCACAGTGGTGGTGGTCAAGGTGATCCTTTATTTCTGCACCGATTAGGATTTCTCAAGGGATACATCAGTGTGAATATCGTTATTTGTCATACGTTTTTCAACGCTGCTTTGGTGGACTGATCCATGTTGGGACTATTTTTTATATATATTTTTTATATTTATTTCTACAGTCTTTACTGGATTTTATCAAGTTTTCAGTGATTGTGATTGGGGAGTGAGCTTATCATTCTTGTTTGCGCTACTAGATTTTTTGTATCAGTATAGAATATTAGATGAAAATACACATGAATTGACTAGGAATGTGTTCAGGGTTTGGGACGTAACTTATGAACAAACAAAATGTGAATATAATTCACTATCAATTGCACTCATGGGGACAAAATACTTTTTACCTGGCAACGAGACACAATTTGGGGATTAAGGATAAAAATGCACAGATAAAAGATGTAATGGAAAAAGGGAAAATATGTTCCCATCAGGAACTGCAACACAAGAGGGATCTAATGACATTGAATAACTGGCGGTATTTGCAGCTAAGACATTTTGTGACATTACTGCCCTAACCTATCAGATCGTAGGATGATTACTCCTCTTTTAAACGTCTGTATAATCCCCAGATGGTTTTGAAACATAATATCTCTCGGATCTACAAAATTCTTACGGAAGATGGGGAGCCGAGAGTACCGACATTCATTCTTAGATGGGAAGAAGAATTGGGAATAGGCTTGAAAGAGCAACAAATAGACAAAGTCCTGAGAGCCATATATGGCCTGGCCAGAGATACTAATACGATAGAAATGGACTATAAATGTCTGGCCAGGGGGTACATTACCCCAGTTAAAGCTCATAAATATATGTTGGAGAATTACATATTATGCTGGAGGGGGTGTCTCTCAAAGGGTACTATGGCACACATATGGTGGGAGTGCCCAAAGATACAAGATTATTGGCAGAATATTCAACAATATATAGGGGAGATTGCTGATGACCCGTGTCTCTGTCTATTTCATAACACAAACAACTCAATAAAACTATAGTACCATATTTAATAAATGTAGCAAAAGGGGCAATCCCCAAAAAAGTGGTTGGACCCTGAGAGCCCTATGCTGAGGAACTGGTTTAAAAGAATTGAGTACATATATAAATATATAAAATGGAACACTTGTGTAGTAGTAGAGAGGACCAAATGGAGAGATTATCCGCTATTTGGAAGAGATGGGAGGAGTTCAAGAAAATGAGGAAATAAGCTGAGACAAGGGAAACCTAAAGGAGGATGATACCCCAGGAAGAGAAGGAGGTTTAGGAAAAGGGAGAGAGGAGAAAGGAGTAAGTGGTAAGACTGTAGAGGGGAGGGGGAAGGAAAGAGTGGGTGGGGATTTTGTTTTGTATACAGATGATTAAGGTTGTGTATTTTTGTTTATGAAAAATAATATAAAGGATACATTAAAAAAAAATACCAAAATGGAAAATAAATGAGCAGAAGAGAGATCCAAATTAAATCAATATTTAGTGTGACCACCCTTTGCCTTCAAAACAGCATCAATTCTTCTAGGTACACTTGCACACATTGGAGAACTAACCACAGATGTTCTGTGGATGTAGGCTGCCTCAAATCCTTCTGTCTCTTCATGTAATCCCAGACAGACTCAATGATGTTGAGATCAGGGCTCTGTGGGGGCCAAACCATCACTTCCAGAACTCCTTGTTCTTTTTGCTGAAGATATTTCTTAATGATATTGGCTGTATGATTGGGGCCATTGTCCTGCTGTAGAATAAAGTTTGGGCCAATCACACACCTACCCGATGGTACGGCATGATGGTTAATTATCATCTATATAGTTCTCAGCATTGATGACACCATTGATCCTGACCAAATCTCCAACTCCATTTGTAGAAATGCAGCCCCAAACTTGCAAGGACCACCTCCACTATGCTTTACTGTTGCCTGCAGACACTCATTATTGTACCGCTCTCCAGCCTTTTGCCAACAAACTGCCTCCTGCTACTGCCTCCTGCTACAGCCAGAATTTTCTTCTTTTTTTTTTTACTTATTAGTCCAGAGCACCTGCTGCAATTTTTCTGAACCCCAGTTCCTATGTTTTAGTACATAGTTGAGTTGCTTAGCCTTTTTTCCACATTGGAGGTATGGCTTTTTGGCCACAATTCCTCCATAAAGACCACCTTTGGCCAGACTTTTCAAGACCGTAGATGGGTGTATCTGGGTCCCACTGATTTCCTCCAGTTCTGTGCTGCTGGACATCTTCTGATGTTGAAAGGAAGTAAGCATGATGTGTTTTTCATCAATTAAGTTTCTGTGGCTGTATCTTTGGTCCTCAATGTTGCCTGTTTATTTGTGTTTCTTCAAAAGAGCTTGAACAGCACGTCCTGAAACCCCAGTCTGCTTTGAAATCTTTGGCTGGGAGAGACCTTACTGATGCAATATAACTTACCTTGTGTCTTGTTTCTGTGTTCAGTCCTGTCATCGTGTACCTGTGACATGGAACACAACTTCATCTTAGAAGCAAAGTTTGGCTATTTCTCACCGTTTTAAGCCTCCTACACAACTGATTCCATTTCAGTAAATGACAGGGTTTCTACTTACATATGAAATTGATAATCATTTGCACCTTCTTGGTATAATTGGTTAATCATACACCTGACTCTATTCCTACAAAATCCCTGACTTTGTGCAAGTGTAGGAATTTATGCTGGTTTGAAGCCAATGGGTAGTCACACTAAATATTGATTTGATTTACATTTTATTTTCTGTTTGCTCACTGTGCATTTTATAAATTGATTAAAAAAAATTAATAAAATATCTATATATTTGAGAGCATTCTTACTTTACATTTCTTCACACCTGCCTAAAACTTTTGAACAGTACTGCATATCTGTGCAAAGGTTCTCTCCTACATCCTGAGTAGTCAACGTGCCGTGTTGGGAGATTGTCAGGGCCATCTTTCATTCTTTGATATTGTACTCTCCATCATACAAGTTCTTTAACTGCCCAGCTGGAGACAAAAAAACACACCACGGCTATTGCTTATAAAACTTGTAAAGGAAAAAAAAAAAAGGAATAACACCGTCATCACAAGATCAGGCATTTACTTGAATGTGGAAAACAAAGTTCCAGCATCATTCCCCCATGAATTTCTCAGATCCACTAGTTATTTCATGCATTGCTATATAGAAGCCGTCACTAAATGGCGGCCCGCAGACCGAACACAGACTGAGAGACGGTCCTGTCAGGACCATCAGGCCGCCAGTATAGTGCCACATTTTAGCAGTCATTGGTTGCTGGGACACCCGCAGTGACATTGGCGACCAGAACTGGACAGAATATTTCAGATGCGGTCGGACCAGAGTTTTATAAAGTGGAAGGATTATAGTCTTATCTCTGGAATACATCCCTTTCTTTATGCATGTTGTAAGGTGGCACTCTGATTGGAACACATTTCTTAAGGGGACACTCTGATGGGGACATCTGCTATAAGGGGGTACTTTGACGGTGGCAACTGATTTATGGGGGTAGTCTAATGGGGGAACCCAATTTAATGAGTTTCTCTGGTAGGGGCACCTATTGAAAGGGTTGAATATCCAATTTACATTTATAGAGTATTACCAGAGTGTGTGGAGGAAACGGTAACAAAAGCACCAGAGAGTGTGACTTGTGCCAAGAAAAGGAAAGTAGACGCGTACAATCTTTCTCGACATAGACTTGAGATTCGGCCTCGGTCGGAAATTTTTTTTAGTGACTGGACCTCCTTGAATTTTAATTCAATACCCCTGCTATATAGCACCACCTACAATAAAGTCTTATAATCTTCATCATTTGACATCCAGTTACTAGAAGTCAATGGACTACATGGTCCCCGATCTCCATTGACCTGGGAGTGAGAAACCTCATTCCTGCTCACATGCTGGATGTAGTTGCCTCACAGCTCCAGAAAATAGGTCTTCTTTTCCTGACCGCCTCTGTGGGGGTCTTCCTTCACCTTCCAATTAGTATCGTTTCCTTAGCATCTTCAGTCACTAAACCGTACATGTGTTATATGCCACAGTATAAGTAATTGGGACCAAAATTATGTAAACACCCCTTGCACATCAAACTCAATGCAGCAACTGGGAGGGTTGTTATAATTAAAAAAAAAAAAAAAAGTCACAACCATGTAGGGGAAAACAATCTAAGTGGGTGTTTCTAACCAGGTATTTTCTGCTGTGCCTAAACCAGTGTTTCTCAACTCCGGTCCTCAGGGCACACTAACAGGCCAGGTTTGCAAGATATCTGAAATACATCACAGGCAATATAATTTGCTGCTCAGTGATTGCAGTATTCTAGTCTGCATCTCCCCAAGGTAATACTTAAAATCTGGCCTGTTAGTGTGCCTTGAGGACCGGAGTTGAGAAACACTGGTCTAAACATTGTGAAATAGGTTCAAAGATGCATAGAGAAGGAGACCCTTGGCTAATGCAAGGAATGAAAATGACGTGCTTCCTTCTGCCCTCAGCAATGTACAGTATCTCACAAAAGTGAGTACACCCCTCACATTTTTGTAAATATTTTATTATATCTTTTCATGTGACAACACTGAAGAAATGACACTTTTCTGCAATGTAAAATAGTGAGTGTACAGCTTGTATAACAGTGTAAATTTGCTGTCCCCTCAAAATAACTCAACACACAGCCATTAATGTCTAAACCGCTGGCAACAAAAGTACACACCTAAGTGAAAATGTCCAAATTGGGCCCAAAGTGTCAATATTTTGTGTGGCCATCATTATTTTGCAACACTATATAAATGTGAAAAAACTTCGCACTATCTCTGTGTATTAACCACCTATTACTCAACTCTAAATACTATAGGAAGCCGCTAGCACCACTGTGCATCCAACAACCGGTACAAAATGCAATAAATATATATAGTCACAAAGTGCAGCGCTCTCCTTCAATAAAGTGCATTCAAATTATAGTGCATTACTTAATATCTGAAAACTGTTTAAAAATGATCTATATATAATAAATTGCCTCTTTTCTTTTAAATATATATTGAGTCCATCAATAAAATATTCAATATCCGTGAAACAAAAGTTTGCAGTTCTATACACCAGGAACTTTACACAGTAATTGCCTCTGATCACCACAGTGCCCTTCACCCCACCTATGGGTGCCTTCTCACCTGTTTGAATAGACCTCACTATTTAAAAGTCTATATGTGCCTTGCAGTGTTATAGGTGGCACTGCTCCCACTGGCTGTACATTCCAAATCTGTGGCTCTCAGTGTGGTTTCAATCTTATAGGAGCCAAGAAGAAAGAACCATAGTTCAAATCGCTAATAAAAAGTATTTATTTCCATATAAAAATCCACTCACATTTCAGTAGTAAAAAAGAGCATTTCACAATACAATCCTCTGCATAGACCGCTCCACCTTGTCCCAGCGTAAATATGTTCCTGCCCACCTCACATATAGCGCCCAATGGGCTTTCTCAAAGGTTCAGAGCCTGAACCTTTGAGAAAGCCCATTGGGCGCTACACGAGAGGTGGGCGGTGATGTTATCACGCTGGGACAAGGTGGAGCTGTGTGTGCAGTGGATTGTATTGTGAAATGCTTGTTTTTTACTACTGAAATGTGATTGGATTTTAAAATGGCAATAAATACTTTAGATTGGCGATTTGCACTATGGTTCTTTCCTCTTGCCTCTTAAATGATTGATACCATGTACAGCCAGTGGGAGCGGTGCCACTTATAACACTGCAAGGCTCATATAGACCTCCTTTAATTAATAAGGTCCATTCAAGCAGGTGAGAAGACACCCATAGGTGGGGTGAAGGGCACTGTGGTGATCAGAGACAATTACTGAACAGTTTCTAGTGTATGGGACTGCAACCTTTTTTTCACGGACATTAAAAAATGTACTGACGGACTGTATATATATTTAAAAGAAAATATGGACTCACCTTAATTTATTATATAAAGATGATTTTTACACTGTTGTCAGATATTTATTTATGCACTATTATTTGACAGCACTTTATTAAAGGAGAGCGCTGCACTTTTTTGTGACTATATTTTCCAGCACTGCCTTAACCATCCTGGGCATGGAGTTCACCAAAGCTTCATGGGTTTCCACTGGAGTCCTCTTCCACTCCTCCATGATGACATCACAGAGCTGGTGAATGTTAGCGACCTTGCGCTCCTCCACCTTCCATTTGAGGATGCTCCACAGATACTCAATAGGGTTTAGGTATGGAGACATGCTTGGCCACTCCATCACCTTTACCCTCAGCTTCCTTAGCAAGGCAGTGGTCATCTTGGAGGTGTGTTTGGGGTTGTTATCATGTAAGGGAAAACTGCCCTGTGGCCCAGTCTCCGAAGGGAGGGGATCATGTTCTGCTTCAGTATGTCACAGTACATGTTGGCATTTATGGTTCCCTCAGTGAACTGTAGCTCTCCAGTGTCGGCAGCACTCATGCAGCCCTAGACCATGACACTCCCACCACTCACTACTTTACATTGCAGCAAAGTGTAATTTCTTCAGTGTTGTCACATGAAAAGATTTTAAAAGATTTTTAAATATTTACAAAAATGTGAGGGGGGTAGTGTACTCACTTTTGTGAGACACTGTACATGGAAGAATAGGAACACATAATAGTAGAATTTGATAAAAGTGACCAGGGATATGTCTAGAGTCATTTTTCTCCATCTTACACTGCTCAAAAAATGAAAGGAACACTTTTTAATCAGAGTATAGCATCAAGTCAGTTAAACTCCTGGGATATTGATCTGATCAGTGAAGAAGCATAGGGGGTTGTTAATCAGTATCATCTGCTTTGGTGTTAATAAAATGAACAACAGGTTCACCAGATTGGCAACAATGAGACAACCCTCAAAGCAGGAATGGTTTTACAGGTGGAGGCCACTGACACTTTTTTCCCCAACTCAATCATTTCTGACTGTTTTTTACTAGTTTTGCATTTGGCTAGGGTCAGTGTCACTACTGGTCGCATGAGGTGATACCTGGACCCTATAGTGGTTGCACAGGCAGTCCAACTCCTTCAGGATGGCACATCAATATGTGCCATTGCCAGAAGGATTGCTGTGTCTCACAGCATAGTCTCAAGAGCATGGAGGAGATTCCAAGAAACAGACAGTTAATCTAGGAGAGCTGGACAGGGCAAAAGAAGGTCCTTAATCCATCAGCAGGACTTGTATCTGCTCCTTTGTGCAAGGAGGAACAGGATGAGCACTGCCAGGGCCCTAAAAAAATGACCCCTGGCAGGCCACTGGTATGAATGTCTGACCAAACAATCAGAAACAGACTTCATGAGGGTGGTCTGAGGGTCCAACATCTTCTAGTAGGCCCTATGCTCACTACTCGGCATCGTGGAGCTTGATTGGCATTTGCCATTAAACATCAGAATTGGCAGGTCTGCCACTAGCGCCCTGTGCTTTTCACAGATGAGAGCAGGTTCACTCTGAGCACATGTGACATGTGAAAGGGTCTGGAGAAGCCGTGAAGAACGTTCTGCTGCCTGTAACATCATTCAGAAGGAACGGTTTGGTGGTCAGTCAGTGATGGTCTGGGGAGCATTATCTATGGGGGCGCACAGACCTCTACATGCTAGACAATGGCTGACTGCCATTGGGTATCAGGATTAATTCTTTGGACCCATTGTCAGACCCTAAGCTAGTGCAGTGGGTCCTGGGTTCCCCCTGGTGCACGACAATGCCCAACCTCATGTGGAAAGAGTATGCAGCCAGTTCCTATGAAGGAATTGATACCATTAAATGCCCCCCACACTTGCCATACCTAAATCTAATAGAACGCCTCTGGGACAACATGTTTCAGTCTGTCTGACGCCACCAGGTTGCACCTCAGTCTGTTCAGGAGCTCAGTGATGCCTTGGTCCAGATCTGAGAGGAAATACCCCAGGACACCATCCATTGTCTCATTGGGAGCATGCATACTAGCACGTGGGGGGGGGGGGGCATACAAATTACTGAGTACCATTATGTTGCTGCAATGAAATTTTAGCAAAATGGATTAGCCTGCTGCATCATTTTTTTACTTTGATTTTCTGGGTGTCTTTGAATTCAGCCCTCTGTAGGTTGATCATTTTCATTACCATCAAACGGTGTTGCATCCTTTCGTTCCTAACACATTTCCCAGTCTATATCAGTATAGATATCCAGCATTATATTTTTCCCTATTGAGATCTGATTCGTTTTCATAGTGTTCCTTAAATTTTTTGGAGTAATATATATAGCATTTTAAAATAAAGGGATATGTTTTTTTCTTCCAAAACGTGTTGACTTGTTTGATTTTTAATGTGGAAATGAATGCTTTTAGACTCTATAACCATTTTATGAGGCTTGTTTATTTACATTTCCTGAATCTGTTCTTTTTTTGGGCATATATGTATGAGGTGACAACCCATACCTGCATATAGAATTTCAAACCCCTTGCTTGTTGGCTGCATGTACATTATGTCAAGCATGCAAAATTTAGACGGAACTGTGAGTCGGTGCAGCAACCAACAGGTTAAAAATCTTTGTGTTTTCATTACAGCCCGATCACAAAAGCCATGAAGGATGGGGATAATGTAGATTTATAAGCCTGTACTCAGAAAGTAAAAATAATTTATCTGCCAACCGTTCCGAACCTGCAGATCTTTTCAGTGTCATATTGTCTCTGCTTTTTATGATGCTTTTTATCTTTCTGTGTATTATTTTCTCTTCCTGTCATTTCCCATCCTCGTAAAACTGCCTGACCCCTTTATTGTCGGTATACACAAATACAAGAGGATGAAGGTGATTCGTCATTCCGGAGCATGTTCCATGAGTGTGTGTGGACAGCAATGGTGCTGTCATTGTCAGGGGGTCACTGTGTTAGGATAGAGGGGCCCCATTGTTCTAGTTTCCCAATAGTCATATGTTGGCAATTTTGTTCTCTTTTAAATGGTTAGAATTATTACTGAATAGTAGCAGTAGTTAGTCATAGCCAGAACATATTTTATGGATTTGGGTGTAAAAGATGCTTGTAAATCATTTTTATATTACACGGGATTATCATTACCTATATTTCAGAGCTATATTAGAAGTGATTTTGCTTAAAGGCTTGGGCGCAAACATTTTTCAAGTATCTCAGCTTAGATTTCTAGGGGAACAATGGGGGGCTGGAACTATGCCAGCAAGGCTAATATGAACTGACTGTTAAAGGGGGAAATATTTCCAAATAACTCAGCCTGGATTTCTAGGGGAACCATGAGGGTCTGGGACTAGGCCAGCAAGGCTAATAGGGGCTGATTTTTCAAGGCGCAAACATTTCCAAGTATCTCAGCCTGGATTTCTAGAGGAACCATGGGGGTCTAGTACTAGGCCAGCAAAGCTGATAGGGGCTGATTGTTCAAGGTGCAATCATTTCCAGGTATACCAGCCTAGATTTCTAGGGTAGGCACGGGGATCTGGGACTAGACCAGCAAGGTTGATAGGGTCTGATTGTTAAAGGCGCAAACATTTCCAGGTATCACAGTCTAGACTTCTAAGGGAATCATGTGAGTCTGGAATAAGGCCATCAAGGCTGATAGGGGCAAATTGTTCTATCCACAAATCCAGTCACAAATCAGAAGTTACTCCTGCCCACACAATAATACCCCACCACCAAGGGGTGTATATTCTAACCTTCTCTAATTCAGTGGTCTCCAAACTGCAGACCGGGGGCCAGATGCGGCCTTTGCTTTCTTTGATCTTGCCCATGGAGCACTATTTAATTTACTTATACCAACAATAGGGTATAATTCCCCTCACTGACATTAATGATGGGGCACAATTCCTCCCAATGACACCTATGATGGAGCAAAATTTCTCCCAATGATACTAATGATGGGACACAATTCCTTCCAATGACACCAAGAAAGAGGCCCAGTGACCCTAATGATGGGGCACAATTCCTTCCAATGACACCAAGAAAGAGGCCCAATGACTCCTATGATGGGACACAATTCCTCCCAATGACACCAATGATGGGCCCCAATGACACCAATGATGGGACACAATTCCTCCCATTGACACTAATGATGGGACACAATTTCTTCCAATGACACGAACAATGGGGCTCAACACCACCTAGGATGGGACACAATTCTTCCCACTCAAGCCAGTTATGGGGCACAACTCTTTCCACTGATACCAGCGATAGTGCATTGTTTTTTCCCACTGCCGTCAGAACTTTTTCTACTCCCGGTGGCCACAGTCTGGCCCCCTAAAGGTTGAAGGACCGTAAACTGTCCCTTTGTTTAGAAAGTTGGGAGACCCCTGCTCTAATTGAGCATGCATTCCCACACCTTTGGCTATTTTAACCACATAAAGTGCTCATAAAGGCATCTGCAATGGTTTGTGTATACCCCATGCATATGTGCTCGTGTAAGGACACGTACATTCAAGAAACTGAAGTAAAGTATATACATTCATATGCATAATAGCAATAGCCACCAACCAATATTGATAATGTAAAGGTCAGGAGAGCTAAATACAATAATTCCTTAAATTTTTTAAAGGTAAGCTTTCTGACCAGAATCTGGTCAATAAGGCACAAAGTGAGCCTGGTCAGGAAAAGATTGAGAGACATGGGGTAATAACCTGTTGTAGTAGTAAAAACAACAGTACGATTACTTCTAAATGTCCTTTTTTTCTTGCAGGATGTCCGACCTCAACGTGCCATACCTCTGCCAGGCTATGATGTCAGTTTACCAACTGCCAGCGATAAGGTGGACTTAAAGCATGTGTTTAAATTAAGCCAATCCCAGCAAATATTGTTTTTTAGTGTTGAAGATGAGGAACTACTGATGAAATGGATGGGGCTTCTAAGTCAAGCATCTAAAGGAGAAACGACAGAAGAGGTGGAATGCCCTGAGAACGTCTAAATGTCAACATTCCAAAACTTGTAATAGACATTTCTTTAAGGAAAAAACAAAAGTTTATTTGAAGTTTGACAACCAAGTAACTTTCCTGACATGCTCATGTCTACATATTAACATCTGTGGTGTTCCCCATTTTTTGTAAATTTCCATATTTGTACTTGTGTACAATGCGTAACCTGTGTCCTGTGCCTCCAAATAGGCAGATCTTTGGACTGGTGTCTCGAGACTGCAGTGATAGCACAAAATTTCTTCAGCCTACTGTTTTGTATATGTGTATTTAAGAAAACAAATTCTAAATCCTGTTTAGTGCAGATTGTATCTGTGAAAAAGTTTAATGACTATCACCTATTGCCCAGAGTGGAAAGATCACATGACTGCAGACATGTGATTACAGTACCGTACCGATCTCACCACAGCAGAAATGGATCCGGACCTGAACTTGTGCAGCTATTGATCATTCCTACACTTCTAACCTCTTGGATGCCCGAAAGTAACAGCCATTTTGTCGTAACTGTCAGATATTGAATATTGCAATCAGGAGTGTGTCTACCCATTTGGCATGTTGTTTACTGATCGTGATGGGGGAAAAAAAGTTAATCAAGTGTTGTATTTATGTGAAGTATTAAGCAATTTGTACCAGAACAATCCATATACTCCATATGTGAAGAGACCCCAGATAAAGCACCTTCTGCATGTTTAAATGGCCGTAGACCCATTTTTTAAAAAAGTCTATGAAACAACTTTTTAGCACTGCTGGGAACGTACGTTTTTTTAATTGTTATTTCTTGTTAACCCTGTGTTTTTATTTATGATTTGTAAATAATGTTACATACATATTTTCAGACATTTTAAAAAGAAAAATAAGCTAATAAAAAAAAAAAAGTTTAGCACACAGTGATTTTGTGATCATTTTCCTAGGTGAATTTTTTTGCTTATTAAGGGCTCAATTACAATTGCATAGTTGCCAACATTTGAAAAAAATTTCCAGGGACACTTTGCAGCGCAGCTATCAATTACTTACCACACCCACTTCCCTGAAGCTCCGCCCACTCCGAATAATTAATCTCCGCCTACTTATCAGATTATAGGGTCTACTTCATAAAGAGAGAATTACAGGAAATTGAAAAGGGAATTGAAAACTTGAGGCCAAAGTAGCAGAGTTGGAATAATTCTCCCATTCAGCTGCACTACTTCTGCCTAAAGTTTAAAATTCTCATCACAATTCCCTGCAATTCTAAAGTGTGAAATGTGCTCAGGTGTGACCATACAAAAAATGGAATATGGAAATATAAATAAAGTGCAAGGTGTAAATAAGTACGATTATACTATCTGGTATAATTAGGTTTTCTTGTACTTATTTACACCTTACACTTTATTTATATTTACATATTACATTTTTTGTATGGTCACACCTGAGCACATTTCACACTTAATTCACCTGTCTTTGAATTCAGCCCTCTGTAGGGTGATAGTTTTCATTTACATAAAACAATGTGGCATCCTTTCCATCCTAACACATTACCCAGTCCATACCAGTATAGATCCTAACACATTACCCAGTCCATATCATCCTAACACATTACCGAATCCATACCAGTATAGATCCTAACACATTACCCAGTCCATATCATCCTAACACATTACCGAGTCCATACCAGTATAGATCCTAACACATTACCCAGTTCACACCAGTATAGATCCTAACACATTACCCAGTCCATACCATCCTAACACATTACAGAGTCCATACCAGTATAGATCCTAACACATTACCCAGTCCATATTATCCTAACACATACCAAGTCCATACCAGTATAGATATCCAGCATGAGATTTTTCCCATTGAGGATTGAGGTCTGTTTTCATTTTTTTGAGCAATATATATATATATATATATATATATATATATATATATATATACATGCACACACATACACATACACGGATATGTACACACATTTATCTAGAGCTAGAAAACTATATATATGTATCAATTAACAGGTGTAAAAATTATATCTATAAAAAAATGTTATTAATAGTAGTAATTAATGGAGTGTGAGGCCTCCAGCTTGTCGGAAGGTGCTCTGCCTCCCCCTGCTGGCGGATTTTGGAAAGTGCACCATGCTGACACCCTGCCTCCGGTGACACGTTAAATTTGCGACAGACGGGAAGAGTGAGCAGGCACAGAGAGAGAGACAACCTGCTGCCAGAACTACAACACCTAGCTGGGGTGAGAGCGACACTGTGTGGCACAAAATAAAAAAAAAAAAAAAATTTTTTTAAATGATTTACATTGTCCCTGATTAACAGGGACAATGTAAATTGCACAGGACAGGCTCCTATTTGCCGGGATTGTCCCGGGAAAAACGGGACAGTTGGCAGGTATGCAATTGTATCATAAAACAGAACAGAGGGTGTGCCAGCCTAGTGCACTTTATTATAATAAACATTTAAAAAAAGGTAGTAATATACTCCCAAACCAACAGGTACATCAAAGCTTGACATAATACAACAGCATCTTCAAGTCCTCAATACATCGCATCTTATAGCAGGACAATGAAAATCCAACAGGCTACCGCATTTCGAGGGACTTCCCTCTTCTTCAGGGCTCTGAGGAAGAGGAAAGTACCTTAAAACACATTAGCCTGTTGGATTTTCATTGTCCCGCTATAAGATGTGTTGTATTGAGTACTTAAAGATGTTGTTGTATTAGGACAAGCTTTGATGTACCTGTTTGTGAGTATATTACTTGCCACTTTTTTTTAACAATAAAAGTCATGTTTTGAGGATAATGCACTAGGCTGGTGCACCCTCTGCTTTGTTTTTTGATTTTAGTGTATCCAGACTTCCCTGGTTTTGAGAAGGCAGCAAGGCATGGCATGTTCATAAAAGCCAGGGTAGTAATATAAGCAACTATTACCTCTGGGGTCCACTCTCAAGCGCATGAGGTTGTGTACTTGTTTGAATTGAAATTAATTTACACTAGTGTTGTTCTCTGAAAAGTGATCCACATTGGATCGCTTTTCAGGGGGCGTTTGACAGGCTTGTCTCAATCCCTAAAACCCTGCACTGCCGCTCCAGAAATGTGTACATTGCACTTGGTTGTGGTTTGGCCTCCTGAAAGCAAAAGCGGATTGTTCACCCTGGTACAGCTGCCTTTTCAACTAGGGGTAGTGGTTGCGGGGTGGTAAAAATGGGACTCAACAGTGAATTTTTACCACCCTCCAACCGCAAATGTAAACTAAAACTAATGGTCAATGCTGCTCAGAAGTGATCTTTCATTTTTGCATGGGTGCCTATAAGTTGAGCTATAAACAGACTTCCTATATCTTTTGGAAATTCCAGTGATAATGGTGTCATGTGGCAAAATATTTTCGATAAATTGATAGTGCTCCACTGCTGGATTCTTCTAATTGGAAAATTATGGGCACATTCCCAGATACACTTTTATAACCCAAGGTTCACAAACCGATTGCGTGAAGTTTTCATAGTACCATTGCACAGCCTTTCTGCCTCCCCATCTTAGTCCTATACCTCTCTGCATGTAATGCTTCCTGTAGGCTGCAATGGAGTTACGGTAAGGCCTAAAAACATTTATTAGTGAATGTTCAGCAGTGTGCATGATCAGATGGAAGTTGAAAAGATGAGGTGGAGATCTACCTGAACAACATGAGAGACATCAAAGATTACCTGCACAGTGTCACCTCCTCACACCTAAATTGAAACCTCTAATTGCTGTACTAATCTTGTTCATTGTACAACAATCATGGGTTTTAATCAGGTGGTGAGGAGGCAACGTATCGTCTCCTCACCACCTGTCAAACACACCCGGATCACGTTTTAAAGGAACAACAATGCCTGCTGCACTTGTGAATTGGTTGCATTCAGGAGCAGCAGCAACCTTAGGGCTTGTTCACAAGTTGGGTAAAAGTCTGCGGTTGAGTCGTGGTTTTACGGCCACCAATTCCTACCCTCTTTTTATTGCTGAGGCAGTAGCCAAAGGTGTACACATGCCACAGCAGGAATTAAACCCCCTGTTTCTTTTGGTGGGTGCTACTGCCAGCCAAAAGGTGACCCATTCAAGTACATGGGGCACTCTGCAAGCACCCCACAACTGGGGCCCAAGGGGTTAAAGCAGGTGGTGATAAAGCAACACAATGCTGCCTGCTTTAACAGCTTGTTTGCTGTACTGCACAAGGCATTTGCAGAGCGGCCTCGTTCGCTTCAATGGGCCATGCTTTGCAGGTCCTACACCCAACAACCATGATAGGGCGTATAACTCCTGCTGCGACATGTGTACACCCCTGGCCACTGCAGCTAAAGGGGGTGCGATTGGGGCAGGAGTGATGAAAAAAAGTCTTAACTATGGGGTTTTACCACCCCAAACTACAAATGTAAATGTACCCCTTCTGTCCTGAGCCCCCTATAACAGTGGTCCTCAACCCTGGCCTACAGGTCCTACTAACAAGCCAGATTTGCAAGATAACTGAAATACATCCCAGGTGATGTAATTTGCTGCTCAGTGATTGCAGTACTCTAGTCTGCATCTCCCCAAGGTAATACTTAAAATCTGGCCTGTTAGTGGGCCCTGAGGACCGGAGTTGAGGACCACTGCCCTATAAGGCTGTTTTTACACTAATATGCTGCGGTTTACCTGGACCATAGGTGCAGCGCAGTGCATCTGTGAATTTCCTGGGTTAACTGCACTTTGCCATAGACTTCTATTATATCCTGCAGGTTTGGTGCACTTTCTGAAAGCATACCAAAGCTCCTGCATTAAGAAAGTACACCAAACCCGCAGGATATAATAAAAGTCTATGACAAAGTGCCGGAAAGCCAGTTACACTGCACTGCACCTGTGGTGTGAGTAAACCGCAGCACATCAGTGTGAAAGCAGCCTTATACTATTATGCCCAGTGTATTGCTTCAGACAGACCCAAAGACCTTTTCTTTCCTGCTGCTGGCACCACTCTGGAGACTTCTAGCTGGGATAAGAGGTGGAGTGCAGTTGGTATCACTCCATATGGGACAGGAGCCAGCACTACAGAGGAGACATCGGCTTATGCGACTCTTGCTGCCTACTACAGCTCCAACTTTACAAAGTAGTCCCTCTACAAGTCACCTGCCCGTGATCTACTGGTTGCTGACCACTGGTCAAAAGTATCTATCAATGATCACCATATCTGCACAAGCTTGTTGGACATCCCATTTCAAAACAATGGCCATGCATATGGAGCTCCCCCCTCTTATATGCCTTTAACTGTTTTATTATAAATGTCATTAATGCATTGACATTCCTCCTTACACCCAGTCTGTATGCTTTGCATACTATGGTCACCTGCTGACTTGGCACTATCTACAGGCAAATTAACTTTTCAAAAAGGCACAAAAATTTTAATTAGTGAATACCGTAGTTACTTCAAATAATTGCAGTACAGAGGATGTTTTTCCAGGCATTTGAAGTGTAAGGTGACAATGACTTTCCTAAGCATTGTCCCTATAAAATACCAACACTAACTGGGAACATGGAAGACACAGGGAGGAACTAGCTAGGTCTTAACTAACTAGAACCAAACAGGAGAGGAAGGCATAGTGAGATACCAAATCACATAAGTAAACACGTTATAGTGGCTCCTAAACCACCATTAGATGTCAGCATACTACAGAACAATAACCTGATGTAGCTTAGTACAACAACATAAAAGAAAAATACATATAAGTGGGACAGAACAATAACTGTCTCCACTCTTTCGGGAAGGATTTTTACATGGTTCGACTTTGATGTAAGTTTATGAGAATTTATGCCCATTTAGCCAAAAGGGTGTTTGTGAGGTCAGGTACTGGTTTTGGATGAGATTTGACTTGCAATATGTGTTCCAGCCCATCTCCAAACTGGTCAACAGGGTTGAGGTCCAAGCTCTGTGCAGGTTACTCAACTCTTTCCACACCAGATTTCTCAAACCATGTCTTCATGGACCTGGCTTTGTGTACAGGGGACTGTCATGCTGGAACAGGGACGGGCCTTCTACAATCTGTTGCCGTGAGGTTGGAAACATAGTTATTTAAAATGTCTTTATGTGTGGTAGTATTACCAGTACCCTTCACTGAACCCAGCAAAGTGGGGGCTCTTTTATCCATATAGTTGTTGTGGTGGTCAGGTGTCCACAAACCTTTGGCCATAAAGTTAGTTTTAGTTTATTTGAACATGTAAAAAAAAAAAAATACAAAATAAAAGAAGTAATCATTCAATAGTAGACAATCACAAAAGAACTTGTTACAAGAGAAGACAAAACTATAAAAAAAAAATTATTTAGTTTACATATTCGAAAAGGAGTTGGAAGAAGTACAAACTTATGTAATCGTTTCACGCCGACATAATGCATATATACAGCCTTACTGCACTGGGCTTTTTTTACGTAGGGTCGCATATATGTGTTCTTACCTTTGTGATGGGAGAGGGCCACGCAATTAACTCCCAGCACAGAGACCTGGGTCTCACTATCGAGACCTGAATCTTCCATTTCCGGGTCACCTGATTGCTTTAGTAGCCTTTGGTTGGCTATCACAGTGATCAGTCACTGTGAAGCTCGCCCCAGTGTTTTTTTTCTTTCTGTGAATGGAGAAGAAGGATACATTGTATCTTGCTCGTATGTTGCAGAAAGAAAAAAAAAGTGATTAAATAAAAATTTAAATACATAAAAAAGAAAGAAAAATACCTAGATCAAGGTTTGATCTAGGTCAGCGCCAGCATTAGTGTTTGGGTCAAAGGTCAGGGTCAGTATATTTTGGACAAGAATTTTTTTTTATTAATTAGCTTCAGTGTCCATTAGTGTCGGTGTGTTTTAGGTATGTGAATTTTACCCAATTATTCGGAATCCAGGGTGTGGGTTGCCATCGTCCCAATGAGACATAAACAAAAGGCAAAAACCCCCTAATTGGGAGGGACTATGTAGACCACCACACATCCAGTTGTATAAAAAATATATATGTTTATTCAAATCATTAAAGAAGGTTATATATAACTTGACACGTCACTTGTCTACGAAACATACATTTTCAGCAATAAAGTGTACGAATATATGAAACGCATGATATATTAAAAAATGGTAAACACAGCTTGCAAATGATGCTCATCAAGAGTGTACGGATGATGATGAAATCCGACGCGTTTCAGGTGAAAACAACTTTTCTAAGGGGCATGTAAATGGAGTTGTATGATTTCCAGCTTAGAAGTTCTAAACGATGAGAAAGCAGTGTAGGGTAAAACCAATGGAAGACGAACAAGGGGAGGTGTAGTAACGCTACCCCAATTGAAACACCAGGGGTGCCACCACCGCCAAGTCTCGAAAGATCTCACAAGGGTCCCGGCTAAAGCAGGCCAGTCAATTGTCCCTCAGTATATGGGATAGATCTAACTGTATCTGAGAGTATATCAATGTTTAGGTAAGGAGCTTTACTTTCGGAAAACATGTTACAAAGGCATGAAGGCTTTGCCTGATACAAAGGCAAGCTACACAATGAAAAGATAGATCTGCAAATCTTCATTTAAAAAAAGTTTACCTTCAAACAGGGAATGTTTTCCATTTTTCAGATATGTTTGTGTCTAAATATAACGTTGGAGGAACTTTTCTTTTCTAATGACCCATCTCTTACCCGGTGCAGAGTGTTCTGGTGAATCCTGACACTAGGGGAGTGCTGGAATTTGATCAAAGTCACTGCGGGGATGGCTAATTGCCATACTTCTGCTCTGATCTTTAATTAAACATCATTAATACCGTCTGATTTAAATGCAGCCCTTCAGAATTCCTGCTTGTGTTTCATCCTGGATTCTCAGTAAATTTTCAGAATGGGGAGCTTGGTGTTGGATTGAAGATATGACTTTTTGTAGTGCTAGTTTTATTTTTAAAGTAGAACTCCAATTTTGTTTTCTTTGGATACCCCCCATATAAAAATAAATTCCCAATTTCTACCCACACTTTTTATACTCTGGTGCAATCTCTGGTTTCATCCTGAGCCCCATGCCAGCAGTCCTCTTTGGGTAGAATGACATGGCTGTCATTCTGCCCATTTCCTGGGAACCCAACCTGTCATTTGGGGTGTGTCATCATGCAGGCTGGGCGCACAGTACACCGGGACTGAGTGGCACTCACCAGAGGAAGACGAAGCTGCCTTGATGTCACCAGACCAGCTAGAAGACTGCAGGAATGTTATATTCATGTGTCTCCCTCTAGTGTTTCCTTAGTTTATTGAATGCAGTGAATTTCACTTTGTAAAGAATACGTAATCACAAGCAAACATATAAAAAAAAAAAAGTATTTTTGCTTGCACTTGATTGGATGGTAGAAGTCAGCAGAGCTTCACCTCATTTACTAAACTAAGGGAAAATTCTCTTCAAAGTAAACAACCTACAATATTTGCCTTTATCATAGCTCACTGTCCCTGATTTGGAACAAAGTCCCTCTGTCCCGCTTTCCTCCTCAGTTATGATTAAGCGAATGTGATTCGTGAATTGCGTCAACTGCTCCGTTGTTCGTCTATCAGCCCATGATGTTTGTTACTTTGGAATAATCTTCATTCAAATAAATCAATTGATTTTTTTCATGTCTGAGTGCGGTCTACTTTCTTTTGTGATTAGGGGTACGATATACCCAATACCCATTCACATGGGGGGGGGGGATCTGGGGACCCTCTTGGTAAAAAGGGCTTCCAGATTCTGATAAGCACCCCACCCGCAGACCCCAACAACCACAGCCTAGGGTTAGGGGAAGAAGCCCTTATCCCCATCAAAACCTTGGCTCCACCGCCTAAGTAAAGGAGGTCTTACTGTTAACCACTTGCCGACCGCTCACGTTGCTGTTACTGCAACAGAGCGGCTCGGCTGGGTCCAGCGACGTAGACCTAGGTCACTGGATTCCTCCCTCTCTCGGCAGGACACGCCATAGGCTCGCTACTGCTGTATTCAGACACAGCGGGAGTCGGGCCAGTGGAGGAGAGGTGGTGATTGTCGGGGAAAGAGTGAGGAAATCCGCCCGCTTTGTCTCCTCTGTGACAGGCAGGGACAGGTCACAAGACTCAGCATAGCTGAACCTGCGATCTGTGTCTGTGTCACACAATCCCCTCCCCCCACACACGTCAGTAAGCATGAGGCATACATTTAACCCCTTGATCTCTAACAGTGTTAACCCCTTCACTGCCAGTGTCATTATTACAGTAACAGTGCATATTTATATTTATTTACACTGATTAATGTAGTAATGTCACTGGTCCCCCCAAAAGTGTCCAAAATGTCAGTTAGGGGTCCGATCTGTCCGCCGCAATGTTGCAGTCCCGCAAAAAAAACGCAGATCGCCGCCATTACTAGTAAAAAAAAAAAAAACAATAAAAATTACAAATCTTTCCCGTAGTTAGTAAACACAAACCTATCAAAATATGCTTATTGTGATTTTTTTTTACCAAAAATATGTAGCAGAAAACAAATTGGCCTAAAATGTTAAAAAAATTTGATTTATACATTTTTTTGGGGGAATGTTTTATATCAGAATGTGAAAAATATTGTTTTTTTTTTCAAAATAGTCGCTCTTTTTTTCAAAAATTAAAAATTGCACAGGTGATCAAATACCACCAAAAGAAAGCTCTATTTGTGGGGGGAAAAAAAGACATAAATTTAATTTGGGTACAGCGTCACACGAATGCGCAATTGTCCGTTAAAGTAACGCAGTGCCGAATCACAAAATATTGCCTGGTCAGGAATGGGGTAAAATCTTCCGGTCTTAAAGTGGTTGAAAATACGCTCATTGAGAATTTGTTTGTCAAAGACATGTAGCTAAATACATTTTGGCCTAAATATATGACAACAATTTAATATATTGGATATTTTTTAACTGTCAAAGTAGAAAATGTCAATTTTTTCGCAAAATTTTCGCTCTTTTTTTATTAAAATCGCAAAAAATGAAAAGCGCAGAGGTGATCAAATACCACCAAAAGAATGCTCTGTATGTGAGAAAAAAAGGACATACATTTTGTTTGGGTACGGTGTTGCATGACCGCGCAATTGTCAGTTAAATTTGCGTAGTGCCAAGTTGAAAAAAGTGGCCTGGACGTTAAGCAGGAAAATCCTCCGGTCTTAAAGTGGTTAAAGAATACAAATCATTTAACTTAAAAATCATTTAACTTTTCTTCATTTATGTTCTTTTTCTAAATGTATTTTAAGTTTGTCTAAACTTTTTACCGTGCTGCAAATTGATTGAGACTTCTGGGAGATCACTGAGGGGTTCATATTAAACAAGTGATATTTGTGCTTCTGTAAGCGGTTAAATGGTTTTACCCATAGCCGTTTAATAGCTGTGCGCTCCCCTCGGGCACTTTCTGCTCTGCCAATTTGCTGGTGTCATCTAGAATGAGTAAGCCACTGTTTGATAACATTATCTGGAGAAGCGGCTCATGCTGATTGGTTTTAACCTAGTTTTTGAATGACAAGCGCAAACCTTTCATTCTTCTTCCTCCAAAATTTGGGTTTATGTAATCGTCTTGAAAAGCATTCATTAATGTCAGTAAAATTCCATTGCGCTCAGCAGAATGAGACTGACAGAAGTTAAAGGGAGATAGTATTTATTTGCTGCACCTCAATCTCCTGCATGACCCGTTCTAATGAATGGCATCAGACGTATTTGCTTCTACGCTTCATTAAAATAAATATGAGCTGATTAAAGAGGCAAACAATTCCAATTTCTATTGATCTATTAGGTAAGCAGGGCTACCTCTAAATAAAAAGTACAGATTTTATTTTTTTTTATATTTCTAAGTATAGTAAAACTCATTAGACAAGTTAAAGCCGGATTAACCACTTCAGCTCCAGAAGGTTTACCCCCCTTCATGACCCGGCCATTTTTGGGATACGGCACTGGGTTACTTTAAATGACAATTGCACAGTTGTGCCACACTTAACCCAAATACAATTGATGTCCTTTTTTTCCCCACAAATAGAGCTTTTTTTTGGTGGTATTTGATCACCTCTGCAGTTTTTATTTTTTTTATAAGAAAAGCGAATTTTAAAAAAAACAACAAAAAAAAAAAAATATTTTTTACATTCTGCTATAAAGCACATCCAATAATCAAAATTAAAAAAATCTATTTCTTCATCAATTTAGGCCAATATGAATTCTGCTACATATTCTTGTAAAACAAAGTCTAAATAAACTAATATTGATTAGTTTCGGCAAAAGTTTTAGTGTCTACAAACTATGGGAGAGACTTATGGAATTTTTATTTATTTATTTATTCATTTATTTTTACTAGTAATGGTGGTGAACAACGACTTATTGCGGCAGACAAATCGTACACCTGACACTTTTTGGGGACCAGTGACATAATACAGTGATCAGTGTCATTAGTACAATGATCAGTGAAACTATGCACTGTCACTGTACTAATAACACTGGTAGGGAAGGGGTTAACATCAGGGGCGAGCAGAGAGTTAAGTGTGTCCCTAGGGGGTGCTTTCTAACTGTGTGTGTGTGGGGGGGGTGCTTGTACTGTGGGAAGACAGAGATCCATTTTCCTGCTTAGCAGAAATACAGGATCTCTGTCTTCCCTTGTCACAGAATGGCGGTCTGCATTGTTTACATAGGCAGATCACAGTTCTGCCTCTCTCTCGGGAGCAATTGGCTCCCGAGAGAGAGCCGCTGATTGGCTCTCGCTGTGTCCGATCGCAGCAGGAGCGGGTCACCGGCGTACGGCTTACCTGTACACAATTCTGCGCACAGGAGCTGCCATCCCACAATAAATATATGTGGAGCGGTCAGCAAGGGGGTAAACCCAAAACTAAAAATGTAATATATTGCATCTTACCAATAAAGATGAAACTCCAGCTAACACTTTATAAGCAGTTACAGCAAACTGTTTTTTTTTTCTTTTGGGATGAGGACCAGTTCACACCACATGTAGTCCAGTGTGTTTTTTTTTCTTTTTCCTGCATCAAAAACGCATGGAAAGAAGGATATATGGTTTCCAATGGCATAGTTCACACCAGTGCGGTCAGTTCCAGGGTTTACCAGTTCCGTAAACAAAAAGTAGAATCTGCTGCATTTTTCCTGCACTGGACTGTACTGGAAGGCTGGAATGTATTAAAAAACGCACCAAACCCCAGTACAGTGAAATAAAAAGTAACGCGTTAAAAACACAAATGCAGAAATACATTTGGAGTGCGTTTTTGTGGGGTGAACCAGCCCTAAAGGTTTTACATACAGCTGCAAGAAAAAGTATGTGAACCCTTTGGAATGATATGGATTTCTGCACAAATTGGTCATAAAATGTGATCTGATCATCATCTAAGTCACAACAATAGACAGTCTGCTTAAACTAATAACACACAAAGAATGAAATGTTGCCATGTTTTTATTGAACAAACCATGTAAACATTCACAGTGCAGGTGGAAAAAGTATGTGAACCCTTGGATTTAATAACGTTTCCTGTAGTTGCAAATTAGACGTGCACAACGGCCAGGAGTAATTCTTGACCATTCCGCTTTACAGAACTGTTTCAGTTCAGCAATATTCTTGGGATGTCTGGTGTATATCGCTTTCGTGAGCTCATGCCACAGCATCTCAATCGGCTTGAGGTCAGGACTCTGACTGGGCCACTTCAGAAGGCGTATTTTCTTCTGTTTAAGCCATTCTGTTGTTGATTTACTTCTATGCTTTGGGTCATTGTGCTGTTGCAACACCCATCTTCTGTTGAGCTTCAGCTGGTAGACAGATGGCCTTAAGTTCTCCTGCAAAATGTCTTGATAAACTTGGGAATTAATTTTTCCTCCGATTAAGGCAATCCGTCCAGGCCCTGACGCAGCAAAGCAGCCCCAAACCATGATGCCCCCACCACCATACTTCACAGTTGGGATGAGGTTTTGATGTTGGTGTACTGTGCCTCTTTTTCGCCACACATAGTGTTGTGTGTTTCTTCCAAACAACTCAAGTTTGGTTTCATCTGTCCACAGAATATTTTGCCAGTATTGCTGTGGAACATCCAGGTGCTCTTGTGCAAACTGTAAACGTGCAGTAATGTTTTTGTTTGGACAGCAGTGGCTTCCTCTGTGGTATCCTCCCATGAAATCCATTCTTGTTTAGTCTTTTACGTATTGTAGATTCGCTAACAGGGATGTTAGCATTTGCCAGTGACTTTTGTAAGTCTTTAGCTGACACTCAAGGATTCTTCTTCACCTCATTAACCACTTTACCACCGGAGGATTTTGCTGTCTTCCGTCCAGGCCACTTTTTGCGATTCGGCGCTGTGCGAATTTAACTGACAATTGCGCGGTCGTGCGACGCCGTACCCAAACGAAATTTACGTCCTTTTTTTCCCACAAACAGAGCTTTCCTTTGGTGGTATTTGATCACCTGTGCGATTTTTACTTTTTGCGCTATAAACAAAAAAATAGCGTTTATTTTGAAAAAATAACAATATTTTTCACATTTTTTTTATATGAAATTCCCCCCCAAAAAAATGTAAAAATCAAATTTTTTTAAAATGTTTGGCCAATTTGTTTTCTGCTACCTATGTTTGGTAAAAAAAATCGCAATAAGCGTATTTTGATTGGTTTGCGCAAAAGTTATTGCGTTTACTAACTAAGGGAAAGATTTCTGTCATTTTTGGTGTTTTTTTTTAACGCGTAATGGTGGCGATCTGCGATTTTTTTTTTTGCGGGACTGCGACATTGCGGCGGACAGATCGGACCCTTGACTGACATTTTTGACACTTTTGGGGGTACCAGTGACATTACTACAGTAATCAGTGCTATATATATGCACTGTTACTGTAAAAATGACACTGGCAGGGAAGGGGTTAATTTTATTGGAGAGGGAGGGGTTAATATATGCCTGGTGCCTACTGACGTGTGGGGGGGGGGAGGTGACTGAGTGACAGAAGGACAGATCGGATGTCCAGCTATGCTGAACACTCCGATCTGTCAGTCCCTGTCACTATGGAGATCCGCCCGCTCTGTTTACACAGGCGGGCGGATCTCCTCACTCGATTCCCCGACGATCGGGGCAGAGCAGCGGCGATCGCCGCTGCTCCTCCCCTGGCCCAACTCCCGCTGTGACTGAACACAGCGGGAGCGAGCCTCCGGCGGCGCACGAGCGCCGCCCACAAGGGGCAGAGTCCAGCGACGTAGGTCTACGTCGCTGGACGGGATCGTGCCACATTGCCGCAGTAGCAGCAATGTGAGCAGGGCGGAAGTGGTTAAGCAGTCTGCGCTGTGCTCTTGCAGTCATCTTTACAGGACGGCCACTCCTAGGGAGAGTAGCAGCAGTTCTGAACTTTCTCCATTTATAGACAATTTGTCTTACCATGGACTGATGAACAGCAAGCCTTTTGGAGATACTTTTATAACCCTTTCCAGCTTTATGCAAGTCAACAATTCTTAATCGTAGGTCTTCTGATAGCTCTTTTGTGCGAGGCATTATTCACACATACCTCCCAACCGTCCCGAAATCCGCGGGACTGTCCTGCAATTTGAAGTGAGTCCTGGAGTCCCGCGGAGCTGGGCTGAAGTCCCGGAAAATCTGGCCGGCCATCTCTGCTCCCCCCTCCTCCTCCCAGCTCTGCCTCCGTCTTCGGCTCCCGATCCTGCTTCTCAGCGGTCCTAAAGTCGGCGGCTCCGTGTCATGTCAGTTCTCGGCGGCTCCTGTTCCTGCCTCTAAGCTGCCCCGATGAAGGGTCTTACTTGTGAAAGGTAAGAGGAATCCTTTTGGCTTGGAGCTGAGTGAAGTGCTGTGAAACTCCTCGGCTCCATGCTACAGTCCTGACACAGTCCTGAGAGCTGGGGGGGGGCATTACTAAGAGAGGAGGGGGAAATGGGGAAAGAGCTGGGGGGCACTAGTAAGAGGGGAGGGGGGAATTGGTGAGAGAACCTGGGGGGGGCATTTTATAAGAGCAGAGGGGGAGTTGATGAGAGAGATGGGAGGGCATTGGTAAGAGAGGAGGGGGAAATAGTGAGAGAGAAGGGGGGCACTAGTAAAAGAGGAGGGGGATAGTGAGAGAGCTGGGGTAGGACACGAGTAAGAGATGAGGGGGGGCAGTGAGAGAGTTGGGGGGTTATTAGTAAGAGAGGAGGGGGGATTGATGAGAGAGTTGGGGGGTTATTAGTAAGAGAGGAGGGGAGAATTGGTGATAGAGTTGGGGGGTAATTAGTAAGAGAGGAGTGGGAATTGGTGAGAGAGTTGGGGGGCATAAGTAAGAGAGGAGGGGGAATTGGCGAGAGAGCTGGGGGCATAAGTAAGAGAGGAGGGGGGAATTGGTGAGAGAGTTGGGGTGGTTAGTAAGAGGGGGGGATTGGTAATAGAGCTGGGGGGCATTAGTAAGAGAGGAGGGGGAATTGGTGAGAGAGTTGGAGGCATTAGTAAGAGAGGAGGGGGGAATTGGTGAGAGAGCTGGGGGGCATTAGTAAGAGGGGAGGGGGGAATTGGTGAGAGAGTTGGGGGGGCATAAGTAAGAGAGGAGGTGTAATTGGTGAGAGAGATGGGGGTCATTAGTAAGAAAGGAGGGGGAATTGGTGAGAGAGCTGGGGGGGGGGGGAATTGGTGAGAGAGCTGGGGGGGGGCATTAGTAAGAGAGGAGGGGGGAATTGATGAGAGAGCTGGGGGGGCATTAGTAAGAGAGGAGGGGGAATTGATGAGAGAGCTGGGTGGGGCATTAGTAAGAGAGGAGGGGGAATTGGTGAGAGAGCTGGGGGGGGCATTGCTGAGAAATCTAGGGTGGGGGGCAATGGTGAGAGAGCTGGGGGGGCATTTGTGAGAGGTGAGAAAGCTGGGGGGCATTAGTGAGAGCTAGGAACATTGGTAAGAGAGCTGGGTTTTTTTTTAGCACACCCCTTAAGCCCCTACCATGAAAACTTTAGCCACACCCACATTTTGCCATTTTTGCACGCGCCGCAGCTCACTTACTCCCTCAATTGTCCCTCATTCTGAAGTTCAAAAGTTGGGAGGTATGTTGATATCAGGCAATGCTTCTTGTGAAAAGCAAACCCAGAACTGGTGTGTGTTTTTATAGGGCAGGGCAGCTGTAACCAACACCTCCAATCTCATCTCATTGATTGGACTCCAGTTGGCTGACATCTCACTCCAATTAGCTCTTGGAGATGTCATTAGTCTAGGGGTTCACAAACTTTTTCCACCTGCACTGTGAATGTTTACATGGTGTGTTCAATAAAAACATGGCAACATTTCATTCTTTGTGTGTTATTAGTTTAAGCAGACTGTGATTGTCTATTGTTGTGACTTAGATGATGATCAGATCACATTTGATGACCAATTTGTGCAGAAATTCATATCATTCCAAAGGGTTCACATACTTTTTCTTGCAGCTGTAAATAAAATAAAAAAAGCTGACCATTGTAAACCCCCCTCTTAGTAGTAAATAGTTTGTTTCATCTCTGTAAACTGCAGAACAGCTTGTTCTGTTAATTAACAGCAGACTTACTGGATCACCAGGTAAAGATAAAGGAAAGAAAACCTAAAAAAGAAAACAAATGCAGCCATCACATCTAAGTATTGGTAACCTGCAGCATATTAAATGCCTTCTTTTAGGTTTAATGCCATTTTAAAGATGAACCCTCTGCAGATATAAGAGAGACAAATGAACACAGCTCTATTTTTCTTAGAACATTGTTATATGTATGTTGAATAACACTTGGTATCCACATTTTGCAGTCCCAGTACAGTAGATCTCAGACTGGGAGATGGAGAAGGGGAACAAGGAGCCACTGAGGTGTGCTGCAATCCTCATGTATAATCAAGGGACATACTGATAGATGGAGAGTGCAGAGTGCAAAAACAGAGTTCATGAATCTGCTGCCTCTTCTTTCACTGTCTATTCACCGGCTAGGGGTGGGACAAGACCTACAGTCAGGTCCATAAATTTTGGGACATCGACACAATTCTAATCTTTTTGGCTCTATACACCACCACAGTTGATTTGAAATTAAACAAACAAGATGTGCTTTAACTGCAGACTTCCAGCTTTAATTTGAGGGTATTTAGATCCAAATCAGGTGAACGGTGTAGGAATTTACAACAGTTTGTATATGTTCCTCCCACTTTTTAAGGGACCAAAAGTAATGGGACAATTGGCTGCTCAGGTGTTCCATGGCCAGGTGTGTGTTATTCCCTCATTATCCCATTTACAAGGAGCAGATAAAAGGTCCAGAGTTCATTTCAAGTGTGCTATTTGCATTTGGAATCTGTTGCTGTCAACTCTCAATATGAGATCCAAAGAGCTGTCACTATCAGTGAAGCAAGCCATCATTAGGCTGAAAAAAACAAAACAAACCCATCAGAGAGATAGCAAAAACATTAGGTGTGGCCAAATCAACAGTTTGGAACATCCTTAAAAAGAAATAATGCATCGGTGAGCTCAGCAACACCAAAAGACCCGGAAGACCATGCAAAACAACTGAGGTGGATGACCGAAGAATTATTTCCCTGGTGAAGAAAACATCCTTCACAACAGTTGGCCAGATCAAGAACACTCTCCAGGAGGTAGGTGTATGTGTGTCAAAGTCATCAATCAAGAGAAGACTTCACCAGAGTGAATACAGAGGGTTCATCACAAGATGTAAACCATTGGTGAGCCTAAAAAACAGGAAGGCCAGATTAGAGTTTGCCAAACATTATCTAAAAAAGCCTTCACAGTTCTGGAACAACATCCTATGGACAGATGAGACCAAGATCAACTTGTACTAGAGTGATGGGAAGAGAAGGGTATGGAGAAGGAAAGGAACTGCTCATGATCCAAAGCATACCACCTCATCAGTGAAGCATGGTGGTGGTAGTGTCATGGTGTGGGCATGTATGGCTGCCAATGGAACTGGATCTCTTGTATTTATTGATGATGTGACTGCTGACAAAAGCAGCAGGATAAATTCTGAAGTGTTTTGGGGAATATTATCTGCTCATATTCAGCCAAATGCTTCAGAACTCATTGGATGGCGCTTCACAGTGCAGATGGACAATGACCCGAAGCATACTGCGAAAGCAACCAAAGAGTTTTTTTAAGGGAAAAAAGTGGAATGTTATGCAATGGCCAAGTCAATCAACTGACCTGAATCCGATTGAGCATGCATTTCACATGCTGAAGACAAAACTGAAGGGAAAATGCCCCAAGAACAAGCAGGAACTGAAGACAGTTGCAGTAGAGGCCTGGCAGAGCATCACCAGAGAGGAAACCCAGCGTCTGGTGATGTCTATGCGTTCCAGACTTCAGGCTGTAATTGACTGCAAAGGATTTGCAACCAAGTATTAAAAAGTGAAAGTTTGATTTATGATTGTTAATCTGTCCCGTTAATTTTGGTCCCTTAAAAAGTGTGAGGCACATATACAAACTGTTGTAATTCCTATACCGTTCACCTGATTTGGATGTAAATACCCTCAAATTAAAGCTGAAAGTCTGCAGTTAAAGCACATCTTGTCTGTTTTATTTCAAATCCATTGTGGTGGTGTATAGAGCCAAAAATATTAGAATTGTGTTGATGTCTCAATATTTATGAACCTGACTGTATATGTGTCACTTAGGCTGGGTTCACATATATGTGAATTGGATGCGTTTTAAACCGCATCCAATTTGCATAACATGTGAATGTGACCAGCTTTCAATTAAGCCGATTCACACATGTGCGGGGCGGCCGCAGTGCGGTTTTGAAAATGGTCCTGTGCGTTTTTGGGTCCGGTTCAAGTGCAAATTCAGGGAAAAATTTGCACCTGAACCTGTGGACAGAAACACACCGGACTGCAGACTGCAAACTGCATGAACCGTATGTGAACCCTGCCTTAAAGTGATACTACACAATATCCTAATTCTCCAAAAATAATCCATGCACATCCATTACTAATTGCTTAATGCCTATAATCTATTTTTTTTATGAAATTGTTATTTGCTGTATTTTTTTTAGATAGAATTGCATACTTGAATAGATTTTTTTTTCTTTTAAATTATTTTTCTTTTTTTTCTTTTCTTTTAAACCCACTTAAACTTTAGCAGGGAGAAATCAGACAGGGCTGTAGTATGTGGAATGGATAGACAGAAGTACAAATTCTGTGACAGGTATAACCATCTGAATAACTATTTAGCCATCTGAATTGTTTAACTTTTAGTTGTACTTTAGTCGACTAAAATAATGTTAATTTAGTTGGAAAATATTTTAGTCGGAGAAATTTGCACTGGTTGGCTGTCATGGAGGTCCTCTTGTTTCAATGCTTTCTGAGCCCCTGACCAAAAACCTAGCATGCCCGCACTGAAATCAGATTGAAATCAGAACTCCTAAATTAAAAAAAAGAAAACAGACTAAACAAAAAAAAAAAAATGTGTCTATACATTATGTCTTTATATAGTTACATAGTTAGGTTGAAAAAAGACAAAAGTCCATCTAGTTCAACCAACAAAAGGAAAAAAAAAAACATATAATCCTATATACACAATCCTATACCCACAGTAATCCAGAGAATGGCAAAATACCCCAGCAAAACATGATCCAATTTTCTACAGCAGGGGAATAAAATCCTTCCTGATCCCCAAAAGGCAATTGGATATTCCCTGGAGTATCTCTATCTATAAATGTTAGTATCCGGGTATAATGTGTACATTTAGGAAAGAATCCAGGTTTTTTTTTTAAATCTACTGAGCTGGCCAGAACCAGCTCTGGAGGGAGTCTATTCATTGGCTGAACTACCAGGGGTGCAGCAGTCGCACTTGCTCAGGCCCTAGAGTTCTGCCACTGAAGGGGGGCGTCGTGTGGTCGCCCCCGGCTGCTGCTGGGGGGGGGGGGGGGCTGAGCTAAGCGGCATCCTCTTCACTGGAGCCTTGACCGCCCCACCTATCTAATCTATGTGCGGAGGCGGTGGAGGTGGACACTGACAGAGTAAGCTGACACCAATAGAGTGAAAGGGGGAGGAGCTCTCCTCTCTGCAAGGAGACCCGTGACACACAGGCATCTCTGGAGGTACATGAGCACTGAGGGGGAATCGATGACCAAGTAAGTAACTTCCAAATGTCAGTGCAACGGATCCCATCCTCCACTACCTCTGCCTCTTACATCTACAACAGAGGCGATGGGGGATAGAGATGAGCTCTGTGGTGGTGGTGAGGGGTTATGGCACCACCACTGCCACTAATCCATCCCCCCTCACTGCTACTAGTGCCACCCCCCTCACCACCACAGCTGACACTAATCCCACCCCTCTCACTGCCACTGATCCCACCCCCTTCACCACCATCGCTGCCACTGATCCCACCCCCTCACCACCACCACTTCTGCCACTAATCACCCCCCTCACCACCACCACCGCTGCCACTGATTCCACTCCCTTCACCACCACCACCGATGCCACTAATCACCCCCCTCACCACCACCGCTGCCACTGATCCCACTGCCTTCCCCACCACCACTAATCACCCCCCTCACCACCACTGCTGCCACTAATCAACCCCCTCACCACCACTGCTGCCACTGATCCCACTCCCTTCACCACCACTGCCACTGATCCCACCCCACTCACCACCACCGCTGCCACTAATCACCCCCCTCACCACCACCACTGCCACTGATCCCACTCCCTTCACCACAACTGTTGCCACTGATCCCACCCCCTCACCACCACCACTATCACTAATCCCACTCCCTTCACTGCCGCTGCCACTAATCCCACCTTCACCACCACCACCACTGCCACCAATCTCATTCCCTTCACCACCGCCACCGCTGCCAACGATCACCCCTCTCACCACCACCACTGTCACTAATCACTCCCTTCACCACCACCACCGCTGCCACCAATCACCCCCCTCACCACCACCGCTGCCACTGATCCCACTCCCTTCACCACCACCAGTGCCACTGATCCCACCCCCCTCACTTCCACCACCGCTGCCACTGATCCCACTCCCTTCACCACCACCGCTGCCACTGATCCCACCCCCCTCACCACCACCGCTGCCACTGATCCCACTCCCTTCACCACCACCGCTGCCACTGATCCCACCCCCCTCACCACCACCGCTGCCACTGATCATCCCCCTCATCACCACTACTGCCCCTGATCCCACCCTCTTCACCACCGCTGCTGCCACTAATCTCACCTCTTTTTCCCACCACCACTGCTACTCATCCCATCCCACCACAGCTGCCACTGATCCCACCACCCTCACCACCACCACCGCTGCCACTAATTCCACCCCCTTCACCACCACCACTGCCACTCATCCCACCCCCTTCACCACCATCACTGCCCTTCATCTCACCCCCTTCACCACCACTGCTACTTATCCCATCCCACCACCACCACTGCTGCCACCCATCCCATCTCACAACCACGGCTGCAACCCATCCCATCACCACTGCTGCCACTCATCCCATCCCATTCCACTACACTGCTACTCATCCCATCCCACCACCGCTGCCCTACATCCCATCCAAACCCATCACCACTGCCACTCATCCCAGCCCTACATCCCATCCAAACCCATCACCACTGCCACTCATCCCATCCCACTGCTGCCACTCATCCCATCCCACCACCACTGACACTCATCCCATCCCACCACCGCTGCCACTCATTCCATCCCATCAACTGCTGCCACTCATCTCATCCCACCACAGCTGCCACTGATCTCACCCCTCCACCACCGCTGCCACTGATCCCATTCCACCCCCCCCCATCACTACCACCACCGCTGCGACTCATTACAACCCCATGCTCCAGGGGGTCCTTGCCTCACCCCTGTACACCTGGATAGGAGGGGCAGCGGGGCGGCATATAGAGGATCCAATCCCCTCTCTGCTGCAGGAGTTCCTCTATATGCTGCCCCTCCTATCCAGGTGTACAGGGGTGACGCATGGGGCTGGGTTGCCCTTCATGATTTCTTCCACCGGGGCCCTGAAGGTTCTAGTTACGCTTCCGAGTCTATTCCACATTTTTACAGCTATTACTGTGAAGAAACCTTTCTGTATTTGGAGATTAAATCTCTTTTCCTCCAGATGTAAAGAGTGCCCCCTTGTCCTCTGTGATGACCTTAAAGTGAATAACTCAACACCAAGTTCACTATATGGACCAGTTGTGTCATACATGTTGATCATATCCCCCTATTCTCCTCTTCGCAAGAGAGAATAAATTCATTTCCTCTAATCTTTCCCCATAGCTGACCTTTACATGCCTCTTATCAGTTTGATTGCCCTTCTCTGTACTTTCCCCGGTTCCTTGATTTCCTTTTTGTGAACTGGTGCCTAAAACTGAACTGCATATTCCAGATGAGGCCTTACTAATGATTTGTACAGGGGCAAAATTATCTCTCTTAATACAAGAAAGGATTTTGCTCACTTTGGAAACCACTGCTTGGCATTGGGTGGCATTAATAAGCTTATGATCTACCAGAACACCCAGATCCTTCTTCGCCATTGATTCCCCCAGTTGTTTCCCCCCTAGTATGTATGATGCATGCATCGTCTTAGCTCCCAAGTACATATTTTTACATTTATAAACATTAAACCTCATTTGCCACATAGTTGCCTAAAAAAACAGTACATTGAGGTTGGCTTGTTAGTTGGAGACATCCTGTAAGGCCGTTAATCCACTGCATAGCTTGGTGTCATCTACAAAGACTGAAATGGTACTTTTAATCCAGACCCTATATCATTTATAAATATATTAAAAAGTTAGGGGCCCAACACTGAACCTTGGGTACACCACTGATAACCTTAGACCATTCAGAGTATGAATCATTACTACTACTCTCTGAATTGCGTCTTTTAGCCAGTTTTTATCAATTTACAAACTGATCTTTCCAAACCTGTAGACTTTACCTTTAGCTGTGTGTGGGGAACTGTGTCAAATGATTTTCAAAATCCAAGGTCCACAGCCACGACACAAGTCTGACAACTTCTGTCTTTCATGAATCCATGCCGTCTGTTACCTAAATTATTATTATATTTTCAAGCAAGAACTCATCCACATGGTCTTTTATTAAACTCTCCAGTATCTTCCCAACTATAGAAGTTAACCTAACAGGTCTATAGTTACTAGTATAGTAATAAAAAAAAGACTTTGATCCCACTTAAATATAAGCACCTTATGCCAACCCAGTGGTACTATTCCAGTCCTTAAAGAGTCCCTAAAAATGAGAAACATAGGCTTTGAAATGACAGAGCTCAATTCTTTTAAGATCAGTGGGTATATGCCATCCAGTCCATGTGCTTTTTTCACCTTTATTCTGTCTATATATTTCTGGACCATATCTATTTTGAGCCATTGTATATCATTTGGGGGCTGTGTAAATATCATCCCTATTATGGACATGCTCTCCCCCATGCTCCTTTGTATACAAAGAGCTGTAGAAAGTATTTAATGCATTTGCCTTCTCCTTGTCCCCAGTCACCCACTCCAGATTATTTTGTAAAAGGCCTACATGCTCAGAACTTTTTTTCTATTAATATAATTAAAGAATTATTTGGGGTCTGTCCTTCAGTCTTTTGTAATCTGTTGTTCGTATTAAATTTCTGCAGCCTTGATTTCCTTTTCATATATTCTGTTGTATTCTTTGTAACATTTAAACGATGATAGTGTTCCTTCATTTTTGTATTTTTTAAAAGCTCTTATTTTCTAACTTTGGCCGTGAGCTACATAGGTTTTATTTTTAGCCTTTAAAAAGTATTGCCCATGGGAATAAACTTTGCAGTGTGTTTACATAAAGTTGTTTTAAAGAATTCCCATTTCTGTTCTGTGTTCATCGATGTCAATATCCCTTCCTAGTCTAAGACTTGGAGAGCAGCCCTCTTCCTTGAAAATTTTGCTCTCTTAAATTTAAGTGTTTTTATATTTCTACTATGTGCTTGTTGCTTACAACTTACATTAAATGAAATCATGTTATGGTCACTGCTACCCAGATGTTCTTTTATATGAACATTAGTAATAAGCTCTGCATGGTTTGGGATTACAAGGTCCAGCAGAGCAGCATTTCTAATTGGGGCCTCTATGAACTGTACTATAAAATTTTCTTGTAATAGGTTTATACATTTTGCACTTTACCTGTTCCTGGAGTGCCATTACTTCAGTCAATTTCAGGTTGGTAAAAATGCTCCATTATTATTACTGTCCCAGCCCTTGCAGATCTTTCTATCTGTGTTATATCTATTGTAATCTACTGTAATCCTTTTTATTGTAGGTGTTCCACAACAGTACAGATTGATTTTCCATTATCATTGCTGTCGGTAACTATACAAAGTAAAATTAGTAAAGCTGACCACAGCAGGGTGTATATCTCCTGAGTACGACAAGCCCGAAGACATCTGCCCGTCCTCACACGTGACACATTAGTACAAGCGCCCTCTGTGATCCTTCCCCGACAGGCAAAGCAGCACGTGTGTTACTTTAATTCTTTTACTTGCTTCATAGCAAAGGAAAAGATCAAATCTTCTCGCAGGGGTAAGTTCTGATGATTTGAAGAACTTCTCTGTGTGCTATTATATGCCTTCAACCATCTTCTAACATAACCAGAAATAACCAAGTAATTGTAAGTGAAAATCAGACACATCTCCTGATTTTATTTGGCTGTTTATGTTCTAACAAGTATTATTAGTAGAGACAGTCTATAACAAGCAAAAGAACATGGATTGGTTTCTTTAACCCGCATGATTCCAGCAAAGGATTGCTTGCTAGTAGTGCAGGGTGGGACCAGGTGAGCCTACAACAGAATAGAGGTTTCTGTTGTATGGGGGGAAGACGCCAAACTACGCCCCCTTTTCCCCAGATGTGTGTGCCCACGATTGCCCTCTGCAATTGGGGCCTATAATACTAGTACTACAGAGTTTCTTCTGCCAGTCTAACCGTTGACAGAAAAAAAACGTTCGCTGGCATTTTCTCCCTAGTGCCGGTACCCTTTTCTGACTGTTCTTCCCATACCCCTAAGTACACCACTCTTGGAGACAATGAATCTCACCATCGTTGCTCCTCTGCTCAGGCTCCTCCTGTCAGGTAGGGCAGCCTCCAAGCAGCATGATGGGTCAGCAGGGTCCCATCTTTTTTAGATCTTTAGTGAGACCTTATTTGGAATACGGTGTCCAGTTCTGGAGACCTCACTTACAAAAAGATATTGATAAGAATCCAGAGCTGGGTAGCAAAAATGGTGAAAGGTCTGGGGAATAAAACATATCGAGAGCGACTTCAAGAGGAAGTAAACCGTTTTTTTTTTTTTCCTGGCCTGCAAAGTAAAGCCATACTGTGCTAGTATGCTTCTGCTGGAGGCCGCATCTTTTTCAGCCGTCTTCCTTCTGGGGCCACCGGTCATGGCACAGGGCTCTGAAGAAATGGCACGGGTGGCTGTTCTTTAAGAGGGGATGCGCAGATGACATCACCGGCTGCATATACAGTAAAGATCTCCTAAATGGTGCACATTTAGGAGATATTTACGGTACCTATAGGTAAGCCTTATTATAGGCTTACCTAGAGGTACAAACAATCGATGAAAGTTTACTTTCACTTTCAGGAACTTAATATGTACAGTCTGGAGGAAAGAAAGGAAATGGAGACATGATTGAAACTTTAAAATACATCAAGGAGGGTAAATAAGTTTCAGGAGTGCAGGTTTTTTCAATATGAAACCAAAATCAAGAACACAAGGACATGCTTTAACTGGAGGAAAATTCAAAAGTTGAGGCTTGGACTAAACTTCCATCAGAGTGAGACAGTCAACAGTAAATGGCTTCAACATGCTTGGGAAAACATAGATCTATACTCTACTAGACAAAAAAGGTAATAACTTACCAACCAGCCGCCGTCGATATACAGCGGCAGGTTCCCTCGAATCACCCTACCTGTACGGCGGTATGCAGGAGTGATCCTGGGGGCATGCGCGCGCCCCCATTCCCCAGCAGGGAAGCTTATTCATGGGGCTGGAGGCCGCGATTGCTGTCAGGCACCTGTGATCGCTACCCCTGGAGAGAGAACAGCGGTCTGCTGTTGTAAACACAGTAGACCATTGTTCTCTCTGGAATAAATACAGAGCTCCTGTGTTCCTTCTATTTAGGAACACAGGTCTCTATGTTGATTTCATAAGCCCACCCCCACACAGTTAGAAAACACCCCCTAGGCTCACATTTAACCCTTTGATCCCCCCTGGGTTAAACCCCTTCCATGCCAGCGTCATTAGTACAGTAACAGTGCATATTTTTAGCACTGATTACTGTACTTATGTCATTGGTCCCCCCCAAAAGTGTCAAAAATGTCAGTTAGGGGTCCGGTTTGTCTGCCACAATTTCGCAGTCCTGATAGCTGCCATTACTAGTAAACAAAAAAAATCTAAAATATGCTTATTGGGATTTTTTTTTACCAAAAATATGTAGCAGAATACAAATTGGCCTAAAATGATAAAAAAAAATGTGATTTTTACAATTTTTTTTGGGGGGGAATGTTATATAGCAGACATTTGTAGTGTGATATCGGCGTGGAGAGAGATACAACAGAGCTCTGTTCAGTGCTACTAAAGAGTTAGTATGCTTTAGTGTGCTATTATAATTCTTTTGTCAGTGTAGAGAAGCCGTCATTAAATGGCGGCCCACGGTCCAAACACAGACCGAACGATGCTCCTGCCTAGCCCGTCAGGTCGCCAGTGTACAGTGCCACATCCCCACTCCACAGTCATTGGTTGCTGGGACAACGAACGTCCCTGCAACCAATGACATTGTGTGTGTGCCCCGCCCCCTGCTGTTTACTCTTTCACAGCTCCCGGCCAGGCCCTCAGGTGAGATGTGACGTTATGTCCCCGCCCCCTGCTGCTTGTCATCTCTTCCTCTCTCACTCAGCCAGGCACAAGGTATGATGTGATATGCCTGCCCCGCCTCCTTCAGCAGAACTCCTGCCACAGCTCTCAAAGCCTCGGTGTAGCTTGTTATCTCTGTTAGTTCCCGCTCCCTGCCTGTTTCAAGGTATGTGGGGTGTTTACAGGGGCACGATGATGGGCACATTTACTCTTAATGTTCAGGGCACATTTAATGTAAGGTTCACTCTGATGGGCGCAACAAAATGTGCACAGCAGTGTGTTTCTTAACATAAAATATGCCCATTAGTGTGAACATTTACATAAAACAAAGGGCACTCTAATGGACATATTTTTTGTTAAGGGGCACTCTGATGGGCAAATTTTATGTTAAGGGGCGCTCTGATGGGCACATTTTGTTGTGCCCTTCAGAGTGAACCTTATATTAAATGTGCCCATCAGTGTGCCTCTTAAGCGAAAATGTGCCCATCAGAGTGCCCCTTATTTAATGTTAATGTTCACTCTGATGGGCACATTTTATGTTAAGGGGCACTCTGATGGGCACATTTTATGTTAAAGGGCACACTGATGGGCACATTTATTGTAAGGTTCACTCTGATGGGCATAACACAATGTGCCCATCAGATTGCCCCTTAACATAAAATGTACCCATCAGAGTGCCCCTTAATATAAATGTACCCATCAGAGTGCCCCTTAACATAAAATAAGGGGCATGCCGATGGACACATTTTATGGTAAAAGGGCACACTGATGGGCACATATTATGTTAAGGGGGCACTCTGATGGGCACATCTGATATGATGGGGGACACCTGATGTAAAGGGGCACTGTGATGGGCACACCTGATTTGATGGGGACACCTGATTTAAAGGAGCACACTGATGATGGCACCTAATGTAAGGGGGCACTCTGATGGGGACAAATGATGTAAGGGGGCACACTGATGGGAGACACCAGATGTAAGGGGGCCTTCTGATGAAGAAACCTGATGTAAGTGGGCACTTTGACAGGAATACCTGATGTAAGGGGGCAATCTGATGGGGACACCTTATATAAGAGGGTACTCTGACAGTGGCAACTGATTCATGGGGGGCACCCAATGTAATGAATTACTCTGGTAGGGGCACCTGATGTAAGGAGGAACACAACTGGGGACATTTACAGAGTATTACCAAAGTGTGTGGAGGAAACAGTAAGAAAAACACGGCTTGCGCCAAAAAAAGGAAAGAAGACACGTACAATTTTTCATTGTACAGACTTGTGATTCGGACCTCGGCTGGAAAAATTTTTTAGCGACCGGACCTCCTTCAATTTTAATTCATTACCCCTGGTGGAGAGTATCAATTTAGTATGAATCTAGTGATAAATCAGTCAGTGTGAGTGTAGTAAACGTTCATTTTTACTTTAGTGTGAATCTAGTGATAGTTCAGTGAGTGTAGTGAGTAACCATTCATCTTTACTTTAGCTTCAGTTTGTTTTGTCTGGGCAGGTTTACTGCATTATAGTTCAGTGCGTAAGTGCATGTTTAGGGAAGTATATTTCTGTGCATTACCGCACGTTTAAAAACAGTATATTTCTGTGCGTTACGTGCCGTTTAATGTAGTATATTTCAGTGGGTTACGTGCCGTTTACCACAGTATATTTCTGTGCGTTAGTGCGTGTTTAACCACTTAAGCCCCGGAGGATTTGGCTGCCCAAAGACCAGGCCCTATTTTGCGATTCGGCACTGCGTGATTTTAACGGACAATTGCGCGGTTGTGTACCCAAATGAAATTGACGTCCTTTTTTTCCCACAAACAGAGCTTTCTTTTGGTGGTATTTGATCCACTGTGCGATTTTTACTTTTTTGCGCTATAAACAAAAAAAGAGCGACAATTTTGAAAAAATAACACATTTTTTATATGAAATTCCCCAAAAAAATGTGAAAAATAATTTTTTTTTTTAACATTTTAGGCCAATTTGTTTTCTGCTACATATGTTTGGTAAAAAAAATCGCAATAAGCGTATTTTGATTGGTTTACGCAAAAGTTATTGCGTTTACTAACTAAGTGAAAGATTTTTGTCATTTTTATTGTTTTTTTTTTTTAACGAGTAATGGCGGCGATCTGCAATTTTTTTTGCCAGACTGCGACATTGCGGCGAACAGATCGGACCCTTGACTGACATTTTTGACACTTTTGGGGGTACCAGTGACATTACTACAGTAATCAGTGCTATAAATATGCATTGTTTCTGTAAAAATGACACTGGCAGGGAAGGGGTTAACTTTATTAGTAATCAAGGGGTTAAGTGTGTCCCTAGGGGCGTGCTTCTAACTGTAAATGGGCGTGGCTAGTGAGGTAACCACAGAGACATACAATCCTACATAGCAGGATCGTATGATCTCTGCAGTTAGATCAGGGAGAATGACAGGCGGCTTTGTTTACATCCGCTGCCTGCCTTTCTCCCTCTGCAACGGGAGATCGCGAATGACCGGCCAACATCGGGTCCGCCGGCCAACCGCGCGGACATCTCAGGCGAGCGACGTAGTACTACGTCACTTGGCATGTACGGGGCTGAGGTGGTTAAGGCAATAGATTTCAGTGCGTTATTGCACGTTTAACGCAGTATGTTTCTGTGCGTTAGTGCACGTTTAACACAGAATATTTCAGTGCATTGGTGCACGTCTAATGCAGTATATTTCTGTGCATTATTGCACGTTTAATGCAGTATATTTCAGTGCGTTACGTGCCATTTACCGCAGTATATCTCAGTGCAATAATGCACGTTTACCACAGTCTATTTATGTGCTTTACTGCACATTCAACGCAGTATATTTCAGTGCATTACTGCACGTTTAACGCAGTAGATTTCTGTGCGTTGGTGCACGTTTACTGCAATAAATTTCAGTGCATTACGTGCCGTTTAACACAGTATATTGTACAGCATATTGAACATACAGTAGTAGGGAGTATACAATAAAGTAAACAATAAAGTAAATGAATGGTCAACAATCAGTCTAGCATTAAAAAAATTAAGGAAAAAATTTGAGAAATGACCAGTTTAGTGGCATTTTTCTCATGCCACTCAGGATTTCAAAAAGAACATGCAATAACCTGAATAGAAGAAAAGAAAAAAGCAATCAAATGAAAATTATAAGAAAATAGATACTGGTCCTATACCCAACCCAGATCCTTCAACTGCATCTTCTCACCAACTAGTTTGGGATGTTGTTCGCCACCACAATGAGTCAATAAGAGAAAAATATGTATGCATTGATTAACTTTTACCAAATGTTTGGGGCAAGATATCTAACTTTACATCTGCAGTAATCTATCCAATACCAGATGAGCAGGAGCAAATCTCAGTGTATCCAGGCCAGCCATATGGAGTACAATTTGCGGTTTGCATGCCTATGTTGATTATGTCAGTTTTTCTCTTATTAATAAAGAAATTACCTGATCCATCCACTGTTTGACCATGGGAGCACGAGGAGATAGCCACATTTTAGCAATCTGTTTGCGGGCTACACATAA
Organism: Pelophylax lessonae; assembly: GCF_965119305.1. Lineage (NCBI taxonomy): Eukaryota > Metazoa > Chordata > Amphibia > Anura > Ranidae > Pelophylax > Pelophylax lessonae. Next base: position 70,175,141 of record NC_138775.1, read on the forward strand.
TAGCCTTATGACCGTAATATGAAGTGGAGCAGGATAAAGTCCTTCATCAATTGCCCCCAAAATACAGATCCGTGGGTCTAATGGTATTTTAAGAGACAAGACAGTAAAAATGGTTTTTATGACCCCTTTCCAATACCTATGGAGCTTCGGGCATCTCCACAGCCTCTTGTCTTTCACATTTGGAACATAGGGAAGAGTCTCGTCTGCCCCAGCTGTGCAGCTGTGCAGCTGCACTGGCGTACGATAAGACCTATGCAATATGAACAATTGTGATAGCTTACGTGAGGGGGATACCAAGTTTAAGGGCAAGGACTGTAGACACAAATCCCATGTATCCCCATCAATACCACCCAGGTCATGCTCCCATCTGCTCCTGTAGGGCAGCCTAGCGGGGTCATGGATATTAGCAGTGAAGGTCGAATATACTCTGCATATCATACCCTTTTTGTTAATGGATCGCATCACATCCTCAAGCAGGGCATGCTTTACTAGCGCCAAAGTAGAACAAGTTTGGGTCTGTAAAGCATGTCGCAACTGGAGGTACTGGAGCTCCGCAAAAGATCTCAGAACATTCTGACTGTAAATTTGAGAAAAATATTTTATTCCAGAAACCCTCCAAGACTTAAATTCCTCAAGAGTGAAGAGCTCTTTTTAAGATGGATAATGCCATCTCTTTAAGAAACCCTGTAATTCCTAGATATTTTTTAAAACTACTCCATGCTTGTTGCATTAGTGTAAAAGTGGGACCTCCGTCTGGGATATTAGCAAATTTCCCTTCTAACAGGGATAAAAGTAATAAATCAGAGGACTCTCCCAGTAAAAGTCTGCCTATGGGATCTGTAGGATCTGGAAGTCTCCATCCAGCCATATGTTGTATCCGAGAGGCAAGAAAATACATTTTAGGGATAGATACTGCCAAGCCTCCCTGATCTTTGCTATATTGCAAGGTAGTTAGTCTAATTCTGGCTGTTTTTTTCCGCCAAATAAGTTCACAGAAAAGGGTATCTATATGTACAAACCAACGTCGGGGTATCCACTGTGGAGCGTTATGCAGTATGTACAGCAATTAGGAGGCCCAAATCATTTTTATTACGTTCACTCTGTCAATTACAGTGAGGGGGAGCTTGCACCAAATGTTGCTTTTAAGCTTAAATTGTATAAGGAGAGGAAGTAGATTGAGCTTTAAATATTCTATTGGATCTGCAGTAACCTGTACCCCAGGTATTATAATGAGGTAACTATCTTAAGATCTTGAAGAGCCTCTTGAGCAGGTAAGAGGGGGCCATCCAAAAGAAGCAGAACCAATTTGTTCCAATTAATAGAAAATCCAGAAAGTGTGCCGAATCTTTTAATCAAATTCATGGCGTTGTGAAGAGAGGCATCGATATCCCCCAAATATAATGTAGTGTCATAGGCACATGGACATCTTATCCTCACATCAAAGAGAAGGATCACTATTGGTTGGCAACCCTCCTTGACCACCATTACAAGGGAAAAGTCTCAGAACTCATTCCGTCCCCACAGAGGGTGCAGAAGATGAAATCTCTTGAGGACACTTTAAAGAGGAGTTTAGCTAATGCTTTTCCCAACTCTGGTGTATATGTAGTTTTGAGGCTTCTGTTGGTCAAGAGAGGAGCGGTGGAGAAGGGGGCCTCCTAAGTGATGCCTTTCACAATTTTTTTAGTCCTCGCCGCCCACAGCCCTCAGCTTCCACATGCCATCGGCACATCTGCATCATATGGTGGACGATTATCTAGGGGCAAAAACAGAGATGGAGAACTTTCCAGTTGACCCACTGAGTTACTGGGTCATGAGAATAGACCACTGGCCTGAACGTGCCCAGTATGCACTTGAGCTGCTGGGCTGCCCTGCAACCAGTGTGCTTTCCGAACAGTCATTTAGTGCTGCTGGAGGTTTTGTTATTGATTACAGAATGCGTCTGTCCACACACTCTGTGGACCATCTAACATTTATCAAAATAAATCAGTGCTGGATTACCAGCAGCTATGAAGCCCCTGATGCTGATGTCACTAATTAAGTGTTTTTGGGATGTCTCTGCAAGACATCTAGGCTGCCTAGTGTTGTGGGTGTTGATTTCATCTGGAAGAATTTTTTGGTGTAGGTTTCATGGGCACAATTAATACCCAAAGACCCTTTTTTCCGCACATGTTTGACAGGTGCATATCATTTAAATTTTTGACAGCAAGGCCAAATCTTGCTTTCATCAAGAGTACCTCTATAGGGTTATGGTGTGAAGGCACCACAGACACCCAAAGATCAATTTTTCCATACCTGTTCGACAGGTGCATATCATTTCAATTTTTGACAGCAATGCCAAATCTTGCTTTCATCAAGAGTACTCCTATAGGGTTACGGTGTAAAGGCGCCACAGACAAACAAAAGCCAATTTTTCCCCCTCTCTCTGTCTCTCACCCCTTTCTCTATCACCCCCTCTGTCTCTCTCTTTCTCACCCCCTCTCTCCATCTCTCACCCCCTCTTTGTCTCTCACCCCCTCTCACCCCCCTCTGTCTCTCTTTCACATCCCCTCTCTCTCTCTCACCCCTTCTCTCTCCCCCTCTTGCCCCCTCTCTCTCTCTGTCTCCCCTCTCTCTCACACTTCCTCTCTCATCCCCTCTGCCACTTCCTCTCTCATCCCCTCTCTCACTCCCTCTCTCATCCCCTTTCTCACTCCCATCCCTCTCTCTCACCCCTCTCTCACTCTCACCCCCCTCTCTCTCTCACCGCCTCTCTGCCTCTCACCTCCCCCTCTCATACCCTCTTTCTCTCTCTCACCCCTCTATCTCTCACCACTCTCTCTCTAATCCTTTCTCCCACCTCTCATTCTCACCCCCCCCTCTCTCACACCCCCTTCTCTCTCACCCCCTCTCTCTCTCATCCCCCCTCTCTCTCTCTCTTATTCACCCTCTCTCTCTCTTTCACCCCCCTCTCTCACCCCCTTCCTCTCTCTCTCTCTCATCCTCCTCTCTCATCCTCTCCCTCTCTCTCATTCCCCTCTGTCTCTCACCCCCTCTCTCTGATCCCCTCTTGCTCTCACCCCCCTCTCATTCTCATCCCCCCCTCTTACCCCCTCTTTTGCTCTTATCCCCTCTCTCTCTCTCTCTCACCCCACCCTCTCTCTTTTTCTCTTACCCCCTCTCTCTCACCCCTTCCCCTTTCTAACCTCCCTATCTCCACCATCCTCCATATCTCTCCTACTTTCCCATCTCCCCCATGTCTTTCTCCCTCCTATTCCTATCTCTCCTCCTGCTTTTCCCTCTCCCCCCTTCTGTAGAAGTGTCTGTAATATTTCAGGTTCTCAGTAAAAAATATGTTCTGTCAGTAGATTTCCATGTTTTCTCGGTGTAAAAAAAAAAAAAAAGGTTGGGGCAGCCCTGTCAGGAAGGTGCTGATAGGAGCTGAACGGCTGCACAAGACGAGTAATCCCTCAGTCATGTAACCAGCAGGCGCTACCTTTAGCCTCCGAAAACCACAACCCATACTTGCTGCGGTGTGCGCCGCACATATTTCTCTGGCATGGATCATACACATAGGTCCACTGCTTTCATAAAACACCCTGGTTGTGTATAAAGATGGCTCCTGCATGGCACCCATCTTTAAACATGGAAGTACTTCTACAGAAAGAATGCTGGGACTTCCTTACAGGCTATGCAGCAGTAGATTACTAAAATGCCCCCTCTATGTAGCTGAACTGCGATAACTAAATGATCAGGCTCACAAAGGTTCCCAGAGGCATGGTTGGAAAGCCCTCAGGCACCTGACATGTTCTCAGATGGCTGCCACCTTTGAACCTGTTAGGTGTTCGGTGACTTTCCAGCAATACCAATGGGAATCTCTGTGAGCCTAAGCTGCAGACAAGAATTGGGGCTCTTCTGTGCAGCCGAGCTGCAATGTGTGGAGGATGCCTGCCACAAACGCATGCAATGTAGGCAGTGCAATATGTAGGTGGGGCTTTGTGTGGGTGTGGCTTGAGTATGGGAGGGGAAAAAGGGGGCCCAATGTTCTCCTATTACTGGGGGGCCCCATGAGTTCTCAGTCCGCCCCTGGCCAGCCTTATATATATATATATATATATAGAAGGGAGTGGATGGAGACACTTAGCTGCCAGACCCTGTTCATATCTCTCTGTAGCGGGAACTCACACATGTTTTTTTTTATGTTTTAGGGCATTTTCACTCACCACGCATAAGGCAGCCCATTTACTTGAAAAAGAAGAGGAAGAAGAAGAGAAAAGGAGTGTGGTGTGGTTTTACCATGCTTTTTGGTGCATTTGCAGCATGTTCCTGAAACCCAAGGCAAAGCGTGCATTTTCTGTGCTGTTTGCCATACTTGGAAAGACACAGATGTGACTGCAGTCTCATTGTTCTTGTGCAAACACACCATTTTCAGTTTCAGGCCCCATTCACACCTAATGTAGTGGGAGGGCAAATTGGTTTGGCTCATTTTTCCTGTGACATGAATAGGACAGCACGTTGATTTCAATGAACTGCCATAAACGTGGCAATAATGCTCATTGGAAATGTTGGCGTGATGCAATTTCCATATTTTTTATGTGCCTTTGCTGAGTTTGTCACTTTCTTTTTTACATGGCAAAATTTGTTTTCTTCTGCGTTTGGGGTGCCAAAAGCGCAACTAATTTTTGGTGTATAAAGGTGGACATACACTATATAATCTAAATGTGCAATCTCTGTACTCTGATCTCATTTAGATTTACCAAAACTTTAGAATAGGAGGACACACCATCTATCCAATCACTCTCTATCCAATCAGGCAGGCACTACATAGTTAATGGCAGATCTAAAGAAGATTGTATAATCAGATTGCATAGTGTGAGCTTTACAGAACCCAGGACACACTTCTCCTGTTTTCAGTACTACAGCTCTGATTCACATAGGCTGTTATCTGATCGCTCAGCTCCTGCACACTCTGCCAAATAAACAATTTATACAAGGTCCAAAAAATATGTAAAAAGTAATGGCTGTATATTTAGTGTGAACGATGATTACTGATTGATTGCATTTGAAAACTATGCACCTGAGGAGGTGGGTGGGAGCTCTCTCCTGGAAGGGGAAGGCATCTGCAGGGTGTCTGCTAATCAGGTCAGCTGGTGAACTCCTAAGGTCTGTCCAAGAAGGAATGGAGAAGTTTTTTTTATACAACAAGCTGGACACTGAAATAAGGGCTGTGTATGATAAATATAAAGGTTTAGCTTTTCTGCAACAGAAGTACATCAATGCTATATTGGTACATAGAGGAGCAGAAATTTAGAAAAAAAAAAGTGAACTTATAGAGGTTGTAAACCCTCTCTTATAACATGTACCTATAGGTAAGCCTTCAATAACGGTTACCAATAGGTACTGTAAATATCTCCTAAACTTGCACTGTTTAGGAGATATTTACTTTTAATGCAGTCAATAACGTCACCTGTGCTGTTCCTTCAGAGCCCTGTGCCGTGATCGGTGGCTCCAACGCGCATGCGCGGGAGCGATGTCATCGGGCCTCCGGCCAATCAGATGGCCAGAAGACATGAACCAGGAAGCAGGAGGGCTTAACATGTCAGTCGTCCTGATGCTGAGCAGGCGGCACTGCGGGGGTTTCGTTCTAAGGTAAGTATTTCATAATGGGCTAGTATGCGATGCACTTTGGTGGTTAGATGGTATGGGTTCATTTCAGTGCAAATGTTCAAGAAGATGGGAGCTAAAGTGACTCTGTCAACAAAAAAATAAAAAAAGAGCAGGGATTACCTGGAGGCACCTGGATATGTCTGCTTATTCCTGCAACTGCCTAATTCATTCCTATTGGCTTAGGCTGCAGCCCATCATAGCAAGGAACCAATATGAATGTAGGGGTTGAATGGAGAGAGCACATGTATGCAAAAGAAGGACAGAGACCAACTAAAAGTCTGTTTAGAGAAGAAGAGAATTCACTTTTTATCTTACAGGTTCCTGATTCTCTAATAAGACAATAAAGTATATAAGATTCACACCAGTGTAAACTATCAGCATATAGAGTCAGATATCAAGAAAAAAAATACACTTTCTTTCTGGTACAAAAAAAGTTTATATCCAGATGTCCACAATTTAGTTTTATAGGCACAAGGCCACCTATTACTCACCTATGGTGTCATGTTAACCGTACTGATCTACATAATAGCAAAGAAAGGCAGAAAAGGCCTAAAATAATTTCTTGAATTCCGGTATCTTGCGATTATGAAGCAAATTCTGCCTCTGTGGTTTAATTCATCTTCTCATAAGTATGTAATACCTGAAACGAGCACTTGACTCCTCAACTGTGCTTGTCCGGGGGACCATTTTCATTTCACATCCAAAAGGTAATATAATTACTTAGCCTCTCGTAAGAATTCATTTTGTTCATGTCATGACTTTGAAGATTTAAGATCTGACTCTCATTTACTGACCTTCATCCGAGCTCTCAAAGATTGAGTTATGGAGAGAACTAGCAATCAAGCCTTGAGCCATAAAAATGTTTCATTTGTACGGAAGATCACAATCGCTTATTGTCTGAAGACAAGTATGACAGGCCATTTTCTTCCGAAATAGGAAGTCAAACAACATCTCACAAAAGTTGGGGAAACTTCCTGCTCTGGACACCTTGATTATATGGTAGGAGTGGACCAGGAAGACAGAAGCTGTCTAGGTGTGATTAAATTCGGTGTGTTTGTGAGACATGCAGAGTATTGTGAAGGGGGAGACATAGCCAGAATGTGAAACAATTCAGTTATAAAAAATAGAAATACTTCAAAGCTGTGAGTGCTTTACTGAATCTCCATTTCTATCTGATTCAGTGGTTACATACCATTTGGACTACAAATGAGATGGTACAAAGTTATAAGAACACATAATGGTAGGTATACAAAAGAGATCTGAGCAATATCACAAACTAGTCCATAGTTGGATATTTTGCAGATGGTTGCAGAGTCCTTTTTTTATCCATTCCAGAGGATGTAATGCTGTAGTTAAAAAAATAAATACATAAATTACAGTTTTAGTTATATTACTTACCTGTAATAAAGTATGTCCCACAATGTGCAGGCTCCTGGATTCTCTAGAAATCTCTGCATATACCCAGCAAAGTGAACAGCCTCAGGTGATACAGAGATGAAACAAATACTCCCTCATTGGTTTTACTTATCTGCAGTCTTCTCTTCCCAACACCCCTTCAAAAAGGGCAGAATCATGTTATAATCCTTCTGCATCTGTTAGTATGACAGAGGAGGGGGCGGGGAGCTGCAGTTACACTGTGTGAAAGCTGATTGGAGGAAAGGCACACACCCCCCCTCCACACAGCAAACAGAAGTGAAGGAAGATACAGAGCTGTGTTCTGAATAGAGAAAGCTGTGTGCAGAGCTCTCCTCCCCCATCACAAATGTATCTTATGTGTCCAGGAAAACTTATCTGATGTGACTCATGCTGATAACAAGAGGAACGATGCATCAAAGAGAAACGACACTTAGAGCTTTGGAGAGAGATAAGTAAACACTACAGATATATGTGCTTTGTTCAGATTCCATGACTGAGGTTAAAAAAAATAACTTAAAAAAATAAATAAATAACAAATATTTTATACTTACCTTCTCTGTGCAGTTGGTTTCCTCCTCTTCTCGTTCCTGCTCCTGGCCCCTCCCTCCTATCAAGTGCCCCCACAGCAAGGAGCTTGCTATGGGGGCACCTGCTGCAGCTCAGTGTGTCCATTCAGACATGGAGCTGATGTTTGGCTCCACCTCCTCTCTCCTGATTGGGTCACTGACTTTAATTGACAGCCGTGGGATCCAATGGCGCTGCGGCTGTATCTCAGCCAATCAGGAGTGAGAATCCCAGGACAGCTGAGGGACTCGTGGATATCGCTGGACAGGGAGGGGGCTCAGGTAAGTATTAGGGGTTCTGGGGGGGCTGCTACACACACAGACGGCTTTTTATCTTAATGCATAGAATGCATTAACATAAAAATGCTTCCTGACTTTACAACTCCTTTAAGTCTCCAGGATGAACTGTAACTAAAGGTGATCCAGTAGGGACAAGCCCCCTCCTGCCCTCTCTGCTAAATAAAAAAGTTCTTTCACTTATTTCACTGAAAGTATTGTCAAAGAGAGAACTGTGATTGGTGCAAGAGGTAATAAACAAATACTTAAGCCCCCGTTCACACTGGGGCGACCTGTCAGGCGACCTAGTCGCCTGACAGGTCGCCGTAGGTCGCCTGGCATAGAGAAGCTGTGGACCCATTCTAATAGAAGCGACATAAGTCGCTCCGACTTAGAAAAAGGGTCCGGAACTTCTTTGGGGCGACCTGGAGCGACCTGCATTGACTACAATGAAGTCCGTGCCGGCCGCTCCGAGGTCGCGATGGGAGCAGCGCCCCTGCGACCTGTGAGGTCGCCCCGGGAAGTAGCGTCGCCCCAGTGTGAACGGGGCCTAAAAGTGTTACGCTTAGATACAGTAATTAAAGTGGTATTAAACCCAAAACAAAAAATTGAATATATTGCAGCTTACCAATCATTAGATGTGATGGCTGCATTAACTTTCTTTTTTTAGACTTTTTTTCCCCCTGTTTTTACCTGGTGATCTGGCCAGTAACACCCCTCCTGTATTAAAGTGCCCCCACTCTGGATGAATGAGGACAGGGGCATATTTGGACAGCAGCATTGTTTGTCTTTGGGGATGGGAGTGTTAGATGCATTAGCAGATTTAAATGCACTGATAAATTGAAGCCAAACTCTAGCTAACACTTTATAAGCAGGTTCAACAAACCTTTTTTTCCTTCTAGGATAAAGGTTTTACATAAATAAATGAAAGCTGATCATTATAAGCACCTCTGTCATTGCTAAACAGGTTGTCTCATTCCTGTAACTGCAAAAGAGCTTGTTGTTTTGAAAAACAACAAACATATTGGCTGGATCACCAGATGAAAATGGAAGAAAAAAAGCCCAAACAAGAACATTATTGCAGCTATCACACAGAATTGATAAGCTGCAATTTATTAAATGTTTTCTTTTTTGTTAAAAACTGCATTAAATTGGTTTGGGTATAGTGCAATTTCTTTCTTGCAGTGGTATCCTCTCTGTAGTACAGAAAACATGTGCTAGGCAAAAGAACAGACTTTAAATTAGAACATTCAAGAATATAAAAGTTAAGAGCACTTTCACTTTTATTGAAAAAAAAAAATTAAATAACCCCCTCTGGTGATCAATACATTGCAGGGATCTTACCTGTTTCTGCTCTGAAGAAATAGCTGTTTGCTTTTGTATGCATTTTGGATACTGATTCTGAATGAGAGTGACTTTTTCAATACCGATCAGCTGATGCACTTGCAGTGTTCTAATGAGGAAAGCTGCAAGGTCTGCATCCCTTTAGAAATGGTTAACCCTTTAGGAGTATCGCACTAAAAAAATAAATTTCTGTTGCAGAGGATGCCTAAAATCTGACTTAGATCTCAGTGCAGACTTCTAAGAAAATCATTGAGTCAATCAAACAAGCAGAAAATTAAATTTCTGGGGGTGTTCTGTATACCACCTATGTACAGAACGCCTCCAGGTATAGAAAATGACAGTGCTATAGATTGAAAAGTAAAGGGACATTTTTAATATCATTCTATTACAAAATGGCTTGTGTTGCAATTACATCCACAAACACACATATATATATATATATATATATATATATATATATATATATATACACAGTGCCTTGCGAAAGTATTCGGCCCCCTTGAACTTTGAGACATTTTGCCACATTTCAGGCTTCAAACATAAAGATATAAAACTGTAATATTTATTGTGTAGAATCAACAAGTGGGACACAATCATGATGTGGTACGAAATTTATTGGATATTTTAAACTTTGTTAACAAATAAAAAACTGAAAAATTGGGCGTGCAAAATTATTCAGCCCCTTTACTTTCAGTGCAGCAAACTCTCTCCAGAAGTTCAGTGAGGATCACTGAATGATCCAATGTTGACCTAAATGACTAATGATGATAAATAGAATCCACCTGTGTGTAATCAAGTCTCCGTATAAATGCACCTGCACTGTTATAGTCTCAGAAGTCCGTTTAAAGCGCAGAGAGCATCACGAAGAACAAGGAACACACCAGGCAGGTCCGAGATACTGTTGTGGAGAAGTTTAAAGCCGGATTTGGATACAAAAAGATTTCCCAAGCTTTAAACATCCCAAGGAGCACGGTGCAAGCGATAATATTGAAATGGAAGGAGTATCAGACCACTGCAAATCTACGAAGACCTGGCCGTCCCTCTAAACTTTCAGCTCCTACAAGGAGAAGACTGATCAGAGATGCAGCCAAGAGGCCCATGATCACTCTGGATGAACTGCAGAGATCTACAGCTGAGGTGGGAGACTCTGTCCATAGGACAACAATCTGGGAGACACACCAAACATGTGGAAGAAGGTGCTCTGGTCAGATGAAACCAAAATTGAACTTTTTGGCAACAATGCAAAACGTTATGTTTGGCGTAAAAGCAACACAGCTCATCACCCTGAACACACCATCCCCACTGTCAAACATGGTGGTGGCAGCATCATGGTTTGGGCCTGCTTTTCTTCAGCAGGGACAGGGAAGATGGTTAAAATTGATGGGAAGATGGATGGAGCCAAATACAGGACCATTCTGGAAGAAAACCTGATGGAGTCTCCAAAAGACCTGAGACTGGGACGGAGATTTGTCTTCCAACAAGACAATGATCCAAAACATAAAGCAAAATCTACAATGGAATGGTTCACAAATAAACATATCCAGGTGTTAGAATGGCCAAGTCAAAGTCCAGACCTGAATCCAATCGAGAATCTGTGGAAAGAATTGAAAACTTCTGTTCACAAACGCTCTCCATCCAACCTCACTGAGCTCAAGTTGTTTTGCAAGGAGGAATGGGCAAAAATTTCAGTCTCTCGATGTGCAAAACTGATAGAGACATACCCCAAGTGACTTACAGCTGTAATCACAGCAAAAGGTGGCGCTACAAAGTATTAACTTAAGGGGGCTGAATAATTTTGCACGCCCAATTTCTCCTTTTTTTATTTGTTAAAAAGGTTTGAAATATCCAATAAATTTCGTTCCACTTCATGATTGTGTCCCACTTGTTGATTCTTCACAAAAAATTACAGTTTTATATCTTTATGTTTGAAGCCTGAAATGTGGCAAAAGGTTGAAAAGTTCAAGGGGGCCGAATACTTTCGCAAGGCACTGTATATATATATATATAGCACCCTCCTAGGTAGGTGCTAGGTAAAGTATTTATTTGCTCCATCTGCATATCAGAGGAGCCTGATCTGTTAGTTATGCCTATTTCATGTGTCCAGGTGTGAGTCACTTGGTCTGAGGGAGTGTCCCCACTGTATCCAATAGGGGAGCCTGTTGGACAGTGGAGGAAGCCTACCCAGTGATACACAAGGTTTTGTGGCAGTCCCAGTGGGAGGGCACCACCCCAGTGCTTCCTGGTATTGACCATAAAAACTGAGGGCACATGTGACAGGGCGTCTTTGGCGGGAAGCAGAGTCCCAGGAGGAGGGTGACGGCTGTCTCTCCTCCTGCAGTCTGAGGAAAGTGGCGACAGGCAGTCGACCTAGTGAGCCAGGTGTGGAGCTGAGCCTCGAGGGTCCTGGAAAAGCTGACGGTGGAGCTGCAAGCAGAGTCACCTGGGAAAAACAGTGTCCAGAGGGCTTGCCAAAGGGTCTGCCCAGGAAGGGGGACCATTGCAGAGAGGTCAGTGGACAGAAGGTCAGCTCACACAAGCAGTGATGTTAAAAGGAGGTGCCAAATAGAACCCTGAAGAGTAGAGTAAAGGGGGTGTCAAGTAAAACCCTGAAGAGTACTCTACCAAGTAGTTCGCCTTTCAGATACTTCACTTCAGTGGCAAGGTGAAGCAGTTGCCTTGCTGCATTCAACATAGCTAGAAGTCCTCAAGTTTGTGCATAGTTACCAAGTTGGAGTATCCCACTCATCCCTTCTCCCATCCCAAGTTAATAAAAACAACAAAAAAACAAATCCCCTGGACTGTTTACTGACTGAGCCAAACACTTAAAGTACTAAGACTTCACAAATCGTTGCTAAGGGTAACCCAGGGGAATCCACTTCAAGCAGCTCCCAAGGGAGTAGTGCTATATATATATATATATATATATACATATATATGCAATCCATATGGTCAGAAAAAATAAGCTATATGTAATAAAATGGAATGACACGGGGAAAAAGTATTGAACACGCTAACGGAAAATGTATTTAATACTTCGTAAAAAAATCCTTTGTTGGTAATGACAGCTTCAAGACACCTCCTGAATGGAGAAACTAGTCACATGCATTGCTCAGGTGTGATTTTGGCCCATTCTTCTACACAAACAGTCTTCAAATTTCAAAGGTTCGATGGGCCTCTTCTATAAACTCTGATCGTTCCTTCTTTCCATAGATTTTCTATTGGATTCAAGTGGAAGAATGGGTCAAAAATCCCACCTGAGCAATGCATGTGACTAATTTCTCCATACAAGAGACGTCTTGATGCTGGCATTACCAACAAAGGATTTGTACAAAGTATTAAATACATTTCAGTAAGCTTGTTTAATACTTTTTCCCCGTGTCATTCCATTTTATTACACTTCCGATAAGTTTCAAAAAAGGAGTGTCTTTATTCCACATCAATCGAATTGGCAAATACAGATACACACTGTGAGTGCAGGACAATCGGTGATTGTCCTGCACTCACAGTGTGTATCTGTATTTGCCAATTCGATTGATGTGGAATAAAGACACTCCTTTTTTGAAACTTATCGGAAGTGCGGTCATTCCTTTTGTTGTTTGAAGCTATCCTGGATTGCGGATCCGACCGGCACCTGATTCCAGCCTCACCTAGAGCGGTCTTCCCTGTTTGGATTCTGCTTATTCCATTTTATTACACATAATTTAATATCTGAACTTATTTATTTTGGTTTCTTTGTATGTATGGATTGTATGTATGGATTGCATGGGTTGCTACCAACATGTGGTGAACATTTTATGTCAATAGCACCTTTAGAAATATATTTACCTAGAAAAATAATGATGTGTTCAATACTTATTTTACCCACACACTATATTGTCAAAAGAATTGGGACTCCTGCCTGTACAGGCACATGAACTTTAATGGCATTCCAGTCTTAGTCCGTATACCATTCAATATTGTGTCCACAAGGTTTAGGAGTGATGTTGTACGAGGAATCCTGTTTTTTTGGGTTGAGGTCAGGACTCTGTGCAGGCCAATCAAATTCCGCCACTCCAAACTCACTCATCCATATCTTTATGGACCTTGCTTTGTGCACTGGTGTGCAGTCATGTTGGAACAGGGAGGAGCCATCCCCAAACTGTTCCCACAAAGTTGGGAGCATGAAATTGTCCAAAATGTCTTGGTATGCTGATGTCTTAAGAATTCCCTTCACTTGAACTAAGGGGCCAAGCCCAACCCCTGAAAAACAACCCCATAATCCCCCCCTCCACCAAATGATTTGGGCCAGTGCACAAAGTAAGGTCCATATAGACATGGATGAGAGAGTTTGGGGTAGAAGAACTTGACTGGCTGCACAGAGTCCTAACCTCAACCCAAAAGAACACCTTTGGGGTGAATTAGTGTGGAGACTGTGAGCCAGGCCTTCTCTTCCAACATCAGTGCCTGACCTCAATGGGCTTCTGGAAGAATGGTCAAACATTCCCATAGACACACTCCTTGTGGACAGCCTTCCCAGAAGGGTTGAAGCTGTTATAGCTGCAAACGGTTGATCAACTCAGTATTGAACCCTACGGACTAAGACTGGGATGCCATTAAAGTTCATGTGCGTGTTAAGGTATTTGCTATATATTTTTTCCATGAAAGCATCTTTACCCTTTATCTAGTAAAAATATTTTTTTTTATTAACCAGTTCCTGACTGCCTACAGTACATTTAATGTCTGGCTCCTACAGGCAAAGTGACGTAGGCATACGTCGCTCGCCTGAAGGCCGCTAGGGAGCGAGTGCACGCCGATTGCGGTGCGCTCCCGCTCCCAATCGTCAGCGGGGAAGCCGCTGCATGTGTCAGGCGGCTCCGATTGCCGCCTGACACCGGTGATCTCTTCCCGCTGAGAGAGAAGGATGGTCGGCTGATGTAAACACAGCCGACCGTCCTTCTCCCTGAAATGTAGGATCGCATGTCTCTGTGATCATTTCACAAGCGCAACCCCCATACAGTTAGAATCACTCCCCTAGGGTCACATTTAACCCCTTGATCACCTATACTCTTAACCCCTTCCCTGCCAGTGTCATTATTACAGTAACAGTGCATAAGTTTAGCACTGATTACTGTAGTAATGTCACTGGTACCACCAAAAGTGTCAAAAATGTCAGTTAGGGGTCTGATCTGTTCGTCACAATGTCGCAGTCCCGCAAAAAATCGCAGATCGCCCCCATTACTAGTAAAAAAAAAAAAAAACATTAAAAATGACATAAATCTTTCCCGTAGTTAGTAGACGTGATACATTTTTGGGTAAACCAATCAAAATACGCTTATTACGATTTTTTTTTTTTATCAAAAATATGTAGCAGAAAACAAATTGGGCTAAAATGTTAAAAAATTTTGATTTTTAATTTTTTTTTTGAGAATGTCATATAGCAGAATGTGAAAAATACTGCTATTTTTTTCACAATTGTCGCTTTTTTTGTTTATAGAGCAAAAAATAAATTTTGCAATGGTGATCAAATATCACCAAAAGAAAGCTCTATTTGTGGGCAAAAAAGGACAGAAATTTTGTTTGGGTACAGCGTTGCACGACAGCGGAATTGTCAGTTAAAGTAACGCAGTGCCGAATTGCAAAATAGGGCCTGGTCATTAAGGGGACAAATCTTTCCGGTCCAGAAGTGGTTAATACATATAAAAATCACTGGATATAACCAGTGTTCAACTGATTAAAAAGTCCAAGGTGCAATTGAATTATATATTCAGGAAGGTAGGAATCACTTAGAAGTGTGAGCTTTCCACTTGGCACTTGTACATCTATCACCTTCTTTCAAAAGGTCAAGGCATTTCATAGATTACATCCACTTCTTTAGGACCGGTATAAAAGGAGTCAATATCATGCAGCGGTAAGATATGTTATTAGCACCATTAGAGAAGGAATTAAGATTTAAAACCAGTTCAGTGGAATGAACGTTCTCCTTGCCTCCAAGCCTACAAACGTGTCCCAAACAAAGGACAGAGTCCACTTGCTGAACCCTTTTCACATTGCGACTGCAGAAAAACAGAAACGGTTCTTCCAGTTAGGTCCTCTCTGGAGTGGTCAAAATAGAGAGGATCTTTCTCAGCCATTGGGTGAAAATAGGTACATATTGAAAATTAAAAATGTACATATCAAGTTCTTACACCGACACTTACTTCAACAACGTAGAATTAAATAAAGAGAACAAATATGACGGCCAAATTATCAGACATACAGTGAATTACATTTTAAAAGGGGGGTTTGTATCTTAACTACCTCAATACCAGGCACTTAAGCCCCCTTCCTTCCCAGGCCAATTTTCAGCTTTTTTGAATGACAATTGCGCGGTCATGCAACACTGTACCTAAACCAAATCTGTGTCATTTTTTTTCCCACAAATAGAGCTTTCTTTTGGTGGTATTTGATCACCGCAAGGTTTTTTCTTTTTTGGTGCACAAATAAAAAAAGACCGAAAAGTTTGTTTGAAAAAAAATAAAGTTTTTTTGTTTTATGTTATAAAATTTTGTAAATAGATATGTTTTTTCCTGCACTAATGAGGCCGCACTGACAGGCACTGATGAGGAGGCACTGATGGGGTGGCACTGATGGGGTGGCACTGATATGCAGCACTGATGGGGACTGATAGGTAGCACTGATATGCAGCACTGATGGGCACTGATAAGGGGCACTGATAGGTAGCACTGATATTCAGCATTGGTGGGCACTGATAGGCAGCGCTGATGGGCACTGATAGGCAGCACTGATGGTCACTGATGGGCACTGATAGGTGGCACTGATGGGCACTGATTGGCAGCACTGATCGGCCTTGATGGGCACTGACAGGCAGCACTGGTGGGCAATAATGGGCACTGGTGGGCAGCACCCCCCCCAGGGCTGCACTGGTAATCGATGTTCTGATTACCAGCACAGACCCCCCTCTGATCAGTGAGTAATTAGTAAAACTCACTGATCCCCTGGCTGCAGCACAGATCGTCTTCTTCTCCTCACTGACAGTATCTGTGTGAGGAGAAGAAGAGATCAAAGCTGTTACAACGGCTGTATTTACATTACATGACGGCTGTGATTGGACACTGCCGTCATGTGATCAGGAGGGCCAATCACAGGGCCCTCCTGCCAAAACTTGTTGCTCTGTGTCCAAGGGACACAGGCACATCGAGATCGCGCCGCTGCGGCGGCGCAATCTCGCTCCTTCAGCAGGACGTTCGGGAACGTCCGATTAGAAGGACGAGACTCCCACCCGGCCGTATATGTACAGTGGCCGGTTGGGAGGTGGTTAAAGATTCTTAGTCAGATGGCTTAGGCTCCTTTCACACATACAGACTGGACCATTTGTCTGTTTTTTATCCATCTGTTGACGGATGAAAAACGAACATCAATGCATTCCTATAGAAAAACAGATGACAATGGATGATCATCCGTTCACATCCATTTTCATCCACTTCCGTCAATATCCATTTTTTTTAACAAATGAAAGCCCTATTTTTCTTTTGTTAAAAAAACAGATCGGACGAAAAACGGATGTAAACTGACAAACAGTCAGTTTTTCATCCGTTTTGGCATTGGTAGTGGATGTAAAAAAATGGATGAAAAACGGATGAAAAAATGGATGAAAAACTAATGAAAAAAGCATGAAAAATGGATTAAAAATGGATGAAAAACAGATGAATACTTCATCCATTTTGACGTGACTGAACTGATGAAATGAATGGTCCAGTCCGTTTGTGTGAAAGGGACCTTACTTTACACACAAAAACTGTTTAATCTCCTTTTTAGTTGCAAGAAGAAACAGGAAGAAGAGATGTAATAGTAGGGCTGGGCGATAAAACGATACCGATAGGTATCGCGATAGTCCCGTGCTCGGTAGCAATAAGAAAACTTGAACGATAAATCGAAAAGTCCGCTCCGACGGGTTTAAACTTTTAAAAATGGCGCCGCCCGGCGCCAACACGTCATTGCGCACGCGCCGCCGCCGCTCGGGAGAGGCCCGGGAATAGCCGAAATTACACGAGCGGTGGCGGCGCGTGCGCAATGACGTATCGGCGCCGGGCGGCGCCATTTTTAAAACGAAGGCGCCTCTGGAACAGGTAAGTGAAACAGCTTCACTACCTGCCGTTATGCAGGGCTGCGGGCACACTACAAGGGATGCAGTGCTGCGGGCATAGTCCACCTGTACCATGCCCACAGCACTGCATCTGCTGTAGTATGCCCACAACCCCGGATCCTCTTGTACCATGCCAGTACCCTGCATTCTCCTGTACCATGCCAGTCACCCTGCATTCTCCTGCACCATGCCAGTCACCCTGCATTCTCCTGCACCATGCCAGTCACCCTGCATTCTCCTGCACCATGCCAGTCACCCTGCATTCTCCTGCACCATGCCAGCCACCCTGCATTCTCCTGCACCATGCCAGTCACCCTGCATTCTCCTGCAACATGCCAGTCACCCTGCATTCTCCTGCACCATGCCAGTCACCCTGCATTCTCCTGCACCATGCCAGTCACCCTGCATTCTCCTGCACCATGCCAGTACCCTGCATTCTCACCCTAGGGTCCTTATTTTAAATGGGTAATAAAAAATATCAATATATATCGATATCGACCGATATGAAACACTGATATCGTGATACAGTTTTCAGCCATATCGCCCAGCCCTAAATAATAGTGCATGATGGGAGAAATAAAGTACACATGTGCCATCTAGAGGAAATTAACAATATAGACACAGAAACTTTGTGCATGCAAGTACAGGGAGGGTGGGGAATACTTGATTTCAGATGGTAGGGGATTCTTGAATTCTGATGTAAAGGGGAGTGGGGGTGCTCTGGACATCTAGTCTTACAGATACAACCGGCCCTATGAGAGCAACCATAATGCTGATGCAGCCCGTGATAAAATCGAGTTTGACACCCCTATTTTAGCATAAACAAATTTGTTAAACTTTGCGGTTCATAGGAATTGCAAAGCTATAGAAGAGACTTCATGAGTGTCAGAATATGCATCTCATATTAAGAGTCCATATCCTCCACAACAACCCTAAAAAGTCCAACTCTAAATTTCTTCAAAACATGGGGAAATCTGTGCACAAAATTGTTTAGGTGTATAAGGGACACCAACCACTACCAAGTGATCTGGGTGTACACTTTGCAGACAGTAGGACCTCTCAGACATAGATGTCAATGCAAGCTTGTTTCAGGCAGCATCTGCTGTAAGTTTTAGATAGCTTGTTTTACAACGTGTCCATTATTTTAATACATTTTATCAATGGTATTACACTATTTGAAGCCTTTCTCTATTTTTCCTGTGGATTGGGAGAGCATTTACCATCCCTGCAGAACTGGGGAAAAGTTTAAAGTGCTAGAGTTTTTCCATTATGGAAACAAATGTACAAACAAATTGATCTTTATACATGCCAGGCCTTACTGTCTGCTGACTGTACACCTAGATCACTTGGTGGTGGTTGGTGTCCATAATACATCTAATGGCTTTTGTGCACAGATTTCCTCATTGGCTTGAAAGATTGAACTTTTTAGGATCGTTGTGGAAGAAATGGCCCCTTATTATGAGATGTATATTCAAACATGCAAGTAGTCTCTTTTAAAGCATTGCAGTTCATATGAGATTGTATACAAGGACTTTATAGCTTGTTCTTTTTTGCTGGCTACTTGTATGTGTAGCAAGTTTTCCAGGCCTATGGCCTGATGTGGGTCTGCCATCAGTACCGGTAACCTCTCCAGCCCATGTGAGCTGCGACCCTGGGTGTGAGAACTGAAGCAGCGACAACTCCGGCATCTTTATTTGTGATTTTTATTGAATTTTTTTTATTTTTTTAAATTCTTTATTTAAAGGTATGCCATGAAAAAATAAGGAACAACCATACTACAAATCAGTTGAAAGATAGCGACAGAAATTCTCGCTACAACATAGTACGGATAACAACCTGGTGTAAGACACACGATCACAGAGCATAGAAATATAGTGTAACCTGGGCTCTCTTTGTCGTCTTGTCTTCAGTACTTAGTCATTCACGTGCAGTATTGTTGTAAACAAGAGTTTGTGTGGAAGGTAGTCCAGCGCCACCCACCCAAGCGGAGAGGGGTAGGAATCCCCGCCGGTTTCTAACACTTGGCCGGCAAGGGGGCCCACCAAATCCCACACCTGAAGTGGGGAGGACCCCCGGACCAGCCCCCCACCCTTTGTTTGAAGCACACCTAGTGGTATTTTATAACTTAATAGGAGGGATAGGGCAAACATAATGCCCTAAAGCAGGGAGGAGGGGGAAGAGATGTAAGAGAGGGGAGAAATTGAGGTGAGAGAGAGGGGGGAAGGAAATGAAGAAGAGAGGGGGGAGGGAGAAAAAGATAGATAGAAAAGTGAAAAGTGGAAGGTGGGGGTCCGCTCCGTCCCACCCGCAGGCACGACAAGCCGGTTAAGAGTAGGATAGAAAATCGTTGGACAAGTGAAAAAGATCCCAGTGAATCCAACGCGTTGTGTGTTCCTCCGCCTTGTCCCTTAGAGTTGCTGTAACCTGTTCCATTTGCCGTATATCATTCACTCTGGTAAACCAGTGAGAAATAAGGGGGGCATTCGTTGTTTCCACCCCACCCGCAGGCACGACAAGCCGGTTAAGAGTAGGATAGAAAATCGTTGGACAAGTGAAAAAGATCCCAGTGAATCCAACGCGTTGTGTGTTCCTCTGCCTTGTCCCTTAGAGTTGCTGTAACCTGTTCCATTTGCCGTATATCATTCACTCTGGTAAACCAGTGAGAAATAAGGGGGGCATTCATTGTTTCCACATGCTAGGTATACAGGCCCTGGCAGCGTTCTGCAAATGTTTCAGCAACGATTTGCGGTACCGCTTGATTGACATGGGCGTCAAGTTGAGGAGAACAGCAGCAGGGTCATCTAGTAGAGAGTAGTCAGTGAGTTTATGTACAATATGTAGTACCTGCTGCCAGAACGGTCTAAACTTGGGGCATTCCCAGAAAATATGGAAAAGAGTACCTGCCTGAAAACCGCAGTGCCAACAAGAAAGGTTATGTCCTGGAAAGATGGTGGATAGAACTACTGGGGTACGATACCACCGTGTCAGAATTTTGTACGAGGTCTCTTGATATTTGCTACATAGAGAGGATTTATGGGCAAAGAAAAGTATCTTGTTTTTTTGGTCCGTTGTGAACGTAGTGTTTAGGTCCCTTTCCCATTTAAGGAGGATCGAAGGGTCATGTTGGGTGGTCATTGAGAGAGGGAAGTATGGAGTAGTAGGAGTAACATATGTGCTGCTGTACAGTATCTTGCGCGATCAGGGAGACCTACACCGCCAGCAAGTTTGGGGCGCTGTAGGAGTGAGTGTTTCAGTTGCGGGTGCTTTCCTTGCCAGACGTATCTGATAAACGCTGAGCGGAGTTTACGAAAGAACACTCAAGGTATTTTAACTGGTAGGGCTTGCAAGAGGTACAGGAGGCGTGGCATCACATTCATTTTGAGGACATTGCATTTCCCGAACCAGGAAATTGCTAAGTTTTGCCAAGCTATTAGGTCAGAAGACAGGGTGACCATGAACGGTTGAAAGTTGTGTTGAAAGATATGGTTGATATTAGCCGATATTGCTGTCCCCAGATAGCGGATAGTCCGTTCTGCCCATCGAAATGGGAAATTCGAACTGAGAAGCGCCAGTGCTCGCGTTTGGAGGTAAATGTTTAAAGCTTCTGATTTTTGGACATTAATTTTGAAATCCGATATAGAACCATAAGAACGAAGTTCAGACATAAGGACCGGTAAAGAAATGTGGGGTTTTGATAGAAAAAACATCAGATCATCGGCATAGGCGGCTACCTTGTGATAGTAAGAAATGGTAGGTAGACCCGTGATGTTGGGGTTGTTTCTGATGTGGTGCAGTAGTGGTTCCAGAGATATAACGAACAGGAGTGGTGACAGTGGGCAGCCCTGTCTCGTGCCATTTCCTATCATAAAAGGGTCAGAGGTAGCACCATTGACACTAACCGTGGCTGAGGGGTTCGAATAGAGTGCTGAAATCCAGGCCATGATGTTGCGTGGTAGACCAAGGTGTCTCAGGGTAGCCTGTAGAAAAGACCAATTCACCCTGTCAAAGGCCTTTTCAGCGTCAATAGACAAGAGAATCATGGGTAGGTTAAGATGTTTGGCTCTTTGGGTGACATTAATAGTTCTTATCGTATTGTCACTAGCCTCCCTGTTACGGATAAAGAAAACTTGGTCTAGGGGGATAATGTGCTGTAATATAGGGCCAAGTCTTTCTGCCAGAATCTTTGTAAAGAGCTTCAGATCACAGTTGAGAAGGGAAATAGGCCTGTAGTTTGCAAAATGGAGGGGATCCTTATCGGGCTTGGGGATGACTGCTATTTTTATTGAATTTAAGGGGATGGGAGAAGGGAATGAGTGGGATACTCCTTTAAGCTCCAACTAATTACACTTGGGACTTTGCTTCTGAAAAATTGCCCGTTGGCGCTTCCTTGATGCCAACCAGCCAATGCTCACTAACTCTGAGAACACTCTGTAGAACAATAAAAGTGCTGAATCCTCGACTTGTAGGACTGAGAACTGTAGAACCTCTGGCACTGTTGTACTGTAAAAGTACTGTAAAAGTCACTGAATACTTTCCTCTGCCATGCCTGGCTTGAGGTAGTATGATGTAGAATCCTGTATGGCTGTAGCTTTAACTGACACACTCTGTACACTTCAGGGCCCAACTACAGGTGCCCCCTTTTAACCTTGAACTCTTCAGGGTCCACTGACTATGTACCCCCTTTACAGCTAGCTGACACTGGATCCCAGAATCTCTTCTGGAGTGGTCCCCTCTAACTTCAAGCAGACCCCCAAGGGCAATGCGCAATACTCACAACCTGTGTAGGCTTTCCTGGGACTGGACCCCTCTCGCTCTCCACAGGCTCTCGGCACACCGGATCCCCGCAGCTCAACTCAGCACTCTCTCTCTGGACACTCAGGTGACACCCGAGACATCCACTTTCCTCAGACAGGAGGAGAGACAGCCGTACTCTCTTTCCTGGGACTCTGCTCCCACCAAAGACACCGTGCCACGTACTTCCCTCCATACTTATACCCACTCCCAGAATCCTTTGCAGTATAATCTGCCTTCTGGGGTAGTTACAAGCTGGGATGTGTCCCCTGATTGGGCTTCCCACACTTCCCTATGAGAAGCCTCTCACAGGAGCCAGTGGGGATACTTCTCCCCTCAGCAGGCACATCTGGAAGCCATGACACCCTAGCTAGATAATCACAGCCCTGCTGTTAGGCAGACAAGGCCCACTATACATTTACCTAGCACCTACTTGTAGGGTGCTACATATGTACTAGTGAGGATTGATCCATTTAGTAGGTTCAAAAAGTGCAGTGCATTTGTTAAGCTGCCTGTGTAGTTCTGACGTTGTTTATGTTACCAGTGTATATCTATATATATTTATTTGGCATTACTCCTGTCTTGGTATATATAATGCAGCTTTTGGTTAAATAAAGGAATTACAAAAAAAAAAAAAAAACCTTGCAGTGCAGGTGCAGACCCACTGTAAGAGGGGATTTTCCAATTTTCTGTAGTTGGGCTTTATGGGAGAGGTAGGGCCTAATCTCTTTTGGCCCTACTTCCCCTGTAGATCACAGGAGTGCACTTTGTCCTGTATTCCTGTGACCACTGTCAGCTAACATCACTCAGACATTCCAGACTTTGGAGGGATCTCGACTTTAATGTCGGCATCCACCCAGATGCCTGACGGGCAACTAGCTCAACCTCAGCACGGAGCTGAGAGCCTGAACCAGCCACCCCCACCCCCTAAATAGCCCAACTCTCCAGTGAGCACTGGAGGGGCAGAGCAGAGAGCTGCTCACTGCTCACTGCTCACTGCTTGCTGAAAACCAAGAACCGAGCAATCAGTGGTGTTTGATCGCTCAGTTCTCGTTGTAGAGAATGTGAGGGCCAGATACAGCATCAGATTAATGCTACATTCACCTAGGTGAGTATGCGCTTCTCTTTTAACTGGCAATTATATTGTACTAAACATAACCTTTTATCTAACCATAAAATTATTCAATTTCTTATTTTGAAAAGCCAAACTGAAGGAAAAGTAGTGATGAAAAACCAATAATTTTTTTGCTCATTAAGCTTTATGATCCGTGTGACTGGAAGGGTGGCAGGGTTGAGTCCTTTGCCTACATAATTCATGTTATAATGTGTTCCTCTTTCCCATCATTGGATATATGATTTGTTCCTTGCCAATGTACTGCAGTACAACAGCAAAGCATTGCAAGATTTTTTAAAACATTGGTTACCATGTTACCTTAATCATACCTTTTTCTTTATTCTTGTCTTATCTCTTTTTGTTGTTTACAGAAGATGACTTTGCTTGCTAGAATAGTTTGTCGATTCTATCATGGTTACGCACAATCTACTCATTAAAAATAAAGGTGACTGAAACATGCTTTCCTGACGCATTAGATGAATTAGAGTCTTATACATTTCGAGCAGGTGCTGATGAATAATTAATGTCTCTCAACACTTTTAATAAAACTAGCACTGCTACCAGCTACACTGTGCTGACCTGTGAAGATCGTTACTTGCCTTTACAATTATGAAAGGATCTATGCACTTGAAAATGAGTAGCTCTAATGATAATGTCTTTTATATACCCTTCCATCACAATAGCCAGGTGCTGTTAGAGACACTGAGATTAAATAGAAAACACTTGTTTTGAGTTAATCAGGCCACTGCCACTTGGTTCTCCTTGTGTCCCCAACGTTAAAGTTGTTTTACTTGGAAAATTAAGATTGTCACCTATTTTCGCAAATTCTTACTGTAGTAGTCTCAACTCCAACTCATTCCAAATGTTTGAAGTTCATTTCATGTCATGTAAACCATCAAGGCATGTGTTGTAAAACCTCAGCATATAACTTGACAATATTACTTATGCAGACCATACATGGGTTGAATTCCAAACAATTTTCTTTAGAAAATCAGACATATTGTGCGTTTTGTGATCCGACAGTGCCACCATTGATTTTGAAATTTGATCAACCAAGGCTTTACTTTCACCCCATGTTACATAGTTACACTGGTTGAAAAAAGACACAAGTCCATCCAGTTCAACCAATAATAAAAAAAAAAATCATACAATCCCATATACACAATCCTATCCATATACACCATCCTATACCCACAGTTGATCCAGAGGAAGGCGAAAAACTCCAGCAAAGCATGATCCAATTTGCTGCAGCAGGGGAAAAGATTCCTTCCTGATCCCCCCGAGAGGCAATCGAGTATTCCCTGGATCAACTTTACCTATAAACGTTAGTACCCAAATACTTTGTATATTATGTACATTTAGGAAATATTCCAGGCCTTTGCTACAGAAAATAATTTTCGTGGCCGGGAATCTCTTTTTTTTTCCATGAATTTTCTTTTCAGGGCATATACACATTTCTTTTTCGATTATATTTATTACACGATTCTCATATCACGATTCTCATATCACTGATTAGAAAATTGTTCATTTTTCAAAACATTTCCAACATGCTTGATCACTCAAATTTGATGGCCGCACGAAAATCGGATGTTGCTGTGGTCCACTAATGGTGCAGAATTTAAACAAAAATTCTTAGATAAGATTTTCGAAAGAAAACTCTTTCAGAATTCCACCCATGCATGGCCGGCCTTAAAGCGGAGTTCCGGCCACATACACATTTTTTAGCTAAAAATACCCCCCTAATCCTAAACTAACCCCAATTACACTAACACTAACCCCACATTACAGTAGTGTACAGTAAATTAATAAAGATAAAATCTTATCTTTAAAATTGAATGAAGAGCGTGGCCATCTCTGGTGTGGGGGTCTGAAGCCGCTGTGTCCCCCGCTGTGTCCTTCTTCCTGGTTTCAACCAACCAGAATGCCAATCACATGCATTGTAGATTGCGATCGGCAATCAGAGTAGCGGCCGGCCATTTCCATTGCATCCTGGGATTGATGACGCTTATCTCCCAGGACGCAATGCAAAGGAGGAAGAGACGTCAGGGGCTGCAGCAGCATAAGGAGGAAGAAAACTTCTTTGTACCTGGAATGCATTTTGGACGCCATGGTCATTCTCTATTTTCCAGGTACAAAGAATTTGAAAAGCACAGGAAGGGCACTGGAAAAGCCACCAGGTAAAATCCTGTGGAAAAATGGCATGATACAGTGTAATCCGTTAGGATCACAGCTTTGTATCATATCATTTGGTTTATTTACATTTTTGAAATTGTCGCCGGTTCCCCCCCTGCGTCGCAACGCTCGCAGGGAAGGGAACCGGAAGACAGGTGTCGACATCGGCTGAGCACACAGCGGGAGGATGGCGGGGGGACGGCGGGGGATCGCAGGGGGAGGTGAGTTTTAAAATATAAAACAACAGATTTCCATGCAAAACAATGTACCGCTTTTGACCCAGAGAAGAGACTGGATGAAGGGTCAGCATGACTAAAGTGAGGACCAGGTCAGGGAAGGGTTAAACCTCAGTCATTTAGTGGTGAAGGGGTGTAGTTCTTACCTTATTGGATGATGAAGGTAAGATGGGCAGGGAGGAGCCACAAGGGTGGTTCATGCAAGGGATGGTGGATGTTCATTACGGAAAGTTCAGGCGAAGAGAAAATTTCCCTCCCTCCCGCCCTGTATTCTGGGTTACTGGGGTATTAGGGGCCTGGGTTACTATTTTGGGTTTTGAATTTTTAGGCAAGGACTTATCGCAAAGAAAAAAATATATATACTTGTCACAGCAGTTTAGCGGGTCAGTGTTTAACTATATTGTTACAAAATTGGGGGCATATCTTGGGTATGGCATTCCCACCTGGTTGGTTATTGGTGGTTATCCCAGGAGCTAGGTCCCGGGGGGGAAAATGTAAGAAGGTGTGAGGTTGTAACATCTTCGAGCCAGTCAGGGTGCGGCTGAGGACATGGGCGATTACAGTTATAAACTGTGCCTTAAGCACACCTAAAGACCCCTTCCTGGTTGCAATGTTGATTGTTAATTTGTTTTAATTTATGTTATTTATTCATTTGTTAAAAAAAGGTCTGCTGTTGCCATTTAAACCCACGTCACGCGGTTTGTGTCTTCGTTTAGAAAGGTTAACGGATCAAGGTTGACAAATCTTTTAGTCATGTGTACTGCTGTCTGTTCAATGGTTCTTCTGGAAAACCAACATTCAACCAGTGTTTTATGGCATAGTGTGGGGAAAGGGGGAGTCCCCGCTGTGGGAATACAATAGCACAGAGGGACAGATCCCTGCGTCACACATTGTCATGTTGATGCGGGAATCTGTTGGGTTGAATGAAAAAACTGAGCGTGTATTACCAGATTGGCAATATCCGCTCCCCAGATTGACAATGCTGCTGTCCAAATTTTTCTCCATTGCTCCTCCATCCAAAATGGAGCCACCCTAAGACAGGAAGTGTGTTACTGGTCAGTTTACCAAGTGAAAATAAAGGGAAAATAGCAGTGGTGTATTTTAGTTTTGTGCTGCCCTAGGCATGACTAAAATTGGGCGCCCCCTTACCCCTCCTATGTAAATGTGCCCCACTCCTTCCTTTTAAATGGATGTGACTCCCTCCAAAATTGAAGGACTACAAGTCCCAGCATGAACTCCTGAGTTCTCATGAGGGAGGGGGATGAGAAATAGAGAGGGGGGTAGGTGAGGGAGGGAGGTAGAGAGAGAGTGGGGATGAGAGAGAAAGAGAGGGGGGATGAGAGAGAGAGGGGGGTGAGAGAGAGGGGGATGAGAAATAGAGAGGGGGTGAGAGAGGGGATTAGAGATAGAGAGAGAGGGGGGATGAGAGAGATGGGGGGGTGAGCGAGAGAGAGGGGAGGGATGAGCGAGAGAGAGAGAGATGGGGATGAGAGAGAGAGGGAGATGAGAGAGAGGGGGATGAGAGAGAGAGAGAGAGAGAGAGGGGGGGATGTGAGGGAGAGAGAGAGCGAGAGGGGGGATGAGAGAGAGAGAGAGGGGGGGTGAGAGAGAAAGAGAGAGAGAGGGTAGGTGAGAGAGGGGGCGAGAGAGGCAGCTCTAGCAACTAGTGGCCAATAGAGTCTGAGGTGGAGGGGGGCTTTTTTTGACACCCCCCTTCAAAGTGCCGCCCTAGGCCTGGGCCTTGTCGGCCTAGGCCAAAATACAGCACAGCCACAACATTTAAGTAGAGATGTATAGAACTGTTCGCCGGCGAACAGTTCCCGGCGAACTTAGCATGTTCGCGTTCGCCGCTGCCGGCGAACATATGCGATGTTCGGTCCGCCCCCCATAAGACATCATTGAGGCAAACTTTGACCCTGAACTTTACAGTCAGCAGACACATTTCCAGCCAATCAGCGTACCTCCCTCCCACACCCTCCCACCTCCTATAAATAAGCAAGGGCAGCATCCATCTTAGATCATTCTGAAGCAGTGTGTGTAGTGAGAATAGGGAGAGAGCTGCTGCTGCTGCTGCTGCTGTTAAGCTAGGGACAGTTAGTCAGTGTTCCTGGTCTTGCAGTGTTCTTGGTCCACTACTGCTGTAATATCAGCACCCCAAAAAGCCCTTCTAAGGGCTGGTATTTGTGGTTTTTTTTTTTTTATATATATATATATATATATATATACCTAGCGTCCCCAAAAGCCCTTTTAAGGGCTGGTAATTGAGTTGTTTCTTCATATATATATATATCTATATCTATCTAGTGTCCCCAAAAGCCCTTTTAAGGGCTGGTAATTGAGGATTTTTATATTTTTATATATATACATATATATATATATATATAGTGTCCCCAAAAGCCCTTTCAAGGGCTGGTAAGGTAATAGATTTTTTTCTTTATATATATATATATATATATATATATCTATTGTACACTGCAGTTGCCTGCCCGCTGTGTGTGAGAGGCCACAGACCTACCACAGACTGTACTGTGTGCACACCACACTCATTTCGGGTGGCACAGGCACAGTACCTGGCATTTTAAAAAATATTTTTTTTTTCTCTGTCATAATTGCAGTGAGTGCTGTGTCAGGTCCACAGAGTGCACTGTACCCACTGCAGTGCACTGCCCACCACTGATATATATACGTTGGCACAGCATCTTGTTGCAATAAATTGAAAAAAAAAATATTTTTTATTATTGCAGTTGCCTGGGCTGCCAGTGACTGTCAGGTCCACAGAGTGTACTGTGCCCACTGCAGTGCCACTGTGTGCCTACCCACCACTGATATATAAGGTGGCACAGCAGCTTGCAAAGTAAAAAAAAAATATATATTTTTTTAAATTGCAGTTGCCTGGGTGCCAGTGACTGCTGTCAGGTCCACAGAGAGTGTACTGTGCCACTGCCCACCCACCACTGATATATAAGGTGGCACAGCAGCTTGCAAAGTAAAAAAAATATATATATTTTTTTAAATTGCAGTTGCCTGGGTGCCAGTGACTGCTGTCAGGTCCACAGAGAGTGTACTGTGCCACTGCCCACCCACCCACCACTGATATATAAGGTGGCACAGCAGCTTGCAAAGTAAAAAATATATATATATTTTTTTAAATTGCAGTTGCCTGGGTGCCAGTGACTGCTGTCAGGTCCACAGAGAGTGTACTGTGCCACTGCCCACCCACCACTGATATATAAGGTGGCACAGCAGCTTGCAAAGTAAAAAAATATATATATATTTTTTAAATTGCAGTTGTCTGGGTGCCAGTGACTGCTGTCAGGTCCACAGAGAGTGTACTGTGCCACTGCCCACCCACCACTGATATATAAGGTGGCACAGCAGCTTGCACTCATAGTACAACAGTAACAACACATTAAAAAAAAATGACAGGCAGAGGCAGGCCACCCCGCAAGGGCCGTCGTGGTCGTGGTGCTGTGATTTCCTTAGGCTCTAGAATAATGCCCAGTGTTCAGAGGCCACCACAGCCCCTGAACTCAAAAAATTCTGAGGCCATAGTTGACTGGCTTACACAGGACACCCAATCGTCTACAGCTTCCGCTCGGAACCTTAATGCACCATCCTCCTCCAGCTCAGCTTCGGGCACCTCTCAATTTACCACTCGCCAGCCCACCGGCACCACCACCAACACTAGCACCACAGCCGCTTCACTTGATCCGTCAGAGGAGTTATTTTCACATCAGTTTGAAGAAATAAGTGATGCGCAACTATTAGTGCCAGAGGATGTAGATAACGGGGATATGTCTCAGTCAGGCAGCATTATACACATGGACGTACATTGTGATGATGATGATGTTGTACCTGCTGCTGCTGCCTTTGCTGAGTTGTCAAGTGAAGCGGCTGATGATGACGATGTGTCTGTGGATGTCACCTGGGTGCCTGCTCGAAGAGCAGAAGAAGAGGGGGAAAGTTCAGATGGGGAGACAGAGAGGAGGAGGAGACGAGTTGGAAGCAGGGGGAGGAGGTCATCGCAAGGAGCTAGTGGCGCAGTCAGACAGCATGTAGATTCGGCACCCGGGGTCAGCCAGACAGCACGCCAATCAACGCAAGCTGTTGCCACCACCAGAATGCCGTCCTTGCAAAGCTCAGCAGTGTGGCATTTTTTTTGTGTGTCTGCCTCTGATATCAGCGATGCCATTTGTAACCTGTGCCAAAAGAAACTGAGTCGTGGGAAGTCCAACACCCACCTAGGTACAACTGCTTTGCGAAGGCACATGATCTCACATCACAAACGCCTATGGGATCAACACATGAGTAAAAGCAGCACACAAACTGAAAGCCACCATCCTCCTCCTGGTCCAGCATCTTCAGCCACGTCAACCACTGCTGTCCTCCATGCCCCCTATCAACAACCCGCCCCTCCGCCTCTCACCTTCAGCAGTTCCTGCTCGTCACCTGCCCACAGTCAGGTGTCTGTGAAGGAAATGTTTGAGCGCAAAAAGCCAATCTCGCAGAGTCACCCCCTTGCCCGGCGTCTGACAGCTGGCTTGTCGGAACTCTTAGCCCGCCAGCTTTTACCATACAAGCTGGTGGAGTCTGAGGCCTTCAAAAAATTTGTCGCTATTGGGACACCGCAGTGGAAGGTACCCGGCCGAAATTATTTTTCACAAAAGGCAATCCCCAACCTGTACTCTATTGTGGAAAAAGAAATCATGTCACGTCTGGCACACAGTGTTGGGGCAAGGGTCCATCTGACCACTGATAGCTGGTCTGCAAAGCACGGTCAGGGCAGGTATATAACGTACACTGCGCATTGGGTAAACCTGCTGGCGGCTGCCAAGCATGGAATGCGTGGCTCTGCTGCAGAGGAGTTGGTGACACCGCCACGACTTGCAGGCAGGCCTGCTGCCACCTCCTCTACTCCTCCTACTCCATCCTCTTTGCTAACCTCCTCGGCTGAGTCCTCTGCTGCTGTTGCGTCTTGCTCCACACCAACTGCACCCCCCCAGCTCCCCAGGGGCTATTCCACATGCCGGATACGACAGTGTCACGCTGTCTTGGGGTTGACTTGCCTGAAAGCAGAGAGTCACACCGGACCAGCACTACTGTCCGCCCTGAATGCACAGGTGGATCAGTGGCTGACCCCGCACCAACTGGAGATCGGCAAAGTGGTGTGTGACAACGGGAGCAATTTGTTGGCGGCATTGAATTTGGGCAAGTTGACACATGTGCCGTGCATGGCACATGTGTTGAATCTGATTGTGCAACGTTTTGTGCAGAAGTACCCAGGCTTACAGGACGTCCTCAAGCAGGCCAGGAAGGTGTGTGGCCATTTCAGGCGTTCCTACACGGCCATGGCGCACTTTGCAGATATTCAGCGGCGAAACAACATGCCAGTGAGGCGCTTGATTTGCGACAGCCCGACACGTTGGAATTCAACACTGCTAATGTTCGACCGCCTGCTCCAACAAGAAAAAGCGGTCAACGAGTATTTGTATGACCGGGGTGCTAGGACAGCCTCTGCGGAGCTGGGTATTTTTTTGCCACGCTACTGGACGCTCATGCGCAATGCCTGTAGGCTCATGCGTCCTTTTGAGGAGGTGACAAACCTAGTGAGTCGCACTGAAGGCACCATCAGCGACATCATCCCATATGTTTTTTTCCTGGAGCGTGCCCTGCGAAGAGTGCTGGATCAGGCCGTAGATGAGCGTGAAGAGGAAGAGGAAGAGTTGTGGTCACCATCACCACCACCAGAAACAGCCTTACCATCGATTGCTGGACCTGCGGCAACACTGGAAGAGGAGTGTGAGGAAGAGGAGTCAGAGGAGGAATGTGGCTTTGAGGAGGAGGAACACCAACCACAGCAGGCATCCCAGGGTGCTCGTTGTCACCTATCTGGTACCCGTGGTGTTGTACGTGGCTGGGGGGAAGAACACACCTTCAATGACATCAGTGAGGACGAGGAATTGGACATGAGTAGCTCGGCATCCAACCTTGTCCAAATGGGGTCTTTCATGCTGTCATGCCTGTTGAGAGACCCTCGTATAAAAAGGCTGAAGGAGAACGACCTGTACTGGGTGGCCACGCTACTAGACCCCCGGTATAAGCAGAAAGTCTGTGACATGTTACCCAATTACCGGCAGTCGCAAAGGATGCAGCAGCTACAAAATAAGTTAAAAACTATGCTCTACACAGCGTATAAGGGTGATGTCACAGCACAACGGGAATCCAACAGGGGAAGAGGTGAAAGTAATCCTCCTCCTACCACCACAACCACGCCGGCAAGGACAGGACGCTTTACAGACGTCTTGTTGATGGAGGACATGCGGAGCTTTTTTAGTCCTATGCATCGCCACAGCCCTTCGGGGTCCACCCTCAGAGAACGACTCGACCGACAGGTAGCAGACTACCTTGCCTTAACTGCAGATATCGACACTCTGAGGAGCGATGAACCCCTTGACTACTGGGTGTGCAGGCTTGACCTGTGGCCTGAGCTATCCCAGTTTGCCATTGAACTTCTGGCCTGCCCCGCTTCAAGTGTGCTGTCAGAAAGGACCTTCAGCGCAGCAGGAGGTATTGTCACTGAGAAGAGAAGTCGCCTAGGTCAAAAAAGTCTTGATTACCTCACGTTTATTAAGATGAATGAGGCATGGATCCCGAAGGGACTGACAGTGGGGGATGCATTTGACTAAAAAAGGCCTGGTGATGACTGAGATGCCTTGGCCTAAAAATGGTCCACACGCTGCTGTATATAATCATTCTCTGCATGCCGGATGACTTACGTGACGTCTCCGCCACCAACTACGGTTCAAGCAGCAATGTTTTAGTGCACTTTCTGCCTTAAAACCTCAATTTTTCAGGCCGCTGCTACAGCAGCGGCTGCAACAATACCTACTTTTTCATGCATGTGTACATGCCTAATTTTTCTGGCCTCTGGTGCTACACTGTGGCTGCAAAAAAACAAAAAACAAAAAAAAAGGCACATACATGTGTCAATTCCCCTTCGTGATCGTTACCTTGTCGTGGTGAAGGGGCTTGCGTATCACAATGAAGCGATCACCTCTAGGATTGTGTTGGCACACCCCAGATGATAAGGTCGTTGCTTCATTGTGTACAGACCAAAAGCGATCCGCAGGATAATTTTTCATAAAAAAAACATTCATTTTCTTTCATTCTTTCTGCGGAGCTGGGTATTTTTTGGCCGCGTTACTGAATGCTCATGAACAATGGCTGTAGGCTCATGCGTCCTTTTGCGGAGATGACAACCCTGGTGGTCAGTCGAACCCAAGGCAACATCATCGACCTCATCCCATATGCGTTTTTTCTGGAGCGTGCCCTGCGAAGAGTACTGGATCAGGCTGTAGATGAGCATGAAGAGGAAGAGTTGTGGTCCTCATCACCACCAGAAGCAGCCTTGTCGTTGTCAATTGCTGGACCTGTGGCAACGCAGAGAGAGGAGTCTGAAGAAGAGAAGTCAGAGGAGGAAGGTGGCTTTGAGGAGGTGGAATACCAGCCACAGCAGGCGTCCCAGGGGGCTTGTTCTCACCTTTCGGGGACCCTTGGTGTTGTATGTGGCTGGGTGGAGGAAGAGACCTTCAATGATGTCAGTGAGGACAAGGAACGGGACATGGCTAGCTTGGTATCCAACCTTGTGCAAATTGGGAGTTTGCGGTTGTGCAAATGGACTGACTGACTGTTAAACGGGGAGTTTGGTCTGTCAGAGTTTGGTCTGTCACTGTGAAGCGGGCAACGGGCGTAACCCTTACACTACTTGACCGATAAAACATCATACCTGATCGTATTCACACACTGGATGTTTTAGTGCTGGTTTACACTGCCGCTACCACTAAAGTAGCGTCGCTTCCAGTGCGACTTTGGCGCGACTTAGCGCGACTTTGGCGCGACCTCATCGCGAGGTGACTTTTTATTTGGCCAATCACAATATCATGTTTTGTTACCGTCACCTAATTTCCTTTTCCTGTTTTTTGTTTTACATATTTCCCCATGTGTGCAGTGTTGTCTGTGTCATAGCTCAACTGATAGGCATGTTTGCCTTGGCATATCATATTTCAGCTTGCCAGAAAGAAAAAAAGACAGCTGGAAAGACACTGCATTAGTTTTCTACTAAAAATCATAAGAAAAATGCTGTTTTTTTTGGGTTGTGGACATACTACAGAGCTGAAACTTGACAGGTACACTTTTTAGACCCCCCAGACACTAAATACAAAAAATGACATGCCTGCCTAAAAAAATGCCCGATAAATGCCTGCAAGAGAAAAAGACAGCCGCAGAGAAGCCGTATTCCTGAAAATATAAGAAAAATGCTGTTTTTTAGGGGTTCTGGACATGCTACAGATCTGAAACTTGACAGGTACACTTTTGTGACCCCCCAGACACTAAATACAAAAAATGACATGCCTGCCTAAAAAAATGCCCGATAAATGCCTGCAAGAGAAAAAGACAGCCGCAGAGAAGCCGTATTCCTGAAAATATAAGAAAAATGCTGTTTTTTAGGGGTTCTGGACATGCTACAGATCTGAAACTTGACAGGTACACTTTTGTGACCCCCCAGACACTAAATACAAAAAATGACATGCCTGCCTAAAAAAATGCCTGATAAATGCCTGCAAGAGAAAAAGACAGCCGCAGAGAAGCCGTATTCCTGAAAATATAAGAAAAATGCTGTTTTTTAGGGGTTCTGGACATGCTACAGAGCTGAAACTTGACAGGTACACTTTTGTGACCCCCCCAGACACTAAATACAAAAAATGACATGCCTGCCTAAAAAAATGCCCGATAAATGCCTGCAAGAGAAAAAGACAGCCGCAGAGAAGCTGTATTCCTGAAAATATAAGAAAAATGCTGTTTTTTAGGGGTTCTGGACATGCTACAGATCTGAAACTTGACAGGTACACTTTTGTGACCCCCCAGACACTAAATACAAAAAATGACATGCCTGCCTAAAAAAATGCCCGATAAATGCCTGCAAGAGAAAAAGCCAGCCGCAGAGAAGCCGTATTCCTGAAAATATAAGAAAAATGCTGTTTTTTAGGGGTTCTGGACATGCTACAGAGCTGAAACTTGACAGGTACACTTTTGTGACCCCCCAGACACTAAATACAAAAAATGACATGCCTGCCTAAAAAAATGCCCGATAAATGCCTGCAAGAGAAAAAGCCAGCCGCAGAGAAGCCGTATTCCTGAAAATATAAGAAAAATGCTGTTTTTTAGGGGTTCTGGACATGCTACAGAGCTGAAACTTGACAGGTACACTTTTGTGACCCCCAGACACTAAATACAAAAAATGACATGCCTGCCTAAAAAAATGCCCGATAAATGCCTGCAAGAGAAAAAGCCAGCCGCAGAGAAGCCGTATTCCTGAAAATATAAGAAAAATGCTGTTTTTTAGGGGTTCTGGACATGCTACAGAGCTGAAACTTGACAGGTACACTTTTTAGACCCCCCAGACACTAAATACAAAAAATGACATGGCTGCCTAAAAAAATGCCCGATAAATGCCTGCAAGAGAAAAAGCCAGCCGCAGAGAAGCCGTATTCCTGAAAATATAAGAAAAATGCTGTTTTTTAGGGGTTCTGGACATGCTACAGAGCTGAAACTTGACAGGTACACTTTTGTGACCCCCCAGACACTAAATACAAAAAATGACATGCCTGCCTATAAAAATGCCCGATAAATGCCTGCAAGAGAAAAAGCCAGCCGCAGAGAAGCCGTATTCCTGAAAATATAAGAAAAATGCTGTTTTTTAGGGGTTCTGGACATGCTACAGAGCTGAAACTTGACAGGTACACTTTTGTGACCCCCCAGACACTAAATACAAAAAATGACATGCCTGCCTAAAAAAATGCCCGATAAATGCCTGCAAGAGAAAAAGCCAGCCGCAGAGAAGCCGTATTCCTGAAAATATAAGAAAAATGCTGTTTTTTAGGGGTTCTGGACATGCTACAGAGCTGAAACTTGACAGGTACACTTTTTAGACCCCCCAGACACTAAATACAAAAAATGACATGCCTGCCTAAAAAAATGCCCGATAAATGCCTGCAAGAGAAAAAGCCAGCCGCAGAGAAGCCGTATTCCTGAAAATATAAGAAAAATGCTGTTTTTTAGGGGTTCTGGACATGCTACAGAGCTGAAACTTGACAGGTACACTTTTGTGACCCCCCAGACACTAAATACAAAAAATGACATGCCTGCCTAAAAAAATGCCCGATAAATGCCTGCAAGAGAAAAAGCCAGCCGCAGAGAAGCCATATTCCTGAAAATATAAGAAAAATGCTGTTTTTTAGGGGTTCTGGACATGCTACAGAGCTGAAACTTCACAGGTACACTTTTTAGACCCCCCAGATGCTAAATCCAAAGAAATTTTTTTTTTTTTTTTTTTTTAATTTTTCCAATAATTGGCTCTCTATCAAAAAATTATAATTTTTAAGAACTTTTTTTTGCGTGATCCCTCTCCGGCATGCCACAGTCCAGGTGTTAGTCCCCTTGAAACAACTTTTCCATCACTATTGTGGCCAGAAAGAGTCCCTGTGTGTTTTAAAATTCGCCTGCCTATTGAAGTCTATGGCGGTTCGCCCGGTTCGCCGGTTCGCGAACATTTGCCGATGTTCGCGTTCGCCGTTCGCGAACCACGAATTTTAGGTTCGCGACATCACTACATTTAAGGACTAATAACCGGCAATATAGGAAATTTAGGAAATTTAATACAGTTTAAATGTTGTTTTTGGGCTTCATTTTAAAATTCACTTAGGATATTTTTAAGTAAAGTGTTTATACATTAGACAATTGTGCACAAAATAAATCTTTTCTAAAGCTAATCTGAAAATAAAATGTGGCAAATCTGACTTAGAGACACCATAGGAAATATGGTGTTGCTGACCCTCTAAATATGAGCAGGATTGTTATAAGAAATTCCAAGTGAGATGCATTTGACACAAATGTGATAGAAGCTGCATGCATTAAGTTGATATGGGAAGGTTGAATCTGAAGTGTCATGGCCAAATCTGGCAGGGACATTTCTCTGGACAGGAGCTTGGCTAGTGAAACAGATGGGCTGCAGCCCTGCCAACTAACCTCTCTTTTTTGAAGACTCATAATCCCAGACAAACAACAACATATTGCACATGTTGATGTGCTGAATCCCAGTTTGTGGACATGTGCTTACAATAAGTAAATAATAAACTCAAAGTGATTATTGTGTTGCCAGCTGTTAGTTTTAAGGATGGTATAGACTTTTTTCAGATTTATGCCTTACATGAAAGTGTTTTTTATCAGCTCTGCATTAAGACACTGGTGAGCCCAGGGCTAACATCTCACTGGACTCATTCTATCTTTTCATGCCCTCAAAATGTAAAAGCATGGCAATACCAGATAAAGAGACAAAGAGGGAGAGAGTCATCTGCTTGGTGGAACTAAAAGTCTTAGCAGACATGAAGTTTTGCTCTCTCTACAGTGATATCATTTGGGGCAGGAGGTCTGGAAATCAGCATTTTAAACATTGGTGGTAAAGTATTTTTTCCAGAGTATGCAATGGTTGTCCACATTAACAGACCTCTCAGTTGTAGCGTATACAGACGTATTCAGTATACTAAAATCATCCTCCTCCCACAGTAAAGAAATACGTCTGGTGACCTTGGGTAACAGCAGCTCACCCAGGGATAGAAATGGATCTTGGTCTGGTTGGCCAATAATTAGGTATGCGACAGAAGCCTCTTTTTTTCTGTAAGGATAAAGTAGCCCTGCTGTGAGGTGTGCTTTAATGGGACTTACCATGAAAAAAGCATGGACGCTGCTATTTGTGACATGCTGCTGATAATGCTTCTTTATTATGGTCAACTTTAAAACTTTAAGTCACTGGCCTGAAACATACAATATATGCAGAAAATGACCTCTGACTTTTTCAAAAGGGAAAAAAAAAGGTACACCCTGCCATGTGGAACTTTTTTTCCCTATTGGTGTGTACACGTGGCATGCAATAGGGTAGCCATGCCACACTGAAGTGAACAGGTAAGCATAACCTAAAACAACATGGTTAAAAAAAGCCCAAGCCTTCTCTATGTATACAATGACTTTTGTCCCAGCATTGTACCCAGAAATAATGCATTAACTATGGCGCTATATGTGGCAGTCCCACAAACACACATAAACCTTGAGGACAAAAAAAAAAACTATAAAACTTTCTTTTCCTTTTTATAAAACTATTACAATTTTTTCATGAACTGGGTGTGGACCATACCACCAGAAAAGTGTTGCTAATGCTTAATTGACTTCCCCTATTTGTGTGTTATATTTTCTTAACCCACATGAAGGTGTCCCTGTCATAGAAGGTTGCATGTGTTTGCGTGCCAGGCCAAAGGTCCACAGACCCCCCGAAGTTCACCCATCACAATAAAGAACCAATAGGAAAGTTAGGGTAGCAAAAGAGTAAGACGAAGGGCCTGCTTACACTAGCAATAGCCTTTGTCATCCCTCCAAAAAGGTTGCGGACAGCCAGCTGGGAGGTGTTATGTCACCTCCTCATGGCTCAAAAAGCCCACAGCAACAGCAGTATTGCACGCAATTGCAGGGCAGTTGTAACATGGCCCCATTCATTTTAACAGCAGGGGGTGTAATTTTTGCTGTGCATATGTATAACCCTTTCTGGCCATTGTGTTAGTTTAACGGCGGGGCCGCATGGTGCCACAGCTTAGCTGCCTATTTTTTCCAGCCCCACTGGAAGCATGTGTGAACAAGCTCTAAGTGTGTTGTTTTTTAGTGTATATATATATCTTTGAATCTCCAAAAAGGGTGCAGAACTTCAATATAAAGTGCATCAAACACTTATACAACCAAAAGTGCATGAATATGAATATATGAAATAAAAGTGCATCCAACTGTTAATTTATATATATAAAACCTTAAAGCGGTTGTATCCCGCTTTTTGACACTTTTACCTACAGGTAAGCCTATAATAAGGCTTACCTGTAGGTACAAATAATATCTCCTAAACCGGCACGGTTTAGGAGATATTTACAGTGCATGCAGCCGCTCGCGCGAGCGGCGCATGCGCTCTGAAGGTCCGGGGGGACCTTCAATAAAGTTGCCGGGAGCTTGCCGGGAAAATCACTCCCGCGCGCATGCGCGGGAGTGACGTCATCGCGGCTCCGGCCAATCAGCGCGCTGGAGCCGTCTCTTCCGGCCAATCAGCGCGCCGGAGCCGCCGAACCCGGAAGAGACGACGAGGGATCATGGCAGCGCCCGCATCGATGTCCGGGGGTCCGTGTCGGGGCTTCGTTTTAAGGTAAGTTAAACATAATGGGCTAGTATACGATGCATACTAGCTCATTATGCCTTTGTCTTGCAGGTTTTTTTTTTTTTTTTTTTTTTTTTTATAGGGTTTACAACCGCTTTAAAAAAGTGCCACTATAGTGACTATTAAGTGCTAGTGCTTATAAACATTCAGAAAGTTCAATAAAAGTCCCAAAGTCACAAAACATCCACTTGCGACCTTCAATAATGGGGATTCCCAGTGCAGCAAACTATACGCTGTGTAATCAAAGATTGAAGAACTTCCCCCTCTATTCACTCTCCGGAAAGCTCATAGGCATTAGAATGCCATGTTAAACTCACATAGACTCCATTCTCTGATCCTCAGTCCAGACTTTTTGCATCCAAAGCGGGGACCTGTGTAAAAATTGCTCACCCCACGGAGACTATAAGAAACGTTATATAGTGTAGTATTTATTTATTAAAATGGATCCACTAAAAACAACAAAAAATTCCACGTGGGAACAAACACAATAAAAGCGGCTGAACTTACTAAGATGACCGCCGATCCGGGACTTGCAAACAGCGGTGTGGCATCAGCACCTAAGGCTCCACCCAACACGTTTTGCGCGTTATGCACGTCCTCAGGGGATGGGCCTACCGCTGGTGTCAATAATTTTGAAATCAAGCACGCCATTTTGCTGTGGAACAACAGCAACCATATTCTCATTGCCAAAAATTACTGAGTGTAGGAAATACAAAACAATACAAAGAAATATCTCTTCTTTCATTCAATTAGCAGTTGCCACAAAGATGATTTACTATACAGTAAACAAAATAAAAAGGGAATAATCTGCTTATTGTTTTGATATGCAGTTTTCATCGTGTGCTGTTTGAATTGTTCAGATTTATTACAGGTTTGCTTTATTTAAGACACTCGGCTCTGTGCAAAATGCAAGAACTACAAAGGCATGCAATTTAATAAAGATTTTCCAGTTTCAGTAAAAATTTGACTTGGGGTCACTTTTATATTTAGAGGAGAATTACCGTGTACTTACCTTGAACTGCAATTTAAAAATGATTTTCCAGTATTGTTGATAATTTGACTTGGGGCCACTTATATATGCAGAGGAGGATTAACCAAATGTACTTACCTTGCTGCTGACTGAAAGAATGCTTTCTTATAAATAAACACTAGAATAATGTTTTCCAGCTCCCTTTCTGTGAAAGGGTAATTACACAGTATGTTATACATAAAAGAAATAAAGGACACAGAAACGTACTGCAAATAAACTTTACATTATTTCCAAAGTTCAGCTTAGTGAAGGGTATGATACAATCAGTTAAGCCTCGTACACACGCAACGATTATCGGCCGACCGATCGGCCGACTTTTGTCCAGTGTTGTTGTGTTGGTTGAAATGTGCTCTAGACTGCACACTAATTTTCTCGGCCAACAAAAATCTACTTAAGAAGTGAGGTCATGTGCTGGTTTACTTTCCGTGTGTTTTTTCTTCTCTGAGCATGCCCAGTCTTGCTCATCAGATTTTTGTCTGCCGAAATCTGTACTGACTGACGGAAAATCGGCCGTTGTGGTGACGGCCAACAAAAATTTTATAGCCTGCACACCAGATTTTTTTCGGGCGAAAAGTCGGAGTCGGTTGTCGAAAGCATCATACGGCCGATCAGACGTTGGCCGAAAATTCACGGCCAACTAGCGACGCGTGTGTACGGGGCATTAGACAGTGAGTGAATCGTTTTGCCGGAAACAGTTTACTGATCCTACAGTTATCTTTCATAGGACTCTTGGATTCCCTACTTTAGTAGGAATACCCAGTTTTAACTATCTTCCCTCACTCCTATGAGTAGGAATTTAGAGTAGGAATCTACTGTTTTGGGTATTAGCCTGGTGATGCTCTTTCATCTACACCACAGGGCCCTACTTGCACTGTATTCAGTACACATGAAACATCACTTGACTAAGGAGTCTCATAGGGTCTCAACAGCATAGGGGAAGTTGTCCAAAAGGCTTGTTCTGCAAAACAGCCAAAGTATGCACATTTGTACCTTACCTCCGATCAGCTCTGCCCTTCCACTCCTTACCTGTCCTAGCAGAGGGGCATCTGGTTTGTAATTGGTGAAAAATCCTTCAAAGACTTTTCACATCTCTGCATATAACTGCATGTCTTTTTATGCTAGCCAATGGGACTGTTAACAATAAATTACTAGCTGTGGGGCAACAATAAATTGTAGGCCTATAGGCATGAATGGAAATATAGTTATAAAGTGAGAGCTCACCTCCAACCCAGAGTAGCAAACCTCTATTGGATGAAAACAACAAAGAAATATATGTATATACAGTATCTCACAAAAGTGAGAACACCCCTCACATTTTTGTCTTTTGCCATGAGGTGCCATGTTGAACTTCCAGTGACCAGTATGGGAGAGTGAGAGCAATAACACCAAATTTAACACACCTGCTCCCCATTCACACCTGAGACCCCGTAACACTAATGAGTCACATAACACCGGGGAGGGAAAATGGCTAACTGGGCCCAACTTGGACATTTTCACTTAGGGGTGTACTCACTTTTGTTGCCAGTGGTTTAGACATTATTGGCTGTGTGTTGAGTTATTTTGAGTTATTTTGAGGGGACAGCAAATTTACACTGGTATACAAGTTGTACACTCACTACTTTACATTGTAGCAAAGTGTAATTTCTTCAGTGTTGTCACATGGAAAGATGTAAGGAAATATTTACAAAAATATGAGGGGTGTACTCACTTTTGTGAGATACTATACATAGAAGAAAAGGAACACAGAATAGTATAATTTGATAAAATTAACCAGGGATATGTCTATAGTGATTTTTCCTCCATCTTACTCAAAAAAAATTAAAGATAGCAAAGTGTAATTTCTTCAGTGTTGTCACATGAAAAAATATAACAAAATATTTACAAAAATGTTAGGAGTGTACTCACTTTTGTGAGATACTATATATATATATATATATATATATATATATATATATACACTATATTGTCAAAAGTATTGGTACGTCTAAGTCCGTAGGGTTCAATATTGAGATATTGATTTGGCCCAACTTTTGCAGCTATAACAGCTTGTGAGGTCAGGCCATGTTGTACAAGAAGGCCTGGCTCGCAGACTCTGCTCTAATTCATCCCAAAAGTTTTTCTATCGGGTTGTGGTCAGGACTCTGTGCAGGCCAGTCAAGTTCCTCCACCCCAAACTCGCCCATCAATGTCTTTATGGACCTTGCTTTGTGCACTGTTCCAAATCATTTGGTGGAGGGGGATTATGGTGTGGGGTTGTTTTTCAGGGGTTGGGATTGGCTCCGTAGTTCAAACATGACTGCACATCAGTGCACAAAGCAAAGTCCATAAAGACATGGATTAGGGTGGAGGAACTTGACTGGCCTGCACAGAGTTCTGACCTCAACCCGTTAGAACACCTTTGGGATAAATTAGAGTGGAGACTGCGAGCCAGGCCTTCTTGTCCAACATCAGTACCTAAATGGAAGAATGCTCAAACATTCCCATAGACACACTCCTAAACCTTGTGGACAGCCTTCCCAGAGGAGTTGAAGCTGTTAAAGCAGCAAAGGGTGGACCAACTCAGTATTGAACCCCACAGACTAAGACTGGAATGCCATTGAAGTTCATGTGCGTGTAAAGGCAGGCGTGCCAATACTTTTGACAATATAGTGTATATACTAAAGGTAACAATAGTAAATTATTAAGCATAGGAGCACTTGCCTGGTAATCCCTTCTTCTGGTCTGGATTTAGCAGCAGCTTTTCCATGGACAGGAAATATGGTCTCAGACTCAGGCATTCACAAAAAACAGATAGTAGAGGGCAGAAGATCCCTACACAAGGAAGAACAAAGCTGCTTATGGTTATCCTCAAAGACAGTGTCCCTATAAGTGGTGTCCAGGGCAGTTCTGGTAACACAGGTGAACAGCTGGAGGGATCCATGGCCCAAAAATGAAGTGCCAACCGTTTGGACCTGCAGTATTGTGGTAACAATCAGGTAGGTGCTCCCCACTATATCTGTTTTTTTTTTCTTAGAGAAGCCGCATGCAATTAGGCTTCAGCTTTGCTGTTCCCACATTGGTTCTGACAGGGGGGAACCACGTACCTGGCTGCAGATAACTTGCTCTGACTTATTAGGTATAACCTATTAAACTCCTGTGGAAAGGAAGCTGAGAAACTTTTTCGCTGTCCAGAGTCTTCATGGGCATTTTTTCTTTATCTGGATGAGGGGAGAAGTTACTTTCTCAGCTGAGAACATCCCCCTGCCTGCATGACTAAGCTAATGGCAGATGAATTCCAGGAAGTAAATGCCACATGAATCATCTGCCCTTACTCAATATAGCAGCTAGAATTACTAGGGGGTGTTTTTCAAAGTGATTTCTCAACAAAATAAAGCAGAGCCATGGATGTAAGTGAGTGAGTTTGCTTTGAATATTAAAAATTACATCTGAGCATACTGAATACGATAAATTGTTCTCAGTAAAAGTTAAGATTTCAATTTTACTAATACATTTCAGTGTATTCATGGATTCTCTTCATCAGGGCTATAATGAAGTCCTATTTGCACCTAGGTTTATTCCTTTCTCTACCTATAGAAATGGCAGTACATAGAGAAGATAGTTCTTTCTTTTTCATCTTACTGTAGGTACTTTTTATTGATCAACATAATGGTATTTGGTAAGGCTGACTTGTCCCCTCCCGATTCATAACGTGTATTTTTTTTTTTTAATGATAGGCCCACTATAACGAATAGATATTTACTGGCATTAATGCAGTTACAACACCTTCTATATGCTGAAGAAGTGAAAGTGGATAATAATGCGCTTCAATAGTAAACCAACAATATTGATGTGTAAAACAAACAAATCTTGTAGGTGCAAAAATAGTGCACAAAATTGGAGGACTTCAGAATAATGTGTAAACAAAATACAGTTCATCAATAACGTCCATAATCAAAAATGTGCAAGT
The DNA here is from genome assembly GCF_965119305.1 of Pelophylax lessonae. Taxonomy (NCBI): domain Eukaryota; kingdom Metazoa; phylum Chordata; class Amphibia; order Anura; family Ranidae; genus Pelophylax; species Pelophylax lessonae. The sequence goes on from NC_138775.1 coordinate 70,219,097, forward strand.
AATATGTTTAGTGGTGAGTCCACACTTAAATGGTGACTGTGTTCAAATTCCAACGTAGTGAATGGCCTCTTACCATGTGTTAGACAAAACAGAGCCTCCAAATAAACTTGACAAATGTGATAATAAAATAACGCCCAGTGATAAAGATGGACTCTTACAAGAGATGATGGAGATAAAAACTTCAAGCAAAGTAGGTAGATGATCCCATGTTAGCAGGACTGAAAAGGTGGAGCACTCTCCTTGAGGATCCTCCAGATCACATCCACCCACAGCATCCAGAAAAAAACGGTGCGGCTCAAGATGAAATGGCCCAAAGATGCATTCCCAAAAGAAAGAAAGGGACTAATAGTGCATTATCCTTTAAAACCAAATTTAATAAAGGCAAATACACTTACAGCAATCCAAGTTAAAAAGATGCAACAAGCTGAAGAACGTCACGGCCGCCTGCAGAACGGTAACGTGACAAAATGACAGCGCGACCAGCTCCTTCCGACGCGTTTCCACACAAGGGGTCGTCTACTGGGACTGGAGCAATAGACGTTTATTTATTCGTTTATTTATTCGTTTATTTGGAGGCTCTGTTTTGTTTAACACATGGTAAGAGGCCATTCACTACGTTGGAATTTGAACACAGTCACCATTTAAGTGTGGACTCACCACTAAACATACTGTATTATTTGCACATGTTTGATTATGGACTTTATTGATGAACTGTATTTTGTTTACACATTATTCTGAAGTCCTCCAATTTTGTGCACTATTTTTGCACCTGCAAGATTTGTTTGTTTTACACATCAATATTGTTGGTTTACTATTGAAGCGCATTATTATCCACCTTTACTTCTTCTACATTTCTCTAGTGCTGCTTCTACTTACTTTTTTGCGCACTTTTTTTTTTTTTGACCTTCTATATGCTACCTGACAAAATTATGAATGGCAGCAGCAGTATCTCTCTTATAATTCCCTAATTTTCATTCATGTAATCACGGACCCCCGCTGGTTTCCCAACTAGAGGTCAGACACTAAGGGGCCATTATAGGTATCATGGGGTGAAATGTATGTAAACAGGAAATGACTTTGGGATTGAACTGAGCTGTGTATCTATCACAGCTGTTGTTAGCAAGAATGCCTTTGGTCAACACCATTAGCGTCTTAGTGGATAGTCGTCATTTTCAATGCTGTTCATTTTGAAGGTAATGATAAATGACCTTATGAGCCAGCATAAATATGAATTCTGAGGGGAAAATGTTGACTTTTTCTGCTACAAAGTATCACGTCAATAATAATTATAGATCTGCTCATGACAAGACATAAAATGAACGCATCTGAAAAATAAATTGCACCCCCAGTCTTGCCAAATTAGGTCCCGACAGTCCACACAATGCTCTTACTTCATTTTAGGCTGAGCTCATCCACTTTCAGCTCCAGAATACCCAGAGCAGACCTGGCAAAATTCAGGCCTTCTGCAAGTTTGAATAATGTCGATGTAAAGGCAAAAATCTTTTTACTTTTAGATAAAACTTTTTACTTTTCCCCTTACTGCTTGTCTTAGAGATGCAACAGGAAATGAGAGGAAATCTCTCTATGTGAACGTAATTCACGAGTTAGGCTACGTTCACACTGAATTCGTCCATTCAGCCACTGTCAGGCATACATAGAAACATAGAAACATAGAATGTGTCGGCAGATAAGAACCATTTGGCCCATCTAGTCTGCCCAATATATCTGAATCGTATGAATAGTCCCTGGCCCTATCTTATATGAAGGATAGCCTTATGCCTATCCCATGCATGCTTAAACTCCTTCACTGTATTTGCAGCTACCACTTCTGCAGGAAGGTTATTCCATGCATCCACTACTCTCTCAGTAAAGTAATACTTCCTCATATTACTTTTAAACCTTTGCCCCTCTAATTTAAAACTGTGTCCTCTTGTGGTAGTTTTTCTTCTTTTATATATGCTCTCCTCCTTTACCGAGTTGATTCCTTTTATGTATTTAAAAGTTTCTATCATATCCCCTCTGTCTCTTCTTTCTTCCAAGCTATACATGTTAAGGTCGTTTTACCTTTCCTGGTAATTTTTTTCTGCAATCCATGTACTAGTTTAGTAGCTCTTCTCTGAACTCTCTCTAGAGAATCTATATCCTTCTGGAGATATGGCCTCCAGTACTGCGCACAATACTCCAAGTGAGGTCTCACCAGTGTTCTGTACAGCGGCATAAGCACTTCTCTCTTTCTAGGAGGTGATCATCCTATCTCTTGAATGCCTCCTTCTTTTTGTTGCCAAACCACAATTTACAGTTGGACTATCGTACCGCAACTATGAGCTAAACATTTGGCTCGCAGTTGCGGTGGCGCCCTTTTGACTTGAAAGGCTGAGTTTGACAGGCGGTGTCAGCTTTGCATGCTGCTTTAAATTTGCCGTGGCATGTGAACAGACCCTGCTGACTGTATTGGTGACTTTGCATGGTCAGTTGAGGGTGGTAAAACCATGGCTCAGCTGCCTGTTTTTACTGTCCCTTGGCTACCCGTGTAAAAGAAGCATAAAAGAGTCATCAAGGAAACTGGTGCCCCCATTGGTAATTTTTTCCTCACCTCTTGCTCTTATGTTAACTCTAAAATTTTGGATCTCCCATCATTTTCTGACTCAGTGATACAGGTCATCGGGAGAAATAAATGGATGGATCTCCCCCGTGGGGTCACAGACATAAAAAAATAAAACTAAAAGAAGATTTAACCCTTTCCTACTATATCCAAAACTAAAAAAAAAAATGCCTTTACATACATGTTAACCATGCCATCCCACCCAAATCATTGGGCAAGAAACTTGTCATTGGAAGAAACAAAGCATGGAAAAGCAACTATATAAAATACATTTTTCTCCTCGGTTTATACAAACAAAAAGGAGCGGATATAATGAACAAGACAGTAATGTCAATAACATTATGGTGAATGTAAAATTTTGACTGACAGAAAACTGTGCTCAAAAAAGACTAGAAAAACATAATGTGAATAAATCACTAGGACCATATAGATTATACCATATATAGTTCTAGAGATAGAGTTCTCAAAAAGTTTAGCCATGTTATAGCTAGACCATTATTTCTAATTTTTAAGGACAGCTTACTGATTGGAATATTACTGGGAGATTGGCGAAAAGCAAAGAGGTACCAATGTTAAAAAAAAAAAGGGAAAGTACACACCAGTAAGCCTAACACTGATAGTATGTAAACTATTGGAAGGAATACTAAAGGACCATATCCATGAATTTACTGATTAACCACTTTACGACCGCTCACAGTAATATTACTGCGGCAAAGTGGCTCGTTATCGTCTGACGACGTAGTACTACGTCGTCAGACACTCCCCCTTCTGGGCGGCGCTTGCGCGCCGCCGGAGGCTCACTCCCGCTGTTTTCATTCACAGCGGGAGTCGGGCCAGGGGAGGAGCAGCGGCGATCGCCGCTGCTCTTACCCGATCGTCGGGGATCGAGTCTGGAGATCCGCCCGCTGTGTGTAAACACAGCGGGCGGATCTCCATAGTGACAGGGAGTGACAGATCGGACTGTTCAGCATAGCATGACTCCCTCAGTCACCTCCCCCCCTACACGTCAGTAAGCACCAGGCATACATTAACCCCTCCCTCTCCAATAAAATTAACCCCTTCCCTGCCAGTGTCATTTTTACAGTAACAGTGCATATATATAGCACTGATTACTGCAGTAATGTCACTGGTACCCCCAAAAGTGTCAAAAATGTCAGTCAAGGGTCCGATCTGTCCGCCGCAATGTCGCAGTCCCGCAAAAAAAATCGCAGATCGCCGCCATTACGCGTTAAAAAAAAAACACCAAAAATGACAGAAATCTTTCCCTTTGTTAGTAAACGCAATAACTTTTGCGCAAACCAATCAAAATACGCTTATTGCGATTTTTTTTACCAAACATAGGTAGCAGAAAACAAATTGGCCAAAAATTTTTTAAAAAATTGTTTTTTACATCTTTTTGGGGGGAATTTCATATAAAAAAATGTTAAAAATATTGTTATTTTTTCAAAATAAACGCTCTTTTTTTGTTTATAGCGCAAAAAGTAAAAATCGCACAGGTGATCAAATACCACCAAAAGAAAGCTCTGTTTGTGGGAAAAAAGGACGTAAATTTTGTTTGGGTACGGCGTCGCACGACCGCGCAATTGTCAGTTGAAGTCGCACAGCGCCGAATCGCAAAAAGTGGCCTGGACGGAAGACAGCAAAATCCTCCGGTGGTAAAGTGGTTAAAATAGTATCATTAGTAGTAATCAACATGGTTTCAAAAAAGGTTCTTCCCAGACCAAACTTTGAATATTCTATGAGGAGGTAAGCTGTAATTTGGATAGAGGAAGGCCTGTGGACATAGTGTATCTAAGTTTCCCTGAGGCATTTGATATGGTATCCCACACATGCTTAATTTACAAATTAGGTCTTTCGATTATATTGTTTGTACCCGGATATAAAACTGGTTGCAAGAGTTCATTTAGAGAGTAGTGAATAATGGCATATTTTCTGAATGGTCTAGAGTTGTGAACAGTGTACCCCAAGGCTTTGTCCTTGGACCAATTCTGTTTAAAGTGGAGTTCCACCCAAAAGTGGAGCCTCCGCTTATCTGATTCCTCCCCCCTTCCGGTGCCACATTTGGCACCTTTCAGGGGGAGGGGGGAGTGGGTACCTGTTTTTGACAGGTACCCTGTACCCACTTCCGTTGGACCTCGCGCGGTGAGGTACATCACCAGTTTGGCCCCCCTCCTCCTCCCTCCTCCTTCCCCTGCTGCCGGGCCAATAAGAGAGCGCAGCCTGCTTCGCACATGCACAGTAGGGAACGAGCTGTGAAGCTGTGAGATTTCACTTCCAGGTTCCCTTACCAGCAATGGCGGTGGCAGCACTTGACAAACGATGGAAACATCGGCTGGGGTGCGACATCGCTTGATTTCAGGACCGGTAAGTGTCCTAATATTAAAAGTCAGCAGCTACAGTATGTGTAGCGGTTGACTTTTATTTTTGGAGGGGGGTGGAACTCCGCTTTAACTTGTTCATAAACGATATAGAGGTTGAAAAAAAACAAAGTTCAATCTCAATGTTTGCTGACATGATAAAGTAAAGCAGGGCATAACAGGTTTAGCAACTTTACAAGAAGACCTTAGAATAAAGGGGTGGGCAGCTAAATGATGGTGGAGGAATAATACTGAAAAATATAAAGGAATGTACTTAGAAGGTGTAGCAAGTTTTCCAAGCCTGTGGCCTAATGTGGGTCTGCCATTAGTACCGGAATCCTCTCCAGCCCATGTGAGCTGAGTCCCTGGGTGTGACAACTAAAGCAACGACAACTCCGGCATCTTTGTTTGTGGTTTTTATTTTAAGTTAAAGGGGATGGGAGAAGGGAATGAGTGGGATACTCCTCAAACTAATTACAATTGGGACTTTGATCCTGAAAATGCCCGTTGGTGCTTCCCTGACGCCAGCCGGCGCCAGCCAATGCTCACTAACACTGAGTACACACTGCAACTTGATAGAAGTGCTGAATCCTCGTCTGAAAGACCAGAAGATCCAGGACTGTGAAACTCTAGAGCTCCTGACACTGTTATGCTGTACAATTCACTTGATACTGTCCCCCGCTTTGGCCAGCTTGAGGTAGTATGAAGTAGACTCTGCAAATCTGTACTTGCAACTGACACACTCTATACAATTCAGGGCCCACATGCAGATGCCCCCTTGACTGTAACTCTTCAGGGTCCACTGACTATGTACCCCCTTTGCAGCTAGCTGACACTGGATCCCAGAACCTCTTCCGGAGTGGTCCCCCAGGTGCAATCTGCAGTACTCACAACCTGTGTAGGCTTTCCTGGGACTGCACCCCTCTCGCTCTCCGCAGGCTCTCGGCACACCGGATCCCCTCGGCTCAACTCAGCACTCTCTAGACACTCGGGCGACACCCGAGATATCCTCTTCCTCAGACAGGAGGAGAGACAGCCGTACTCGCCCTCCTGGGACTCTGCTCCCGCCAAAGACACCGTGCCACGCACTTCCCCCCAAACTTATACCCACTCCCAGAATCCTTTGCAGCATAATCTGCCTTCTGGGATAGTTACCAGCTGGGATGTGTCCCCTGATTGGGCTTCCCACACTGCCCTATGAGAATCCTCTCACAGGGGCCAATGGGGATACTTCTCCCCTCAGCAGGCACATCTGGAAGCCCTGACACCCTAGCTAAATAAATCACAGCCCTGCTGCTAGGCAGACAAGGCCCACTATACATTTACCTAGCACCTACCTGTAGGATGCTACAAAGGTAAAAATATGAATGCACGTTATTCGCTGAGGGGGGGCCTCTGGGGGAATTGAGGATAGAAATAAATCTGGGGTCCCTTGTAGATCACAGCCTCTGCAATAGCATAAAATCCTAAACTGCATAAAGCAAAATTAGTAGACTATTAGCACGCTTAAAAAAGAGTATTTACTTAAGTGATAAAACTATATTTCTAGCATTTTACAAAACTCTGGTTCGGCCACATCTTGAGTATGCCATACAGTTTTGGTCTTCCATCCTCATGAGGGATGTCCTTGAATTTAAGAGATTTCAGCAAGAGACACAAAGCTAATCAGGGGGCTGGAGGACCTCAGTTATAAAGTTATGAGGAAAGACTACTAACATTAAATTTATTCTTCCTGGAAAAAAGGTGCTTAAGATGGGATAGACAAATCTTTGTGGTGATATACAAATCTTTGAATGGTGACTGTATCTTTGGGAGAAAACAAATTATTTTACGTCTCTAAAAAAGAAACGTGGCCATACAATGAAGATGGATGAGAGGAGGTTCAGTCTTAAAGTGTTACTAGACCACAACAGTATATCAGTCTGTATATGCAGTAAAGCATGCTTGTTAAACACACTGTGGAACCTAATGGATTAATCCTCTGCATTGTGTAAAAAGGCTGTTTGATCCTGTCTCCTCTGATCCTCCCCTTATTCCAGAGTCCCCGAACCATCTCCAGGTGGTAGAGAGGCTAGGGGACAAGCAGCACATGCTCAGTTTGGTGTGTATTGCTAGAGCGTTTTTTTTTCTTGGGAGGGTGCATGTGATCAGCACAGGGCCAAACAGCACTGTCTGGACAGATGGCTAGAGGTCCTGCATCCTCATAGGACACAGCGAGAGCCAATCAGCGGGTCGGGTGGCCGCGATGGCCTCCGGGACCCGCCTATCGTTTGACGGAATGACAGAACAATGATCTGCCTATGTAAACAAGATAGACCACTGTTCTGTCACAGAGAAAGAGAGAGATCTTGTGTTTCAGCTGAGCTCTCCTTTCCTTTAGTGCATCCAATCCCCCCTACAGTTAGAAAGCACTCCCTAGGAGCACCCTTAACCCCTTGATCACCAGCAGTGTTAACCCTTTCCCTGCCAGTGTCATTTATATAGTAACAGTGCATTTTTTTAGCACTGATCACTGTATTGGTGTCACTGGTCCCCAAAAGTGTCAGATTTGTCTGCCGCAATGTCGCAGTCCCGCTAAAAATCCCTGATCACCTCCATTACTATTAAAAACAATTAGAAAAATAAAAAGCCATAAATCTATCCCATAGTTTGTAGACATGATAACTTTTGTGCAAACCAATCAATATACACTTATTAGGATTTTTTAATCATACATATTGGCCTGAACTGTTGAAAAAATTAGATTTTTAAAAATTTTTACTGGGTATGATTTATAGCATAAAGCAAAAATATTGTTTTTTTTTTTTCAAAATTATTATTTTTTTTTGTTTATAGTGCAAAAAATAAAAACCTGCTGAGGTGATCAAATACCACCAAAAGAAAAAGGAAAAAAAAAAAGGACATCAATTTTATTTGGGTACAGTGTCGCATGGCCGCGCAATAGTCAGTTAACCACTTTTGGACTGGAAGATTTCCCCCCTTAACCACTTGCCTACAGTACACTTTCACCCCCTTCCTGCCCAGACCGATTTTCAGCTTTCAGCGCCCTCACACTTTGACTGAGAATTACTCAGTCATGCAACACTGTACCCATACAAAAATTGTGTCCTTTTTTTCACACAAATAGAGCTTTCTTTTGATGGTATTTGATCAATACTGGGTTTTTTATTTTTTGTGCTATAAATAAAAAAAGACTGAAAATATTGTGAAAAAACGCATTTTTCTTTGTTTCTGTCATAAAATTTTGCAAATTAGTCATTTTTCTTCACAAATTTTGGCCAAAATTTATACTGCTACTTATCTTTGGTAAAAATAACCTAAGTAAGTGTATATTATTTGGTCTTTGTGAAAGTTATAGAGTCCACAAGCTATGGTGCGAATCATTGAAAATTGATCACACTTGCTCACACCTGATGTACTGAAGGCCTATCTCATTTCTTGAGACACTAAAAAGTCAGGAAAGTACAAATACCCCCCAAATGACCCCTTTTTGGAAAGTAGACATTCCAAGGTATTTAATAAGGGGCATGGTGAGTTTTTTGAAGTTGTAATTTTTTCCCACAATGCTTTTCAAAATGAAGATTTTTTTTTTTTTTTTTTACAAATTGCCATATTAACAGGTTATTTCTCTCACACAGCACATGTATACTTGCAACTACACCCCAAAACACATTCTACTACTCCTCCTGAGTATGGCGATACCACATGTGTGAGACTTTTTCACAGCCTGGCCACATACAGAGGCCTAACATTCAAGTAGCCCCGTCCGGCATTCTAGGAGCACAAATTACACATATAATTTCCTGACAACCTATCGCACTTTTGAAGGCCCTGGAGCACCAGGACAATGGAAACCCCCATAAAATGACCCCATTTTGGAAAGCAAACAGCCCAACGTATAATTTTTGAGGCATAATGAGTCTTTTGAATATGTCGTTTTTTTCCACAAGTTTTTGGAAAATGTGGAAAGAAAATGAAAACACATTTTTTTTTACACAAAGCTGTCCATTTATGCAATATTTCTAACACATAGCATGTACATAGCAAAAATTGCACCCCAAAATACATTCTGCTATTCCTCCTGAGTATGGCGATACCACATGTGTAACACTTTTTCACAGCCTGGCCACACACATAGGCCTAACATCCAAGTAGCGCTTTACACAAAGTTGTCCATTTATCCACTTTAAGACTGGGCCTATTTTTGACACTTGGTGTTTACAAGCTAAAATCATTTTTTTTGCTAGAAAATTACTTGGAACCCCCAAACATTATATATTTTTTTTTAGCAGAGACCCTAGAGAATAAAATGGAGATCGTTGCAATATTTTTTATCACATCATATTTGCTTAGCAGTCTTCCAGATGCGATTTTTTTGAAAAAAATTCACTTTTTTGAACTAAAAAATAAGAAAACAGTAAATTTAGCCCAATTTTTTTCCATAATGTGAAAGATAATGTTACGCCGAGTAATTAGATACCCAACATGTCATGCTTCAAAATTGCGCATGCTCACAGAATGGCGCCAAACATTGGTACTTAAAAATCCCCATAGGCAATATTTTAAAAATTTCTGCAGGTTACTAGCTTAGAGTTACAGAGGAGGTCTAGGGCTCAAATTATTGCTCTCGCTCTAACGATCGCGGCGATACCTCACATATATGGTTTGAACACCGTTTACATATGTGGGCGGGACTTGCGTATGCGTTTGCTTCTGCAACGGGGACAGGGCGCTTTAATTTTTTTTTTTTTTTTTTCCTATTTATTTTATTTATTATTTTTTTATTTTTACACAGTTTAAAAAAAAAAATGTTTTGATCATTTTTATTCCTATTACAAGGAATGTAAACATCCCTTGTAATAGAAATAGGCATGACAGGTCCTCTTTATTGTGAGATCTGGGGTCAAAAAGACCTCACACCTCACAACTACACTAAAAAAGAAAAGAAAAAAAAAATTGTTGAAAGAGGAAAAAAAAAAAGAAAAAAAAAAAAAGCGGCCCTTTAAACCGGTTGCTAGGCAACGTCTTTTGACGTAGCTCCGGTCCTCCAAGACCATAGAGTTGAGTGAGGGCCATCTTGCCCTCACTTGACTTCCTGTCTCTGAGGATTCGGGACCGGATAGTTTTCCCCGCTGCCGGCGGGTCCGGTAAGCTGGGAAAACGTCTGGGACGCGGCAGGAGGGGGGGGGGCACCTCTTCCCCTGCACCGTAAGGGTAATTCCGCGGCGAATTCGCCACTGGGACCACCCTTATCTGAAAGCCGACCGCCCGCCGTTTCAAAAAATACCGGGGTTATGGGGGCTATCTGCTGCCATAACCCCAGTATTTAGCTTTTAATGGCCGACGCATATAGTCGTTAGGCGGTCAGTAAGTGATTGCATGTATATGGCAAACAGGTGACGATGACTGATGGGGTGACAGGTGACGATGACTGATGGGGTGACAGGTGACAATGACTGATGGGGTGACAGGTGACGATGACTGATGGGGTGACAGGTGACGATGACTGATGAGGTGACAGGTGACGATGATTGATGAGGTGACAAGTGACGATGATTGATGAGGTGACAGATGACAATCACTGACGGGGTGACATGTGACGATGATTGATGGGGTGACAAGTGACGATCACTGATGGGGTGTCAAGTGACGATGATTGATAGGGTGACAGATGACGATGACTGATGGGGTGACAGGTGACGGTGATTGATGGAGTGACAGGTGACGGTGATTGATGGGGTGACAGGTGACGGGCGATGGTGACTTATGGGTGACAGGTGATGGGTGATGGTGCACGGCGGTACTGATGGCAGTCTCTGGTGACCGGTGAATTTTAGGCTACGTTCACATGTGAACGTAGCGATCGCGGGCAGAATCACTGCGATTCTGCCCGTGATCCAGAAATCATTGCAAATTGCGGGACGCCTGTGCATTGCCCGTGATTTGCAATAGCACCCCAAACGCTGTGCGATGTTGCTGCGATTTCCGCCTGCCGAATAGCGGTAACATCACGCAAACAACGCATGACACCCCAAAGAAGCTCTTGTACCTTTTTTGGGCGTCATGCGATGTTTGTGCGATGTTACCGCGATTCGTCAGGTGGAAATGGCGGCAACATCGCACAGCGTTTGGGGTGCTATTGCAAAAAACGGGCAACGCACAGGCGTCCCGCAATTTGCAATGATTTTCGGATTGCGGGCAGAATCACGGTGATTCTGCCCGCGATCGCTGCGCTCACATGTGAACGTTATGGGTGTCAATTTCTGGGCACTGATGAGGTGACTGATGGGTGACAGGTGACATTGGGGGGGGGCTGAGGACTGTGTGGGGACCTTTATTAGTGTGATTTTAGTGTGATTTTTACTTTTACAGGTACACAGAGCAGTAACTCACTATTTCTAGTTCTTCTCCCCTCACAGTGGAAACTGTATGAGGAGAGAAGAGCTAGTAACACTGAGTTACTGCTCTTTGTTTACATTTTCTGATCGGCTGTGAATGGATTCACAGCCGATCACATAGTAAACAGTCACTGTCAGTGACTGTTTACTACTGCCAGTGACAGCTGTGTTCCTACGGAACACAGTGCCACCGACATGACCGCGCTGCGCGCTCCCGATCGCACATGCGCGGTCATCTCCCGGCCGCCTCCATTGTGATCGGCTGTGTCATTGGAACACAGCCGATCACGTGGGAAACAGCCACGCCCAGACACCGGCAGTGCACGGCGGCGCGCCCGCGATCGCGCGCCTGCCGTGCATTTCCTGGGTCACGTCATATGACGTCCGCCCAGGATAATAGCCGCACCGTCCCGCCGTCATATGACGGCGGGCGGGCGGTAAGTGGTTAATGACCAGGCCATATTTTGCTATTCGGCACGGCGTTACTTTAACGGACAATTGCGCGGTCGTGCGACACTGTACTTAAATAAAATTGATGTCCTTTTTTTCCCACAAAAAAAGCTTTCTTTTGGTGGTATTTGATCACCTGTGTGATTTTTATTTTTTGCGCTATAAACAAAAAAGTGTGACAATTCTGAAAAAAAAAAAAAAAACAACAATATTTTTCACATTATATATAACATTCTCAAGAAAAAAAAAATTTAAATCTAAATTTTTTTAACATTTTAGGCCAATTTTTTTTCTGCTACATATGTTTGGTAAGAATAAAATTGCAACAAACGTTTTTTTGATTGGTTTGCGCAAAAGTTAGAGCGTCTACTAACTACGGGAAAGATTTATGTCATGTTTATTGTTTTTTTTAAAGTAATGGCAGCGATCAGTAATTTTTAGCGGGACTGCGACATTGCGGAGGACAGATAGGACCCCTAACTGACATTTTTGACACTTTTGGGGGGGACCAGTGACATTACTACAGTAATCAGTGCTAAAAATATGCACTGTTACTGTAATAATGACACTGGCAGGGAAGGGGTTAACATTGTGGGTGAACAAGGGGTTAAATGTGAGCCTAGGGGAGTGATTCTAACTGTGGCGGCGTGGCTTCTGAAATGACCATAGAGACATGTGATCCTATATAGAAGGATCACAGGGGCTCTATGATCATTCCAGGGAGAAGAACGGTTAGCTGTGTTTACAACAGCCGACTATCCTTCTCTCTCAGCGGGGAACGATCACGGGTGTCAGGCGGCAATCGGAGCCGCCTGACCCGTGCATCAGCTTCCCCGCTGCTCCCTGCTCGCGACCAAAGTAGCCGTACGTCAGTTTGCCTGGGGGAGCCACACTGCTGCAGTAAATACATGGCGTGTGGTCGGCAATCGGTTAAAGCAACGCAGTGCAGTATCGCAAAAAATTGCCTGGTCATTAGGAAGGGTAAAACCTTCTGGAGCTGAAGTGGTTAACCAGAGTCAGACACTGGTAGAAGTAACAAGTGTAGCCCTGCCCCCTTGGGGGGGGGCTTGTTACATGGGCATCCTCATCACCTCTTACACCCTGAGCCTGCTCCAACCCATCTGACACTATCAGTTCTGTCATGGTAAATAACCAAGACCACAATGTTGCAGTGAATAAACAATTTACTGCTCTTCTGGCTTTTGAAGTGAAATCAGAGTATTCAGACAAAATCAGAAATAACACAGTTGTTGCAAAGAAAGGTATCCTGAATTCCCAGCCAAGGATTTATACCTTTAAGCTCAGCACCCAGGATCCAGAACACAGGCCACACATACATACAGAAATCAGTGTGTATGTATGCTAGAGGATTGCGTTCTACAATAGTTAACAATACTTTAACTAAACAGATATGGTTAGAGAGTCACCGCAGATAAAAGCGACTATACTTAACGACTTAAATGCAAGGGAGACAATATAATGATATAAAATCAACTAGCAGAGTGCAATCTGTATACTACGGGGCCCCCTTTTTATACTACGGGACCCCCTTTAAGATGAACTGCAACGTCTCCTGGAGAGTGAGGCCTCACTTGTCTACACCGGCAAGGAATCCCACAATCCAAGGAAAGTATTTGTAATCCAACAAAGGAAAGTAGGTTGAACTATATTCCCCAAGGCAACGGTGGTTGTAATCCACAGAGAGTCAAATGTAGTTCATCCTATGCACCACAACAGGTTAACAGCCTAGCTAGAACTGGATTGAGGGCTTAAGTCCGGATTCACCCACCTAGCACTATATTTGTATCTGCAGTGTCAAGTGGTTTGACTGAGTGTCAGTAGGCCCTTATCAAAATATACAATATATTTGCCCTTTCAGGAATCAGTCTAGGTCTGTATTGTAATAGAGATGTAGATACTGGATGTCTCTCACCCAAACCGGGAGATCTGCTTCCCTCTGCGACCAGGCTCCTTTCAAAGTCTCCGTCCGCCTGTCAGCAACCTTCCGCTCGGTCACGCCACCGAGACTCCTCCGCACACTCACACCGCCGGCTTCACTCCGGTGTCCGCCACTAGGCCTCAGCCTAAGTTCCTGCGATCCACAGCAGCTCTTCCCCTTCTTTCCAGTGTGCTGTCCTCGAGGTAAGAGAGCAAAGCAAAGTCCCGCCTCCCTTTATATAGCCACCCCCTGCAAGCTCTGCGCGTCCTGTTGCTCCCTGGGAGAAGGGTCTCTCTGTCTCAGCAGTCTATGATCCTGGGCCCTCCCGGACTACATCCCCCATAATGCAAAAGTCACTGTCTTGCATAACTTTAATAACAACAACAATACTAGCAGTGCGACCCGGCTACACAAGCCTGTTCTAACTGCTGATCAGAAAAGGTATTTAGCAGTTTATATTTATTAAAACTATTTAATTTAACTAACTATTTTAAATTAACACTTTGAACTGTGTAAGGGGTTCTCTACTGTTAGAGCGGTAAGGATGTGGAACTCCCTTCCAAAAATGATGGTGTCAAGAGGGAGTATAGATAAATTCAGAAAACTTTTAGGTGTCTTTCTTAGTGAATTCAATGTATAGAATTCAATGTAAAGGGATATGGAACATGGTAGTTACATAAACATGCACACACACTCAGGTTCACCCTGAAGAACAGAGGTTCATTGAAGTGTTTTCAATCAGGTATTGAAAACACCTGTGGATGTCAGGGAGCAGCAATAAAGCCTAATAAGCACCAATTAGGCAGCTTTAAAATTACTGTGATACTCAGCTCCTTCTAGACATTTACTGGTGTGGTTACAAACATGGTGAAGTCAAGAGAATGGTCCAGGATGACAAGAGAAGAGGTGATTACTCTTCACAGGAAGGGCAATGGCTATAAGAAGATTGCAAAGATGTTAAACATACCAAGAGACACCATAGGAAGCAGCATTCGCAAATTCAAGGCAAAGGGCACTGTTGAAACGCTACCTGGTCGTGGCAGAAAGAAGATGCTGACTTCGACTGTGTTCGAAAGTTCCCCTGTGACTGCTGAGGAACTGAGAAAAGATTTGTCAGATGTGGGTACTGAAGTTTCTGCTCAGACAATACGGCGCACACTGCGTAATGAAGGCCTCCATGCCAGAACTCCCAGGCGCACCCCCTTGCTGTCTCCAAAGAATAAGAAGAGTCGACTGCAGTATGCCAAAAGTCATGTGGACAAACCACAGAAGTTTTGGGATAGTGTTCTGTGGACTGATGAAACAAAATTAGAACTGTTTGGGCCCATGGATCAACGCTATGTTTGGAGGAGGAAGAACAAGGCCTATGAAGAAAAGAACACATTGCCTACTGTGAAGCATGGCGGGGGTCAATCATGCTTTGGGGCTGTTTTGCTTCTGCAGGTACAGGGAAGCTTCAGCGTGTGCAAGGTACCATGAATTCTCTTCAGTACCAGGAGATATTGGATGACAATGTGATGCAGTCCGTCACAAACCTGAGGCTTGGGAGACGTTGGACCTTTCAACAGGACAATGACCCCAAGCATACCTCCAAGTCCACTAGAGCATGGTTGCAGATTAAAGGCTGGAACATTTTGGAGTGGCCATCACAGTCATCAGACTTAAATCTGATTGAGAACCTCTGGTGGGACTTAAAGAAAGCAGTTGCAGTGCACAAGCCTAAGAATGTGACTGAACTGGAGGCTTTTGCCCATGACGAATGGGCGAAGATACCCGTAGATCGCTGCAAGACACTTGTGTCAAGCTATGCTTCACGTTTAAAAGCTGTTATAACTGTAAAAGGATGTTGTACTAAGTACTAAGATTGAATGTCACTTGGGGGTTGAATAAAACTGATAATGATGTGAGCACAGAAAAGACATTTGTGGTTATTTCATTATAAATGTTATGTTATATTTGTCTGACCTACACGTGCCTCTTTGATTTAATTGTAAGCAGGATGACTGAATGATCAAAATCAATGTCAAACTGGCCAAAACAATCAATTTCAGTGGGGGTTGAATAATTTTGAACACAACTGTACATAGCCCTGGCCAGTGGTTTTAATAGTTGCAAATGCAGATTATGGTTTTACTGCTACTCTACTTGGATACAGAAGTCTAGCCTTATATACAACAAACTCTGTTTTCTGTGCAATTCTCCATCATCTCCGGCACAAATCCAGACATATAGATTAAACAACAGGATTAACAAAAAAAAACATAGTGAGCAGCCAAGCTGACAGGTTAGCAACACAAAGAAATAAATAGCATTGGGGAACAGATGTGAGAACACACATTTTAACAGTGAAAATCTGGAGATAGAAAGACAGCCTAAGCAAAAGAATCCACTTTACTGCAAACAGGAAAAGCAAGGCTTGTGTGAATCTGACTACAAAATATAAGCACAGCATTGCCTTTTTGACACGGAAATTAGTTACAAGAAGGGCGTTTTTTCCTGAAGTATGGATGTAGGTACTCTTCCCTCACTCCGAACACCCTTGTCTCTGCCCCATACCCACCCCAGAGTATCATCCCTTGTTTCCTTGTCTCTAAAAATAAATTCCAGCAACAATAAACTCCCCAAGCAACAATAGATTTCCCCCGAGCAACAACAGTTCCCCCTCTAGCAACAAAAGATTTCCCCAGCAACAACAGTCCCCCCTCTAACAACAATAGATTTCCCCAGCGACAACAAACCCCCCTCTAGCAAAAATAGATTTCCCCAGCAACAACAGTTCCCCCCTCTAGCAACAAAAGATTTCCCCAGCAATAACAGACCCCCTTTAGCAACAATAGATTCCCACGGCAACAGCAGACTCCCTTCTAGCAACAATAGATTCCCCCAGCAACAGCAGACTCCCTTCTAGCAACAATAGATTCCCCCAGCAACAACAGACTCCCTTCTAGCAACAATAGATTCCCCCTGCAACAACAGACTCCCTTCTAGCAACAATAGATTCCCCCAGCAACAACAGACTCCCTTCTAGCAACAATAGATTCCCCCAGCAACAACAGACTCCCTTCTAGCAACAATAGATTTCCCCAGCAACAATAGATTTCCCCAGCAACAGACCCCCTCTATCAACAATAGATTCCCACGGCAATAACAGACTCCCTTATAGCAACAATAGATTCCCCCAGCAACAACAGACTCCCTTCTAGCAACAATATATTCCCCCAGGAACAACAGACTCCCTTCTAGCAACAATAGATCCCCCCAGCAACAACAAATCCCCCTCAATAGTTTATTCCAGAAGCCATCATTTTTTCCCCAGCAACAATAGATTTGCCAGTAACAAAAGAGCCAACAATAGTCCCACACAAGCAACAATATTCTCAGCCAGCAACAATAGATTCCCCTAGCAGTCAGCAACAAAAGACCCCTCCCATCACAGTAGATCCTCCCCAGGAACAAGAGTCCTCCCAGCAAAACAACACCCCCAGCAACAATAGACCCCCCATCATCAATAGACTGTTCATCAGCAAGCAACATTAGAATCCTCCCCCAGCAACAAGAGACACCCCAATATGTCAGTGCAGGTAGGGGCAGGGCCGGACTGGCCTCCTGAGATAGCGGGAAATTTCCAGGTAGGCTGCCTGTCCTGGACCGCTGTCAACTAGGAGCTTTGGGACCTTTTTTTTTTTACAAGAACAGCTCAGAGAGAAGTTGCGGCTTTGCTGTGAACAGGAGGCGGGGCTGGCTGAGGAAATAATCTATAGTGGCGGAGGGCCTGAGGAGCAAGTGGCTCCTCCTCCGTTCCATCCAGAGCCAGTCAGCAGGCAGTGTAACCTTCCTCCCCCCTGCCCCTCTTCAGCCCGCCACATTTGACTGTAAACAGGTACTGGAGCGGGGCTTAATGGGGGTGGCGGGAGGGGGATACAAAAAGGTATGACCACAATACAAATCCTGCAGCACACACAACTCTAGCTGAATGGAAGCAACAGGATCATTGGGGGCACCGTCACACGTAATGCAGGTCGGCTGCAGTGTATTCCAGATATCTATGTGTCAGGCAGTGTGCGGGTTACCGATCAGCCTCCTCTCCCTCTTGTCTCTTACTTTTTTTTTCTTTAGCTGCCAAATCTGACCTGCACATTGCTTGAATACACTGATAAGATCACTGGAAGACTCTACAGCAGAATTCTATGAGACCAGGAAGGAACACATGGTTGTTAACCATTTCAGCTTCTATTTAGCCAGAGCTCTGTGTGTGCTGCATGGTGTGTTCGATCTTTTTTTGGAGGATTTCCTGCTGGTTCAGGCTTGAAGCTTCACAAACCCATTAACTGTTTACGGTCCTTCTCTAATCTTGAGCAGTTCACTGTTGGAAATTGGATGTGCTGCTGTCTTCTGTCACTTGGTTGTACTTTCAAAGGAATATTACTGACTTTATCTTGCAGAGTTGGTTTAAATAGAATGGAGCAGCTCTGCAATACTATTTACTTTTATACTTTTACACTTTTACCCATGTCTGCAATCTCTAACCATCTCCTGTAATGTGTCTGCATTCTCTGACCATGTCCTGTATCATGTCTGCAATCCCTGACCACAGGGCCATCTTTAATATTGATTGAACCCTGGAGAAAATTTTTCTTGGGCCCCCTTGACCGCTCTTAGACAAATAAAAAATAGCAGGAAGACTCAAAATCAGTTTACTGCACCAGATCAGGCAGCAATTGGTTGCCAGAGGTTACAGCACATCATTACTGCTCACTGATGGACATACTACAGGAGATGGTCAGAGACTGCAGATCTAGTACAGAAGATAACTAGAGACTGTGGATCTAGTACAGGAGATAACCAGAGACTGTGGATCTAGTACAGGAGATAACCAGAGACTGCAGATCTAGTACAGAAGATAACCAGAGGCTGAGGATCTAATACAGGAGATAAAACGAGACTGCGGATCTATAACCAAAGACTGCGGATCTACTACAGGTGATAACCAGAGACTGCAGATCTACTACAGGATATAGCCAGACGCTGCGGATTTAATACAGGAGATAACCAGAGAGACAGCAGACATACTACAGGAGATAACCAGAGACTGTGGATCTACTACATGATATAATCAGAGACTGCAGGTCTAGCACAGGATGTGACCAGAGAGAGCAGTGATCAGACATGATCTCCTGTATCATGTCTGCAATCCCTGACCATCTCCTGTAATGTGTCTGCAATCCCTGACCATCTCCTGTATCGTGGCTGCAATCCCTGACCATCTCCTGTATCATGTCTGCAATCCCCGACCATCTCCTGTATCGTGTCTGCAATCCCTGACCATCTCCTGTATCATGTCTTCAATCCCCGACCATCTCCTGTATCGTGTCTGCACTGGAGCTCCAGTCCCAGAAGCCGACTTGTTAGTGGAAACGCGTCGGGGGGAGCTAGCCGTGTTGCCATTGATCCCGGACTTACTGCAGAGGTCCTCGATCCAATATTTACATATGCTGTTTTTTCTCCTGAAAATGTAAGTGTTACTCTTTCTTATTGGTTCAATAAAGTGAGGTAATGCACTATAGTCCCCTTCTCTTCCTTGGGCATGTTCTTGGTGGCGATATCCCCTTGAGTGGAAGCCTCTAGATCCCCACATTTTGGAAGCAGATGGTCGCTTCATTCCTCTTGTGAATTGTCTCCTACAAGCTGACCTTAACGGACTCCAGGGTTATACATTATATGTTTGCATCTCTCCATCATCTGGTAAGAGTCCCTTCTTAACACTGGGTGCATCACATGTACATTAGAGCACTGTCTGGATCACCGTTTGGGAAGAGGTTACCCTTACCCTCCATCACTCCCCAACCCCACTATATTCTTTGGATTTTCAAGACCTTTGCACAGTTTCACCATTTGGAATATAGACTTTGTTTTTAGCTGAACATCAGCAATCACCATTTTTGTGAACATTTGTGTTCCATAATTTTTAGCGCACTTTGTAATTGATGTTTTTCATTTGTTACAACCTTTTCACATATTTATATTTTTTCAGTGCTGCTTTTTCCCACTTTCTTTCTTATTTAAGGTTCGCGCACCTATTTTTCTTTTCACCATTTATACTTACCTAAGCCGCCGATCTCCATCCAGCTGTGTGCATGAGAGCAGCGGCTCTCTCACTCCTCATTGGCTCAGAGAGAGCAGCGGGAGCCATTGGCTCCTGCTGCTGTCAATCATAGCAAGTGAGGAGGGAGCAGAGTGCTGGCTGAGCCGTACTCTGTGTGTCAATGGACACATGAAGTGGGGCTCGAGAGCGAGCATGCAGATGGCTTGCTATTGGGGCACTTGGCGGGTTGGAGGAGCCAGGAGCGCCAGCGGCAGACCCAAGAAAATCATTTCACAAAACAGGTAAATATACTATGTTTTTTATTTTAATGTAAAAAAAAAAAAATGTGAGCATTTACAATCACTTTAAATGTCAGCTTTAGGTCTATACAAGGGAGGGTTAGTGTGTGGGAAGCTTAGTTTAGGGCATTATTCATTGCTGAGAGCTCTGCACAGAAAACTATCAAAGCCGAAACCTTCAATGCTTTGAAACCTAATGTATCGGAATTATTTCATCTGTGATTTTGGAATGAGAATTGAACATTATATACTGCTGATGAGCTGAGCACCACTGGCCTAAAATATAGAGCCATTCATTTAACGTCCATACACCTGTTTCTGGCTTGTTTAGCCCTCATCTATGCAAGATAAAGAAACCTTAACTATTGTGAGGAAGTGTTTCTTGGGAAGCTACACTGTATATACCTTACATTACTTATTTAACTTACTGTATATATCTTACTTACATTACTACCGTATATACTCGAGTATAGGCCGACCCGAGTATAAGCCGAGGCCCCTACTTTTACCACAAAAAGATGGGAAAAATCATTGACTCGAGTATAAGCCTAGGGTGAGAATGCAGGGCGGCGGGCATGGTACAGGAGAATGCAGGGTGACTGGCATGGTGCAGGAGAATGCAGGGTACTGGCATGGTGCAGGAGAATGCAGGGTGACTGGCATGGTGCAGGAGAATGCAGGGTACTGGCATGGTACAGGAGAATGCAGGGTACTGGCATTGTGAAGGAGAATGCAGGGTACTGGCATGGTGCAGGAGAATGCAAGGTACTGGCATGGTGCAGGAGAATGCAGGGTACTGGCATGGTACAGGAGAATGCAGGGTACTGGCATGGTACAGGAGAATGCAGGGTACTGGCATGGTACAAGAGGATCCGGGGTTGTGGGCATACTACAGGAGATGCAGTGCTGTGCGCATGGTACAGGTGGACCATGCCCGCAGCACTGCATCCCTTGTAGTGTGCCCGCAGCCCTGCATAATGGCAGGTAGTGAAGCTGTTTCACTTACCTGTTCCAGAGGCGCCTTCATTTTAAAAATGGCGCCACCCGGTGCCGACACGTCATTGCGCACGCGCCGCCACCGCTCGTATAATTTCGGCTATTCCCAGCCTCTCCCGAGTGGCGGCGGTGCGTGCGCGGTGACATGTATGCGACGGGCGGCGCCATTTTTAAAGCTTAAGCCCGTCGGAGCGGACTTTTTTTTCCTTGACTTGAGTATAAGCCGAGGGGGACGTTTTCAGCACAAAAAAATGTGCTGAAAAACTCGGCTTATACTCGAGTATATACGGTATTTATACATTTATTACTATTACTATACTATTTATACTATTTATTTTATAGTGCATACATATTTTACAGCTTTTTACCGAGGACATAAAAACATTTAATAGTTACATAGTTAGTCTGGCTAAAAAAACACACAAGTATTCAACCAAAAGAAGGAAAAAAATACACCCCTCACATTTTTGCAAATATTTTCCTATATCATTCATGTGACAACACTGAAGAAATGACACTTTGCTACAATGTAAAGTAGAATTGCTCTTCTGAAACAGTTTTTTTCTTAATCATGTGACCGGCATGGCACCAATCAGGGCTGTGCAGACACAGATTCAAACTGCAGTAACAGAAGGCCCTCCCAAAGATCTTTCCCTGCAGATACAAAAGAACAGGAAAAGACCACATGAACACAACATTTATGCAGGAATAAAGTACTCTGAGGATTAAAAAAAAAAAAAAAAAATACAGGGACATTATATACAGTATCTGACAAAAGTGAGTACACCCCTAACATTTTTGTAAATGTTTTATTATATCTTTCCAAGTGTCAACACTGAAGAAATTACACTTTGCTACAATGTAAAGTAGTGAGTGTACAGCTTGTATAACAGTGTAAATTTGCTGTCCCCTCAAAATAACTCAACACACAGCCATTAATGTCTAAATCGCTGGCAACAAAAGTGAGTACACCCCTAAATAAATATGTCCAAATCTGGCCCAATTAGCCATTTCCTTCCCCGGTGTCATGTAACTTGTTAGCATTACAAGGTCTCAGGTGTGAATGGGGAGCAGGTGTGTTAAATTTGGCGTTATCGCTCTCACTCTCTTATACTGGTCACTGGAAGTTTAACACGGCACCTTATGGCAAAGAACTCTCTGAGGATCCGGAAAAATATTATTGTTGCTCTACATAAAGATGACCTAGGCTATAAGCAGAGTGCCAAGACCCCGAAACTGAGCTACAGCACAGTGGACAAGACCATACAGAGGTTTAACAGGACAGGTTCCATTCAGAACAGGCCTCGCCATGGTCGACCAAAGAAGGTGAGTGTACGTGCCCAGCGTCATATCCAGAGGTTGTCTTTGGGAAATAGACATATGAGTGCTGCCAGCATTGCTGCAGAGGTTGAAGGGGTGGGAGGTCAGCCTGTCAGTGCTCAGACCATACGCTGTTGACTGCATCAAATTGGTCTGTGTGGCTGTCGTTCCCAGAAGGAAGCCTCTTCTGAAGATGATGCACAAGAAAGCCGGCAAACAGTTGCTGAAGACAAGCAGACTATAGACATGGATTACTGGAACCATGTCCTGTGGTCTGATGAGACCAAGATAAACTTATTTGGTTGGTTCAGATGGTGTCAAGCGTGTGTGGCGGCAACCAGGTGAGGAGTACAAAGACAAGTAAAGCATAGTGGTGGGAGTGTCATGGTCTGGGGCTGCATGAGTGCTGCCGGCACTGGGGAGCTACAGTTCATTGAGGGAACCATGAATACCAACATGTACTGTGACATACTAAAGCAGAGCATGATCCCCCCCCCCCCCTTCAGAGACTGGGCCGCTGGGCAGTATTCCAACATGATAACGATCCCTAAACACACCTCCAAGATGACCACTGCCTTGCTAAAGAAGCTGAGGGTAAAGGTGATGGACTGGCCAAGCATGTCTCCAGACCTAAACCCTATTGAGCATCTGTGGGGCATCTTCAAACGGAAGGTGGAGGAGCGCAAGGTCTCTAACATCAACCAGCTCTGTGATATCATCATGGGGGAGTGGAAGAGGACTCCAGAGGCAACCTGTGAAGCTCTGGTGAACTCCATGCCCAAGAGGGTTAAGGAAGTGCTGGAAAATAATGGCGGCCACACAAAATATTGACACCTTGCCCAATTTGGACATTTTGTACTCACTTTTGTTGCCAGCAGTTTAGACATTAATGGCTGTGTGTTGAGTTATTTTGAGGGGGACAGCAAATTTACACTGTTATACAAGCTGTACACTCACTACTTTATATTGTATCAAAGTGTAATTCCTTCAGTGTTGTCACATGAAAAGATATAATAAAATATTTACAAAAATGTGAGGGGTGTACTCACTTTTGTGAGATACTGTATATATATATATATATATATATATATATATATATATATATATAGAGTATACAGTATATACACATACAGCATAAACAGTCCTATATATACAATCCTATACCCACAGTTGATCCAGAGGCAGACAAAGAACCTCAATAAAGCACAATCCAGTTTTCCCCAGCAGGGGAAAAAATTCCTTCCTGATTCCCAAGAGGCAATCAGATATTCCCTGGATTAACTTTACCAATAAATATTAGTATTCAGTTAAAATATGTGTATCTAGGAAAGAATCCAGGCCTTTCTTAAAACAATCTACCGAGCTGGCCAGAACCAGCTCTTAAAGGGAGCCTATTTTACATTTTCACAGCTCTTACTGTCAAGAAACCTTTCCACATTTGGAGATGAAATCACTTTTCCTCTAGAAGTAAAGAGTGCCCCCTTGTCCTCTGTGATGACTGTAAAGTGAAAAACACACCAAGTTCACTATATGGACCACTTATGTATTTATACATGTTGACCATTTCCTCCTCTCAAGAGAGAATAAATTCAGTTCCTCTAATCTATCCTTATAGTTGAGCTCCTCCATGCCTCTTATCAGTTTCGTTGCTCTTCTCTGCAATTTCTCCAGTTCCCGATATTTTTTTTATGAAGTGGTACCCAAAACTGAACTGCATATTCCAGATGAGATTTTAAATCAGTACCTGCACTTAAATCTACATGCCAGGAAACTTAAATATGATCCCTTGGTGGGCTGCACCTACCCTATAAGGGTTAATTGCTCATTTAGGTCTGGGGGACTTTAAAAAATAGATTTACTTACTCACGCCTCCGCTCCTCTGCACTGCTAGACCAGTCCCTGCAGATTCTCCCCCCTCCTGTTCCAGCAGTGCAAGTCATCAAGACCAATGCAAGGTCCTTAGCCTGAACAAAATGAAGCCAAGTGACAGTCCCCCGCCAGGGCATGGGGGACTGCCGCATGTTGGGGGAGAAGAGGATCTGGTAAGAAAAGGCACTTTTCCTCTCCCACGGTCTAAATGTGTTATTAACTCTTGCAGTGTGGGCACAGCCCCACGGCAAGGGATCATTTTCAAGTTTCCCAGTATTGGGCTTTATATCACACCTGTTCTTTGTCCATGCAGACTAAAAGAAAATGTTTGCTTTAATGCCCCCTCTCCAGCTGTACATACTTTTTTCTTATCAGTTGCTGGGACAAAGGAAAATACTTGGCACTTCCAGGTATGAAGGAGTAGGTGACTCACTCCTCTTATATGACATTACTGGTACTTCATAATTGGTCCATCACTGTCAATGGGGGTGGATGGAGAGTCTGCAGCCCTATATAAGCTCAGAACAGAGCAACTTCAGGTGACAGCGCTGGGACAGGCAGTGACAATGAGTAGCTGTTGCTGTGGAGGATGCCACCAGTGCCCATTTACTCTTATAACCAGAGATGTATAGTAACGAAGTAGAACTACTTAAGTACTGTACTTAAGTACCGAAATGCGGTATCTGTACTTTCCTAGAGTAGAATTTTTTTCTCCTACTTCTACTTTTACTTCACTACATTTTTTCGATGATTTCGATACTTCTACTCAAGTATTTTTTTTTTGTGCTGCATAGTTACTCGTTACTTTTAAAAAAAATTACCACTGCCAGAACAGTAGATGGCAGGTTACATAAAGCTCATAAAAATGTGTATAATGTCATTTGTAAATCAGCGCATACGAAAATAAAGGCTGTGTATAATAAAAGCTGCTATACCAAATCTTTCCAATAAAAAGAAAATATGAAACAAACAAATAAATTGTGCTACAGCGCTTAAAGTGCATCAAGAAACTACTAACAAACACAACTTGGCTGTGCGAATAAAGTGCCTGTGCAATCGATATAAAATCATTGTTGCCCCCAGTGCCCTGCCCACACTCCACACAGTATCAAAAATAAAGTGACATGAATGTGCTAAAGCCTAAATGCAGTGAAAATAATTATTCCCACAATGTAACAGTAAATTCAATTCATATAAAATATGACAATAAATCACAATAAAATAAGTTATGAAATAAGTTAGGTCAGGTGCGTGCAACAAGTTGAAGTGTGTAAACCTATCTATAACGAAAAGTCCATAAATTAATTCCAGTGTGCAAATCTAAAGTGTCACTTCACTTGTCAGATGCTTCCACCTCCTTCAGTGCTCGAGTGACCGACCAACACACTTAATGGTGGTGGCACTGGTGGATAGCGTCTGGGTGGCACTGGCACTGACTGCACTGGTTCAAAAAGCCATATATATTTAATTATTTCAATTCTCAATCTCATAGGTCCTCTCCTCATAACATATTAATAACTTAGGTGATGAACTTCTTGGCGACCCTGGCAGGATGACGGGGACACCCGCCACTTCTGGAGCCGAGCCGCTGTGATTCCCCAACATGTGACAAAGTGACAGCCAGGAGATCTAGTGGCTAGTAGTGCTCAACAATACCGCTTTTATATATAAAAATGAAATAAAATATACTGACTCACAATTTAGTAGTAGGTAGCGTGTAGCAGTAGGCAGCACAACTCAATTCAATCAATCCCACAGCCTCGATCGCGCCGCGGCCCGCGGAATCACTGTCATGATCATCAAGTTAAGACCGCACAGGAGGAGCCATGCTGCCGTCTTCCCGCTCGAGGTCTCCGCCTCTAGACGTGTTGTGTGTCACTCAGACTCCACCCCTTAGGGCCCTTACTGAGAGGAGTTGTGACACGGGCGGCGGGACGCGGGAGCATTTTCTTCGTCATCTCATCTTCTTCTCTATGAGGTGAGTGAGGTGGACCGTGGAGAGGGCCTAATCCTTGCCATGGCAAATGTGCCATTTGAGAATCAAATAATCAATATAAAATATTAATATATTACATACACACGGGTCATGGGTGGCTTTTTTGAACCAAGAAGAGTGAGACTGACGGCTATGATGATTATCTGACCATCCATGGTCCATGGACCATAAGTGTTGTGTTGTGGTGGTGCCTGTGCTTCCTGCGGCCTGCCTCTGCCTCTGCCTGTGCGGCTGTGCCTGCCTCTGCAGTGGCCACTGGCAGTGGCACTTGACTTGAGCAAAGCAAATGAGCACTACTAGTGTGAAGGACAGGTGGTGGAAGCATGTTCTGACAAGTTCTTATAATGAAAATAATATAGACAGCTTTTTGAACCAGTGCAGTGCCAGTGCTACTAAGGTGAGAGGCAGAGAGAGAGGCTATCCAGTCCACCACTTTACTTGAGCAGATCACAGAAGAAAGGTGGAAGCATCTGACAGCAAGTGACAAGCACTTCTTAGATTGCACACTGGAATTCAGTTATGGACTTTTCCTTATAAAGTTTAGTTTACACACTTAAACTTGCACCTAACTTATTCACAATCACAACTTATTTTATTGTGGTATTGTCATATATATTTTATATGAATTACATTTACATTGTGGGAATAATTTGCACTGCATTTAGCACAGACATGTCACTTTATTTTTGATACTGTGGGCGATGATTTTGAATACAAGAAGAATATATATAATTGCAGGCACTTTATTAGCATTTTTAGCACAGCCACTTTGTTAGTAGTTTTTGATGCATTTTTCACTTTAAGCGTTGTAGGTTTGATGAAGCTGGCCTGGCACATCATCATCAATTGAGCAAATCAAATCAAACCGCGATTAAGAAGACTGCGCATGCTCCTGTTCTGCCTTTTGATCAGCTGAAAAGATGGAGGAACCAAAAACACCACCTTCCACCCCTGGCCCTTCAACTTCCAGTGATCTGCCTGGCTGTGAGAGTGAGGAAGCTCAGGAAGGAGACCACCCCTGGCTTTAAAAGGGGAAGGGAGGGACATACTTTATCTGTTTTTTGTTTACAAAAAGTTACAGCCTAAGGAATTGTGATTGTCCTTTAGGTTAATCATTTGAATAAATCATTTGAAATAATAAAAAACAATATGATGTTCAAACTTTTGACTTCTTTCTTTAATAACTACATAACACAGTACTTCTACTTCTACTTTCAGTACTTGAGTAGAAATTTTTTTTCAAAACTACTGGTACTTTTTACTTTTAGTACTTAAGTAGCAAATTTTTTGAAAAAACTACTTGCAATACTTAAGTAAAAAAAATGTTGAATACTTTAGTACTTCTACTTAAGTAACTTTTTCTGCGAGCACTTCCACTTCTACTTAAGTCACTTTTTGATCGAGCACTTGTACTTTTACTCAAGTAGAAATTTTGAGTACTTTATACAAGTCTGCTTATAACCCACACATTGCACCCCTAATGTGTCAAAATTCCCCACAATAAAAAGCATCTGTTCCTATCTCAGAGTTGCAGTGCTTTTTTTTTCTGCAACGTCCATTTTTTCAGTGTTTGAGTGCACCGGAACACTCATAGAAGTCAACAGCAACGCAACAAAATGTACGGGGCAAATACATTTATGTACATGTGCTAATACCTTTGTTTGCCCTCCCCCTTTCTTTTTTAGGGAGAGGAGGTTGTCCATACAACTTCCCTGCAGTTTCTATGGTTGTGTGTTTTTTAATAATTGGCCAATTATGATTTTCTTACATAGATAGTGGGTTTTGTATTGTTTAGATACTTGTGTTTATTAAAGCCATTTTCTACATTACTATATGTGTCAGGTCACTTCACTAGGTCCTCTTACATTATATTTGCTTATGAATACAGCATACAGTGTATACATTTGAGGTTGATCTCAGTCAGGTTTTTATTTCTCCTTTTTTTGATTTTCATATATGAACGCGCTCCCTCATAATAGAACCTAATTTAAGTTCACCTCTCACAAAGTATTAAAAATTATTTTATTTTTTTAGTTTTTCAATAATACTGCTCACTGATTGGTTGCTAGAGGTTACTGGACATCCTTACCACTCACTAATTGATTGCTAGAGGTTACTGCACATTATTACTGCTCACTGATTGGTTGCTAGAGGTTACTGCATATCCTTACTGCTCAATGATTGGTTGCAAGAGGTTAGTGCACATCATTACTGCCCACTGATTGGTTGCTTGCCTGCACACCATGGACTGGGGAGGTGAGGGGACCCATCAATAGGTAGAAAACTCCTAGGGTTACTAGGACTCCTGGGATCAGTGGCAACGTTGAGGAGGAGGGTGTGATCAGTGGCAATGCTGAGGGGTAGATTGAATCAGTGGCAGTGGTAGGGGGATGGGATTAGTTAGGGGCAGTACACTGTGGCAAATTCTGAATCATGTAAAGCAAAGGAGGAAATCTTTGGCAAGTTTATAGTGGGGGAGGATTCTACACTGACCACAAATGTGAGGGGGGATTTTACACTCACCACCAATGTAAGGGGCAATTCGCACTGACCACAATGAAACCGGGGATTTTACACCCCCAGTAATATAAAGAGGGATTTCTACACTGACACCAATGTAATAGGAGCTTTTACACCAGCCACCAGTGTAAGGGGGAATATACAATGACCTCCATGTAAGGGGGAATTTACACTGACAGCCATTGTTGAGGAGATTTGTACTGACCACCAATGTAAGGTGACACTTCTACACCGACCATCAATGTTAGGGGGGGGGATTTACACTTACCACCACTGTAAAGGGAAATCTACACCGATCACCAATGTAATGACAAATTTACACAGACAACTAATGTAAGGGGGGCATTCACACTGACCACTAGTGTGAATAAAAGGATTGTACACCAAGCCCCAATGTAATGAGAAGATTTACACTGACCACCAATGTAACTCAAACATTTAGCCTGCATTCACATTTCTTGTGTCAGGAAAGCATGCAAATCACTTTCCTGACACCACAGAAATGTGCTGCCCATTAACTGGTACACAGCAGTGGCATTAATTGTTAATGACACCCTCACGCATCTGCTGAGATGTGCGTACTCACATCGACCAAAATTCATGGTGCTGTGCCACCATGTTATTTTAAAAAAGGGTTCCACCTCCAATTTGCTTACCTTTGTAGAACAGGTTGATGGTAGGCTTAATGACCTCCGCTGTAGGCAGGACTTTCAAGCAAGCCCCTTTACCTCCCCAGTGGGCAGCATTCAGCAGAAGCGAAGGTGGATATGACCTCAGGGGGTCATGATATACCTATGAATGCTGCCTCTATTTACATATATATGCAGCTGATCCATGGCTATTTACATATTAATGCCACATGATATGCAAATCATTGCAGGTTTTTTACATGTAAACACAGGGTCCGCAGGTGAGTTATCTGTACACGGCAATAGGGCAGAACTGGGCAGCATTAGTAACAGAACTTCACACAGAGATATCGGGATACAGCATGGGACTAAAATTTCAAGGGACAAGGGAATTTAAACAGGAAGGGATTGTTGGCAAGTATGAGGCAGCTGCTTTGAGCTCCACAACAATGATGGGGCCCAGGGCAGCTGCCCCTTTTGCCCTGCCTTAAAAACAGCCCTGGATACAGCATACAGTGTACACATTTTAGGTTGAGCTCAGTCTGGTTTTTATTTCTCCTTTTTTTGATTTTCATATATGAACGCACCGACAAATCCCTCATAATAGAACCTAGTTTAAGTTCAACCCTCACAAAGTATTAAAAAATATTTACATTTTTTAGTTCTCCATTCTGTCTTGAGGACACATTTTATTTTCCTTAGTTTAAATCAAAATGTATTTTACATATCTTGATGCGTTAACAGCAGAAATGACCAAACCTTGGTCAATGATTGTTGATTCCATCAACTCTAAATTCTAAAGTGTAAAACACATTGAAAACGGTCCCTGGCATGTAATTGTGCACTGGTCACATTCACCTGCTTCTTTACATCATTACTTGTACTTTGACATATTTGTTCTTTAAAAAAAGACTTATTAAAGATCTATTGAAAGTGAAAATCAGCGTTAATAATGTATGCCCACATATAAAGGAAACGTATGTTGATGCAAGACAACACACCTGCCTAACACTACAAAAAATTCACCTCTACGCACACCCATAGACCTAAATGGGCCAGAAAAGCTTACAATAAATGTCAAAATAGGTATTATTGTTCACCTATCAGTATTTATGTCTCTTTTAAGAATTGGGGAAGGAAGCTGGGTAATGCTAAAAAAGGAAGACCATAAAAAAAAAAAAAAAAAAAACACCCTGGGTGTAACTGAATCTTTAACTGGACTGGAAAACAAAAGGTCTAATTCGTTAGCCATTCTACTACCCTAAATGGATTTATTCTCATAAAGGACACACAAATGATATGTATAGTATGTACAGTATCTGGTTTTATGCAGTATACTGTCTAGTACATTTTTTAGAAAAGAGTTCATTATTCCTCTAATGTTATATACCATAAAATAATGCCATTCAGCAGCAAAGCTTTATTTTCTAAGCATATAAAAACTAGTTGACTATTCATACACAGGCGGCTTTTTACTGCTGATTGCTGACACCCATTAGCAATCCCACTTTCACAAAATTGTGCCCACTTCTACTATTGTGCTTTACACTTTGCAGTTGGCATCTCTGTAGGAGATGATATGTTGCTGATTTGTGGGGTTGTTTTGCTGCTGATTAGCATGCAGAGGCTGAAAAATCTATGACTAGTGAATGACTCCCCATAGAAAAACCCACATTGTACACATACATTTGCTGCATTTTCTATATACCTTAGGCCCCTCATTCTACAACCTATATGCACCTGTTGTATCAATTGAAAAAAAAATGAAAACTGAAGTCTCAGAATTAATTTACCCATTGGTTTTGTGTTCCTTGAAGAGACTCTTTCATCTATGCTCATGACCAGTAATGACCAAGTCTGCATGGCATTTCACAGGACAGGTTTCCTGATGGTGGCAACAATGGACATTACAAGCAGTTGTGCTAATGCAATGTGTGTTGCCACGGCTGCAAAAAAGAGACAGAGACAAAGCTTTGCCACTTTACAATGAGGGGGACGACACAGTTCCACCACCTCTGGCTTAGGCCTTCTGTTCCCTGTTTGCCACTATCACTTGTAAACACAAGACTATGACTTCTGTGTTTAGAAGTGACAGCTTGTCTCCCAATGGTTTCCAAAGATCTGATCTCCTGAGTGGCTCTCACTGAGTGCAGGATGGGAACAGGCAAGATGCAGGTAACGGGGGTGCAGTGCAGATGCTGAAACCCCACACTGGATGATCTCCCCGCAAGTGAGAGAGGCGGAGCCAACTACAATGTGCAGGGAGGTACTAGAGCTAACTGGATGCTTTAGACCAGGGATCCTCAAACTACGGCCCTCCAGCTGTTACAGCACTACACATCCCATGAGGCATTGTAAAACTCTGACATTCACAGACATGACTAGGCATGATGGGAATTGTAGTTCCTGAACAGCTGGAGGGCCATAGTTTGAAGACCCTTGCTTTAGACTAATACAGCAACAAAAGTAAGATGTGGAAGATGGTGGAACTTTTAAGGAGGGGGGAGGAGAAAATGGGGGCAGTGGAGGGGGGGGGGGGGTTACATGCAGAGGTCAGAGCTGAAGAGGGGTGAAAGTGATATTTGGGTGGGGGATGCAGAGGTAAGTAGCTGTGGAAGAAGACTGAACTCTGCACTCTGTATGTAGCACATCCCAACTCTGCACTCTGTGTGTAACCCCCCCCCCCCCCCGAAACTCTGCACTCTGTACGTGATACACCTCTGGTATTTCATGCCTTTTAAGACCCTCCCACTGTTAGTGAAATTTGATCACATCCATTATCTGTGTGTGGGGGCAGAGTGAAGGGATTTGGTGGGGTCGTGGTTGAGTTCCTGTATGTATTTTCTGAGAAAAACTCCCTGATTATTTGGGGTTGGGAGTTCCAAAGGATGGGGGCAATTCTGGAGAAGTCCTGGAGACAAGTGTAGGAGGAGTTGAGGAGGGAGCTAGAGAGAAGGAGGTCTTGGGAGGAGTGAAACAGACAATTTGGGTGATATGTGGAGATGAGGTTGGTGATGTAGTTGGGGGGGAGTGTTGCTTTGCATGTTGTAGTTAGTATTTTACATTTTATATGCTGAGCTAGTGGAAGCCAATGAAGAGACTGGCAGAGAGGGGCAGCCGTCACAGATCAATTATAAGGTAGATAAATCTAGCAGCATTTATGATAACAAGCCCTAAAAAATATGTCTGTAATTTCTTCTTTCCAGACAGCCCTCTTAGCTATCATTAAAATACCATCTTTAAGTGTTTACTTTTAATCCACTAGTCTTATCTTTTTCTGCTAATGCTCTAGTCAAATGGAGCTGGACAGGACTTGAGGATTAATGATCCATAAAAAAATCTATAATGCTAGTATGTAATGCTAAAACCTTTTCTTCTGGCTTAGCTTCTATAGCTGTACATATACATAAAATTATATTTTAAGGGTAAATATATCTTTTAGATTGTAAACTCTAACGAGCAGGGCCCTCTGATTCCTTTTGTACCAAATTGTATTGTAACTGTAATGTCTGCCTTCATTTTGTAAAGTGCTGTGCAAACTGTTGGCGCTATATAAGCCCTGTATAGTAATAATAATAATAATGTTAATAAAAATGAATCGATCAGTGTTGAACAGGTACATTTTTTGTCAGTCTTATATGTATGGGTGGTTCCTGCGCTATCCGAGGTCGTATATGTTTCCCTTCCTGCTGCTGCACCACAGTACTGGTACCAGGAACCAGTCAATACAATAGTGCAATTTGGGTGGGTGGTGCGCTTCAGAAGTGAAAATGTAACTTCTAAGGGTGTGGCTTAAAACATGGCTTAAAATGGTGAATATATAAAATAAAGACGTGTTCCTGTGATAAAATTGTGTTGTCGTTAAATTATGCCGTGGTGATCAAACAAATAAAATGTAAATAAAACATTACAATATATCTTCTATACGAAAAAAGTGCTGAGTACTTCAATTTCATAAAAAATCAGTAAATAAATAATCCGTTAATAAAGTATAAATATATAGATGGAACTACAAAAACCAATTAAAGGTGCTTTGTGCTTTCTGAAATAGATAAATAAAGTGCACTGTTCAAGGTGTCCATTCATAAAAATCCGAAAATCAGGTACAATTCCCTTCAATAACTTCAAAGAATAGAAAACGTGCTCTCATGCAAGAAGTAAGGGTGTTGTGACTTGCTGCCTCCACCAGGTGTCACATCTAGGTGTTCTATATTCTCACCTCAATAAGGTGTATATTGCGCCTGTATGTAAAGCTTAGCCTCCGGGTAACATGTAGGCTTTTGCTAATTCCAATCTCCTGTTTCGACCTCCGGGTGTTTTCCTGTCCTGTCCTTTCAGCTTTTGGGGTGTTAAGCTTTCTGACGTCCTTAAACTCCTTATCGTAACCTCGGGCTGGAGGCCAAGGTCCTCCCTGTGGTCCGCCAACAAATGAAATATCCAAAGTAAAAAAAACAGCCGATGACCACTCTTCTTGCTGTTCTCCTTCGTTTGACATGTGCTGCAGCACATGTCAAACGAAGGAGAACAGCAAGAAGAGTGGTCATCGGCTGTTTTTTTTACTTTGGATATTTCATTTGTTGGCGGACCACAGGGAGGACCTTGGCCTCCAGCCCGAGGTTACGATAAGGAGTTTAAGGACGTCAGAAAGCTTAACACCCCAAAAGCTGAAAGGACAGGACAGGAAAACACCCGGAGGTCGAAACAGGAGATTGGAATTAGCAAAAGCCTACATGTTACCCGGAGGCTAAGCTTTACATACAGGCGCAATATACACCTTATTGAGGTGAGAATATAGAACACCTAGATGTGACACCTGGTGGAGGCAGCAAGTCACAACACCCTTACTTCTTGCATGAGAGCACGTTTTCTATTCTTTGAAGTTATTGAAGGGAATTGTACCTGATTTTCGGATTTTTATGAATGGACACCTTGAACAGTGCACTTTATTTATCTATTTCAGAAAGCACAAAGCACCTTTAATTGGTTTTTGTAGTTCCATCTATATATTTATACTTTATTAACGGATTATTTATTTACTGATTTTTTATGAAATTGAAGTACTCAGCACTTTTTTCGTATAGAAGATATATTGTAATGTTTTATTTACATTTTATTTGTTTGATCACCACGGCATAATTTAACGACAACACAATTTTATCACAGGAACACGTCTTTATTTTATATATTCACCATTTTAAGCCATGTTTTAAGCCACACCCTTAGAAGTTACATTTTCACTTCTGAGGTACATTTTTTGCTTGTATATGTTGTGGTTTTTTTTTTTTTTTTTGGGTAAAAAATGCAAAAAAAAAGTAGAAAGAT